>NC_077227.1:89047234-90247234 GCF_027887165.1 Monodelphis domestica
AAAGACTAGAAATATCCAATAGGACCATTTTCACCCTTTCACTGTGAGAGAATATGGTGTGGTGAGAGAAAGTGCTAGATAAGGAAACAGGAAAGCTGGGTTTGAATGTTGACTTTGGTGACTGTTGATAGGCAAATGACAACCTCTCAGATAGCTGATCTGTAAAATGGGAATCAAAATCCTTGCAATACTAATAACTCTGATGGCCTGTTGGAAGGAGAAGGCTTTCTAACTTAAAGCACTATAAAAATATGTGGTATTATTTTTTTCCCCAACAGAAATATAGAAAACCTATATTTTTCCTTAACTGGTTGGACTGTCTTGAACAGAGCATATTTCCTTTCCCTGAAGATGCTAAAAATTAAACCATAAATTACTGATTTAGGAAATTTAATCTATTACTTAACTATTCTCTTCAGGACCAGTTGTCAGTGTTTTCCCATAGCAGCACCAAAAACACAAGTCTGTCTTGTGGTCTTAAGTAAGGGAGAAGAAAGGAATACACAAAAACATGCTTAAAATCCCCAGTTATGTCCCATCCTCAAGTGGAATCACAGAGAACAAATAAGAATGTAGCACCAGGCACGAAAATTTTAAGATAAATTACCACTGATCACATTTCTCTATTGTACACTGGGTAAACATTTACAGTAAATCGTTTGTAAATTTCACCCTTGGAAAAACTACAATGCAATCATGTTCGTTACTTCCTAGCTCCTAATGCAGTCTTTGGTGGCAGCCTGATATTTCTCATAATACCTTGTTCCCAATGTGTGCTGGGGCAGCTGGCTCTTTTTCTTTTCTTACATTTTCATGATTTATATAAATACTTTTGTAGCTGGATTGTATTTTATTTTTATCCTTTGCATTTTATTGGTACCAAACTACTCGTGCATTTCCAGGGCTCCCTTGCGTATTTCCCTATTTATTCCATGATTATTTATTGAAAGCTATCTCATGCTCGGTTACTTTCTTACTTTCTTTTGCTTTAAACATTAAACAGATGCAGTATATTTTCAAATAATTTAAACACAATAGTTGATGAGTGAATTTTCACTTCTGCCCCACTAGGAATTTTGTGGGAGGTTTTTTTTTTCCCTCTCTCTCAGTTAGAATTGTAACATTTCTATCTCTGTTGTCAGATTGAACGAAGATTTGGAAGAACACATCTTCCTTTAAACAGGTTGGTCTAAACTCTTGAAATCCAAAGGTGCATTTCTGACTTGGAGAAATAGGCACTCCAGGGAGAGCCCTGGGCTAATCATACCAATCTTTCTGCGGAGTTCTTAAAGCTGATTTGGGGAAGGAAATGAATGACAGATGTACAGTAAATAGCAACAACAATTTCCATCATGAACAACAGTATCTTTTGTCCAGAAGCATTCCCAAAAGGAATCTGCTATTCAGAAATGCAGCTCTTTCTGGGGTGGAGAGCATGATTAGTCCTAGAACAATGCATCACTTGTCAGTTGCAGGTACCTGTGAAGAAAAGCAGTGAGCCAAGACATTAGTTCGAAGCCTTGTTTTCCAAATGGTCCATCACACACTCTTATGCAAGACTGGCATTCCACAGCTCCCTTTCTAATGGAAGAATTGATCTTGGCTAGGTTCAGAAAATCAGAGATTTAGACCTGGAAGGGACCTTACAGATTTTTAATACAATTTCCTTATTTGTTTTCTGTTTTTTTCCCCATAAAACTGGACCTGTGATCTCGTCTCTTTTCTAATTCAGATCAGGAATTGCTCCATAATTTATAGCTTGAAAGAGTGGCCTGGAGTAGTGAAAAGTTAAATGATTTGTTCAGGACTAGGTGGCTAGTATTTGGGAGAGGTAGGACTTGAACTCAGGTCTTTCCACCTTCAAGGCAGGCTTCTTTGCCACTTTGCCATCAACCTCTTCATTTTACTGAGGCCCACAGAAATGAAGTGATATATTCAACTTTTTGCTTTCTTTTTATCAGCTGGAACAATCAATTTCTTTTACCTTGACTCAGTTCCCAGAGTTTCTAAAGTGATCTATTCTGTCATCTTTTAGCTTAATGATTCTCAATCCTGCTTTGGTGATACTCTAGGCCAGGGTTTTTTGTTTTTTTTTTAACCTAAGGGGTATATAAATTTGGTTTAAAATAGTTTTATAGCTATAAGTAAAATTAATTTTCTTTGTAGTCTTATGTGTTTTATCTTATGCATTTAAAAATATTATTCTGAGCAAGAGTCCAGTACAAGATTACCAAAAGAGTCCATGCCACAAATAAGTTTAAGAATGTCTGCTTTAGGATATCTTGAATTAATACAGAGGTGATGGTATCATTAGAAAATTCTTTTTAAAATTTCAAAGCAATTTTAACTTATTTTTATGTCATATGTATTTCAGAAACATGTTACAACAATCAACAAAATGGCATATGAAAAGATTAATTTTTTTAAAATACGAGGAACTCGCATTTGTTCAGAGATGTTTACAAAGTACTTTCACATTCTTTATGTAGATATCATGGAAAGACCAATTTGGCAATCAGAGGCACTAGGTTTGAATTTCACCTTTGCCATTAACTACTTGTGTAACATTGCACAAGTCAGTTCTCATATCTAAGCCTCAGTTTCCTCATCTGTAAAATGAGACATTTGACTAGATGACTTCTAAGATTACTTCTAGCTCTTCAACAGCCCCATGATGTATGTAGGACAAGTAATATCCCCTCTTCACAGATTAAGAAACTGAAGTTTAAATGGCTTTCCTACATTGACATAAAACAAATAAATAGCAGAACCAGGATGCAGGTCCTCTCATTCCTAGATCTTTCCATTCCAATAAACTGCCCCTAGAATCCTCTCTAACCAGCAGCCTTTCTTCAAAAATAAGGAAGTATTTTTCCTGTTGCTGTCTTTTTTCTCATTCATAAACTATACTTAATAAATTCAACTCAATAAATATTTATTAAGCACCTACTTTATGCTTTGCACTTGCTAAATTCTGGGGAAACAAATCAGAAAAATAAAAATAATGTTTGTCCTTAAGGAGCTTACAATCTAATAGGGGAAGACAATACCCAAAAGAAGGATGAAAAGGGGATTAAGGGGAGAAGACATGATGTTCTTTGGAGTCAAAACCAAACAGAACTGCTGAAGGAAAGAGGACAATTAGCTGGAAAGTTTACATCCCATCTCTCCATAACGGAAAACTTTGGGAGGAATTAAATGCTCCACCTTCTAGCCCTCCAATCAGAGGGGAGAGGTAACTGAAGGACTGGGAAGGTATTGAGTTAAAAAAACTGAGGCAATCAGCATGATAAAGATATTTCAGGTACATTAATAATTATGACAATAATAATAATAGCCATATATACTTACATGTGTTTTAGCTTTTAAGGCCATAATATCATTGCAGAGACAACTAAGCTGAGTTTTGTTCACACAAGAAGAGAAATCCATGACAGATTTTGTAAAAAGAGACTTTCTCCTGAGACCTTGACTTAGATGTTCACATAGGCTGAGATCTGGTGACAACACAATGACTTCCAGATGGATGAGAGTCAAAACTAAAATGAAATGCTCATGGAGAAATGTGCTAGAAATAATCATTGACTGTCCCACCTGGTCAGTGTGTTGTTGGTCAAGTCCTTTCTCCTTTCTGAACTCAATTTCCTCATTTGTAAAATGAGAGGATTGGACTCAGTGGTCTTCAAGGTTAAAGTCTAAATTTCTAGTTATGTTTTTAAAATAAGTCATCATGATACCAGTAGTTTCAAATAGTATTCATGTCAGTCTACCTAATCAGTGATATTTGCCTACACTCATGATTTGGATTAGAATCTGAGAACTGGAAGGAATTTTAGTGATCATCACATTTGTGCCTGATTATCATGATTTTTCAATAAACTATCAACCAACTTTATTAAAAAGTTGATTTAATTTAGTCAATAACCAATTACTTGACCAATTTGGATCACTACTTCTGCCTTTAAGACAAAAATTAAATGGTTTGTATGTGTATTAATGGGAGTAGGGTTGGTAGGATTGGGAACATGAAGGAAGGAAGTATGAAGGAAGCATTTATAAAGGGGTTTCTGTGGGCTAGACACTATATCAAGCACTGAGAATACAAATTGAAGTAAAAAGAGTGTTTCCTCCTGCCATCAAGGAAGTTACATTGTAAAACAATTGGAGGAGATAATTCACATAAGGGAGCTGAGGGGAGGAAGGTGGTATGGAGGAGTTGATGAAGGTACATGGTGCAGGATCATGGATTTGAAATCTTGAAGCCAGACTAGGTCAGAAAAGGAGAATAAAGGCCAAATTGTACCTCTTCACAAAATGGAAGCCCCAAGAGGAACAAACTAGTGGGAGAAGGAAGAAAGTCTTATAGAGGAATATGAGAGATTTTAGAGATAGATAGTTGGATATTCCATAGTGAGGAGGTTCCAGGCACTGAGGGAAGTTCTAGGATGAGATAGAGTCAGAGCCCTGGTTTTGAACTCCAGATGCCAGGTTAGAGAAAGGAATGAAGGCCAGCCTGGAACCTACCACAAAATGGCAGCCCCATGTGGGACTGACCAATAAGAGAAGGAAGTAGGTGGGCTTTAAGGATACAGCCTGAGAGAAACATGGAACATGCTTTCAGGAACCTCAGTTTCTTAAGTCAAAACATTGAAGACAAAAGACTGCACTGTTAGCTAGAATACCAGTAAATGAATTTGTAGGCAGTTTCTTAGAGAGTGATCAAGAGTCATAAATTTATAGATACTAGAGCTGAAAAATACCAGAGATATAATTTACTCCAATTTCTCTATTTTATGGGAAGAAAAACTGAGGTTTATCAAGGCCAAATGAATAGCTCAAGGTCACCAAACCTGTTTTTGACAGTGGTAGGATTCAAAGGTAATTATGTTATTAGAAAACTTGTTAAGTCCCAAATTTGAGGGATGAATTGCAGACTTGGAGGATTTAGTCCCAAATTGTTAATTTTGGTGCTTTTTTGCAAGGTTTGTGTCTTCCCAGAGTGGTTTGGATTATGTTTAATTTAATTATTTGTAACAAAGCATTTTCACACTTACTAGTACAGATACATATAATTAGGATGTGTAATGATGGAAAAATCACTAGGAAACTTTGTGGAAACCTCTTTGCTAAGGATGTGGAACTTCTTTAATATGTATGCTGTTTCTTTTCCAAAACATCCCCCATAATTAGGTCACATTAGAAAAGCAATGTCCGTAAAATTGGATTACTTAAAAATAATGAAACTTTAAAGTGTGACAAAAAATTTAAACAATTAAAGATTTTTAAAGGGTGGCCAGGGGAGAACTCCCCTTTTCAGTTAGAACTGATTAAAATGTCATTGGATGAATTAGATGATCTTAAAGAACTTAAAGTCTATTCTTCTAGGATCACTCTTTCTTCTCAAGCAAGGCCACAATGAATTTTTATCCTCTGAAATAAACTGTTGACAGAACCACTGGGCAGAAACCTCAAGGCTTAGAAAATTCTTATAATCCTTAGTCATTTTAGAGGCAGTAGCAGAACAATTCAATTTAATTTAAACACATTCCTTTATTAAGTGCTTAGTATAAAATATTGTGCTAGGCTCTGACTGTCCTTTTTGAAGAAGACCATTGATATCAAGGGATGATGTCTTGACTTGTGTATGAATTGGATTTAAGTGGAGGAGTTGTACAAAGTCATCAGACTCCCCTTTCCAGTCACTCAAGGCCAATGGCAAGACAATAGTCAGGATGCCTGGCAATGGCCTTGGATACTATGGATAACCATGGCATCTTTAATGCCTGACCAAGCTCTAAGTGCTAAATAGCACTTGCTTCAGTTGCCTTCATAGCTGCCAAAATTTGGAATTAAATCCTGAAATTCTCATCTGTCCATTTCACCAATGGTGGCATAGATATCCCTCTAACTCACTAGTTGATGTGTAGACCATCAGTTACCCTGTGAGGGTAAAAAGGGGTTTATTTTTTAAAGAGTTGGACTGGATTATTTAAGAGTGATCGCCAGGAATTTTATTAATTCCAAAGAGATTTATTTTACAATTTATTTACAAAATATAGAGCAGAATGAAAAAGGAAATCAGAGAGAGGGTAGGGTAAGATATCTAGCCTAAGCACTAAATAACTTACTCCCGGCCCCCTGGGCAAGGAGAGTTAGTTTCAGCCAGCCTCGGCAAAGCCTACGACCCAGGGAAGTCTCTCAAAAAGATAGGTCTTTCCTGAAGCCCGTCTCTTCAGAAAAAAACAAAACACAGCAGTTAAGAGTCAGCTTTTCACTCACCACATGTCAGTCCAGTCAGCAGATTCTTTATCAGTCTCCTCTCCAAGTTGAACTCCCAGTAGAGCTCCCAGTAGAACTCTCTCACACAGGAGGTTCCACTCCAAGTGAGAGTTCCAAGTTGAACTGCACTCAGGCAGTTGTTACTCTCTTTTAAAGGCACTTTCTTTTGCATCACTTCACCCAATTTTTACATCTACCAATCACAGTTGACGCTTTTGCTTTTAGGACTGCCCAGGGGCAGTCAGTTGATTTTGATTCATCACCAACTATTTTCACACATGTGCCACAGACCTCCCACTTAATGTGGGAAATGGGGTGTTTACACCTTTGGTGATTAAATCTAAAAAATGGGCAGATCTCCCCACTACTGCAAGTAGGGTATTCACACTTTTGGTGATTATATCTAAAAAATAGGCAGGGTTACAATTTAGTCTTCACAATCAGGGGAGAGTTAATTAATTTCATTGTTATAATTAGGGGAGTGTTAAATTTAATCTTCACAGTTACTCTCAGTCTGGTTTAGTCCAACTGCTGAGATGATTTCCTGAGCTGTGGCTGCTGCACGGACTATAACTTCTTGGTGAGATTTGAGTACCAGGTGGTACCAAAGGGATAAACAGCTCTGAAAAGGGTTTGAAAAGCTTTCACACTAAAGGTGCTAGTCCTTCCTCAACACCCATACAATTGTGAAATATGATGTGATTAAAACTGGAGCTAGGAGACCCAGATTCTAGTCCTAACTCCAACATAACTAACAATGTAGACTTAGCCAAGTCATTCTCTTCCCAGGGCCTCAGTATCCTCATTTGTAAATGCAGGCATTGGATCAAATGATCATTCATTTATGCCTGGAAGAGTCATTTCATTCAATTGCCTCTTTTTACAGATGAGGAAACTGAAATCCAAAAAGGCTGATCAAGTTAACTAAAGATCAAATAATTAGTAAGTGGCTGAACTGAGATTTGAGCCAGGTCCTCTGACTTCAAATACAAGGCCCTTTCTGGTCTCCTTTAGCTCTTTTGTTCTATGGTGCTATGATTCCATTGAAATTTGGTTCTGAAATGTTTAAATGGGGGCATGATCCATGTCCCTTCTAGTTTTGATTCTCATGCTCAGTCTAGTCAATGGAATTCAATAAACATCTGTAATGAGGCCAACAGCCCTGGTAACAAACACTCAGAGGTTAAGTAAAATCAGGGGTACCAGAATGTATTGGGATGACTCTTTGTTTGGGATTTAATATAAATTTAATAGTACATAATTAGAAGCTTTATTCTCTTCCTTAAATATTTGTAAGTGTGCCCTAAGCTCCTGTTTGCTCAAAGAATTCAAAGAGATTTGAGTCTCTAAAAAGAACCAATACTCATGCCAATACTTCTTTTGTTTGCTTCTGAATAGAGAAGCCATAATTCTGTTTTCCTAAAACTTCTAGGAATCCAAATTTCTCTCAGACAAATTGGCCAGGAAGAGTCAGACAGATTTCACTATCATATGTATAGTACACTGCCTTCTCTCATTGTTAGATGACAATGAAGAGAGCACCAGGTGTAAAGTCAGGAAGAGTCATCTTCCTGAGATCAAATATGGCCTCAGACACTTACATATTAGTTATGTGATGCACACGTTAAGTCATTTAACCTAGTTTGCCTCAGTTCCTCATCTGTCAAATGAGCTGGAGAAGGAAATGGCAAACCATTTCAGTATCTTTGCTAAGAAAATTCCAGATGGGATCACAAAGAATTGGAAATGACTGAAATGACTGAACAACGATGAAAAGTGGGAAACCCCTCTGGTCCACATTCCTTTTCCTTATCTTTCTTCATACTTGGGCAACTTGGACTTGAAAATCTGTTTGGAAGGAATCTGGAATAATGCTTGCTATTTCTTTAATTCCCTAAGAAGTAGGTTTTTCTAATGAGTCCTGGCTCTTTCTGAAGTAAGAGTTCTAAATCTGGAACCCATGATCTTGTTTTTTAACTAAAATGTTTTGATAATTGTATTTCAGTGTAATGATAGCTAGTATTTTTATAGCCCTTTAGGGTTTACACAGTGCTTTACAAATATAATTTTGGTTTTACAACAACCCCAGGAAGAAGTTATTATTATTTCCATTTTACAGATGAAGAAACTGAAACAGGCAGAGGTTGTAACTTGTCCATAGTCCCCAGCTTTGGAATATCTAAAGGTAGGATTTGGACTCAAGATTATCCTGATTCTGCATCTAGTTTTCTATCCTCTGTGACACCTAGCTATTTTGCTTTATATATTTAAAAACATTAATCAATTAATTAACATTCATGAAATGTCTTTAATGTGTCAGCCACTTGTAATAAATGCTGGGTACACAAGGCACAAAAGACAGTCCATTCCTTCAATGAAGTCACAGTCTAATGGGGGGGGCAACATGCAAATGAATTTATACTAAGCATGTACTAAGAAATAATTAAACTAAGAAATAAGAACTAAATAATAAATAACTAAGAAAGATAACTAAGAAATAATTAAAAGAGAGAAAACAATGGGTTAAGAAGGGTTGGGGAACACTTTTGAGAAAAGGTGCATAGTCTTCACCAGATTGCTCAAGGGCCAAGGCTGAGAATTCCTTCTACAAAGAGAAATTTCAAATTAAAAATAAAGATAAAAATGCATTTTCTTTCTTCCTTAGAAATGTGTTTTGGACATGAGTGAGATTTTCCTAGGTTTATGTTCCTTTGGGCCCAATTTTTCCAGTTATAGAATTTGTTATAATTAACATGGAATTCAGTGATAGCGACATTTTGTCTAAATATGGTTAATCCATAACCACCAGGAGAGAACCGAGGGGCTGAGGCTGAGTGAAAAGCATTTTTGTTTTAGGCTTGATCAAAATCTAAGTTGTCAAAGGAGAGTTGGTCAACTTAGGTATGCTTTGAGATCATCCAAAATTTTCCTGTGCTCAAACATTTTCACTAGCAACCAGTCACAGAGCAGGAAATTAGAACCTTATTAGGTTATTGCACAGTTTCCAGAAGGTTCTTTTGAATGTGTAAACTTGTTATTTGAAAAAGGTGGCACATCAACATGTCATCTAAGGATCACTTTAGTTTATTTTTTATTAAAATCATGGAAGTGAAAATTTTGAAAGAGTCTGAGGGGAATTTTGAGAAAGCCCAAAGCATAAATTGTAGCGAAGGCAAACCTACCCTAATTAAGACTTTGGAAAAGTCACTTACTGGTTTTCTCATTTTCTTGATTTGTAAAACAAGGGAACTGAATTTTTAGTTCTTAATCTGGGGACCATAAATTCCTGAAAAAAATTTATAATAGCATTTTAATTTATTGTTTTCCATTATAATCCTACATATTTTAGTTTAGGTATTCTTCAACATTATTCTGAGGAGAGTTCATAGGCTTAACCAGTCTATCAAAGGGATTCAGGACAAAAAATGGCTAAGAACCCTGCAATAAGATGATCTCTAAGGTCCCTTCCAGCTCTAACCCTATGATTTTATGGATAAGGAACTTGAGTTGGTAGGGAGAAGGCTCTGTTGGTAGTGAAAGGATAAAAAGAAGAGGATTGTGTCAGCTGGACAGAACTAAAAATGGATCTCATCCCACTTCACAGCTTTGTTTTGAGCTAGCCTGGCTTCAGTTAAGTGCTGAGTGTTGGGTGACTTCCAAACCCTTTCCAAGTCAGCTCTAGCTTGGTTTTTTTTTTTTTTTGCTCAGATTTTATTTTCATGAGAGGCCATTTATTAGATAAGACAAAGTTCTTCCCAAGATACTGGCTAAGTTAAAAGCCAGACTCGGGTGGAGGTGAATGTGGGAGGGAATGGGCATCAGCCCTATTTGGGGAAGAGAATAGGGAACACAGAACTCACTGGGAAATTGATAGCTTTACTTACAAGGGGAAATGGGGAATTTAAAAGATTCACACAGAGGGAAATTTTCAAATGACAGTTTGGGCTTCTCAAGCATTGGCTGTCTTTCAAGCTTCTGAGCTGCCGTTCTCCCCCAGGCCTGTGTTGAGTATTAGCCATGAGGCCACCATGGGGAGAAGGAGCCAGAACCAGGTTTTTGTCATGCAAGTTATTTGCAATGATTTCTCATTTAGATAATTGCCCTGGAGTCTGAGCTATCCTCTAGGACATACCAATTCTAATCCTTTTTTTTTTTCCATTTTTCCTAATGTGCTTCTCTGAGAATGGGGTGTAGAATCTGGAGCAGGGAAAAGGATCGGCTATAACAGGAAGGTGGTTTCTTAACTTCAGACATGCATGCATTTTGGGAGTATGGCTATCATTTGTTTTTGATGTGTAGAATTTTTCTTTGTTTGTTTGTTTCTTTCTTTCCTTGAAAAATTTTTTTAATTAGATGATTTAGAATATTTTTCCATGGTTACAAGACTCATGTTTTTTCCCTCCCCACCTCTCACCCCCCCCTCCCAAATCTGACACATAATTCCACTGGGTTTAACATGTGTCATCGATCAAGAACTATTTCCATATTATTGATATTTGCACTAAGGGAAATAGTTTAGAGCCTACATCCCCAATCATATCCCCATCAACCCGTGTGATCAAGCAGTTATTTTTCTTCTGTGTTTCTTTTCCCACAGTTCTTCCTCTGGATGTGGATAGTGTTCTTTCTCATATGCCCCTCTGAATTGTTCTGGATCATTGCATTGCTACTAGTAGAGAAGTACATTACATTCAATTTTACCACAGTGTATCAATCTCTGTGTACATTGTTTTCTTGGTTCTGCTCCTTTCACTCTGTCGCATTTCCTAGAGGTCATTCCAGTTCACATAGAATCCCTCCTGTTAATTATTCCTTTTAGCCCAAATAGTATGCCATCACCAGCATATACCACAATTTGTTCAGCCATTCCCCAATTGGAGAGCATCTCCTCTTTTTCTAATTTTTTTTGCCACCACAAACAGTGCGGCTATGAATATTCTTGTTCAAGTCCCTTATTATTTCTTTGGGGTACGAATGCAGCAGTGCTATGGCTGGATCAAAGGGCAGACAGTCTTTTATTGCCCTTTGGGCATAGTTCCAAATTGCCCTCCAGAATGGTTGGATCAATTCACAACCCCACCAATAATGCATTAATGTCCCAATTTTGCCAAATCCCCTCCAACATTTATTACTGTCCTTTGCTGTCATGTTAGCCAATCTGCTAGGTGTGAGGTGATACTTCAGAGTTGTTTTGATTTCCATCTCTTTGATTCTGAGAGATTTAGAACATTTTCTCATGTGCTTATTAATAGTTTTGATTTCTTTTACTGAAAATTGCCTATTCATGTCCCTTGCCCATTTTTCAATTGGAGAATGGCTTGATTTTTTTGGACAATTGATTTAGCTCCTTATAAATTTGAGTAATTTGACCTTTGTCAGAGGTTTTTGTTATATTGTTTTCCAATTTGTTGCTTCCCTTCTAATTTTGATTGCATTGGTTTTGATTATTACAAACGCTTTTAAATTTAATTTAATCAAAATGATTTATTTTACATTTTGTAATATTTTATGATTCTTGCTTGGTCTTAAAATCTTTCCTTTCCCAACGATCTGGCAAGTATACTATTCTGTGATTATCTAATTTACTTATAATTTCCTTTTTTATATTCAGGTCATTCACTCATTCTGAGTTTATCTTGGTATAGAGTATGAGGTGTTGATCCAAGCCTAATCTCTCCCATACTGTTTTCTAATTTTCCCAGCAGTTTTTGTTAAATAGTGGATTTTTGTCCCAAAAGTTGGAATCTTTGGGTTTATCATACTGTCTTGCTGAGGTCACTTACCCCAAGTCAATTCCACTGATCCTTCCTTCTGTCTCTTAGCTAGTACCATACTGTTTTGATGACCACTGCTTTATAGTACATTTTAAGATCTGGTACCTTCCTTCACATTTTTTTCATTATTTCCCTTGATATTCTTGATCTTTTGTTTTTCCAAATTAAACTTTGTTATTGTTTTTTTTTTAATTCAGTAAAAAAGTTTTTTGGTCGTTTGATGGATATGGCACTAAAAAAGTAAATTAATTTGGGTAGGATTGTCATTTTTATTATGTTAGCTTGTCCTACCTATGAGCAATTAATGTTTTTCCAATTATTTAAATCTAGTTTTAATTGTGTGAAGAGTGTTTTGTAGTTGTCTTCATATAGTTCCTGTGTTTGTCTTGGCAGATAGTTTCCTAAGTAGTTTATATTGTCTATGATGATTTGAAAGGGAATTTCTCTTTCTAACTCTTGCTGCTGGGATGAGTTGGAAGTATATAGAAATGCTGATGATTTATGTGGGGTTATTTTGTATCCTGCAACTTTGCTAAAATTGTTCTTCCTTCGTTCCTTCGTTCCTTCGTTCCTTTCTTCCTTCCTTCCTTCCTTTCTTTCTTTCTTTCTTTCTTTCTTTCTTTCTTTCTTTCTTTCTTTCTTTCTTTCTTTCTTTCTTTCTTTCTTTCTTTCTTTCTTTCTTCCTTTCTTCCTTTCTTCCTTTCTTCCTTTCTTCCTTTCTTCCTTTCTTTCTTCCTTCCTTCCTTTCTTCCTTCCTTTCTTCCTTTCTTCCTTTCTTCCTTCCTTCCTTCCTTCCTTCCTTCCTTCCTTCCTTCCTTCCTTCCTTCCTTCCTTCCTTCCTTCCTTCCTTCCTTCCTTCCTTCCTTCCTTCCTTCCTTTCTTTCTTTCTTTCTTCCTTCCTTCCTTCCTTCCTTTCTTTCTTTCTTCCTTCCTTCCTTCCTTCCTTCCTTCCTTCCTTCCTTCCTTCCTTCCTTCCTTCCTTCCTTCCTTCCTTCCTTCCTTTCTTTCTTTCTTTCTTTCTTTCTTTCTTTCTTTCTTTCTTTCTTTCTTTCTTTCTTTCTTTCTTTCTTTCTTTCTTTCTTTCTTTCTTAACCTTTCCCTATTAAGGTGTCAATAGGAACATATCCAGGAAACCAGGATAAAAAGAATCATTATCAGGGCATGCTCTGAGTATCTCAAAATTGCCATTCAGTTCTCAAGGCATTTCCCTGCTAGTGTGATTTATCTTTGGCTTCCACGACCCCTGAAACTATCTTGAAACTTCCTTGAATCACTTCCTGCTTTTAGCTCCTTTTCCCAAGTGCTGAACTTACCTATCCTCTCTGGGTTCTGACTTTTGCTCTTCCACATGCTTCTCTTCTTGAATCTCTCTCTCTCTCTCTCTCTCTCTCTCTCTCTCTCTCTCTCTCTCTCTCTCTCTCTCTCTCTCTCTCTCTCTCTCTCTCTCTTTCTCTCTCTCTCAATAGCCACCCAGAAGCATTAATGATGGCTTTGAATTTCCCATACTTGTTTCATACAGGTCATCCTGTCCAGCTAACCCTTTTTATCTAATGTAGGTGGCCTGGATGTGACAATAAGAGTCCTATCCAGAGCCTAGTCCATGTTGGGCTCCCACAACATGTTAAAACAATAACAGGGAATGGGGCAATGAGGTAGCTCAGTGGATAGAGAACCAGATCTAGATAAGGGAGGTCCTGGGTTCAAATTTGTGTTAAGACATGTCCTACCTGTGCAGCCCTGGGCAAGTCAATTGACCCCCATTGCTGAGCCCTCAGCACTCTTCTGCCTTGGAACCAATACTATCTATTGATTCCAAGATAGAAGAGTGGTAAGGGCTAGGCAATAGGGGGTTAGTTGACTTGCCCAAAGTCACACCTCTGGGAAGTGTCTGAAGTCAGATTTGAACTTAGGCCCTCCCATCTCTGTGCCTGGCTCTCAATCCACTGAGACACTCAGCTGCCCTAGAAAGGGTTATTTTAAAAAAGACAATAATGGAATTCAAATCCCATTTCTGTCATTAGCTCTGATAATTGTGAGAAGAAAACTAAAAGGAAATTTAGAGTATAACAGAGCTCTGGACCTGGGTTCAGGAAGACTGGAGTTAAAATCTAGCCTCAATCTAGCATACTGTGTGACCCTAGGCAAGTTACTTAACCTTTCTCTGCATCAATTTCTTCATCTATAAAATAGGAACAACAATAACACTGACCATCTAAGGTTGTTGTGAGGATAAAATAGGATAATATTTGTAAAACACTTCAAACTTAGAGTACTAAATAAATTCCAGTTTCTCTTATTTGTTTATTTGTCCATTCATTCATTCATTCATTTATTTATTATCTGCAACAATTAGGAAATGGGGGTGTGGTTGATTAAATGTTCTGGTTAAATAATGGTTACTACAGAGTATTTTTTGTCCTTTTCCCCAAATCCAACCACAGTAAAATAAACTTAACAATAGCAAATTTGTAATCAACAAATAATGGTTTTTTTGATACTTCAGAAGGCACTTTGAGGTCTCCCAATCAACCTTTTATATCAATTATCATTGTATTGTAGATATGGAGAAATGCTGATTAATAGAGATTTCTATATGATAGAACACCATATAAGCCAGATTTTACTACATTAATTAGCCCTTCCTCCACTTTTTAAAAGTTTTACTGATGATTTTCATTTCATGAGTCGTTTTAAAATATACCATTTTTTTCTGTCTTCTCCCAAACCTCAGTGTACATTACTTTGCAACAAAGACAAAAAAGTTAAGTCAAATCAACTGACTTATTGATTAACATTATTATTCCATGTCCCAATAGTCCTCTGTTTCTCTTGTGGAACAAGGGAGATGTACTTCTTTATCTTATTTCTTTTGCCAAGATGGATCATTATAGTTACAGAGCATATGGCTTCATTTATTCTTCTTGTGGAGTTCATTTCTCTTAGTTCTGCTTACTTCTCTCTTTGCATCAGTCCATATAAGTCTTCTCATATTTCTCTGAAGTTTTTGTCCTTTTCTATATCCAGTGGTAGTCCTAGCTGAAATCTTATGATCTTTTTCCTTTACATTCATATACTGTATCACAAATCGTTTAGTCATTCTGTAGTCTACTTTGTTACCATTTTACAGCTATCTTCAAAGTGCTAGAAATATTTTGGTATATAAGACTTTTTTTTCACATCTTGAACAGCCTTGAGGTACCTGCTCATCATCTTCCTCCATATTTTCACTCCTCTGAACTCTTTTTTCTTTTTCTCTACTTTTGCAAATTGTACAAGTCTAGGAGTCAGCACATCTGGGTTCTTATCTGGGCTCAAATCCTAACAGGCTATGTGATCTCAGGTAACATCCTTGATTTCCT
The DNA here is from genome assembly GCF_027887165.1 of Monodelphis domestica. Classification (NCBI taxonomy): domain Eukaryota; kingdom Metazoa; phylum Chordata; class Mammalia; order Didelphimorphia; family Didelphidae; genus Monodelphis; species Monodelphis domestica. The sequence continues at coordinate 89,062,647 of NC_077227.1, forward strand.
GTGTTTATTCATCTGTCAAATGGTAAGGATGATCATAATACCTGCCTTTCCTATCTCTTAATGTAATTATGAAGGTCAAATAACTTTAAACAAAAAACTTTAAAGTGTTATATAAATATAAGGCATTTCTTACTCTTCTTCAGTGGGATAATGAATACAAAGCACTTTGCAAATTGTAAAGTTCTATATAAATTGAAGTTATTATTAGTTCTTCTTGCATATGTCAACCAGCACAAGTGAGCTGTGAAGAAGAGAAGACCTGTTCCTGGAGCATGGTCTGCAAGACATCGAATCAAACGCTATTTATATTCCAAGGGGAAAATTATAGGAAGGCACATTCTGATATGGGAATGATGCTTTTTAAAAAAACTTTTAATCCTTTCTGACCTCTAGATCTTGGTCTGGGTAGAGCAGTTCAGTGTTCTGCTCAGGTTGAAGTCTGATGGAAGGTGATGGATAGGAAAAGTTTTTAGTCTCCAAAAGACCTGGAGGGAGGGTGCCCAGGATTACTTGCCACTGGGCACAGAGTCAAACTCCCAGTTTAGAGCCATCTGTATTTAAATCTAAGGATAGATGAGACATTTAAATTTTAGTAGCACTCAGTTACAGACTTGTCATGGAAAATTCTTTTTATCGAATAGGAGAATAGGTATTAGAAACAAAAATTCTAGTCAGGCCACAGATTCACCAAACCTATAAGTTCTGAAGCAGCTTCATTAAATCTAAATTTGAAGGTGAAGAATGTTTGTATTGGAATGGGGTTCCTGAGGACAAGGAGATGCAGAGAGTATTTTGCCATATTTCCCGGATGAGATTTTTTCCAGGGGTGGCCTGCCAGCCTCTTGTCCATTTTCATATTTATTGTTTTCTCAGTCACTTTATTCATCCATCTGTTCATCTGTGTAAACCTATTTTAAAAATTTTAATTCTTATTTATAGACTGACCTTAATAAACTCTCTTCAAGTACCCTGTGTTTGTCACTGTCATAGATGAAAACATTATTAATGACAGGCTGGCTTAACTGGGAAGACGTCTGCCCTTTAAACTCCTTTTCAGCTGACGGGGCTGTAGAAACTCAGCTGGAAAGAGGTGGCTCCGATCAATAAGGTCAGGGTTCAGTCACTGTTCCCATCATTTCTATCATTCCCCATCACTGCCGCCTAACGATGCCTGCAGGTGGAGCGTTACCTCTCTCCACATTTATGAATCGTCCATTGCTCCCCAATGCACTTGAGAAAGAAATCCATAGGCAGCTCCAGATTATTTATTTGGAAATAGAGATGAATGAAGAGCAAAGTAGGGGGAGGGGCATGTTGGCAAAGGAAAAGACATCCTAGGAAGGCAGGCATCAGGGATGCTGAATCAGTCAGGGTAGAACTGGGGATATGGTCAGAAGAAGCTAACATCCAAGACAAAAGGGCCCTTAAAACTTGCTCTCTAGTCAGAATAGCCAGCTTTTCATTGTCTTTAAAATTAGGATGTGATAGGATAAGGGCCATTTTATAATGTCAGTATGGGAATCTAAAATGTGTTTAAACATGCCCTGAATTAATTGACCAGAAGCCAGGCTCCTCAGCAGATTGCTGTTCCAGAAATGAAATAACCCAGTGATGTTTCAGGTAGTTTTAAATTGGAGTGAGTTGTTTTCCACCAATGTTCATAATTTAATTAAATACTAAGCCTGTGCTTTGTTGCCCTCTATGATGACCATTTTTACATGCTGGTTTGTTAGAGTGGAAAAATGTTGGGAGGAATAATGTACCAAGAATCACTTCCAGTTGCCTTAAAATCCCACATTTCTAGATTAAGTCTAGTGAGGGTTTATAATAGATAATCGCCACCAGATGGCTATAAAATGCTTTATGTGTTCTCTTTGTTGACAGAGGGCTAACCTTGCTTGGAAAAACACATTTTTATTCTGCTGCCTTAAAACCAGTTTGACAAATATTCAGGGAGTCCCTCAACCTTCCCCCTCCTACTTTTCATTTGAGAAAAGGTCCCTATCATGTTTGGCTGGCATAGTTTCATCATTAAAGATGTACCAGCAGGAATGGGGACACATCACGTTCATGACTTCATCTTATCCCTGGCACAGTTTGGGCCAGGGCCAAAACAGATGACCCGTATCCCATCCTATTTGCATCAAAGGCTATCTCTAAGGATGAGGTGGTAATTTTGATAGCGTAGCAAGAAGCTGAGTGCATATGCCATCAGATGGCACATGTAATTTTAACTTCATTCAGGAGCTTAGCTTTTGAACCACTGTTACCTGCAGGAGAAGGCAGTAAAATAAGGATGTACCAGAATGTGTCAAATGTAGGGCCTCCCTAAATTACACTGGGAAGCACAGATTAATACATATAATACATTCCAGTCATGAGTGAAGTACTGATAGCCGAGCAGTGCGCCTTCTGTGATATCACTCATTGGAATGAACTACCGCGAATGGTGACAAGCTGGAAAAATGCCCCCACTTTTCAAACTGTACAAATGGCATTTGGACACAGTAACTCAAAACTGGACACTTCATTTCAAGTTTAAAGCTAGTGGTCCAGTCAAAAACTATTACTCCATCTTCTTTATTTGTGGTCCATGCTTTTGTGCTCTTTAAGAATCAAATAAATACTGGTGTAATGGTTAGCAACTGCCAGTTCAACGAAAAATACGGCTAAATTCACCAATAAGTCTTTTTTCTACACACACAAATTTATGACCTAAGAACTGAACCCATTCCTGCTACGGTGTCTGGATAGTTTTTTAATGTAGAGGGAGACTCACTTTAGTGATAAGAGTTTAAACCTGAACTCCTTTTTCCTTTTTCCTCTCTCATAGATCTAGCTGGGAGAACAGGGGGAGATAAACGATCGATATATGTAAGTGGAGGCGTATTAAGCCCGGCTGCGCTCAGCCTGCTGGAAGTTGACTGCGGTTCATTCCCTCTTTGACTCAAGCTGTAGTCAGTCTTCTGAATTGTTAATGAACTGAGGAGACTCCCATTATCACAGCTACTGTTGAATGCTTATTGAGTACCCATCATGTGCTAGATACTGAATAATAACAACAGTAGTAATATTAATAGTGATCCATTGGTGATGTTCATACTCTAATATTCTAATGAATGTGGGATCTCACTGATATGGACATTCCCCTCATTGATGCTGATTGAAATATATTCATGGCTACCCCTCTTGTATAATTCTTGCCCATATTTTCCTAAAAGTTTTCCAAATCTGGCACCTTTCCAAGGAGCTTGGAACTCTCCTTAACATTTTCTTGACATCACGTGGATACCAATGGAACATTCCAGTGGTCCAGTGTTTAGGTCTCATTCTTACCAAGTTCTGTACCCATCTTTTCTCCTGAACTCTTCTTTAATGACATCACAGGCTCATAAAGTTGGAGCTAGAAGGGATCTTATTTAACTGTCATCTAGTCCAACATGCTTGTTTTATGGATAAAGAAACTGAGGCTCAAAGTTGTTAAATGACTTGTCTGAGATCAAATGGCTATAAATGGCAGAAGTGGAAGTCAAAATTGTTGTTTTTTTTTTTTGAGGTAAAATCCAGCACACTTTCCTTTACATAGAATATCAAGTTGTGTTTGTTTGAAATATGCTGTGCTCTGTTCAGCCTGACCAAGTACCCTGTGTTCTAAGAATAATGCTAATGCTAATTGCTAATAAGATCATCTATCCTAGATCATAGAGCTGCAAGTAGAGGTTATCTATTCCAGCCCTTGTCATTTTACAGATGAGAAAACTAAGGCCTACCCAGTAGCAAAGTTAGGACTAAAATTTAGGTCTTTTGACTTCCAGATCAATGATTTTCTCTTTATAAAACTTTGTCTTTTAAAGACATTTCTCCATAAAGAATATTAAATCCTCTTGGCAATGCCTATCAGTCCCACTTAACAGATAGACAAATAAAATTGAGACATAGGAAATTAAATGGTTTCCCCAAGGCTACATAGTTAGCTGATGGTACTGTGAGAATCTGACTTCTAATTCAGGAAACTGAGTGAATTGGATCAGTATGTATAAGTAGAAGATTCTCTTCCCTGTATCCCAGTGGCATCAATATAATTGACAAGATCCCTGACCTCCAACAAGCCTTTACTGGTTCTCAACTTTTCTGATCCAAGGGCCATCTTCAAGTGGCAATTAGTCCCAGAGGATACTCAGCTGCTCCCACTTGTCAAGTCAAAACCTACCTAGGTAGTAGCTAGGTGGTGCCATATAGATAGAGCACTGGACCTGGAATCAGGAAGCTTTCATCAGGTTCAAATATGGCCCCAGATACTAAGTATGTGACCTTGGTCAACTTATTTAACTTTTTTCTTTTTTTCCCTTTAGTAATGTTTTATTTTTTTAACTTACATGCAAAAATAAATTTTAACAACATTTTGAGTTCCAACAAGGCATATGCCTTTAGTTTTGCATCTGTAAAATGTAGATAATAATAGTACCTAACTCCAAGGAGGGTTATATGGATAAAATGAGTTAATATTTGTAAAGTGCTTTGCAAACCTTTATAGAAATGTTAGCTATTATTATCATTATTCTTATTGTTTCTTAGCAAAGATGCTGAAGTGGTTTGACATTTCCTTCTCCATCTCATTTTACAGATGAAGAAACGGAGATAAACAGAGTTAAAGTGAGTTGCCCAAGGTCACACATTCTACAAGTAGGAAAACTACAAAAATCATCCAGTTATCTGATGGTACAGTTAGGGTGAAGGCTCAATCTTTGAGTTCTTCATTCAGGATCACAAACTCTTCTATTTAATAATTCAATGATTCAAATGATTCAGATTAGAAAAACCCTTTCCAATCTCATGTTACCTTCATTAGTTATCTCTATGAGAGAGGGACAGAGGGAAGAAGCAGGGCCTCCTTAGTGCCATTTTTAGGAATGTTTTTCCCACTAGATTGTCAGCTCTTAGAGGGCAGAGACAGTTCTTTGCCTCCTTTTGTATTCCTTGCACTTAACATAGTGTCTGGCACACGAAAAGTGTTTAATAAATATTGATGGATCGATTGAGCAATGGGGCACAGAGAAATTCAGCATTTTACCAAAAATTATATAATGAGTAAAAGGAATTGTCAAAGTTATGATACATGGTACCTAAGATGGAAGAGTGCTGTATATTAATCATTCTGCTTCTGTCTAAAGAGTTGATTATAATTATTTAGTTTACTAAGAGTAAAAGTCACATCATGAACCCAGAATAATAGTCCAAAGTCTATGTTTTCACAGACTAGCATGTCCTAGAATGTTTTACTGCCCCATTGAAAAAGAGAAGGTAGAAAACATTAGAAATATGTTGACATTCCATGGATATTAATGGAGCACACTGATTACCTAGTGGTTATGCGTCATTCTTGCTGGACAATCAGCATATCTGAAAGGTAGTTTTGACTCTGGAAAAAATAAAAACTTGAATTTCGACTTTGGATGAGTCCTTTCTCCCTGGGCTACTGGCAAAAGTCACCTGATTGGCAGAAGGCCTGAAGGGAATATAGTAAAAGCTAGAGTATTTATTTAATCCTTTACAACTATCTCATTTGATCCTCACAACAACCCTGGAGGTAGGGACTATTATCCTCAGTTTTACAGATGAGAAAACTAAGGGAGATAAAGGTGGTGTGACTTGTTTAGGGCCACACAACTAGGGAGAATCTAAGGTCAATTTGAACTCAGGTATTATCTTGACTCCATATCTAGTGCTCTATCCACTTGGCCATCTAGCTGCCTACCATCTCAAACTAGGTTCCAGCAGAAACAAAGTTGAACATCAGAGCCTGCAAACCAATTGGCATTTCTACTTGCTGCCAAATATGAATCCATTTCCAGGTAATTTATCTTCTGAAATTATTTATTTCTCCCTAGGTATTCCATTTATTATGATGCTACAAATTACAATATCCTAAACATTGTAAGAGACTTAGTTAAAGAGTCAACTTCAACTCTTTAATAATTGTTGCCCTCGTGACCACCCTCTAAGATATTACTGGCAAAAGAGAAGAACATGACTAATTGAAATCTGTAGATTATCAAAAAACCCTGACTTTAGACTTCATTCTTCTCCACCAACTGACTATTGCTTACACGTTTAAATAAAAACTTTTTTTTTTTTACTGATTTGAGTTTTATCTATTTTTTCTGGCATTTCTTCAATGGAAGCCCTAAAGAGTAGTAAAAGCCATCAGGAAGGACACAAGCTGAAGAAAAGAACTGGAAATTGACAGAATCAATAATCACCAGCTTCTAACTATATCACAATGGGCTGGATTTACTAATTTATTCAATAAATAATATGATCTACCATGTGCAATATATTGTCTTAGCACTACAAGAGGTAGAAAGTTCATATAAGGCATTGCTCCTGCCTTTAGGTTGTGTGTAGTCTATGTGAGAGATAAGATACAGAGATATCTATAATACAAAATACTACATGTTTGTTATAAATATGTAAACTGAGATTTGTGTGAGGACAGAGATGGAAATTAATTACCAACAATGGGAATTGGGGAAGATTTCCATGGAGAAGGAAGTATTTGTGTTGAGTTTTAGAAGGTGGGTAGAGAGTAATTCAGTAGGCAAAGGGGGGTACACAGAAGACATAATGGACATGGAATGACAGGAACAAAAGTGTGGAGACTGGAGAGCACAAGACCTATTTGGGCAACAAAGATACAACTTGTTTGGTCAGAAGGAGTACCATGAGATAAGACAGAAAATGAAGAGTTGCATTATATTGTGGAGGGTCTTGAAAGCCATGAAAAGGAAGTTTAATTTTAGGTGGAAGGCAAAAGGGTGCCATCAAAAATTTTTAAGCAGAGGAGTGATGTAAATAGTTTTGTGCATAATGCCCTTTCTAGAGGCTGGCAAGAATTTGGAGATGATGAAGACCTTGAGCAGGTGATTTGGTCTGCAATTCTTCCTAGCTTCTGGTGGTTTGGGGGCAGGTGTTGAAATCCTTACTCCTACTCCAAACTACACATGTACCATATATCCCCATCCTCTTAGGGAAGAGGAATTTGATTTTTTTTAACCCTTACCTTCTGTCTTGGAGTCAATACTGTGTGTTGGCTCCAAGGCAGAAGAGTGGTAAGGGCTAGGCAATGGGGGTCAAGTGACTTGCCCAGGGTCACACAGCTGGGAAGTGTCTGAGGCCAGATTTGAACCTAGGACCTCCCATCTCTAGGACTGGCTCTCAATCCACTGAGCTACCCAGCTGCCCCAGGGATTTGATTTTTAAGGGGAAATACAGCTAACAGGAGGGCAGATAGCAGCAAAGAATCCTGGAAGCTAAGAGAGAAGAACAAAGTAGGAATCATCTTCCAATGTATAACTCTTGGAGGTGTTGGAGACTTGAAGAAGGATCAGGACAGAGCGTGAAGAGCAGGTAGACAGACAGAAAGGTGGGCTATGATGCAGAGCAGATCTTGTACGTTCATAGCAGGTAGGGTTCATTCTAGTTCACAGAATTTTTCCTCACCCTGCAACTTTTCTGAGGCTCCTGGGGGGGAAAAATTACTGTTTCAGGGCTAGCAAGCCATGAATCTTTGGAAGTTTCCTTTGTTAAAATTGGCTTTAATCCTTGTTATTAAAACTGCAGTTATTTGTTAAAATGCGCTAATGCTTGCATACTATCTGAAAGGAAGGGAATCTATAATACTGAGATTTATTTTTATAAACTGTTGGTGTTGCTGGAGCTATATATCTGACTGGGGGGCTCACATTCAGAGAATATAGAGAGAATTTGCAGTTTGTACAACAGTTTCCCCATGTGGACATCAAAATGGACCAGCAACAGAGCAGGAAGCTAACTAGTCATCTTTGCATTATGCATGTGCTGTTACCTACACCTCCTAGTTTGAAAAGAACCACTTCCACTGAGGGGAAGTGATTGAGGGAGGGAATAGAAAGGAACTCTTCTAGGGATGAATGAGTCCCAGGGTATTCTGGCTCACTTACTAGTTGGGGTGAGATGTGGAAGAGCCAAAATAACCAACAGCTTTGGCTTCCTGCTCAGCAGCCTTTTTGAAATTTATTGTTAAATATTATACTGTAAGCAGGATAAAATATAGATGGGCATGGTGGTAGGGCAAGACAGAAAATGGACATGAAACCTGTTTGGCCAATAGCATAAAAAAATATTAATGATGATCAGCCTTAGGGTGGTGGCAATGGGAAGAGAGAAAAGACAGATGAAAGATGAGACAATGAGTAGAGCCAAAGATAAATCCAATGTTTTTAACACAAGTGATGGAGTGAATGTTGGTGCTACCAACAGAAATAGTGAAGTTAGAAGGAAGAATGGATTTAAAGGGGAAAGACAAAGGCAATGAACTTGATTTGGAGTATGTTCAATTGGAAGTGCCAGTAGGACATGCAGCTGAAAATAATCCTGTAATCAAGTAGAGCCATGGATGATTCTGGAACTTGGAAAAGAGATCAGGAATGGAGATGTAGACTTCAAAGTTATCTGTAACACTGAAATTTGAAGGAATGGGAATGAATGATACTGTCAAGGAAGGTTGGAGAGAAAAGAGAAGACCAAAGACAAATGTTTCAAGGACAAGCAGTAAAGGACTTGGAAGAACATGAAAGACCAATGAAAGGGGAACCAAAGGGGGACACTGGTTACAAAGGTAGTCGCAGTCCACCAACATTTATTAAATGCATATTATGTGCAAAGCACTGGATTGAGAGCTGGGATACAATGAGAGGCAAAAGACCATCCTTGATCTCAAGGGGTTCACAATTTTTAGGGAAGGCAACATGCTAAGGAGGATAGGAATAAAGGAATGATCAGTGAGGGATAGAAAACAAGATTTGAAAAAATGACAGTTTGGCTTCAGAATCACTGGGGTGGGAAGAGTATGATCTGGTGGGAGTTTGTTAATTATTGAGGAAAAGAGTGTTGATTCTGAAAGCACATGAGAAGATAGCTTAGGAGGAAGTGACAGTCAACATGGTTAAAAACTACAAAGAGATCACAGAAGGTGAACAGAAAGGGCCAGAGGTGTTGGTGAGAAAGAGGTCAATGAACTTTGAGAGAGTAGTTTGAATAAACAAATGGAGGTAGAAATGAGATTGTAAGGGACTGAGGAAATATCATCTACTTCCCCTTCACTGCAAAATTTCTTAAAAACTCAGCTTTTTAAAAATAGCTGTGTAGAGGGGCAATGGGAAGACTTTTTTTTTTTTAACAACTGGGGAGACCTGAGCAAATTCATAGGTAAATGGTAAAGGAACCAATGGAGAGAAATTTTGTAGTTTGAGAATGCTTGAAAGAGAAGATTCTGGAGCAAAGGTCTGGAACATGTATAAAAGAATGGGATCTGGTGGAAATTGGAGAAATTAGTCCTAAAAAGCTGGATATATACCTCTTCTGTGACCTGTAGAAAGAATGGAAGTGTGAGTAATAATGCTAAGAGGTTTTGAGGATGAAAGGACCCCTCTTCTAATCTGAGGAGGCCTTGGTTTTTGGCCTGTCTTCCAATCTCTTCACCTTCCCATGCTAGAATAAAGGGTTTAAGACTATATTTATATTGGACAGTGACAGGATTCAATGCAGTCTGGCAAAGAAATAAGGAGAAAGACAAATCTACTAAGCTGGGGAAACATTCCACAGCTCTTAACTTGCCTTCTAGAGAATTGTATGGCTCAGTTTTCAGGAGGTCAGGGCAGGAGGCTTTTCTTTGCTTTGCTTTCTGTAACAGGGACTCTTCCATTGACTAAGTCTGGGGAGGCTCCCAAATGCAAATGAGAAGAGGCAGCTGCATGAAGACTGCTGGGCCAGAGCCATACCTTACTCTTGCGAGGGAAAAGGAGAGTTATGAGTATGGTCAGACTATGCTCTGCAAGAATTGTCAATTCCAGCATTGCATGGGGAAGAGAACAGAGTTTGGAATCCAAAGATATGAGGTTAAATTCTTAGCCATGCAACCTTGACTCATCCCTTTCCATTTCTGGTCCACTCATTCCCCTTTGTTAAAATGATATAGTTTAGCTAGATGATTTCTAAAATCTATCAGCTTTACATCATGATTTATATATATAATATATATACATAAAAATTATGATCCTGATATAGTCATTGTCCTCCATTTTAAGCCTGACTCAGTCAGATTATTTTCAGGGTCCTACCCCTCCAAGTTCCTACATGACACAGGCTCAGTCTATGCTGCTGTCATTCACCAGTGTGTCTGGGGCATTATCCTTCATGGACTCAAAGGTTAGCTGCTGATTCCATCTTGTAGCTTATAATAAAGAACATAAAAGACAAATCGTAGTCTGCCTCCCATTGAGCAGTATGCTAATTCCATTAACCAGTGGACCAAGAAATGGCTGGTCATTTGCACTGCCGTCAAGACAGAGATGGTTGGCTTGAATCAGGCCTCCACTAAAAGAAAAAAAGTCCTCTCCCCTTATTCTTGTTCATCAGAGTGATCACCTCAGCTAATTTCCAGAGAAGCAGGCAGAGCCATGAAAAATGGAATGACTGATTGATGTCCTACTGTTTGGAATTGGGAGTGGGACCACTTTCCTACAGAGTCACAATTCTCTGCTTAAGATACAAATTACAATCCCATGACTCAATAATGACTATCATCCTCTACCTGAAATCTCAGTGAATTCTAGAGGGCCTCAGGGGACCTTATTTAGTCCAGCCTATCCCTGAACCAAAATCCTCTCTTCAATATCCTTCATGTGTGATGATGATCATTTTTAGGTCCTTCCAGTCAGTCAATAAAGACTTCTAAAGTGATTACTATTATCCAGGGAAATCATGAAAAAAAAATGCCAAGGAAGGAGGACTTGTAGTCCCAGATCTCAAACTATATTGTAAAGCAGCGGTCATCAAAACAATTTGGTACCGGCTAAGAGACAGAAAGGAGTATCAGTGGAATAGACTTGGAGTAAATGACCTCAGCAAGACAGTCTATGACAAACCCAAAGATACCAGTTTTTGGACCAAAACCCACTTTTTGATAAAAACTGCTGGGAAAATTGGAAGACAGTATGGGAGAGATTAGGTCTGGATCAATATCTCACACCCTACACCAAGATAAACTCAGAATGGATGAATGACTTGAATATAAAGAAGGAAACTATAAACAAATTAGGCGAACACAGAATAGTATACATGTCAGATCTTTGGGAAAGGAAAGACTTTAAAACTAAGCAAGAGCTAGAAAAAACCACAAAATGTAAAATCAATAATTTTGATTACATCAAATTAAAAAGTTTTTGTACAAACAAAACAAATGCATCCAAAATTAGAAGGGAAGCAACAAATTGGGAAACAATCTTCATTACCAAAACCTCTGACAAAGGTCTAATTACTCAAATTTATAAAGAGCTAAATCAATTGTACAAAAAAATCAAGCCATTCTCCAATTGAAAAATGGGCAAGGGACATGAATAGGCAATTTTCAGTAAAAGAAATCAAAACTATTAATAAGCACATGAAAAAGTGTTCTAAATCTCTTATAATAAGAGAAATACAAATCAAAACAACTCTAAGGTACCACCTCACACCTAGCAGATTGGCTAACATGACAGCAAAGGAAAGTAATGAATGCTGGAGGGGATGTGGCAAAGGCAGGACATTAATGCATTGCTGGTGGAGTTGTGAATTGATCCAACCATTCTGAAGGGCAATTTGGAACTATACCCAAAGGGTGATAAAAGACTGTCTGCCCTTTGATCCAGCCTTAGCACTGCTGGGTTTGTACCCCAAAGATATAATAAGGAAAAAGACATGTACAAAAATATTCATAGCTGCACTCTTTGTGGTGGCAAAAAATTGGAAAATGAGGGGATGCCCTTCAATTGGAGAATGGCTGAACAAATTGTGGTATATGTTGGTGAAGGAATCCTATTGCGCTCCAAGGAATAATAAAGTGGAGGAATTCCATGGGGACTGGTACAGCCTCCAGGAATTGATGCAGTGAGAGGAGCAGAACCAGGAAAACATTGTATACAGAGACTGATGTACTGTGGTACATTAAAATGTAATGGACTTCTCCATTAGTGGCAATGCAATGACCCTGAACAACTTGGAGGAACCTACGAGAAAAACACTATCTACATCCAGAGGAAACACTGCAGGAGTAAAAACACTGAAGAAAAACAATTGCTTGAATATATGTGTCTAAGGGATATGGTAGGGGATGTAGACTCTAAATGAATATCCTAGTGTAAACAACAACATGAAAATAGGTTCTGATCAAGTACACAGGTAATACCCAATGAAATTGGGTGTTGGCTGTGGGAAGAGTGGGTGGAGGGGAGGGAGGGAAACAATGTGATTATTGTAACCAAGGAATAATGTTCTAAATTGACTAAGTAAACTTATTCAAATGGGAAAAAATATAAGGTGATTACTATTTGCCGGGCACTGTACTGAATGCTGAGGATACAAAGAAAGACAAAAGACAGTCCCTTCCCTCAAAGACCTCCCAGTCTAAGGGGGGAGGCAACATTCAAACAACTATGTACAAACAAGCTAAACACAGGATAAGTTAAAGATAGTCAACAAAGGGTAACTTCAGTGCCATGGGCAAGGCATGTCAAGACAGTACTTGACACCTGCATTAACCTATTGGAAATCTACCAACAACAATCTTTTCTGAACCTTTTAATACCAGCCTTTCTTTATCCTTGGTACAGTCTATATAGCCCTGACTCCTCTACTTACTAGCTCTCTCAGCCTCTCAAAGTCTCAGTTTTCTCATCTTTAAAATGGAGATACCTCTTGAGTCTAGTCCATTGAGTTGCTTTAAGGAAAGTGCTCTTGTAAAAGGGTAAAACTTTGGATGGTCTCCTAGGTAATTCCTTTTGAATTTCCTTTGTGTGCCCAAAAGTGCAGACATTTGCATGTGTACCATGAAGGGCTGCTCTACCAGAATTTCACCCCTCCTACTCCCCTCCCACAATGACCTTGGTCCTAAGAGATCCTACCCCAAGGTATCTTCACACAATAGGCATTGTTTTTCAGTGGGACTTCATTTAGGTCCCTGAGTTCTAAGTCTGTAGAAAGGACACAAGGTCTATCCAAGATAAAAATTTCTGTTTTCCTTCCTTCGTTCCTTCGTTCCTTCGTTCCTTCCTTCTTTCCTTCCTTCCTTCCTTCCTTCCTTCCTTCCTTCCTTCCTTCCTTCCTTCCTTCCTTCCTTCCTTCCTTCCTTCCTTCCTTCCTTCCTTCTGCCACTCAATTTTGTTTATGTTCCAATGGCATTATGTAGAGAATTTAAAAAATATTCAACAAATATTTATTAAATCTCTACAGTATGGCAGGTGTTATGCTAAGTTCTGAGGAATCAAAGATGAAAAATACAAAAAAAAAGAGAAATAAAGAGAAAAAAGAAGGAAGGAAGAGAGAAAGAAAGAAAGAAAGAAAAAAAGAAAGAAAGAAAGAAAGAGAGAGAGAAAGAAAGAAAGAGAGAGAGAGAAAGAAAGAAAGAAAGAAAGAAAGAAAGAAAGAAAGAAAGAAAGAAAGAAAGAAAGAAAGAAAGAAAGAAAGAAAGAAAGAAAGAAAGAAAGAAAGAAAGAAAGAAAGAAAGAAAGAAAGAAGGAAGGAAGGAAGGAAAGAAAGAAAGAAAGAAAGAAAGAAAGAAAGAAAGAAAGAAAGAAAGAAAGAAAGAAAGAAAGAAAGAAAGAAAGAAAGAAAGAAAGAAAGAAAGAAAGAAAGAAAGAAAGAAAGAAAGAAAGAAAGAAAGAGAAAGGAAGGGAGGGAGGGAGGAAGGAAGGAAGGAAGGAAGGAAGGAAGGAAGGAAGGAAGGAAGGAAGGAGGAAGGAAGGAAGGAAGGAAGGAAGGAAGGAAGGAAGGAAAAATGAAAGAAGGAAGCAAGGAAGAAAGGAAAAAAGCAATGAAGGAAAAGAAAGAAGGAGCAAGGAAGAAAGGAAGAAAAAAGACAAGGAGAAAACTGTTATGGATAATTATACCTTTGAGTAGACCTTCAGCCATGTCTAGAGATTTAGGACTCTGGATTTAAACAAATTAGGTCTCAATAAAGACTGATGACTATTATGTAAGGCATCAGTGATGCCTATTATGGTACTTGCTCTCATGGAGCTTACAATCAAGTAAAGGAGGTGGTTCCTGTACTTTGGTACTTAAAACATTTCAGTGTATCTATATCCTAATCAAGGTGGATGCTCCTTCCATTAGAGCAGATTGCAACCCATAATGTTTTTGTCCTATATTATCTAAACAAATCTTATTTTATTCTTAAAACAATTCTTCAAGGTAATTTTAATGTTCCCATTTTACAGAAGAAGAAAATGAAATTACTGACTTAGCTAGGGTCACAGAGACAGTTAGTATTTGAGATTAGATTTGAACTCAAGTCTTCCTGAATCCAAGTTCAGCATTTCATCCTCTGCATCACCCAGCTACCTTACATTCTTATACCAGAGCTATCCACATGCCATACATAGTCCTTCCTTTAAGTCTTTTAATATTTTCTGAGTACTACTGCAGCAATGGGGAAATCCAGTCTTTCTCTCACTTGTTCGCCTCTTCTGATCATTTTTTTCCTTGATTCATTCTTTTATGCTAATTTTTGCTTTTAGTTATCATTAGAAATGAGGTACTGCCTAGGTATGTCTCCATAATTCCTGCCCACAAATAACTAAGTCAAAATGTGCTAATTAATAGGAGAAGGGAAACAGAGAAATTTTAGAAATTCTGGAAAGGATCAATCACACCTAGTTAGGGGGATCAGAGAAGGTTTCATTGAGAAAGTGGCAGTTGAACTGGGCCTTGGATGAAGATCCATTTCAGCTGCCAGGATAATGAACACAGATGAAGTGAGGTGGGAGATGGCAGGATGCCAATGTGGTTGTGGAAAGAGTTGTACAATTATACCCTGATATTTCAAAAGATCCATGATTTTATTAGTGTAAATTATGCCTTCTACTGGCCTAAAATTACACCCCCTGCATATCTTAGTAGATGGTCTTCACCAGTTATTACCCCAAAAATACATAATCCACTCACCAAATATTTGGTTGTTAGTAGGCTATAATTAGAGATTATTTAGCTTGATGGGACCTGCTAGAACTGCACTTCTCTGGCATAGCCTTCTGAAACCTATGATCACCTCCATGTCACAATGAGGCTTTGGAGTAGGACTTCATTGATCCAAGAGTTGGAAGAGTCTTAGCAATCCTGTCCTCCAATCTTTCTAAGGATAAAACTGAAGAAATATATTCACTAAGACTCAGATTATCTTCTACATTCCAAGTGAAAAACAAATTAATTTTCACTTATTTGGTAAGTTAGTGCTTAAGAGAAGCATCTATCTGGCTGGGGCATATATATGGGTCTTCAGTGAAGGAAAGGAGTGGTTAGCAATAAATTCATTATAGGAATCCTCTCCACAAGACAGGAACTTTCCATCATAGAATGGTACATGGCCAGAAGGGGTGCCTGGATAGGCATGGGAAGTATTTTCTTGGAGATAATCTGTTTTGGGGTAGAATGATAAAATAATTGGGTTGGTTGAGTTCAATGTAGACTTTTTTCCCCCCAGCCAGTGTGTTCCTTTCTGGCTCCTGAATTCTTACTGAAAAGTCACTTTTTTGGGGGGTCATTATTCCTCAGGAGCTTGTGCTACTGATTTGCATATGAAAGAATAAGTTCATAAAAGCGCCTTCTTATTTCCCTACATAGGTTTAAATCTGTGGCCATTGTCATCATATAGACTGACACAAACGGCATACGGATCATTCTGGAA
The DNA here is from genome assembly GCF_027887165.1 of Monodelphis domestica. Classification (NCBI taxonomy): domain Eukaryota; kingdom Metazoa; phylum Chordata; class Mammalia; order Didelphimorphia; family Didelphidae; genus Monodelphis; species Monodelphis domestica. The sequence continues at coordinate 89,078,404 of NC_077227.1, forward strand.
AGGAGGGTGAGTTTCTTTTAAGAGAATTGTTGTAGTTTTTGCAGGAAATTAATCAGGGGGATGGGCTTTGTGGAGCATGGAGCAAATCTAATCTGTCCTTTGTTCAAATTTGCCTTGCTCCAATTCCTAGCAATTGTAGACAACATGCTCTTTTGTTCAGGAGACACTTGTTACATGCATAATTAGAGACTGCAGTAGCTGTGTTTAAAGAAAAACTGTTTTCCAATGTAATGTGTGATCTTGATAATAGTATTTTCATCAAAGGTAGCAATTACATTCATTAAGCTGGGACCGGCATGGCACAAGGAAATTAAGTGGAAGTGAATAAAAAGCTCCCCATTCCTTTTTTTTTTTCTCCTTCTCTTTATAAGTTGAAATGCACCATGTTGAGCTGTAACTGGGAAATACATACTGAATATAAAAAAAAATAAAGTCCTCCTTAACCTTTCTGAATAATGATCCCACAGATATCCTAGGGATGGGGACTATAGATGCACTTTTCAAATTAAAGGACTTTATTCTACATTAATTTCCTTTGCAAGTTTTAAACGAGCTCACCATATGATTCAGGTCTTTAAAGGCTCCAGGGCTCTCTAGGATTAATTCACTGTTCTTTTCACACATAAATTAATTGTTTTGTGTGCTCAAAAAAAAAAAAACAACCCTGAAAACAACACATAAATCAACCAGTATAGGAGAGACACAAGGCCGGTTACTTATTTTTAATTACCCCTTTAGTTATCCATTTATGCTTCGTTATAGTTAATTTTTAAGGGTATTGTAGATGAAGTCTGCAGATTGGAGGGTGGGAGGGAAACCAACCAACATAGATCTATTGGACCTCTTAGTACTGCTGGGAGAAATTCACTCTGGCAGAGACAAAACATACATATCTTTCAGGCAGATGCTTTGTCTTTTTCTTTCATTGGATTAAAAGTCTTATGTTAAAGATATCCTAGCAATGGCTCAAAGCAGTTGATGAATCCAATTTTATTCAACAGGGCACTGGGTAGCAGAAAATTCCTAAACAAAAAATGGATGGAAATGGGTCGCATCTCTCTCGGTGCCTTCTGCGGATGAGCAGTATTTGACCCGATAGTCTCTGGCTATGGAGAAAATGAAACCAACCCATGAAAATAAATTAGGATCTGTGATTTCTTGTGTCTGGACAAGTTTAGGGCTGTAGCCAGAATCATTGTCAATAGATAGACTGACCTAAATGTCATACAGATCATTTCGGAATAGACGGAACAAAAGTACTTGAAAAGACTCAACATTTTCTGCCTGCAACACGGCTGGAAGCAGGAGTGACTTTGATGTCCAACCTCCAGTGCCGCAGGTCAGTGTGTTTCACCCCTTTGCTGAGGGGGTCACTGTCATCTGAGACAAAAAGGAGTTTTTCGACTTCTGTTTCTGACCTAAAAGAAGAGGTCCAGAGAAATATAGGCGCTGGCCTACGCTCCCCGAATGATAAGGGTTTGTTTGTTTTCAGGGGCCAGGTTAGAGGTTGAAAAGCTAGGAGCTTTGCCCTAAACAGTCTTATAGACATGAAACTGATATTAGAGCATCAGGTCTATAAAGACCAACCAGTAAAAATAATACCTCAAAATGCAACGAAACCAAGATTTTCTTGACCCAATGGATTTCCTGATGCAATTTGCTGCACAAAGCTTTCAAATTGTAGTTTGCCCTCTTCTGGAGACTTAAAAACTGTGCTGACTTAACAGATATTTGTCTCCCTGACAGATGGCAAAGCAATATAGTCGGCTGTCACATAGACTGGTAGGCCTGGAAGGTTCCTTAAAAGATCTAATTCAATGCCCTCCTTTTTAAAAATGGGGACTCTGAAGCTAGAGTTAAAGGGACTTGCCAGGTAAAGAAAGCTTACAAATGGCAGGGGCCAGGAACTGAATGAAGTCTTCTGAATGAAAGTCTTGAGGTCCTTCTTTTTCCAGTACTGCTTTTCCCATTCTTAACAGCCCTGGAGTTCTCCTTAATACATCAAAGACTTGGAACCAAGACCTGAATTTCTGTGTAGGTTTGGGGCTTGTTTTCCATCACTTTTGGGATTAAGGCATGGATTAAACATCAAGAAACCCATAAAGAAAAAGGGAAAGAGAGTAAGGAGAAGAGTGGTCAATAATATGCTGTTAGTTCACAAGTCAGACGTATGTCAGGTAAAATGGAGCAGAAGAAAGAGTCCTGGAACTAGTCAGGAGATCTGGGTTTCAGTGCTGACCTTGACACTTTCTTTTTTCTTTTTATTTTTTTTCCTTTTAGACATTATTTTATTTGGTCATTTTCAAACATTATTCCTTGGAAACAAAGATAATTGTCTTTTCCTCTCCCCCCTTCCACCATCCCTCCCATAGCCGACGAATCACATGTGTCCTTGATTCGAACCCGTTTCCATGTTGCTGATATTTGCATTAGGGTCTTCATTTAGAGTCTCTCCTCATTCATATCCCTTCCACCCCTGTAGTCAAGCAGTTGCTTTTCTTCAGTGTTTTTAATTCCCACAGTTTGTCCTCTGCTTGTGGATAGTGTTTTTTCTCCTAGATCCCTGCAGAATGTTCAGGGAAATTGTATTGACACTAATGGAGAAGTCCATTATGTTGGATTGTACCACAGTGTATTAGTCTCTGGTTTTCCTGGTTCTGCTCCTCTTGCTCTGCATCACTTCCTGGAGGTTGTACCAGTCCCCATGGAATTCCTCCACTTTATTATTCCTTTGGGCACAATAGTATTCCATCACCAACATATACCACAATTTCTTCAGCCATTCTCCATTTGAAGGGCATCATCTCATTTTCCAATTTTTTGCCACCACAAAGAGTGCAGAATATGAATATTCTTGTACATGTCTTTTTCCCTATTATCTCTTCGGGGTAAAAAGCCAGCAGTGCTAAGGCTGGATCAAAGGGCAGACAATCTTTTATCGCCCTTTGGGTATAGTTCCAAATTGCCCTTCAGAATGGTTGGATCAATTCACAACTCCACCAGCAATGCATTAATGTCCTGCCTTTGCCACATCACCTCCAGCATTCACTACTTTCCTCTGCTGTCATGTTGGCCAATCTGCTAGGTGTGAGTTAATACCTCAGAGTTGTTTTGATTTGTATTTCTCTGATTATAAGAGATTTAGAACACTTTTTCATGTGCTTATTAATAGTTTTGATTTCTTTTACTGAAAATTGCCTATTCATGTCCCTTGCCCATTTATCAATTGGAGAATGGCTTAATTTTTTGTATATTTGATTTAGCTCTTTATAAATTTGAGTAATTAGACCTTTGTCAGAGGTTTTTGTTATGAAAATTATTTCCCAGTTTGTTGCTTCCCTTCTGATTTTAGTTACATTGGTTTTGTTTGTACAAAACCTTTTTAATTTGATGTAATCAAAATTGTTTATTTTACATTTTGTGACACATTCTATGTCTTGCTTGGTTTTAAAATCTTTCCCTTCCCAAAGGTCTGACATGTAAGCTGGGGTCTTTGGGTTTATCATATACTGTCTTGCTGAGGTCACTTACCCCAAGTCTATTCCACTGATCCTCCTTTCTGTCTCTTAGCCAGTACCAAATTGTTTCGATGATCGCTGCTTTATAATGTAGTTTGAGATCTGGGACTGCAAGGCCACCTTCCTTTGTATTTTTTTTTCATTATTTCCCTGGATATCCTTGATCCTTTGTTCTTCCAAATAAACTTTATTAAGGTTTTTTTCTAAATCAGTAAAATAATTTTTTGGAAGTTCAATGAGTATGGCACTAAATAGATGAATAAGTTTGGGTAGGATGGTCATTTTTATTATATTGACTTGTCCTACCCATGAGCAGTTAATATTTTTCCAATTGCTCAGATCTAGTTTTAGTTGTGTGGAAAGTGTTTTGTAGTTGTGTTCATATAGTTCCTGTGTTTGTCTCGGCAGATAGATTCCTAAGTATTTTATATTGTCTAAGGTGATTTTGAATGGGATTTCTCTTTCTAATTCTTGCTGCTGAGCTGTGTTGGAAATATATAGAAATGCTGATGACTTATGTGGATTTATTTTGTATCCTGCAACTTTGCTGAAGTTGTTGATTATTTTGACTAGCTTTTTGGTTGATTCTCTAGGATTCTTTAAGTAGACCATCATATCAACCTCAAAGAGCCATAACTTGGTCTCCTCCTTGCCTATTTTAATGCCTTCAATTTCTTTTTCTTCTCTAATTGCTACTGCTAGTGTTTCTAGTACAATGTTAAATAATAGAGGTGATATGAGCATGCCTGTTTCACTCCTGATTTTATTGGGAATGCATCTAGTTTGTCCCCATTGCAGATGATGTTAGCTGATGGTTTTAGATATATACTCTTTATTATTTTTAGGAACGACCCTTCTATCCTATGCTTTCTAGTGTTTTTAATAGGAATGGGTGTTGTATTTTATCAAAGGCTTTTTCTGCATCTATTGAGATAATCATGTGGTTCTTGTTGGTTTGCTTGTTGATGTGGTCAATTATGTGGATGGTTTTCCTAATATTGAACCCAGCCCTGCATCCCTGGTATAAATCCTACTTGATCATGGTGGATGACCCTTCTGATCACTTTCTGGAGTCTTTTTGCTAGTATCCTATTTAAGATTTTTGCATCTATATTCATTAGGGAGATTGGTCTATAGTTTTCTTTCTCTGATTTTGACCTGCCTGGCTTTGGAATCAGTACCATGTTTGTGTCATCAAAGGAATTTGGTAGAACTCCCTCTTTGCTTATTATGTCAACTAGTTTGTATAGTATTTGGGATTAGCCATTCTTTGAATATTTGATAGAAATCACTTGTGAATCCATCAGGCCTTGGGGATTTTTTCTTAGGGAGTTCTTTGATGGCCTGTTGGATTTCTTTTTCTGATAAGGGATTATTTAAGAATTCTATTTCTTCTTCTGTTAGTCTAGGCAGTTTATATTTTTGTAAATATTCATCCATATCACCTAGATTGGTGTATTTATTGCCATAAAATTGGGCAAAGTAGTTTTTAATGATTGCTTTAATTTCCTCTTCTTTGGAGGTGAGGTCCCCCTTTTCATCTTTGATGCTGTTAATTTGCTTTTCTTCTTTCCTTTTTAAAATTAGATTGACCAGTACTTTGTCTATTTTGTTTGTTTTTTCAAAGTACCAGCTTCTATGCTTATTTATTAGTTCAATAGTTCTATCACTTTCGATTTTATTAATTTCTCCCTTAATTTTTAGGATCTCTAGTTTGGTTTTCTTCTGGGGGTTTTTAATTTGTTCGCTTTCAAGGTTTTTTAATTTCCATTTCCAATTCATTGATCCCTGCCCTCCCTAATTTGTTAATATATGCCCTCAGGGATATGAATTTTCCTCTGAGTATTGCTTTGGCTGCATCCCATAAGGTTTGGAAGGATGTCTCACCATTGTCATTTTTCTCAATAAAATTATTAATTGTTTCTATGATTTGTTTTCTGACTAACCAATTTTGGAGTATCATATTATTTAATTTCCAATTAATTTTTTATTTGGCTCTCCCTGTACCCATAGTGATCACTATTTTTTATTGCCTTTTGATCTGAAAAGGTTGTATTTATTATTTCTGCTTTTCTGCATTTGTATGCCATGTTTCTGTGACCTAGTGTGTGATCAATCTTTGTGAATGTGTCATGTTGTGCTGAGAAGGTGTATTCCTTTTTGTCCCTATTTATTTTTCTCCATATGTCTATTAATTCTAATTTTTCTAAGATTTCATTCACATCTTTTACCTCTTTCTTATTTATTTTTTGATTTGATTTATCTAAATTTGATAGTGGTTGGTTTAGGTTTCCCACTAATATGGTGTTCTGTCTATTTCCTCCTTCAATTCTCCTAGTTTCTCCATTAGGAATTTGGGTGCTATACCATTTGGTGCATACATGTCGATTAGTGATATTTCCTCGTTGTCTATACTCCTCTTAACAGAATATATTTACCTTCCCTATCCCTTTTAATTAGGGCTATTTTTGCTTTGGCTTTGTCAGATATCATGATTGCCACTCCTGCCTTCTTTCTATCAGTTGAGGCCCAAAAGGTCTTACTCTATCCTTTAATTCTGACCTTGTGAGTATCAACCTGCCTCATGTGTGTTTCTTGAAGACAACATATGGTAGGGTTTTGGATTCTAATCCATTCTGCTATTTGTCTATGCTTTATGGGTGAGTTCATCCAATTGATGTTCAAAATTATGATGGTCACTTGTGGATTCCCTGGCATTTTGATATCCTCTCCTAATTCTGACCTTTCTTCTTTAGCTATAGCCTTTTAAACCAGTGATTTACTTTAGGTCAGTCCCCCTAGTCTCCTCCCTTAATACGCTTCTCTTTCTAGCTCCTCCCTTTTTGTTCCCTTCCCCTCCCCCTCTCCTTCCCTCCCTTTTTATACTCTCTCCCCCACACCCCCTCCTTAATTTCCCCTTCTCTCTCACCCTGTTGGATGAGATAGAATTCAAGATCCCAATGGATCTAGATATTCTTTCCTCTCAGAGTTGATTTCACTGAGAGTATGGTTTACGTATTACCAATTTACACTCTCTTCCTCTCCTTCTTATAGGAGAATTCTTCCCCTCCCCTTCCCATGTGTATCTTTGTGGGAGAAAGATTATTTTATTTAGTTTTTTTCTATTTCTTGAAGTATATCTTAGTACCATCAAAGATTCCCCCCTCCCTTTTTCTTTCTTTCTCCATATCGTCTTGATGCCTTGATCTTTTCCTATGCATGATTCTTCTAACTACTCTAATGATGCATACAATTTTTAAGAGTTACACATTACATTTTCCCCACATATTAGTATATATAATTCGGTATAAATGTAGTCCTTATAGAAGAGAGTTTGAATAAAAGAAAAAGATAACATTTTTCTCCTTTTCCCTTTCTTTGATATTTACCTTTTCATGTTTCTCTTTCTCTTTGTGTTTGGATGTAGAACTTTCCACTGACTTCTGGTCTTTTCTTTGCAAATACTTGGAACTCTTCTATTTTGTTGAATGCCCATGCTTTTCCCTGGAAGTATATAGTCAGTTTTGATGGATAGCCGATTCTTGGTTGAAGACCCAGCTCTGTTGCCTTTCTGAAAATTATGTTCCATGCTTTGTGGTCTCTTAGTGTGTTCACTGCTAAGTCATGTGTGATCCTTATGGAGGATCCTTTATATCTGAAATTCCTCTTCTTGGCTTCTTGTAAGATTTTCTCCTTAGATTGGAAGCTCTTGAATTTGGCGATTACATTCCTGGGGGTTGTCTTTTGGGGATTAAGTATAGAGGGTGTTCTATGAACTCTTTCTATTTCTATTTTGCCCCCTTGCTTGAGAACATTAGGGCAATTTTCTTCGATAATCTCTTGTAGTATGGCATCGAGATTTTTGTTTATCTCTGGTTTTTTTGGGTAGACCAATGATTCTCAAGTTGTATCTCCTTCCTCTGTTTTCCTTGTCTGTCACCTTGTCAGTGAGATATTTTATGTTTTCTTCTGATTCTTTAATTTTTTGACTTTGCTTTATGAATTCTTGCTGTTTTGCAAGATCATTGTCTTCCAATTGCTTAATTCTGGTCTTTAGGGACTGATTTTGCTTTTCATATTGGTCCACCCTTCTGTTAGAGGCTTCCAGCTCTTTCTCCAATTGTGAGGTCTTGTCTGTCAGGCTGTTGATCTCTTTCTGAATTTTTTCCCATTTTTCTTGCCAGAAGTTTTCCATCTTTTGGATAAGCTCCAATTTGAGTTCTTCCAGAATTTGTGGATAATTTCCATTTTGGGGGGCATGTTTTGATTTTGTTTGAATTTCATCCTCTTTCTCTTCTGCCCCCTGGGTTTTACCTCCATAAAAGTTTTCTATAAAATCACTTTCTCCCCTTTCTTCTTGGAGGATTGGACTTGGGCAGTGTGAGCCATTGCTTTGATGGTTTATCCTTTCCTTTTTGGTCAGAGGTCTGGGTGATATGGGTGGGTTTTCTGTGGATTTAAGTTGCCTCAAACTAGTTCTTCCCAGCCTTCGTGGTTTGTTAGCACACCCGCCCCCGTGCTCTTCTCTCCAGTGTGCAGGAATCTACTGTAAAACCGCTCTGAGGGGTAGATCTCTGGTGGTCCCTGTCAGTTTCCAAGGACCCTGGCGTGCTCCCCCCCCCCTTCACTACAGCAAGGATCAGAGCTTTGGTCTCAGGCCATTTTTACAGTTTCTGGAGACTCTATGCTGTTTGCAGTTTACAAGAGCCCCTGCAGTCTGTGCGCTCTCCAGCGTGCAGGGTTCTCCACTGAAACAGCCCTGAGAGGTATTTTCCTAGTAGTCCTCCTTAGCTCTGAAGGACCCTGGTGTGTGTGTACCCCCCCCCTGAAAGAGACATTCCTCACTTATTCGCTGTCCCTGGTAGCGTTCTGAGCCCCTGCTCTGGTTCCATGGGGGGCGGGGGTGGGGGGAGAAAGGGGGAAGGGCAGCTCAGAGCATGTTTTTGTACAAGCTTTTCCTCCTTCTTATAGTGTGGAAATGTTCACTTCCCACATACCTTCATTACTGTGGCATATTGGAGAGTCCCTCTGTTCTTCCAAGGATGATTTTTATGCTCTTTTGAGGTAGTCTATTTCATTTGGTGCCAGGGAGAGGAAGTGATTCGCATCTGGATTGCAGCTATGTTTACCTGGAAGTCGACCTGGACACTTTCTTAGCTATGTGACTATGGTCAGACAAGACTACCTCACTTACCTAAGTTTCCTTATCTGGAAAAGGGGGATATTCTATTTGTACTACCTCGTCTGTCTTCATGTAAGACCAAGGATAATGTAATATTTTTGTTTCATATGTGACTCTGTACAGTTGCAAATCATAGATCGTCACCATTTCAGAAGAATGGAAATGGGAAAGCAACGAGAAGATGCAAAGAACATAGTATATTGCCAACGATAATTTGCACATGAGAAGTATAATAAAATATCATCAATAATTATACCTGGTATTTACACGAGGCTTTGTTAGATATGTTAAATCATTTTATTGTTGGTGACCAGAAAAGGAGGTGGGAAGTCATAGCAAGATTAAATAGATGGATACACTGAGCACTGCACTGGTACCCAAAGGGCATTAAGAGGTGCAAAGGAAGATGTGAGGTATGCCAGATTTCTCAGAAGACAAAGGTCAAGAATCACAGAGGATCAATGGGTTGTGATTTGTACCAGCTAAAAGAGTCATGCTGATAAGCTATTAAAGCTTAAAAAGCTTAACTAATAAAACTTGAAACTACACTAACACTTGGACACTCTCAAATCTTTCTCAATGCATGGTGGGTCTAATGGGTGCTCCACACTTGAGACTTCTGTAGAAACAAACAAAGTGTAACACTTCTTGCCTAGGCCAATTCCTCTATTTGTGCATTTGATCCCATCTCTTCTAGCCTTCTCCAACAGATTGCATTCTTCTTTATTGCCACTCTTTCCATTCTCTCTTGAATCTTCAATCTCTCCTTACCTACTAAATCCTTCTGTACCACTTTCAAAAATGCCCAATTTTCTCCCATCCTTAAAAATTTCTCAGCAGACCCTATCATCTGCTTAAACTATTATACAATATCTTTTTTTTTCCTTTTCTTGATATCTTACTTTCTTCCTCCTTTCCTCTTAATTCCTTGAAAAAAATTGCTTATATTATGCCACTCACTTTTCACCCTTTGTAATCTGGCTTCCAGCCTCATCACTAAACTGAAACTGATCTCTCCAAAGTAACCAATGATCTCTTCATTGCCAAATATAATGGTTCTTTCTCAGGTCTCATCTTTCTCCACCTATCTGTTACATTTGACACCATTGATCATCTTCTGGACATTTGTACTTCTGGTTTTTTTGAGACATTATTTTCTTCTGGTCTTCCTCCTTTCTGACTATTCCTTCTCATTCTCCTTTCTTGACTCATCTTCCATATAACTCCCCGCAGCTATATATTCCCTAAGTACAATTGTGGGTATTTTATCCTGGGCCTTTGCTCTTTTTTCTTGGTTTTCCAATCAGTTCTCAAAGATTTAACTATCCTCTTCTGTAGATGACATACTTAAATGGTTTTAGTATGTGTGTATTAGAATATCCAATAGACTATTGGAGGTTTGGAACTTATACTCTAGTCCTTTCCATTAAACTATTCTCTCTTTCAAAATTTCCTATTTTTCTTGAAGGTATTACAATTTACCCAATAGCATTATTTCTGGCTCATCATTCTTACTCCATATATCCAATCAGTTATCAAATCTTGCCTTTTCTATCTCCATAACATCTCTTTCATCCAACTTCTCTCTACTTGCTCAGTTATCACTTTTCTATAGGCCCCTATCATTTCTTGTATAAATTATGACAATTTCCTAATTGGTCTCCCTGCCTAAAGTCTCTCACTATTCCAGTCTATTCCCTGAGTTGCTGCCCAAGTAATTTCCATAAGTGCATATCTGACCATGTCATTCCCCTAGCTAACCAACTCCAGAGGCTTCCTGTTGCTTCCAGAATAAAACAGAAATTCTCTTGTTTAACTGTTTAAGTTCAATGCAAGTGGAGCACAACCTGTTCTTCCAGACTTTATGGATATCAGTCCCTTTTATATAGTCTATAATTTAGCCAAACTTAGAGTATTGGCCATTCCACATGCCTGGAATAAACTCCATCATTGCCACTACTACACAGAATTCTTCTCTTACTTTAAGATGCAACTCAAGTACCATCTTCTGCATGAAATCTTTCCTGATCCCCATCAATGTTCTTTTTAAAAACCCTTACCTTTTTATGGTCCATACTGTCTCTGTTCCAAGACAGAAGAGTGGTAAAGGCTAGGCAATTGGAGTTAAGTGACTTGCTCAATCAAGTCACTAGCTAGGAAGTGTTTGAAGTCATATTTGTACCCAGGACTTCCTGTCTCCATGTCTGGCTCTATCCACTGAACCAGCTAACTGCCACTTCTAATGCCTTTCTTCCCATACTACCTTATTGATAACTATATATTTTCCAATATTTATTTTGTTTTATTTGTGTTATATATATATATATACACATATATATGTATGTATTATACCTATATATTATGCCCAAAAAGTCTTAGTGAGATTTGAGGTTTTAATAGCTTAAAATTTTACTAAATCTATGGAACCAAATATGTTTATCTGTAATTCTGGTATCTCCTATTAGAATCCAATGCAATGAAAATTGATTAAGCACCTACTATGTGTCAGGAAATGTGCAAAGTGCTGCAGGATACAGTGAATTAAAAAAATAGCCCCTGCCCTCAACAGAGAGGATTATTTCTTTTTTTTTTTGTACTTAAAGCCTCAGTGACTTGCACAGTGCCTGACCCCTGATAGGAGTTTAACAAGTGCTTGTTGATTGAATGGATCCCAAATTTAGTGCTGGGAAGGACCTCAGAAGCCAGAGTTCAACCCCTCCTATATTTCACAGAGAAGGAGCTGAGGTTGAGGGAAGTTGAGGGACTTGCCTGGAGTCACACAATTGATAAGTGTCTAAGGTTTAAGCCTAGCACATTCTCTACCATGCCAGACTGCTTCTCCATTCTCTAGGAGGGTGGTTTTGTAACTGATCAGATAAGATGCTTTCCTCTTAGATGACATGGAGCCAGTCACACCCATACCTTCTGGCTCTTGGTCTACTCGCCCCTTCCTCAGTGTTTCTTTTTTCTGTGCAGACTACTCAGGGCTCCCAACAGAGCCATTTGGTTCATATGTACTTTTGTCATCACATTAAAACACTGATAATCCCTGGGATTAGATGTAACACCTAGGACTCTCTTGACACAGGAAACAACCTACCTCTGGTCTAACTAAGATCATTTTCCACCTGCACCTCTCAGTTAAGACTCACTCATTCACTGTGAATAATTAATTAATTGAAAGGATCTATACCCAGAGCCCAAAACATGTCCTCAAATTGCCCAGGGATCTGATGCCAAATACCTTGCTTTGCATTCATTCCTACTCTGTTACATTGCAATGTCACAACCTCTTTGGGGCTCTACCCTTATTTTGTGTGTTTAAAAAAACACAACTCTAAGTTCCTATGAGATCTTTCCAATAATTTTAGGGAGTTTTCCCTAGACAAGATTGCTTGAACCCAATTGCAAAGCATGAGGTTCCCTTTGGATCCAACGCCTTTTATCCTCTTGATGAAATGAAAACTGGCTAGTCCTTAGCTATGAGTTTCAAGACTCCACTCATTCTTCTGAGTCAGCTATGTTCCCTTAGTTTGGAGTATCCCAGCCTCAGTGGACCTTGAAAACAAGAGGCTATATTTAGTGCGATGATCTTTGGTCTCTCCCTCAGTATCTTTGACCCACAGGCTTACTACATTGAAATTAGGTTTTTTGACCCAAACCTACAGATTATCATTGTCATTGTCCCTGTGTAATTTCACTGGAGGACATGAGAGAAATTTTTTGTGGTCTCAGACTTTATCCTAAGTCCACTTGTGTGTGTGTGTGTGTGTGTGTGAGAGAGAGAGAGAGAGAGAGAGAGAGAGAGAGAGAGAGAGAGAGAGAGAGAGAGAGAGAGAGAGAGAGAGAGAAATCTGAGCCCACTTTCCAATTTTTCATTCTCTGGACAGTCTTTCCAGTTCTTGGCTGGTTTTCAGGCTCAATCTGTTTTGAATAGTGACAGCTGCCAGGTGCCTTCCTATTCTATCTGAATATCCTCTTATATTTCTTTGCCTTGAATCTCTACATTAGCCTGCCAAAGTGCCTGAAATTCTTAACATTATTGTGACTCCCTTGGGTCAAAACTGACTCTGGGAAACCCCTATAAAAGTTGCAAGTTGGCCGCTTGACAGGGGAAACACATTAATTGATTAGGATTTTAGCATAATAGAATGTTACTTAAGAGATCATCCAGCCTAACACCTTCATTTTCCACAGAAAGAAACCACTGACTCCAGATGTAAAGTGAGTTGTCCAAGGTCTCACAGCCAAGCTCTTGGTAAAGCTGAGTATATAACCTGTTTTCTGATTCTTGTTCCCAAACTTTTTTTTCCACCACAACATACAACATTTTATGATATTTGCTTTAGAAAGGAGGACAGGAGAGCAAAATGGGGTGCAAGGAAAAAATAATAAAAAGTCCAGGGCATATATATTTGTCTAGGTCAGACTAGTTCATGGAGAAAGGCATTAGGACTGGGACTCAGTGCCTGGGAAGCAAAAGTCTGAAGTTCCATGGGGGACCGAGGGCCCCAGTGAAGGATCCTGCTACAAATGACTGTAATTCCTTTCCCAATTCTAAGTACAAGGCCTACTTTTAAGTGTAAATTTCATAGTTTATGCTTGAAACAGTTAATCTGCAAATCTCAAGCCTTTTCCTTTTAATTGCCAAAATGGAGAGCATTTCCCTAATTTCTATAGTAATATTTAAAGTAAATATAATTAAATGAGCTTACATAAATTACAAGTAAATGTAATTAAAAGCAAAAAAATAATATTTAAGTAAATGATTTCTTCTCTTCTTAGGAAAAAAAAATCTTACTCTAAACTAGTCCACAGCAATGTTTAGATTCATAGGCATAGATTTCAAATTGGAAGGCATTTTAGCAGTCATTAATTCTAACTTCATTTTACAAATGAGGAAACTGAGGTACAAAGAAGTTAAGTGACTTGCTTAGGGCTATACAATAAGCATTAGAGGCAACATTTAAACTCGGGTCTTCTTGCCTCCAAGTCTAGTTTCTTATCCATTATAGGAAGATGCCTCCCTTACTAAGTTACAAAGTCCGGCAATCTATCTCCTGCCATCCTGGGTTTGCATGGGCTGTTTCCCATTCTGAAATGTGCTTCATCTCTACTTCTACCTCTTAGAATCTGGACATTCCCTCAAAGCTCAGCTCACATACCAACACCTATAAAAAGCTTTTCCTGATGCCCTTAGTTATTAATGTTCTCTCCCTTCTCCCCAAATCATCATCCTAAAATGTTTTTCCCTTAGTAGAATGTAATTTCTTTGAGGACAGGGAGTCATTTTTTGTTTTGTATTGGTACCCCAGAGCCTAGAGGAGTGCCTAGGGGCAAATACACACTGCAATGAATACAGTGCTGGACATGGAGTCAGAAAGACCTGTATTGGAATCCTGTCTCAGACACTTGCTAGCAATGCAACTTAGGCAGCTCACTCTGTATGTCTCACTTTCTTCATCTGTAGTAATCAGACAATAAGAGCTCCTGTGTTGGGGGGGCTAAAATGAGTTAACATTTACAAAGTGTTTTGCCAAGTTTAAAAGGCTATATAAATGCTGGCTATTAATATTCTACATAGTACACATTTAATGAATACATCTTCAATTTAATTATATGGCATCAAGGGATTAACTTACATTGGCATGTTTTATTGAGGTTTTAGCAAGGGGAAAGTCCATTTCCCCTTTGTGGTACCTTCTTTGTGATACAGATTCATTGATATCAAGTGGCAGTTAAGTCACACAAGTTTTTTTAAAAGAAATTTAATTTTCTAAATCAATGAAAATGCCATCTGTCCCATCCACCTTCTCTCATTTGCCCTTCTCCTGCAGCCCTTAAAGAAAACTCCTGTTACAAACATGTTTAGTTAAGAAAAACAAAAACAAAAACACCTGAAATGGCCATGTCCAAAAAAAAAAAAGGCTCAATTTGCAACCTGAGTCTGTCACTTCTCTGTCAGGAGCCCAGTAGCAATTTTCATCCCGAGTCCTCCTGAATCAAGGTTAGTCATTGTGTTGATCGGAGTCCTTAAGTCTTTCCAAGTTTTCTTTACAATATTGTAGTAATGCATAAATGTAGAAAGCATTCTGTTTTACTTCTCTCCCTCAAGCAAAGAGTGCTCTAACTGGAAGGGATTTTAGACATTATCTAGTTCAGTCCTTCATTCTACAATTAAAAAAAAAACAACCAAAAAAAACCCCCAAAACAAAACAAAAACAAAAGAACAGAGCAATGGGGAAAAGTTACTAGGTAAAAATGTACTACATCTGAGGGTTCTGAAAGAATTGGCATCTGTAATCACTGATGTTATTGCTATCTGAGAGACTGTGGGGAAAGAGTTACTTTGGCTATGTCTTTCCAGGAATCTTGAGTATGATGTATGGAAAAAGAGATTTTAAGGTGGCACTTTTTACTACTAAAGGCAACATGTTTTGATTATCCATCGGAAAGCACATTGTGATCTTCCTGTGTTCTTTATAGCAATAGTTCTCAAGGCGTGATCAGTGGACCTCTGGGGGTCTCTATTAACCTTTTCTGCAGCTCTGAAGGGTTAGAGCCATTATCATAGTGGGACATTATTTGGTTATTAAACTACTCTTCCACTGTCTATTGACATATATGTGGGAATTCTCTTTATATTCTTCAACCAAACCAATATATTGCAACAGATTGGCACAGAAGCAGATATGAAAATCTATTTGTCTTCCATTAAACCAGATATTAGTAAGTGTTAAAATATCAAAATAATGCCACTCTTCCTATTAATTTTTCATTTTGGAATTTTTTTTATAAAATCTTAATGTGTGATGAGTTTATTTTAAAATGAATTACTGTTTTAAAATTTTATCACTTACATTTCTGATATGGTAAATATTCCTAGATTTAACACATAAACAAAAGCTCTTTGAGGTCCCCAATAACTTTTAAGAAAACAAAAGCCTATCTTTTCAACACCAACAACAATCTACCAGGGTTGCTACACAATAATGAAACACAGAAGATAAGAGACTGTAAAGGATTAAAACTGAACACTAAACAGAATGTAATGGGAGAGGCACAAGGGGAGTATGAGCAGGCTGTGACTAATCACCAGTGAGGAACTTTGAAGAACAGTGGGAAAAGATGTCATTAATATTCGTGTGTGTGTGTGTGTGTGTGTGTGTGTGTGTGTGTGTGTGTGTGTAATAGGAAGAGAAGATGGGCTGGGCATGTGGCAAGAGCCAAGGATGACAGAGAAGGCAGCCAACTGGTTCCCTTGCAATATCAGGAGAAAGCAAGGCTTACTCTAGCATGTTGAGCAAATCCCTTGAATTGAAATTATGGAAAGACATGAATAAGAGTTGCAATAGGACGGGCAGGCATGGACAAGCAGCTATGGGTATAATTTAATGGAATTGTTAAACTGGAGAGCTCACAGATCCATTTAAATAGCTGAGGAGAGTGGTGATATGGCACTGGAGATAATACTAATTTTTTTTAATGGAAGAGGATGTATAAACTATGGGCTCATGAGCTTAACTGATTCTTGGCACAAAGAATACATTGTTAAAGGATTCTAGAATACATTGTTAAAAGATTTTAAAAAACATTTAGAATGGAAAGTGAGATTATTAAAACATAGGATTGCTTCAACAAGAAGAGGAAATATCAGGTTATTAGATGCTAAGGTTATTAGACTTGAATGGCAAGGGAATTCTACATCAATAAGAATGTATTAAGTACCTACTATATTTAAGGCTATACATTACACCTAATTTTACACCTAAATTTCAGCAAAGCATTTGGTTGCATTTCTTCATACTATTCCTGTGAACAAGATGGAGAGCTGTAAGCTTGACAGTGATACAACCTAGTAAATTCTGAAATGGTTAAACCTGGATCCAAGTAGTAGTCAATGACAACTTAGTTGACTTTTGTAGGATCTATGCTTTATAAAATGACTAAAATGCATAGAACCAATGACTTAGATTTAGGTTTTCAGATGACACAAAGTTGGAAGGGGTATCTAACAGGCTGAAGGAATTATGTCAAAGATCTCAAATTCTAGAATCTAATAAAATACAATTTAATGGAGATAAATGTAAAATCCTACCATTAAATCTTTAAGAAATAAAATTTAAAAAATACAAGACAAATGAATTTGTAGTTAGAAAATAATTCCATTTTAAGATATTGAGGGGTTTAGTGCATTGCAAATTCAACAAATCAGCGACATGGCAGCCAAAAAAGTTAATGCAACTTTTGGCTGCCCTGAAGGATCAGAGCACATCTAGAATTTCTGGAATTCATTTTCAGTGTTCAATTCTGGAATCCATATTGTTAGGACATTGACACATAAGTAGAAGTGGTTAATGAATTTGCGATAGTCCTTGAAGGCCATCTTACACAAGAAATGGTGTGAATTTGGGAAGGTATTTGTGTACTTTTCTGTATCACCTTGGTCTTTGATTTCTCTTTGCCCTGAGAAACCATGTCCTACTTTTAAGTGTCTTTAAAAGTCAGCTGCTACTGTACTTCAGACTCTAATCCTATAGTGGGGGTTTTCCTGGATGAAAATCCTCTATTTGGATGACAGCTTTGGTTTAATGAAGAGAGAGCTCTACTTGGAATGAGAAAACTTGAAATTGAATTCTGTCTTAATATTAACTACTCATGTAATCTTTGAGCAAGTCATTCTTTGGGTCTTGGTGTCCTAATCAGTAAAATAAAGGGCATGGCCCAAGGTCCCTTCCAGCTCAAAAGTCTAGGACTTCTACATTTTCACTCTGTGAAAGGAACAACTTGTTCCTCTTTCCACTGTGTACATTTATAATGCATTCACTGCATACTAATTGGGGTTCTCTGAAACAGGGCTGGATACATGTGAAAACTAGTAAAGAAGCATTTTGAAGATAGTTAAACATAACCAGGACAACATTTTAACTTGTTTCACCAGAACCTACAAGAGTAACTTGAAAATTGTGTTAATTCTTAGGGCAGTGCCAGCCCTCCTCTTGTCATTATATAGGAGGGAAGCAGATTTTAGTTCAATATAAGGCAGAATTTCCTAACAATGAAAAGCTATCCTTGGCAGATTATGGTGTTGATATTATAGGGATTAAAGGAGGTCAATTTCAGGTTCTGTGAGAGCAATAATTAGGATCACACTTGTGTATTTTAAGAAAAATTAATTTAAAAGTAAAAAATGAATCAAGGAAATATTGCCTGTCCTTCTTTTGTTACTCCTTCCTTCCCCTAACCCAGAGGGCTGACTTGTGGTAGTAACTATGGACCTGAAAAAATGAGTCTTCCTGAGGAAAGTTAGCTATGATACACCTGGTAATAAAGTAGATGAGAATAAGCAGAATGTCATGAAGGATCAAATGAGAGTTTGGGAATAACCAAATCCAGGGATCTGAGCAGAAACCAGGAGAGTTCTTGGCAGTAAGTCAAAACTAATGACATCCTCAAGGAGTCAACAAGAACACATTTCCAAAGGAAGCCGTAGTTACTTGTTCCATTCAATACCCCAACTTTTACTCTTCCCTCCATATTCCCCCTTTTCTATCAGTGCTGCCATGAGGCAATACTATTTCCCCCCACTAAACATAATAAAGCTGCAGAGATTTCTAGTATTGCTTAGTTCATTAAGAACCAGGAGAATTTATTCTGACCATCTGGGTGATTTTAAAGGCTTTGGTCCCTGGCTGATTTGCCTGATTGTAAACTGGAATAATTAAAAATAAAAATGGGAAAATCATAAAACAAATTTTAAAGCCTTATACCAGTCCTGTTGTATAGGTGTTATAGTCATCACTGGTCCTATTTTACAAAAGAAAGTGAAGAGAATAGAGGTTAGGTGATCCAGCCAGTCATACAATAAGGAACAGAGGAAAACTAGAAACACAGTTCTGATTTCGATTCCAGTCATCTATCCACTATTCCACATTGCCTATACTAAGTGGAACACAAAAAACTCTGGATTTGGAGTCTGAAGACCTGGGTTCTAGTCCAGGTTTTGTCACTTAATGTATGACTTTATAGACAAATCACTTTACTCTGTGGTCTCATTTATTAAAAAAAGGGAGGAGATTAGACTAAGAAACCTTTTGGCTCCAAAATGTTTATGATTTTCACCACCAAATACCATGCACACACGTCTTTTTTCTCCATGAGAGTGCTTTGTGATCTTCAAGTTGGCAATTCCCATTATATTGAAGAATTCAAATCCAACATTTTGAAATTGAATGTTCTCCATCACCAAGTAAAACTAAGGTCACAAGTGGTTAGAATAGTGTTTAGCCTAGAGAGAACATAAATCTTACTTTGAGATTATGACTTACTATATTTAGATAATAATATTGGCCATACTTTCACACAGTGGGGGAAAATTTCTATATTCTAGGTCATGTTTTCAACTATTCAATATTGATATTGTTTGATTATTGTTATATACAACATGGCTATAAGACAAGTTTAACCCCAATAAGGAAGCATATTATTAGCTTCTGTCAATTTGCAATCTGGATCCAATTGAAAAGATAGAACATTCATGTCCAAAAGAATTGTACATGTTACCTAATTACACATCTAGTATAGGACCAAGCTAAAAATGTAACAAGAATGAATAGGAGGGCCCAATGGTGCATTCCTGAGTCCAATCAATCATTTATCTATCTAGCGATCATTTACTGAGTGCCTATTATGTCAAAGGAGGTTAGGTTCTGTGAAGGATACAAAGATGTAATCTTTTCTAGATAGCACAATGGATAAGGAGCTGGACCTAAACTCAGGAAGACTTGAATTTGAATCCTGCTTCAGATACATACTAGTTGTGTGAACTTAGGCAAATAACGTAACTTCTGCCTGCCTCAGTTTCCTTCTGCCTGCCTCAGTTTCCTTATTTGTTAAATGGAAATAATAATAGGACCAGCATTGTTTTGTAAAGTGATTTTCAAAGTGTTTTAAAAGTGCTATGTAAATGCTAGTTGTTCCTGTCTAAAAAGGATTCAAGTATGGCTATATTGTCACACACAGCCCTGGAATTACTTCTCTTCAATTCTATATTCAAAAAATGAAAAATCCTACCTATAAGAAAAACTATTTGATTTTTAAAATCCTAGCCCATAGAAATGTAAGCTTTTTGCCTTTCTCTTTCCAGAGATGTAATAAGTCTACAGCCAGTAAAGGCAAAATCTCATTATAGCCAACTTTCTACATTCTGAGTCCAGTGTCCATGAAGATCTGCTGGAAAGGGGTATTCTGATATTCTGCCAGGGAACAAACTGAGCAAAGCTAAATTGTTCTTCAGCAAGAATCCTGCTTCTGAGTTGATTTGGGTTACCTGGCTCCTGCTTTGACATTTTCACTTTTGTTCCAGTTTCTGAATTCATACGGGCTCTGCTGCCAGAGATGTGGTCAACATTCCAATTTGCTCTCAATGCTTTTGCCTCTTGGCATGGAGACTAGACACAGTGACTCCCAGAACTGAACTCTGACTAGTGCTTGGCTTCTGAGCCCTCTCCTGAAGGATTCCTGCTGACAAGGATGGGATACTTCTAATTATTTTGTTGTAGTGAGATCAATTATGAGCAATCCCATTGTATGTCTGCAGAACTAGAAAGTATCTTATGCCTTGGCTATGCAGTGAATTTGTATTTTGAATTACATTAGTTCATAGCACAATATTTTGCACATGGTGAACACTAAAATGTTTGTTGAAACTGTAGAATGTAAGTTTCCCAAAGGAAAGATTGCTTCATTTTCATCTTTTTATCTTTACAATCCAGCATAGTGCCTGACCTAGAGTAGGTATTTAATTAATACTTCCTGAAATAAACTGAATTGAATTTATCTCTTTTTATATTATATTTATTATATCATAATTTATGTAATAAAATAATTTTACTAGGTCAAAAAATGTTTGTTGAATTTAATAAAATTATTTCCTTGCTGAGAACTGCAAATGAGAGGACAGGGACAAGAGTCCCACCAAAAGGGGAGGCACAGATAATATTGATCTGCACTGCAAGAGGAAGTACTCACAGGGATGGGATCACAGATTCAGTATCAAAACAGAACTGAAGGAGTTAAAAGAGGAAGTTATTGTGGTCAAAGGCATTCACTCCTTTCCTATGGATAAAAGAACAAGGAACCTAATACATGTATAGGGTGTCTCACCCCTTCCGCTAGAGATGTAACTCCTAAGCTGGCATCAGGTGTGACTTCAGTACATTTATGAGGATTCATCTGCAGAATTATAGTCAGAGTTTCTTCTACTCCCATCATCATCATCTCCTACCTCTATGCATTTGCATGTCTTTCCTTATACCTGGAATGCCCTCTCTCTGTCATCTCTCTCAGAATACCTGCTCTTTTGAGATTCATCTCAGCTACTATTTACAAAGGATACCAAGGCTTTCCTGATCACCTAGTCAGTGTTCTCTAGCTCTACACTTTTCCTTTTATAATCTTTGCATATTTGTGTATATATCATTTCCTCCCCCAGTGGAGAACTACTTAAGGTGAGGGCAATTTTGGTTTTGTCTCCAGATTCTCTGTTATTATCACAGAATCTTAAACACAGTTGGTGTTCAAATGTATCTCCTCCAATTATATATAGCATGTGAATATCTATGGTCAGACCAGTCTAAAAATAAAATGGCATGGCACATGAAGGGACTACTGAGATAATGATATGAGAAAAAAAGAAAGTTCCAATGTAATTTAGGAAAAAGGAAAACAAAATTACATCTACTTTTGGATATAGAGTGATAACTGTTATTTAAGTGAGGAATATACTACTATATACCAGAGAGGCAGCAAAGTTTAGTGGAAAAACTTGAATTCAGGTATAAGACCTCTGATTCAATGCTGCTTCAATCAATTGATTCAAGGATCCCCACCAGTGAATGTACCATTCAGCACTCCAAGTAGCTCTCTTAGGACTATAAGTTTGTAGAACAGTTAGTGGCTGATCATCATTAGTAGTAGAGGAGGGAGTTCCCTACAATAACAAGGTCAGAAATCACCTGTATGATTAGAAACAAAACAAAATCAACACAACAATTTTCTGAAAATAATGTCGTAAAGGCCAGAAATTTATACTATCTATAGTGCAAACAAAGAGACTTTTTTTTTTGCTGGGGATCTCTTTTGTGAAAGGAACAAGAAGATTCTCACTAACAATTTTACCTGGAGACTCAGAACATAAAAGTATAACCACCACTAAGAATCTTATTAGAAAAACTGACAGAAATGGGTTATATAGTAGGTAAATATTAACCCTCAGTAAATGAAGGCTTTACTGTATCTTTAAATCAATTATTCATCGTTACAAAAGAAAAAGAAAGCAGGGATCACTGATTTTTTCCCAAATGTCACTTAAATGGTCAATAATGAACAAATCTACATTTATCAGAACATGGAAACCTTAAGATATTTATCCCTTCATTTTTCCATAAAAGTATTGATTTGTTTAACAACAATATGGATGAATATTGGTTAGAAAGCAAAATTTATTTATGAAGTAATTCAACAAGGTTAATTCAAAAATTTATTAAAATATATTATAACAATACAAGTCCATGTGACATTACATATTAATACTTATTTTTGACATAGGCCTAATATACAAGATTTCTCCAAGTGGTCAATGGCTTTGGCAAATGTATTTAGTTCAAAAGAATATTCAAAAGAATACTAAATTAGTATATTCTTAATATTTAGCATGCTGCCTAGCATGCAGTAAGTGCTTATATGTGTTTTTATCTATTCATTTCTAATAGGAGCTAGATTAATTCAATATCAGTTATGCTCAATGTAATGCCAATAATATATCACAAGCTACCCAATGGCAAGCATAATAGCTTTGATTTAATTTCCTGTGTTATAAAACAAATCTCCGAAGTTACCAATCCAATGATTAAGAAGACCAAAAACATTTCTGTTGAATATCAATCTTTTCCTTGCCAAACTAGCAAGGGCTGAAATTTTTGCATGTATATTTTTTGGCACTATTAATAAGCCCCTTTCAATTTCGCTAGCATCTTAACTGATAAATTAAAGTGCAATGACTGTCCTTGAGCAGGGCAACAAACTTTCCTCTACCAATTCACTAAGGTAGAAGTTAGGGCTACAAAGCTCTGAAATGAGTGGTTAAGAAGGAAAACAATAATGGAAATGTGGCAGGTCTTTCTTGCATCTTTGGATGCAAGAAAAAACATTCTCAAAAAAAATCTCTTGTTGCTGTCTCTTCTGGAAAAAAAGGGACATGATCACAATGATTTATTTTTAAAAAGCATATCCACCCATGAGCTACGCCCAAAAGATGTTACTTGGAAAAAGAGAAGAAAAATCCTCTTCAATTATTCTCTTGTGGTATACTAGATTTCCAAAGAATGTCCATATTTAAAGGTTGCAAATGTATATGTTTAAGGAGTAAACAAAGCTAACAAACTGGGTGTCAAACTCACAAAATGGAAAATTCTTTATTACATGATCGGTCATGTTTACCATTTTATATATGTTAGTGTTCCAGTTCCTTAAGCTCTTCCCCATTCTTGTGTCTGCAAGTTTCATTTCTTATAAAAAATCAAAAAAATTAAAAATGTCAAAAACTCCCTTCTGGAAATTTCATAAATATCTTGCCTTCCTTGGCAGGTTGTTTTGAAGGACTAAATGTTGGGATTTTGACCATTAATTTATTTTATAGTAGACTACTTTCTTTTATGAACTACATTCTAAATTTTTCTTAAACACATCTTAAAAAATGATGCTGGGACTTAATTTTTAAATAATCTGCTGAAATGAGTTCAATTTTTAAATAAGTTCAATTAACAGCAAACATCACATTTGTTCTAATTAAAACAATTAAATGTAAGTTAACCAACAATTCCATTAATTGACATGTACTATTATACTATATTCTCTAACATTTAAAATCACTTCAACAATTAAAATGAGTCAGATTTTCTTAATGAATTTCTATCAATTTCTGAATTTACCAATATTCAATCTTTCAAGAAGCATGTGCTATTCCATGTACCATACGAGGCACTGGTGAACCTGCAAAGGTATAAAATACAAATAACCTACTCTGATTCTAATTTCTCTGATTTGTATTACAAATATGGTAGATTTTAAAATAAAGACAAAATGACATCTCTTTTAAATAACTAACCCAAAAGAAATAACTTTTCCAAATGCTGGGGGAAAGTAACCTTTATATACCAGGAAGAAAATTTTCTCACTTTGAATCATCTATATCAAGCAAGAGACAGAGAGACTTAATATATTCCAAAAGAATATAAGTAGTACAGAAGATTATTTCAGTTTGAAAGTATTCACCATTTCTCCAAATAAGGCACATGTTTTACATTTTGCATAAGTGGCTGCAGTATAATTTTCTTGTGACCTTCAGTATTCTTGACCTAAAAGTTTTGCTATAGTACTTAACTGGATATTTGATGTTCCTTCATATATTGTACCTAAAACACAGATCAGGATAGGAAGGAGAAAAGAAAACAAGAAAAAGAAAACATATGGTGTCAAAAATGTTATACAATTTTCTACAGAAAGCTTTACTGACTAACATTCTGTCCTACTACTGAAAATCAATGAAGGAAAGAACAAACATGAAGTCTAAAAATTATCTTTTAGTTATTCTGTCTATTGAAAACATATATAAAAATTGTTCTACTAATGACAAAACTCAAATATTTTATTAACAACTCACAAGCTGATAAAAGACTAGCATCTGGTCATAGATGGAGAACACAAAATTGAATTTAAATCTCATTGCATTGTCAAATAGAGAACTGTGGATAGAAAGGAAGGACTCTATTTTGTTATGTGTATGAAAACTAGTTCCAACAAACTGAGGAAAGTAATAATGGCAGGAATCAAAAATGGAGGGTGAAATAAACAACAGTTTGGTCAACCTGACAAATCATTTCTTAATGCATCCTCTTATTGCTGAATTTTACTAATTTCCAAAATGAAACACTTTACCATTTTGCTTAAAGATTTTCAGAGTCAATATTAAAAACTACAAGTTTCCACCTTTCAAGTTACAAAGAAGATACAGAAACGTAGATGAATGCCTCTAGAACATTGGACTGACATTCTGTGTGGGATTTGTAGGAATATAAGGACAATAATAGCACTGAATGACAAAGTATGAATAGGTTGCCATCTTTATCAATGGAAAGAACACACATGGATGAGAATTAAGATTCAATGAAATATTCAAATATAAATAAGACTTAGCTCTATTATTATGAAATAGGTTACTATGATGTCACTGGAATTGTACCTATTTAATTAGCAGGGAGAAGTCCAGAACTAGTTTAGGCCCTGTTAGACAACTAGCTACTAACATTAAATTAGGCCATACCAATCATTAAAGGAATGCAATGAAATTAAGTCAATATTAGAATTACTTCTTGGCATTAAATTTGTCTTTATAATTAGTTTGTTACATAAAAATAAATCTAATTTCTAATGATGCATTTCTAAAGTACCAAGGTGCTTTAAAATAACAGAATTTTTTAAAAAAACGAGGAAGGGAAAAAATCCTAACTAGTCCTCAGACATATATACTTAGTAGAAAGTAACTTTCTATGACTAATTAAGACTATAAAAGTAAACCTACTTACCAATTTTTGCATCTCGGAAGTATTTTTCCATTGGATAATTTTTAGTATATCCTACTCCACCCATCCACTCTATGCATTTACTAGTTGTCAGTCCAGCCACCTAGCAAAAAAAAATCAAAATATTACATAATTTGTTATACAGTCTTATATTCTGAAATTAAACTTTTTTATTATGAAAAACACTTTTGCAAATAATCATTACAAATTTTAGTTGAAAAGGATGACAGTTTAGAAGAGAATATCATTTGGTTTCTCTTTCCCTCCCCTACTCCCTTAAAAATGTCTCGCCAATTCTGCAATATTTCTCCACAAGACTTCTTCCTTTAGCTATTGGAAGAAAATTGTTTCGTTTTCTGCACTTGACTATTAGACAGTAAACTGTCAGTACTGATTGTTAAAATAATAACTATGTTATTCTCTAAGCTCCAAAGAAAGGCCTCATGACTTAAATGTCTCATTTCTGATATAGATCAGAACAAAGGGTTTTTTTTTTTCCTTTGAAAAACCATTAAAATGTAACACAGAACATTATCATATTCAGGGAACCACAGAAATAGTTTCTTTGTTGTTCCCTCCATATTATGATTTGTGGTAATTTATTACTAAATAACAATTCTCTGTTGTATTTAACTTCTTTTCATCTTACCAAACTGAAAACTCTGAATTTGATCTCACCATTAAGAAGTACCTAGACGGACTTGTAATTGAAGTGTTAATTCTCTCAAATAATTCAAATAATAATTCAAATGATTTCCATTTAAAGACCCTGTAAGAGACAACTCACTAAATGGAAACTTTGTGCCCTCAAAATATTTAAATATCCTAATCACATCTTCATTTATTCAATTACCAAAAGTGGGAGTTGGTCTATCTATGTCATTAGATTTACTTAATAATTTTGAGGAAATATCTCTATAAACCAGTTACATATACAATGAAAAAATGAGGCACAGATTTTTATTCTTACCTCTGCTGAAAAATACTTGGCCATGGAGGCTTCTTTTACAAATGGTTTCCCATTTTCTACAAGTCTGGCAGCATTGTATGTTAGCAATCTTGCAGCTTCAAGCTGTGTGGCTACTTGAGCTGTTTGATGTTGAATTCCCTACAATATTCAGACCCAGAATTAGAGAGTTATAATTGTAGTTTGCAGAATCATCTCTCATTCTTAAAGGAATGCTTTGTTAGGGAAAATTGCCAGACTCAGAATGTAGCAAAAGGAAATTCATATGCATTACTTTTAAAATACTGCTTAATCTACATTCTAATATGAAATATGATACCATATGCATTGTTAAAATCCTCTTTTCTTGGAGCATTTCAAAGACCATATAATTCTTTACAATAAAAACTCAAGATAATAAAATAGAAGATAGTATATAAAATGAGATAAAAACTGTTTTTTTTCACTTTTTAATTTCCAACTCTTAAAAAAAAAAGAGTACATGTTAAATTCTAATAAAGCCAAAAACTTGGTTACACCTATCAATTTCATTAGCTGAAAAACAATCTTGATTCTGAAATTTCCCAAAGCATAAAAAATTTCAAATGCAAGAGTACTGAAAACATTTTAAAACAATTATTGTTCTTGCAAGTAACAATAACATACCACTATCAAGCAATATAAATAAACAGCAACAGTTTTCTTTTCAGCATAGTGGAATCCAATAGAAGCTGTTTTGTTTTTCATATTTCACTTAAAAGAATTGCCTAACCTGCACGAAGTTTTGAAAACTTCACTATGAAAGGAGAAACATAGAATAAATCCTTGGAAACGTTAGATAGAAAATTTTATTTATTTATTGAAAACTGGAAGAGTTTTGATGCCTGAAGTGAAAGGCACAATTACTCATCTCACTTAAGAACCCTAATCAAACAGGATCTAGTGGAAGAGTTAGTTCTGATGCTCTGAAATATCTGAGAAACATTGGGCATTTGTAACATAGGAGTCTCATTCAGTGATGAATAAAAAAATAGAAGTGAAAAGAAAAGCAGTCTTGAAAACCTAGAACACTCTAAAACAATCCTAAATGTTTGTTTCAAAAACTGTAATTTTGACTAAAAAATATATTATTGCATGCCAGCAATTCTGCCTAAATATGAAAGAATTATGATTATTTTCATAGTATTTTTACCATTCTAAGTATCATTGAGTTTGATTCTCCCTAGCCTACCTCTTTCCTTACAGTATAAAGGAGAAAAAAACCCTGTTTCATATTCATTCTTCCTTCATCTGATGATTTAGGATATGACACCACTGGCTCTGTAGTTTAGAAATAGTACAGTTTTAAGTCTGGTTTTGTCACTAACTAGCCATAGAAAAGTAAAGACTTTTCTATTTTGAAATCAGTAAAAAAAGGATAATAGTATTGACTCTATTAACTTCATCATAGCTGAGAGAACCTAATAATGTTATGGACGTGAAAGTACTTTCAAAAATCTAATGTAACTATCTAACTTTCAAAGGACACAGGCAGTATGGTATGATGGAACACAGTTCTAGGTGTGAGGTCCTGGTTTCAATCCTAACTCTAACTCTGACTCGATGTGTGAAACTGAGCAAATCATTGAACCTTCTGAGATTCAGTTTATTTGTAAAATTCAGACAATAATTGTTAGGCTACCTGCTTTGAAAGGTTGTTGAGAGTAGGAGACCTTATAAATGTGAGTTGTATATAAATGATTTCTTTTTGGGGTTCAATTTTCATAAAGACCTGCTGAAAGGTCCTTTAAAGGACTGTTGCTGGGGATGTCCGGGTAAGCATGGCAGCAGTCTAGACATGGTACGCTTCCTTTCCTCCGACCCACTGATATAGACCACCTCAAAAGACCCAAAAAAACATTTTCGTAAGAACGAAGGGACTCTACAGTAGGGCGCAGCATTGGCGATACGTGGGATTTGGGCATTTTCACACTATAAAGGGGTGAAAAAGCCCCCACCCAAATGTGATCTGATCTGATCTGCCCTCCCCCACCCTACCTATGGAGCCAGAGTCAGAGCCAGCACGTGCCAAAATCAGTGAGTGAGTGAGGGGCACCTCTGGAGTGAGCAAGGGGCACCTCTAGGTATTGGGAGCTGACTAAGACCATCAGGGACCTACCCCTGAGAGCAGTTATACCCAAAACACCGGCGGGCGGGCGGGGGAGTGCAGACCATGGGTGCTCAGAGCCAGCATGTGCCAAAATCAGTGAGTGAGCAAGGGGCACCTCTGGAGTGAGCAAAGGGCTCACTAGGCCTTGGGATCTGACTAAGACCACCAAGGACCTACCCCTGAGAGCAATTACACCTGAAATCCCGGTGGGCGGGGGAGCAGAGACCTTGGGCGCCCGCAGGAAGGTAGCGCAGCTGCGGAGATTTGAGAGCTTGCCTCAGGCAAAATCCTTGTTCTTTAACTCCATACACAGAGCACCTGCCCAGCTCACTCATATTTCTGACTAAAAAGGGAAGAAGCCCCAAACACCTTCCCAAAAAAAGCAAAGAAAAAAGTCAGGGACCCTCGAAAATGTATACAGAGGAAAAACCCAGGCTACAGAGGATATACAAGAGGAAATTCAAACAAAAACAAAACCTTCTAAAAAATGGAAATTGTCAACAAGCTCTAGAAGAATTTAAATTGGAGCTTATCAAAAAGATGAAGTCTTCTGGAAAGATAACTGGGAAATGGACTAAAAAGAAAATAAAAAAATTATAGCAGAAACCCAAAAAATTATAGCTGAAAATAAAAACTTTAAAGCAGAAAACCAGGCCTTAAGGACCAGAATTGAGAAACTGGAAATCAATGATCTTGCAAAACAGCAAGAATTAATAAAGCAAAGTCAAAAGACTGACAAAACAGAAGAAAACATAAAATATCACACTGACAAGAAAACAGTGGAAGGAGAGACAATTTGAGAATCATTGGTCTACCTGAAAAGCCAGAAATAAACAAAAATCTTGACATCATACTACAAGAAATTATCCAAGAAAACTGTCCTGATGTTCTTGAACAAGGAGGCAAAATAGACATTGAAAGAGTTCATAGAACACACTCTACACTAAACCCCCAAAAGACTACTCCCAGGAATGTAATTGCCAAATTCCAGAGCTTTCAAGCTAAGGAGAAAATTCTACAAGAAGCCAAAAAAAGACAATTCAGATACCAAGGAGCACCAATCAGGATCATACAAGACCTGGCAGCTTCCATACTAAAGGACTGCAAGGCCTGGAGCACAATATTCAGAAAGGCAAGAGAACTGGGTCTTCAACCAAGAATCACCTATCCATCAAAATTGACTATATACTTCCAGGGGAAAGCATGGGCATTCAACAAAACAGAAGATTTCCAAGTATTCGTAAATAAAGGACCAGAACAAAGTGGAAAGTTTGATATCCAAACACAAAGATCAAGAGAAACATGAAAAGGTAAATAAGAAAAACAGGGGAAAGGAGAAAAATGTTTTTTTTGTATTCAAACTCTCTTCTTTAAGGGCTACAATTATATTAAATTATATATATTATGGGGAAAATATTATTTGTAACTCTCAAAAACTATATTCATTAAAATAGTACTTAGAAGAATCACTCATAGGAAAAGATTGGGGCATTAAGGGCTATAAGATGATATACAAAAAAAGAAAAAGGGTGGGGGGGATCAAAGAGGGTACCAAGAGATACTTAAAAAATAAAATAAATAATTATCGTTTTCACACAAAGATACACATGGGAAGGGGAGGGGAAGAATACTCTTATAAGAAGGAGAGGAAGAGAGTGCTAATAGATAATACTTAAACCCTGCTCTCAGTGAAATCAACTCTGAGAGGGAAGAGCATCTAGATCCATTGGGATCTTGAATTCTATCTTATCCTACAGGGTAAAGGGAGAAGATAAAACTAAGGCGGGTAGGGGGCAGGGAGTACAAAAAGGGAGGGAAGAAGGGGGGAAAGGGAACTTAATAGACCCTAAAAAAAACAAGAAGGGAACAAAAAGGTAGGGACCAGAAAGGGAAGCATATCAAGGGAGGGTATTAGGGGGATTGATTAAAAGTAAACTACTGGTTTAAAAGGATATAGCAAAAAAAGAAAGGACAGAACTAGGAAAGGATATCAAAATGCTAGGGAATTCAGAAGAGGCAATCATACCATTGAACGTGAATGGGATGAACTCACCCATAAAACGTAGACAAATAGGAGAGTGGATTAGAATCTAAAACCCTACCATATCTTGTCTACAAGAAACACAGATGACATGGGTAGATACTCACAAGGTCAGAATTAAAGGTTGGAGCAAGACCTATTGGATCTCAACTGACAGAAAGAAGGAAGGAGTTGCAATCATGATATCTGACAAAGCAAAAGTAAAAATAGACCTGATTAAAAGGGATAGGGAAGGTAAATATATCCTGATAAAAGGGAGTATAGACAATGAGGAAATATCACTAATCAACATGAATGCACCAAATGGTATAGCACCCAAATTTCTAATGGAGCAACTAGGAGAATTGAAGGAGGAAACAAACATATTAAAACTATACTAGTGGGAAACCTGAACCTACCATTATCAAAATTAGATGAATCAAATCAAAAAAAAAATAAGAAAGAGGTAAAAGAGGTGAATGAAATCTTAGAAAAATTAGAGTTAATAGATATATGGAGAAAAATAAATAGGGACAAAAAGAAATACACTTTCCATTTAGCAGCACATGGTACATTCACAAAGATTGACCATACTAAGTCATAAAAACATGGCATACCAATGCAGAAAAGCAGAAATAATAAATGCAACCTTTTCAGATTATAAGGCAATAAAAATAATGCTCAGTAATGGTACATGGAGAAGCAAATAAAAAATTAATTGGAAATTAAAAGATATGATCCTCCAAAATCAGTTAGTCAGAGAACAAATCATAGAAACAATAATTTCATTGAAGAAAATGACAATGATGAGACATCCTTTCAAAATCTATGGGATGCAGTCAAAGCAGTACTCAGAGGGAAATTTTATATCCTTGAGTTCATATATTAACAAATTAGAGAGGGCAGAGGTCAATGACATGCAAATCAAAAAACTTGAAAGAGAACAAATTAAAAATCCTCAGAAGAAAACCAAATTAGAGATCCTAAAAATTAAGGGAGAAATTAATAAAATCAAAAGTAAAAGAACTATTGAACTAATAAATAAGACTAGGAGCTGCTAAACAAACAAAACAGACAAAGTACTGGTCAATCTAATAAAAAAGAGAAAAGAGGAAAATCAAATTAACAGTATCATAGATGAAAAGGGAGAACTCACCTCCAATGAAGAGGAAATTAAGGCAATCATTAAAAATATTGTATCCAATTATATGGCAATAAACATGCCAATTTGGTGATATGGAGGAATATTTACAAAAATATAAATTGCCTAGATTAACCGAAGAAGAAATAGAATTCTTAAATAATCCCATATCAGAAAAAGAAATTGAACAGGCCATCAAAGAACTCCCCAAGAAAAAATCCCCAGGGCCTGATGGATTCACAAGTGAATTCTGTCAAACATTCAAAGAACAGCTAATCCCAATACTATACAAACTATCTGGCATAATAAGCAAAGAGGGAGTTCTACCAAATTCCTTTTATGACACAAATATGGTACTCATTCTGAAACCAGGCAGGTCAAAAACAGAGAAAGAAAACTATAGACCCATCTCCTTAATGAACATAGATACAAAAATCTTAAATAGGATAATAGAAAAAAGACTCCAGCAAGTCATCACAAGGGTTATTCACTATGTTCAGTTGGGATTCATACCAGGAATGCAAGGATGATTCAATATCAGGAAGACCACCCACATAATTAACCATATCAACAAGCAAACCAAAAAAAATCACATGATTATCTCAATAGATGCAGAAAAAGCCTTTGACAAAATACAACACCCATTCCTATTGAAAACACTAGAAAGTATAGGAATAAAAGGACCTTTCCTAAAAATAATAAACAGCATCTATCTAAATCCATCAGCCAACATCATCTGCAATGGGGATAAACTAGAAGCCTTCCCAATAATATTGGGAGTGAAACAAGGATGCCCATTATCGCCTTTATTATTTAACATTGTACTAGAAACACTAGCAGTAGCAATTGGAGAAGAAAAAGAAATTGAAGGTATTAAAATAGGTAATGAAGAGACCAAGCTATCACTCTGTGGATGATATGATGGTCTACTTAAAGAATCCTACAGAATCAACTAAAAAGCTAGTGGAAATAATCAACAACTTTAGCAAAGTTGCAGGATACAAAATAAATCCACATAAGTCATCAGCATTTCTATATATTTCCAACACATCTCTGCAGCAGGAATTAGAAAGAGAAATTCCACTCAAAATTACCTTAGACAATATAAAATACTTAGGAATCTATCTGCCAAGCCAAACACAGGAACTATATGAACACAACTACAAAACACTTTCCACACAACTAAAACTAGATCTGAGCAATTGGAACAACATCATGGGTAGGATGAGCTAACATAATAAAAATGACCATCCTACCCAAACTTATCTATTTATTTAGTGCCATACCCATCAAACTTCCAAAAAACTTCTTTACTGAATTAGAAAAAAACCATAACAAAGTTCATTTGGAAGAACAAAAGATCAAGGATATCCAGGGAAATAATGAAAAAAAATACAAAGGAAGGTGGCCTTGCAGTCCCAGATCTCAAACTATACTATAAAGCAGTGGTCATCAAAACAATTTGGTACTGGCTAAGAGACAGAAAGGAGGATCAGTGGAATAGACTTGGGGTAAGTGACCTTAGCAAGACAGTCTATGACAAGCCCAAAGATCCCAGCTTTTGGGACAAAAATCCACTATTTGATAAAAAACTTTTGGGAAAATTAGAAGACGGTGTGGGAGAGATTAGGTTTGGATCAACACCTCACACCCTACACTAAGATAAATTCAAAATGGGTGAATGACTTGAACATAAAGAAGGAAACTCTAAGTAAATTAGGCAAGCACAGAATAGTATACATGTCAGACCTTTGGGAAGGGAAAGATTTTAAAACCAAGCAAGACTTAGAAAGAGTCACAAAATGTAAAATAAATAATTTTGACTACATCAAATTAAAAAGTTTTTATACAAACAAAACCAATGCAACCAAAATCAGAAGGGAAATAACAAACTGGGAAACAATCTTCATAACAAAAACCTCTGACAAAGGTCTAATTACTCAAATTTACAAAGAGCTAAATCAATTGTACAAAAAATCAAGCCATTCTCCAATTGATAAATGGGCAAGGGAGATGAACAGGCAGTTCTCAGCCAAAGAAATCAAAACTATTAATAAGCACATGAAAAAGTGCTCTACATCTCTTATAATCAGAGAGATGCAAATCAAAACAACTCTGAGGTATCACCTCACACCTAGCAGATTGGCTAACATGACAGCAGAGGAAAGTAGTGAATGCTGGAGGTGATGTGGCAAAGGGAGGACATTAATGCTTTGCTGGTGGAGTTGTGAATTGATCCAACCATTCTGAAGGGCAATTTGGAACTATGCCCAAAGGGCGATAAAAGATTGTCTGCCCTTTGATCCAGCCATAGCACTGCTGGGTTCGTACCCCAGAGAGATAATAAGGAAAAAGACATGTACAAGAATATTCATAGCTGCACTCTTTGTGGTGGCAACAAATTGGAAAATGAGGGAATGCCCTTCAATTGGGGAATGGTTGAACAAATTTTGGTATATGTTGGTGATGGAATACTATTGTGCTCTAAGGAATAATAAAGTGGAGGAATTCAATGGGAACTGGACAACCTCCTGGAAATGATATAGAGCAAAAGGGGCAGAGCCAGGAGAACATTGTACATAGAGACACTGTGGTACAATCGAATGTAATGGACTTCTCCATTAGTGGCAATGTAGTGATCATGAACAACCTGGAGGGATGTATGAGAAAGGACACTATTCACATTCAGAGGAAAAATCTTGGGAGAAAAACACCAAATAAAAAACAACTGCTTGATTGGGTCAAGGGGACAGGATTGGGGATGTAGACTCTAAATGAACACCCTAGTACAAATATCAACAATATGAAAATGGATTCTGATCAGACACATATAATACCCAGTGGAATTATGTGTCAGCTATGGGAGGGGAGGCACGGGGGGAGAGAGGAATAGAAAATGATTTTTGTAACAAGGGAATAGTGTTTGAAATTGACCAAATTAAAAAATAGGACTATTGCTTTTTTTCCAAGAAAAAAAGCCAAGGGATTCACATGTACAATCACATGACTCATTCCTTGTGAAAGGTGGATTCTTTTATCCATTCATGCAGATAATTTTTTATTAAATTTTTATTTATTTAAAAATTTTATTTTTAAAGATATTTTATTTTACCAATTCCATGTAATAACAATTTTCCATATATGTTTTTTGAAGTCAGAAGATTCAAATTGTTTCCCTCCCTCCTTTTTCTCCCCATTTCTGGTGATGAAAAATTTGATCTGGGTTATACATTTATTATCATACATAACCTATTGTTGTAAGAGAATACTCATATAAAATCAAATCCCAAAATAAAAACCCAAATATACTAAAAGCAAAAATAGTATGCTTTGATCTGTATTCTGACACCAACAGTTCTTTCTCTGGTGGTGGATTAATGTGTGTTCTTAAGAACATTATGAAACACCCATAACATTGGCTAAATAAAAAAGGGAAATAAAAATGCTGGAGGGGCTATGGGAAAATATTCTTTTAAAAATATTTTTAAATCCTTACCTTCCAACTTAAAATCAATGCTGAGTATCAGTTCTTAGGCAGAAGAGCTGTTAAGGCTAGGCAATTGGGGTTGGGACTTCCCCAGGGCCACACAGGAAGGTCTGAGCTCACGTTTGAACCTAGGACTGCCTATCTTTAAACGTAGTTATCTACCAAGCTCCCTTGCTACCCTGGATATTCTTTAATGAACTGTTCGTGTAGCTGTAAAGTAGTCCAACCATTCTGGAGAGCAATTTGGAATTATAACCCCAAAGTTATAAAATTGTGCAATATTGCTACTAAGTCTATATCCTAAATAGATCAAGGAAAGAGGAAAAGGACCCTCATGAACAAAAAATATTTATAAATGTTCTTTTTGGAGTACCAAAGGCCTAGAAATGAAGAGGGTGTCCATAAACTGGGCGATGGCTGAACAAATTATGATGTATGAATGCAGTTTAATACTATTAATGAAAGGAATGGATTCAGAAAAACCTGGGAAGACTTATATGAACTGATGCAGAGTAAAGTGAACAAAGGCAAGAGAACAACTTAAAAGATAACAATATTATTGTAAGGACAATCAATCTTGAAAGGCCTTGGAACTCTGATTAACCAAAGGATGAACTACAGTTTCAAAAGCCCCATGCTGAAACATGTTATCCACCTCCAGACAGAGAAATAATAGTCACAGAGTATATAACAAAAAATGTTATTTTCCTTCTTTTTTTTGACATGGTTAAAAATTTGTTTTGCATGAGCCTTTTCATATTGCTGGGAGAGTAAAAGGGGAAGGGAGATTCTGGAACTGAAAATAAAATTAAAATGAGAAAATATTGTGGTAAACAATGGCTAAGACAAAAATTCTGAGATAAGCCATATTTCCCACCCTCATACAGCTTCCTTTTGAGCAAGGGACTTCTGGATTCTTACCCTTACTGTGTACCCCATCTAAACCCTTTACAAATTTATGAACTATCAGATAATACAAAATAAATGAATAGAGTAAAATGATCTTTATAATTTTTACCTGAAAAGAATATATTGTTTTACCAAACTGCATTCTTTCTTTAAGATATGGAATGGTGTGGTCAAAACATCCTTGTGCCAGTCCTAACATCTGTAAATTATAAGAAAAGACTTGAATGATTTACATGCTCATATTTTAATTCATCTACAGTGGTAGAGCCTTTTTCTTGATAGATGTAATAGTTATTTTTGGAAACAATAATAGCTCTTAGGGCTTGGAAGTTTTTGTTTTTCAAAGTAGCACCACTATAAAATGGCTTATTAGAGCTTGTCCAAAGTTTCAATAACTGCACAAAATATTATTTAAGATGCGCTGAACTAAATACAGGGAAGTAAATCTCTCTGCACACAAGAGCATGAGAGTATTTTGAGGGCACCAACTCTCATGACTTCCAACTTTCTTATTTCCAAAATGTCTTGCTCAGATTGGTCTAAGAAGGTTCCTGAAGTATCCTCTCGAAAACTTTCCAATCCTTACTTAGGAAGCCATTTCTGAATGTTCTTTGTACCCATTTTGTCTTTAGCTTCTATTTGAATCATAGGTGATTATGATGAATTGGATTTAATAAATTTTGGTGAAATGGGCATTAGAACACATAAGACAGTAAAAAGCACTAATCACACCTAATTCACACAATCTAAAGCTTTGGTAAATAAAATGTGTCAAAAATTTAAAACTATGTTTTCCTATACTCTCTCTAATTGACTTAGCGTCAATTAAATTGTGACAAAATCTTACTTTATATCCAAAGAAGTACAGCACAGAAGAAAAAGCATTAGATGTAGACTCAGAAGTCCTGAATTCAAATTTCATCTTAATCATATACTGCTGAGTGACCTCTCTGGGCCTCAGTTTTCACATGTATAAAATGAGGGGATTAAACTGACCCCTAAGATTCCTCTCAGCTCTAAATCTGTGAGTTCCACTAAATTATTATTCAAATGAACTCACCAATTTTGGGTTGTCTAATTTTTAAAGTGGAAAAATAAGAGTCAAAATGTTTTGGTAGAGAGATACTCAACCCCATCAATGTTTCCTCAGTTTCCCCTCATATTTTCCTTTAATCTTTTGCTTTCCAAGGCAAAATGTAAATAGTATAAAAAGCAATGGAAGAGGGGAACCTAGATAGTTCTGTGGATAGAGAAACAAGCCTAGAAACAGGAGGTTCTGGTTTCAAATATGGCTTTAGATACTTCCTAGCCTTGTGACTCTGGGTAAGCAATTTAACCTTAAAATGCCTAGCCTTTACTGCTCTTCTGCCTTGGAATTGATTCCAAGGAAGAAGGTTAGGATTTTCAGAAAAAAGCAATGGGATGCATTTGGCTATTCCACATCCTTATTAAAGTTTGCTTATAAATAAATGGTTATTCTTACTACTGACCTAAAAATTGATAAAACCAGCTGTCATCCAAAATGACATTCTACAGAATTTTTAAATTATAAATATTGCAAAGTTAAGTCCTCTACAAATAGAGTTTCAAGATTGTTCTGTTCATTCTATGACATGTTCGTCACTTGCTAAATGGTACCCAAAGTATTAACCAAGATATAACTACCTGACCTTAACTTTTAATTAGGTTATAAGAGTAACTTAGAGTAATTAGAGTAAAGCCAAGGCAGTGTATTTTACTGCCAGAACATCTGATCTTATTGATGTAGTTACATCCTCTATGATGCAGACAGCAAATAATTCTCATATGCCTCCCCATCCTGTGAGATTCTTGTCTACATTCTCTTTAATATCTGCTGTAGGGGTCCACCTAATGTGCTCCTCTTGTTCTGACACTACATAGAAACCAATGGTATAATAAGTTACATGTATTAATAGTGATTACCCTTCATTATCGTTTCTCAACCAAACCATCTTTTATTCTGATCAGATCCTTATTTGATGATGGCCTTTATTATTACTTCTGCAAATTTCTTATTTTTAGTGTTATAGTGTATTCAAATTAGCCCTACATCTTTTTAGTGTATTTCAGGTGATCCTTGATATAGTAATACCACAAAAATATGGTTATTAATAGATGGGCTTTGTTTCAGAGCTTATGGTCATTGAAATAATTTAACAATTTCTCCAAAATGCAATTTTCAATTTTCATTTTGAATTCTGGATCTTGCACTGTTCTGGATAATCTCTGTCATAGTCTGAAAAACAGATATTCTTCATCTGCTTGGTTTTTCCTTTTTTGGATAATTAGACTTACTTTTAAAATGTGATTAGAGATTTCATTTAGAAGACTAGGCAATGTTTGGGGATTTGGAGGAATCAGGACTGTGTCAAAAAACAGGGACATGTGAGGGAACTCACTATCTAATAGGAGTCAATTCTTCTATTTGGCTTTTGCACTGATTACTGACCAATTAATCAACAAGAATTTGTGAGATGCCAACTGTTTACTGGCACTGTGGATACAAGTAAAAAGAATGAAACAACTCCAAGACAAGCACCTTAAAATATATACATAGAGCATAAACAAAGTTCAGAAAGATCAATAGTAGTTAAATATAAAGTTTAAAAAAGCAGTTAAATATAAAGTAGTTTGGGAGGGAGCATATTAATGTGTAGGTGAGGAAAGAAAAGGATGTGGGTAAAAGATGGCACTTGTGCTTCTGAAAGGAAAACACAAGCCATATGACAATGAAAATGCCTCAGGGAAGCTTACATATTCCCATTTTATATTTCACTTGTTACTTATAGTCAGCAAGCCATAAAAGGATCACAGATTTAGTGTTGAAATGGACCCTAAAGTTCATTTCGTTCAAACTCCATTTTTAATAGGTGAGAAGGCTAAGACCCAGAGAAATTAGGTGATTTGCTCAGTTATATGGGGAGTATCAGAGCTAGAATTTGAACCCAAACCATCTAACTAAAAATTCAGCCTTCTTTTCTCTGTACCATAATGCTAGCTCAAAGTTTTTTCTGCTGTTATATCTTTCAAGGAATTCTAGGGACTCTCTTATGTTCCTAGAACCAAATATAATCTCCTGTTTGGCATTTAAAATGCTTTACAACCTGGATCCCTCCTTACACACACACACACACACACACACACACACACTACACTGAAGATCATAACATGTTATAATATTTACTATAGATTATTTACTATTTGACATTACATCTTCCACCCCTATACCTTTTTAATGGCTGTTTCTTCTGTTTGGCAAACCCTAATCCTCCCTATCCAGACCTCTTGGAATCCCTGTTTTCTTTGACACTCATTTCAAGTACTTTTACATGAAGGCTTTTCTGATCTCAGAGATCCTAGTACTCTTCCTGCTAAAACTACCCAATATTCATTTTGCATACATTTTATATGTGCTGATATATGTACATATTTTCTCCCCCGTAATAATACAAGCCATTTGAGAGCAGAGATTATTTCATTTTAGCACTGAATCCCTAGTACCTCACATAATCCTTGGCATTTAGTAGGTACTTAATAAATGTCTGCTGTTTTACTAATTTTGTCTGATTTTCAAATATGCATGGAGTCACTTCTTTGCAGAAGAGCCTTTAGGGGTGGCATCTGTTCTATTGAATCAAATATATTCTACACTCTCCAATTAACCTAATGGCATATTGTATTCTTCAGTCAACTTGGGGTAAAGAGTATTATTTGCAAAATCTTGCTTCTTCCCTTCTCATGCCTTCAAGGATGGTCTTGATGTGAATGTAGTTTATTCTTATAAAATCTGGTAAATATGAGAAAGAAGACAAATAGTCATTAGTCTTAATTTTAGTGATAGATCTAATACTTTGCTCCATCTTGAGAATATTCCCTTCTTTTGATTGCTTTGAGAATAGCTCAACATCCTCAAAACAATGTTGCCCACAGCATGAATCTTCCCTATGTATATTTACTCTAGTTTAGCTTTTCCCCCTCCATTTTTGTTCTCGTTAGTTTCATTTCCCCTTCTTCATGAAGTATATCAGGTGTGTTAGGGTCCAAATGTAGTGGCTCCTCTGACATCACTGGAGAAAAGAATTTGTTTCAAAAAATCTTTGTGGTTACTATGTTCCTTGATAAAATTTTATATAAATTTATATTTTAAGGAGATTCTGGAATAGACGATCAATGGAAGATTCATTTCCTTAATTAAGAAAAATAGTCATCTCACGACAGGAATTTTGGGGAGGTATATTGGAGTAGATATATAGAGAAGCAGCCTTAGAATTAGAGGACCTTGGATTCATATCTTACTTTTGACATTCTGTTTGAGTGACCTCAAGGCACTTAGCCCTCAGTGTCCCAGACAATTCTTTAAGATTATAAGTAGCAGTTAGTTGCCTGGTAATCTACATTAGGAAATGAGGGAATTAAAGTTAAGTTGAAGAACTATTGAAAGAACTTTTCACATTGAAGATTTACATAGGTCTGAACCAAAAAAAGAGAAAAAAAGAAAAGAATTCTAGGGGCAAAACTGATCAAATTTTAAATAGTATTGATATTTTAAATGCTTATTTAATTCTGATTTTATTTCATTTGTCCATATAAAAGGAACGGTTCAACTTATTCTTGTTAAAACTGCTTAAAAACAAAGTACCTAGCTTGAGAGTTCCAGAGGTCTAGTGATATCTAGCACCATATCCTAACATAGCTCATATTATTCATACCTGACCTTCTGATATCTTGTTTAAAAAGTTCTTTAGAAAGAATTTCATGTTTTGAAAAGTTATTTGCTTAAACCATGTTTAATTTTAGAATATATTTTATAGGTCCCAAAAGAGATACTAGTATTCAGAATTTTAAAATGGAGAAAAATTGCTAGTACTAAGTCAATGTTTTGTTTTGATTTTTTCCCCCTCTGGATTTCTGCTTTCTTGCCCTTAATTTTAAAAAGGGATTCTCTTTTAAATAGCCATTTTCTTTCCATTACGTAAAGGGAGTGTGACATCTAGTGGTCATGAGCTTTTCTAAAAGTTTAACTTTACAATAATTTTACAATAAATAGTTCCTGGTCTTAAAGCCTTTTTAACAGCCTTCACTGATTCAAATGCAGATGATCTAAGTCTGAACATCAGAGGGTGCTACTCACCTGTGCAGCAATTCCTATTCTGCCTTCATTAAGCATTCCAATGGCATATTTGTACCCATGGCCCACCTGTCCTAGGATATTGGTTTCTGGCACCTGAAGAATAAAAATATTTCATTTTTTAAATTTTATTTTATCTAAATACACAACACATAAGAAATACAAATGTAGTCATAGTATGAGAGGCACTCCAATAGGATTTATTCTCTCTCTGGGCCTTAGTTTCCTCATCTATAAAATGAAAGGGCTGAATTAGACTTATCTGTAAAGTCTCTAAATCCCAGGATGTTTACATATAAGCATGTTTGGAGGAAGAATTATTCAATATTTTTTGGATTTTGTACATAAATGAATACATTACTCTTTACTTCATATTTTTGTATTATTCTCATGTGCATAATAAATGATTAAATGCTTTCTAAAATATAATTAAACATTGAATATCAGAACGAATACATAAAGCAAGAGATAGAAACTTTTCTTTAAAGGATCACTAATCAACAATAACAAAAAAATCAATTTAGGACCACATAAATAAAAAAACAATTATTTTTAGATTTCTGCAACACAGAGAAATAAATCTAAAATATTTTATTCATTAGCTTTTGACTGCAAATGGGGAATATAAGATTTTATTTCATTTTCAATGAAGTCAAACTCCTTAAGTGACTTTTATAGAGAAAAGGGCAAAACTTTCATAGCATAATATCGCCACCTTATGGTCCTTTATGATAATGCTTCAATGGATTTTTTAAAATTACTTTTTCATTTACAATAAACAATTTTTGACAATTGTTTTCTGACATTTTAAGGTTCAGATTTTCTTCCTCCCTCCTCTTATCCCTCTTCAAGGTAGTAAATAGCCTGATATAGGTTACACCAGTACTTTCATGCAATACATATTTCTGTTTTGCTCATGTCATAAAAGACATGTCACACATATAATACAAAATCTTATGAAGGAAATAAAGTAGAAGATATCATGATTTGATCTGAGATCAGACTCCAAAAGTTATTTTTTGACTATGGATAGCATTTTTTATCATGAGTCCCTTGTGGTTATCTTGGAAACTTGCTTTACTGATAATGGTTTAGTCCTTCGAAGCTGATCACTGTATAATATTTCTGTTATGGTATATACTGTTCTCCTGGTTCTACTCACTTTCATTTGCATCAGTTCACATAAATCTCTCCAGGCTTTTCTGAATGCATCCTGTTCTTCATTTCTTATGGTTCAATAGAACTCCATTACAATCATATACTACAACTTGTTTAGTCATTCCCCAAGTGAGGGACAATTTTTAGTTTCCAATTCTTTGCTACTTTCAAAAGAACTGTTACACATATTTTGTACATGTAGGTCCTTTTCCCTTATCTTTGATCTCTTTGTGATACAGACCCAATAGTGGTGGTGCAGGGTCAAAGAGTATGCACTATTTTGTAGCCTTTTGTTGGAGGAGCTGTAAACTGACACAACCATTCTGGAGAGCAATATGGCACCAGGCTCAAAGTATTAGTGTCCCTATTTCCCATATCACCTCCAACATTTATCATTTTTCTTTTTTGGTCATGTTAGCCAATGTTATAGATATGAGGTGGTATCTCAGAGTCATTTTAATTGACATTTTTTAATCAATAGTAATTTGGAGCATTTCCTCATATGACTATAGATAGTTTTAACATCTTCCTCTGAGAAATGGTTGTTCATATCTTTTGATCATTTTTCAGTTGGGGAATGCTTTGTATTTTTACAAATCTGGCTCAGTTCTCTATGTATTTGAGAAATGAGGCCTTTGTCAGATATATTTGGTAAAAAAATTTTCCCCCCAAATTTATTGTTTTCCTTCTAATCTTGGTTACACTGGTTTTGTTTATACAAAGAACTTTTAAATTTAAGGGAATCAAAATTATCATCTTTACTTATCATAACATTCTCTAATATCTTGTTTGGTCATATATTCTTCTCTTATTCATAAATATGACATGTAAACTTTTCCATGTTCCCCAATCTGTTTATGGTGTCACCCTTTATTTCTATATGAAGTACCTATTTTTATTTTATCATGGTGTATGGTGTAAGATGTTGATCTATACCTAGTTTCTGCCATACTATTTTCTAGTTTTCCCAGTAGTCTTGCC
This sequence comes from Monodelphis domestica, assembly GCF_027887165.1. Lineage (NCBI taxonomy): Eukaryota > Metazoa > Chordata > Mammalia > Didelphimorphia > Didelphidae > Monodelphis > Monodelphis domestica. Next base: position 89,121,684 of record NC_077227.1, read on the forward strand.
AAATAATGAGTCACCCTCCCCAAACTTGGATCTCTGGGTTTATTGAACACTAAAAGTTGCTATAGGCACTAGCTACTGTGTATTGATTGCCTAATCTATTCCATTAATTTACTACTCTTATTTCTTGGCCAATACCAGACTGTTTTGATGATTACTGTTTTATAGTGTAGTTTGAAATCAGGTACTGTTAGGCCTCTTTCCTTCATTTTTTTCATTGATTCCCTTAATATACTTTGCCTTTTGTTCTTCAAGATAAAATTTCTTGTTATTTTTTTCTACTTTTATGAAATAAATTTTGGGTAGGTTGATTGGTATGGCACTGAATAGGAAAATTAATTTAGATAGGCTTGTCTTTATTATATTGGCTCAGCCTATTCATGAGCAATTAACATTTTCCCTTGTTTAGGTCTAACTTTTTGTGAAAAATGTTTTGTAACTGTTAATTGTCTTGGTCTAACTTTATTTGTGTGAAAAGTGTTTTGTAACTGTGTTCATTGCAATGGACTTTTAATGGCATATTGCATTTTCACAACTATAAGCAAAAATAGGATCACATCCTGGTAACTTCCATAAAAAGGATATTAAATTGTAGGCTAGGACCGAAGTTACTGCCCCATGGTTTAATCCTAAAGGGTTGTACATTCAGGGTGAGATTAAATTAAAGTATTATTTTTTAAGAGATTCATAGACATTATTTGACCTAATGAAATCTTACCACTAAAGTCACTCTTTTTCATTTTGCCTTTTATCAACTCTAGCCAAAGCCTACTTTCACATGATGATTTTATTGAAAATTAGGTCATACCTACCTTAACATTCTCAAATATCACAGTATTGGTAGAAGATGCTCTGATTCCTAATTTATTTTCTTTCTTCCCGACTTGAAGTCCTTCTGTATCACGATCTATTATGAAACATGTAATTCCTTTGTAACCCTAGGAAAACAAGTTAAAAAAGCATTGAGGGTTAATCCTAACCCTAACCCTTAGCTTTCTTAAAGTTTTATATCCAAAGAGTTCACATAAAAAAGAAACAAAAAATTCTGTAGTAACCTTTAATGAAATTTAGACTTCAATTTAACTATTACAATGAGAGAATGATTGCCATGTATTGTATCACTTCCCTCATTTTCTCTGAAAAAAATCACTAATATTATAAGTATGTTACCAGAAGCATTTCACCACTATAATTCACAGAATTTCAGAGTTGGGACAGACTTCATTATTCATCTGGTTCAATCTATATTTGAAAAAAGAAGGTTCTGCCCTAAGGGTCTAAATAGAACAAGTCAAATCCATTTTCCAGGTGACAGCCCTTCAAATCTTTGAAAGATAGTGATCACCTGGGTTAAACACAATCAGTTCCTAGGTCCTTCGCTATGCTCTGGACATCTTATCAATGTCATTCCTAAACTATGGCATTCCATACTCCATACTCTAGATGCAGTCTGATCAGGGCAAAGAAAAGCAAGTGAGATTATAACCTTATTCCTAGAAGCTAAAAATCATACTGCCAATTTCTGATTACAATATTATGCTGTTGACTTATACTAAGCTTGAAGTTCACTCCCAACCTTTTTTCACAGAAACTATAGTCTAGCTATTCCTCATATGATTTTGAATTTACAGAGCTGCTTTAAAAAATTCAAATGTATTTACATTTATCCTTATTGAATTTTCTTTTATTTGATTTGGCCCAATATTCTAGCCTATCAAGATTTCTTTGGGGAGGTCCTATCATTCCAGTGTGTTACCTGTCCTTCCCAGCTTTGTATCATTTCCTATTTAATAAGCAAGCCATCTAAATCTTTATCCTAGCATACTGATGAAATGTTAAAGCACCTGGTCCATCATTTAGGACTTCTTTCTGGGTTTTGCCAGTCAATCAATTCCAAATTCATATAGCTGTACTGACTAGTTTACATATTTTCATTTTTCCACAAGAAGAGCATAAGACTATCAAATGCTATTTTAAAATACAATTGTATCCACAGCATTCCCCTCAGATAGAGCTGGTTGAAGAAAGGAAATGAGATTAGTCCTTTATGACATGCTTTTAATGTTATTTGTGATCAGTGCATCCTTTTCGACGTGTTGAACTAACCATTTTTTTCATGTGTTCTAGAATTTTATTAGGAATAGAAGTCAAAGCCATTGGGCAAGTTTGTAGATTTGTTTCTCTTTCATTTTTGGAAAAACTGGAAGCATGTTTTCCTTCATCGTTCCTCTGTTGTTTCTATTCTCCTTAGTCTTTCAAAGACAAATGATATTGGTCCAGTGATTACATCTACTATTTCTTTTATTACACCATTTTAATTTATTTATTAAATTTACTAAGTATTTTAAAGTTTTGTGACTTTCATTCAATTAATTTATTAAATTACAGAAAAGTAAAAAATTAAAAAACTCATAATTTTCCATTCTCCCAAAGAAATAAGGGCATGTTGCAACTAGCACAATGTTCCATACATAATAGGAAATGAATGTTAGTTGAAAGAATAAATTTCAATAAACAAATAAGCTATATAGTGTCTTAGATCCCTAATTTTCAAGTGAGAATATGTTATGAATTTTTAAATACATTTCCTCTGCTTTTACAGTATTTGTTTCTTGCAAGTAGCAGGTTAACTTTAATAGTCCATTAAGTGCTATTTTAAATAGTCTGCCTTGAATTATAAGGAATTTGTGAGATTAATACTGGAGAAGTATAGGGTATAAATTTATACCCTATAATCAATTTTCAGATTAGTAATATAAATATGACAAAATTTAAAAATTCTCCCATATGGATAGTTTGCTATGTAGCTCACATAAAGTAAGGTCCAAAAAGGTGAGATGACCTGCCTCCAATTTCCATAGCTGATAAATGACAGTCTGAATTTTAATTTAGGACTTCTGGCTTCTAGAGCAGTACATTCTGAACTATGATACTTAATTGCCTTATCTTTCTTCAGTTGCATTTCCCTTTTATGACTGGAATTGACCTCAAACAGGATTTATTTTAGAACTCTCGAAAGCAGTGATCATGCCATATTGTGCACCAAGGATATGTACTTATGTCTTCTTCCTCAGTTGGGCTGTAAGTTTCAGAAGGCAGAGACTATGTTTTATTAGATTGTGTCTTCTTTTGTACCAAACATAGGGCTTAGTATACAGGGTGAACTTGTTAATGTTTATGAAATGGGTGCCAAAAGGATAGAAAGAAACTGAAAAGCAGGTGGTACAGAACAGCAGTCACACAGAGGGGGGAGGGGGGAGGTGAAAATGCAGAAGACAAAAAGAGATGAATCTAGATCAGCAACTTTTTATAGGGCTGATGGCTTATTATGGAGGCTGTTAATTATGGAGCCACACTGGGCTCAATATTTAAGAGATCTGACAAAGTAGGAGGGAACAGAAAAGGAAAAGCTTTTAGACAAGATTCCAGGTTTTATATGGGTCTCAGTGCCCATGCGTGCAGCTTTGCACAGATAACCCAAGAAGCTGAAATGGCCCAGTAACTTAACTCTTTTTTGTACCAAACACAAGGCTCAGTATGCAGGGTGCACAAACTTGTGAGGGAGAGAAAGAAAATATAAGATCACACTCAGGAAAAATTGTGTCTATCTTGTGGTTTTCAACTGGTAAATGTCAGAACAAATTTGAACCTGGGTCTCCCAATTCCAAGTTCAGGGTTCTTGCCACTAAATCAGGTTTCCTGAAATGAGGCTGGCAAGTACCTTTCCAGGAAATAGAAAATATACTCCAGGAAATGGAAAGGTACATGAATCTGTCACTTAGCACATCTTCCCTGCTGATGAGTAGTAAGATTTCCAGGGGTTTGAGGTCATAAGATAGTAAGAGTCTGGGCTAAAAGGTCACTGAATTGCACCTAGTCCAAATCCCAACATTTTATAAAAGTGGAAAGTGAAACCTTGAGTGAATGCAAGTGGCTCATTCTGTATTATACACCAGATTCCAAATCCAGTTCTCCCAACTATCCAGATGTGTCTTCTTACCACTTTGGGGAGTGATGGCTGATGGGCCTAGACACCTACTCTGTCTGGGAATGTCTCCAGCCAGGCTTCACTTTATTCTCAGGCCATCTCATGCTATCAAGACTAGAAATTAAGCCCTAAAGGACTGTTAACCTATTTATATTACTACCCAGGAGAAGGACTCCTAACTGGGGGTTGTCTCAGATGCCCATGACAAGCAAGAACAGTTCTATCTATCTATTTCACCTCATTCTTGGGTCATGCCATAAATCCCTTGTTCACCTCAGCATATTTCTAACATTCTAAACCAGAATACATACCCCAGGAGAACATTCACCTACAAATGTTTTTGCTCCTTATTAAAACATAATCTCCTTTAGTTAAGAAACGGTCTCTAGTTTTGCATATATAACCAACACTTAGCACAGAGCTTAGCATATGGCACTAATAAATGCTTTTTCATTTGTTCACTCATCTGATCGTTGTAAATCAAAGTAGTGGGTATTACTAAATCAACTTTAGATATGAGAAAACTGAAGTTCTCTTGCCAAATGGTACGCAAGGCCTTTAACACTCACTATTCAGTCTATTATAAGTAGAAGCAAGAACACTAGATCTGTAGTCATTAGTTCAAATCCTGATTCTCCTACTTACTAGCTTTAACAAATCAGCCAACCTTTATGGGCCTCAGAGTTTCTTAATCAATTGAATTTAAAGAAGTTGGGCTTGCTGACCTCTAAGATTATTACTTCTAGTTCTAGATGCTGCCTCTTTATTTAAGAATAAACCATACTGCTGCCACAGGGTTTCAGTGGGAAAAAAGAAAGAAGGAATTTTCATTTTTTTAAACTTACCAAACCAGGATTAACATTTGCCATTACTAGAAAAATTCCTGCATGTTCTGCATTGCTGATCCACATTTTAGACCCATTGATGATATAATAGTCTCCCTTCTTCTCAGCTTTAGTCTTCAAAGCAAATGCATCACTGCCAGCCTCAGCCTCAGAAAGGCAAAAACTTCCTATCTACATATTCAAGAAAACACATATTCAAATTTTAGATGTATTTATATTTTTACATAAACTTATAAAAGAAGTTTGTATTTATAAGAGAAATTTGGTAAGTCAAATTTTAGTTATTTTTTAAAATATGCAGAAATTACTTAAAAATAATAGTTTGATAGTTATTTTTCACATTTTACTATAGTAAATATCCATAACAACTTTAGTAGGAGCAATAAATAGATAAATCTAAAATAAAAATAACTACATATTATTATAGAACATTGATCAAGAATTTGCATTAGAAGTTATTACCCAGGTGGAAAACATGGTTTTGACTAAAAAAATCAATGATTTTGATTTTTAATATATACATATATTTAAACCAAATCAACAAATACTTTGATATTTGGGGGTTTTATGTAAAAGTGGAAATACAGAGTTAGTGAAAAATATGCTGAAAGGAAGAAATAAGAGGTCACAAGCTTGAAGACTAAACAGAAGCCTCATAGCTATATAACAGCTGAAAAAATACTGGACAATATGAACATTACAATTTGAGTATCACAAGATATGTAGCTGGTTATACTAGAACATACAGAAAAATTTGGTTACAGATGTGGAAGTCACTACTGAATCTGCTGTTTGTTATAGTAAGACTATTCATTTTTAAAACAAAGATCAGAAACTACCAAAGCAGAAAAAATTAAAAATAGCCATAAAATGAAATGGAATTGGGGAAACTATTTAACCTATTCAAACAGGGTGTTAATGCCAAAAGATGGAAAATGGGTGAATGAATAGATCTGAAACATATTATCATTATTGTTTAAGTAAGTTTATCTAATATAGATCAATTACCATAACAAAGCGGTCAAAAGAAGCTACATCTGTCAACATATTCTTTTTTGTTTTGTTTTGTTTTTGTTTTTCCTCATTTCCTATTTATTTTTTGGTTCTGGGGTGTCATCTTTTCAATATGAAAAAAGCAGCAAGTTCAACACAAAACAGGAACCTAGGAAGTGGGGGGAAAGGGAAAGAGTCAAAGATATAAATTGCAGAAGAAGAAAGAACGAAAGAAAATGAAGGAAAGATTTGGTGATGGAAGGGAAAGGTTTGTTCTGTTATCCCTGCTCCCTTTCTCTTCAAGGGAATAGATTTTCGGGGTGGGGGAAAATGGAAATTTTCCCCAAATGAGGGACTTTTCTGGAATTCGGGGAGTTGAGGCAATTCTTTCTCCTCACTTCTCAGACTATGAAAGAGTCTATAGTTCCCAAAATGAGAGGAAACAAACTCCTGAGGGGGGAGCTCACCTGGAAGAGTGAGGCACAGACTTCTCCAAAGAAAAATGAATACTTGGGACAGAAATCAAACCTGGGCTGGAGGTTAATACAGTCAACACTCATCCTCAAAGAGTGACAGCTTGGTCTTCTCATTGCCTATTTTAATATTTTCAATTTCTTTTTCTTCTCTAATTGCTACTGCCAGTGTTTCTAGTACAATGTTGAATAATAAAGGTGATAATGGGCATCCTTGTTTCACTCCTGATCTTATTGGGAATGCATCTAGTTTATCCCCATTGCAGATGATGTTGGCAGATGGTTTTAGATAAATACTATGTATTATTTTTAGGAAAGACCCTTCTATTCCTATACTTTCTAGTGTTTTCAATAGGAATGAGTATTGTATTTTTTCAAAAGCTTTTTCTGTGTCTATTGAGATAATCATGTGATTTTTGTTGGTTTGCTTGTTGATATGGTCAATTATGTGGATGGTTTTCCAGATATTGAACCATCCTTGCATTCCTGGTATAAATCCCACTTGATCATAGTTTATAAAAAACACCCGTGATTACTTACTGGAGTCTTTCTGCTAGTATCCTGTTTAAGATTTTTGCATCTGTCTTCCAGTCAAGATGGTGGCTTAGACAGAGCTAAAGTTCAGATCTCGGAAAACCCTTCCTTACCAATCTCAAACTGTATGCTCCTAGGGCACCGAAATTCAAAACGAACAACAGGATAGACCCTGGGAACCCTCCTCCTGGACCTGGATCAAAAGGTACGGCCCCCCAAAAGCCAGAACCTGAGATCACTCGGATCTAAGGGATAGGCAGAAGGAAGGTCCCAGGACCCATCCCCCCCAATCCAGAGCGCTGAGTCCGAGGCAGCAGCTAGAACCTCAGAGCCGGCAAAAGGACCTCAGGGCCGGCTATTCTGAAGGCCGCATCCTGAAAACAACCTGACCCAGTCGTGAGGGCACCCAACACAGACAGCAGGGGAACAGAGAGAGAAGGGGGGGGAGCCTGTAGCCCCCTGGCTGGATCCTTCCATCTGAGTCTCACAGAAGGTCCCTGTGTCAGAGCATACTCAGTCCAACCTGAAGTTAATCCTATCAGGAGCCCTCAGAGCTCTGGGAAACCACAGCCCCTTCCCCCTCAGAGTGCAGGGTTTTCTGGCCAGCAAAGGCACTGAAATACCTGCAGACAGTGCCAAGCCAGGCTCAGAGCGTGGAAGTAAGGCAACAGAGAAGCATCGGGAGGGAATTGAGGAGAGCAGTAACACTGAAACACCAGTAAATTCCTGGCTTCCCTGGGAAGACAGAATAGCTGCAGAGAATGGACAATTTGCCTGGGGCTAAAGCCTCTGAACACCAGACAGATATAAGAAGAGCTAGTCCTCCCCATTCAGATAGAGATGGCAAACAGAGCACAAAAGAACAAAAGCTTCAAAACACCAAGAAAAACAAGAAGAAGGGGGCAACTTTGGACACATTTTATGGAGCAAAAATACAAAATACAGAGGAGACAGAAGAGGAAACACAAGCAAATGCTCCGAAACCTTCCAAAGGAAAAGGAAACTCTCCACAAACTCCTGAAGAATTTGAATTGGAAATGATAAAAAAGATGGAACCCTTCTGGCAGGGAAACTGGGAAATAATGCAAAAGGAATTCATGCAACTACAAAACTGGTTTGACCAAACTGAAAAGGAAAACCAGGCTTTAAAGGTCAGAACCAGGCAACTGGAACACAATGATCTTGAAAAAGAGCAAGAATCAATAAAGCAAAGCCAAAAGATCAAGAAATTAGAAAAGAACATAAAATATCTCACTAACAAAGTGACAGACTTAGAAAATAGAGGAAGAGATAATTTGAGAATAATCAGACTACCAGAAAAGCCAGAAATAAACAGCAAACTCGACATTGTAATACAAGATACAATCAAAGAAAATAGCCCAGAGATTCTAGAACAAGGGGGCAATACAGGCATTGAAAGAGCTCACAGAACACCCTCTACACTAAATCCCCAAAAGACAACTCCCAGGAATGTAATTGCCAAATTCCAAAGCTTTCAAGCAAAAGAAAAAATCTTACAAGAAGTCAGAAAAAGACAATTTAGATATAAAGGAATGCCAATCAGGGTCACACAAGAACTTACAAGTTCCACTCTGAATGATTGTAAGGCATGGAACATGATTTTCAGAAAGGTAAGAGAGCTGGATCTTCAACCAAGAATCAGCTATCCATAAAAAATGACTATATACTTCCAAGGGAAAGTATGGGCATTCAACAAAATAGATTTCCAAGTTTTTGCAAAGATAAGACCAGAGCACTGTGGAAAGTTCGATATTGAAAAACAAAGAGCATGGAATACCTGAAAAGGTAAATATGAAGGAAAGGGAAAAGGAGAAAATTGTTATCTTTTCTTTTATTCAAACTCTCTTCTATAAAGACTACATTTATATCAATCTATATATTAATATGTGGAAAATATAATGTGTAAATAGGGGGAAGAGAAAAAACAAATAGAATAATCTTTCTCACACAAAGATTCACACGGGAAGGGGAGGGGAAAAAAACTCCTATAAGAAGGAGAGGAAGAGTTTTTACTTAAACCTTACTCTCAGGGAAATCAACTCTGAGAGGGAAGAACATCCAGATCCAATGGGATCTTGAATTCTATCTTACCCAACAAGGGTAGGGAGAAAGGAAAACCAAGGGGGGTAGGGAGGAAGGGAACACAAAAAGGGAGGGAAGGAGAGGGGGGAGAGGGAGAGAACAAAAAGGGAGGGGCTAGAAATGGAAACATATCAAGGGAGGGGACAAGGGGGACTGCTTTAAGATAAATCACTGGAGTAAAAAGTTAGAGCTAAAGAAGAAAGGTTAGAATTAGGGAAGGATATCAAAATGCCAGGGAGTCCACAAATGACAATCATAACTTTGAACGTGAATGGGATGAACTCACCCATAAAACATAGACGAATAACAGAATGGATTAGAATCCAAAACCTACTACCTATTGTTGTTTTCAAGAAACACATATGAGGTGGGTTGATACTCACAAGGTTAAAATTAAAGGATGGAGTGAGACCTTTTGGGTCTCAACTGACAGAAAGAAGGCAGGAATTGCAATCATGATATCTGACAAAGCCAAAGCACAAATAGACCTGATCAAAAGGAATAGGGAAGGTAAATATATTCTGTTAAAAGGGAATATAGACAATGAGGAAATATCACTAATCAGCATTGTATGCACCAAATGGTATAGCACCCAAATTTCTAATGGAGAAACTAGGAGAATTGAAGGAAGAAATAGACAGTAAAACCATATTAATGGGAGATTTGAACCAATCATTATCAAATTTAGATAAATCAAATCAAAAAATAAGAAAGTGAAAAGAAGTGAATGAAATCTTAGAAAAATTAGTTAATAGACATATGGAGAAAAATAAATAGGGACAAAAAGGAATACACCTTCTTCTCAGCACCACATGGCACATTCACAAAGATTGACCATACATTAGGTCACAGAAACATGGCATACAAATGCAGAAAAGCAGAAATAATAAATGCAGCCTTTTCAGATCACAAGGCAATAAAAATAATGATCAGTAATGGTACGTGGAAAACCAAATAAAAATTAATTGGAAATTGAACAATATGATACTCCAAAATCTTTTAGTTAGAGAAGAAATCATAGAAACAATTAATAATTTCATCGAGGGAAATGACAACAGCGAGACATCCTTTCAAACCTTTTGGGATACAGCCAAAGCAGTAATCACAGGTAAATTCATATCCCTGAGTGCATATATTAACAAACTAGGGAGAGCAGAGATCAAAGAATTGGAAATGCAAATAAAGAAACTCAAAAGCAAACAAATTAAAACCCCCCAAAAGAAAACCAAACTAGAGAGCCTAAAAATTAAGGGAGAAATTAATAAAATAGAAAGTGATAGAAGTATTGTTTTAATAAATAAGAATAGAAGCTGTTACTTTGAAAAAAACAAACAAAATAGACAAAGTACTAGTCAATCTAATTAAAAAAAGGAAAGAAGAAAAGCAAATTAACAGCATCAAAGATGAAAAGCTGGACATCACCTCCAATGAAGAGGAAATCAAGGCAATCATTAAAAATTACTTTGCCCAATTATATGGCAATAAATACACCAATCTAGGCGTTCTGGATGAATATATACAAAAATACAAACTGCCTAGACTAACAGAAGAAGAAATAGAATTCTTAAATAATTCCATATCAGAAAATGAAATCCAACTGGCCATCAAAGAACTTCCTAAGAAAAAATCCCCAGGGCCCGATGGATTCACAAGTGAATTCTATCAAACATTCAGAGAACAGTTAATCCCAATACTATGCAAACTATTTGACATAATAAGCAAAGAGGGAGTTCTACCAAACTCCTTTTATGAAACAAACATGGTACTGATTCTAAATCCAGGCAGGTCAAAAACAGAGAAAGAAAATTATAGACCAATCTCCCTAATGAATATAGATGCAAAAATCTTAAATAGGATACTAGAAAAAAGACTCCAACAAGTGATCAGAAGGGTCATCCACCATGATCAAGTAGGATTTATACCAGGGATGCAGGGTTGGTTCAATATTAGGAAAACCATCCACATAATCGACGATATCAACAAGCAAACCAACAAAAATCACATGATTATTTAATAGACACAGAAAAAGCCTTTGATAGAATACAATACTCATTCCTATTAAAAACACTAGAAAGCATAGGAATAGAAGGGTCTTTCCTAAAAATAATAAACAGTATATATCTAAAACCATCAGCTAATATCACCTGCAATGGGGATAAACTAGATGCATTCCCAATAACATCAGGAGTGAAACAAGGATGCTCATTATCACCTCTACTATTTGACATTGTACTAGAAACACTAGCAGTAGCAATTAGAGAAGAAAAAGAAATTGAAGGCATCAAAATATGCAAGGAGGAGACCAAGTTATAGCTCTTTGCAGATGACATGGTCTACTTAAAGAATTCTAGAGAATCAATCAAAAAGCTAAATGAAATAATCAACAACTATAGCAAAGTTGCAGGATACCAAATAAACCCACATAAGTCATCAGCATTTCTATTTATCTCCAACACAGCTCAGCAGTAAAAACTAGAAAGAGAAATCCCATTAAAAATCACCTTAGACAAAATAAAATACCTAGGAATCTATCTCCCGAGACAAACACAGAAACTATATGAACACAACTACAAAACACTTTCCACACAACTAAAACTAGATCTGAGCAATTGGAAAAACATTAACTGCTCTTGGGTAGGATGAGCCAATATAGTAAAAATGACCATCCTACTCAAACTTATCTATCTATTTAGTGCCATACCCATTGAACTTCCAAAAAATTTCTTTACTGATTTAGAAAAAACCATAACAAAGTTCATTTGGAATAACAAAGGATCAAGGATATCCAGGGAAATAATGAAAAAAATACAAAGGAGGGGGCTTTGCAGTCCCAGATCTCAAACTATATTACAAAGCAGCAGTCATCAAAACAATTTGGTACTGGCTAAGAGACAGAAAGGAGGATCAGTGGAATAGACTTGGGGCAAGTGACCTCAGCAAAGACAGTATATGATAAACCCAAAGATCCCAGCTTTTGGGTCAAAAATCCACTATTCAATAAAAACTGCTGGGAAAATTGGAAGACAGTGTGGGAGAGATTAGGTTTGGATCAACACCTCACACCCTACACCAAGATAAATTCAAAATGGGTGAATGACTTGAACATAAAGAAGGAAACTATAAGTAAATTAGGCAAGCACAGAATAGTATACATGTCACACCTTTGGGAAGGGAAAGACTTTAAAACCAAGCAAGACATAGAAAGAGTCATAAAATATAAAATATATAATTTTGACTACATAAAATTAAAAAGCTTTTGTACAAACAAAACCAATATAACTAAAATCAGAAGGGAAGCAATAAATTGGGAAACAATCTTCATAACAACCTCTGACAAAGGTTTAATTACTCAAATTTACAAAGAACAAAACCAATATTCAAAAAATCAAGCCATTCTCCAATTGACAAATGGGCAAGGCACATGAATAAGCAGTTTTCAGATAAAGAAATCAAAACTATTAATAAGCACATGAAAAAGTGTTCTAAATCTCTTATAATCAGAGAGATGCATATCAAAAACAACTCTAAGGTACCACCTCACACCTAGCAGATTGGCTAACATGACAGCAGAGGAAAGCAGCGAATGCTGGAGGGGATGTGGCAGAGTATGGGACATTAATTCATTGCTGGTGGAGTTGTGAATTGATCCAACCATTCTGGAGGGCAATTTGGAACTATGCCCAAAGGGTGATAAAAGACTGTCTGCCCTTTGATCCAGCCATAGCACTGTTGGGTTTGTACCCCAAAGAGATAATAAGGAAAAAGAGTTGTACAAGAATATTCATACCTGCACTCTTTGTGGTGGCCAAAAATTGGAAAGTGAGGGGATGCCCTTCAATTGGGGAATGGTTGAACAAATTGTGGTATATGTTGGTGATGGAATACTATTGTGCTAAAAGGAATAATAAAGTGGAGGAATTCCATGGAGACTGGAACAACCTCCAGGAAGTGATGCAGAGTGTAAGGAGCAGAACCAGGAAAACATTGTACACAGAGACTTATACACTGAGGTACAATCGAAGGTAATGGACTTCTCCATTAGGGTCAATGCAATGTCCCTGAAAAATCTGCAGGGATCTAGGAGAAAAACACTATCCACAAGCAGAGGATAAACTGTGGGAGTAAAAACACTGATGAAAAGCAACTGCTTGACTACAGGGGCTGAGGGGAAATGACTGAGGAGAGACTCTAAATGAACACTCTAGTGCAAATAACAACAACATGGAAATGGATTCGAATCAAGAACACATGTGATACCCAGTGGAATCATGCATCGGCTATGGGAGAGGTGGTGGGAGGGCGACAGGGGGAGGAAAAGAAAATGATCACTGTTTCCAATGAATAATGTTTGTAAATGACCAAATGAAATAATGTTTAAAAAAAGATTTTTGCATCTATGTTCATTAAGGAGATTGGTCTGTAGTTTTCTTTCTCCATTTTTGGCCTGCCTGGCTTGGGGATCAGTACCATATTTGTGTCATAAAAGGGATTTGGTAGAACTTCCTCTTTGCTTATTATGCCAAATAGTTTGTATAGTATTGGGATTAGCTGTTCTTTGAATGTTTGATAGAATTCACTTGTGAATCCATCAGGCCCTGGGGATTTTTTCTTGGGGAGTTCTTTGATGGCCTGTTCAATTTCTTTTTCTGATATGGGATTATTTAAGAATTCTATTTCTTCTTCGGTTAATCTAGGCAATTTATATTTTTGTAAATATTCATGCACATCACCTAGATGGGCATATTTATTGCCATATAATTGGGCAAAATAGTTTTTAATGATTGCCTTAATTTCCTCTTCATTGGAGGTGAGTTCTACCTTTCCATCCATGATACAGTTAATTTGGTTTTCCTCTTTTCTCTTTTTATTAGATTGAACAATACTTTGTCTATTTTGTTTTTTTCAAAATACCGGCTTCTAGTCTTATTTATTAGTTCATTAGTTCTATCACTTTCCATCTCATTAATTTCTCCCTTAATTTTTAGGATCTCTAATTTGGTTTTCTTCTGGGAGTTTTTAACTTGTTCTCTTTCAAGTTTTTTGATTTGCATGTCCAATTCATTTATCTCTGCCCTCCCTAATTTGTTAATATATGAACTCAAGGATATAAATTTTCCCCTGACTACTGTTTTGTCTGCATCCCATAGAGTTTGAAAGGATGTCTCATCATTGTCATTTTCTTCAATGAAATTATTAATTTTTTCTATGATTTGTTTTCTAACTAGCTGATTTTGGAGAATATTATTTAATTTCCAATTAATTTTTGATTTGGCTCTCCATTTACCCTTATTGATCATTACTTTTATTGCCATATGATCTAAAAAGGTTGCATTTATTATTTCTGCTTTTCTGCAGTTGTATGCCATGTTTTTATGACCTAGTATGGTCAATCTTTGTGAATGTGCCATGTGCTGCTGAAAAGAAGGTGTATTCCTTTTTGTCCCTATTTATTTTTCTCCATATATCTATTAACTCTAATTTTTCTAAAATTTCATTCACCTCTTTTACCTCTTTCTTATTTATTTTTTGATTTGATTTATCTAAATTTGATAGTGGTAGGTTCAGGTCTCCCACTAGTATAGTTTTACTATGTTTGTTTCCTCCTTCAATTCTACTAGTTTCTCCATTAGAAATTTGGGTGCTATACCATTTGGTGCATACATGTTTATTAGTGATATTTCCTCATTGTCTATACTCCCTTTTATCAGGATGTATTTACCTTCCCTATCCCTTTTAATCAGGTCTATTTTTGCTTTGGCTTTGTCAGATATCATGATTGCAACTCCTGCCATCTTTCTGTCAGTTGAAACCCAATAGGTCTTGCTTCAACCTTTAATTCTGACCTTGTGAGTATCTACCCATGTCATGTGTGTTTCTTATAGACAACATATGGTAGGGTTTTGGATTCCAATCCACTCTCTTATTTGTCTACATTTTATGCGTGAGTTCATCCCAATCATGTTCAACGTTATGATTGCCACTTCTGAATTCCCTAGCATTTTGATATCCTTTCCTAGTTCTGTCCTTTCTTCTTTTGCTATATCCTTTTAAACCAGTGGTTTACTTTTAATCAATCCCCCTAATCCCCTTTCTTGATATGCTCCCTTTCTGGCCCCTCCCTTTTTGTTCCCTTCTTGTTATTTTAGGGGATGTTAAGTTCCCTCCCTCCTCTCCTTCCCTTCCTTTTTTTGAACTCCTTCCCCTCTACCCCCTTAGTTTTCCCTTCTTCCTTACCCTGTAGGATAAGATAGACTTCAAGATCCCAATGCATCTAGATGCTCTTCTCTCTCAGAATTGATTTCACTGAGAGTAATGTTCAAATATTACCTATTAGCACTCCCTTCCTCTCCCTTTTATAAGATTATTCTTCCCCTCCCCGCTTCCCATGTGTATCTTTGTGTGACAAAGATTATTCTATTCATTTTATTTCTTCAAGTATCTCTTGATACCATCATTGATTCCCCCCATCCCTCTTTTTGCATATCATTTTATAGCCTTTAATGCCCCAGTCTTTCCTATGAATGATTCTTCTATTTACTATGATAATAAAAATATTTTTGAGAGTTACAAGTAACATTTTCCCCATATATTAATATATATATTTATATATACATATATATAATTTGATCTCATTGTAGCCCTTAAAGAAAAGAATTTGAATAAAAAAAAGACATTTTTCTCCTTAACCCTCTTTTTCATATTTACCTTTTCGTGTTTCTCTGAATCTTTGTGTTTGGATATCAAAATTTCCACTTAGTTCTGGTCTTTTCCTTATAAATACTTGGAAATCTTCTATTTTGTTGAATGCCCATACTTTCCTCTGGAAGTATATAGTTTTGATGGATAGGTGATTCTTGGTTGAAGACCCAGTTCTCTTGCCTTTCTGAATATCGTTCTCCAGGCCTTGCAGTCCTTTAGTGTGGAGGCTGTCAGGACTTGTGTGATCCTGACTGGTGCTCCTTTGTATCTGAATTGTCTCTTTTTGGCTTCTTGTAGGATTTTCTCCTTAGCTTGAAAGCTCTGGAATTTGAAAATTACATTTCTGGGAGTTGTTTTTTTTGGGGGGGGGGTAGTGTAGAGGGTGTTCTATGAACTCTTTCAATGTCTACTTTTCCCCCTTGTTCAAGAACTTCAGGGAAGTTTTCTTGGATGATCTCTTGTAGTATGGTGTCAAGGTTTCTAGTTATTTCTGGCTTTTCAGGTAGACCAATGATTCCCAAATTGTCTCTCCTTCCACTGTTTTCCTGATCTGTCACCTTGTCAGTGAGATATTTTATGTTTTCTTCTATTTTTTGTCAGTCTTTTGACTTTGCTTTATTAATTCTTGTTGTTTTGAAGATCATTGGTTTCCAGTTTCTCAATTCTGGTCCTTAAGGTCTGATTTTTGTTATAATCTTTTGGTTTTCTGCTTTAACCTTTTGGTATTCAGCTATGATTTCATTTTTTTTTTAACCATTTCCCACTTCTGTACCCAGAAGGCTTCCATTTTTTGATAAGCTCCAATTGAAATTCTTCCAGGGCTTTTGGGTAATTTCAGTTTTGGGGTGGGTTTTGCCTTTGTTTGAATTTCATCCAGTATTTCCTCTGTAGCCAAGGTTTTTCTCCGTAAAAAATTATCGAAGGTGACTGTTTTTTTGGGGGTTTTTTTTGAAGGATTTTGAGGCTCCTGTGCATAATTAGCCATTTTCATGGATGTTTTACCTTCCCTTTTTAGTCAGAAATCTGAGTGAGCTGTGCAGGTTCTCTGTGTATGGAGTTAAGGAGCAAGCTTTCGAATCTCTGCAGTCTTTTGTAGCTCTTTTCTGTGCTATCTTTCCAGGGGCACTCAAGGTCTATGCTCTCCTGCCCGCCTGAGTTTCCGGTCTAGCTGCTTTCAGGGGTAAGTCCCCAGCAATCCTAGTCAGGTCCCAAGGACCTAGAAGTGCCCCTTGCTCATTCTAGAGGTGTTCCTCAATCACTCCCTGGTTCTGGCGGGCATGCTGGATCCAAGCACCTAAGGTCTACACTCCCTCAAGCACTGGGGTTTCCTGCCTAGCTGCTTTCAGGTATATGTCCCTGGTGGTCCTAGTCAGCTCCCAAGGACCTAGAGGTGCCCCTTGCTCACTGTAGAGGTGCCCCTCGCTCACTCATTTTGGTGTGCACTGGCTCTGGCTCTGGCTCCATAGGTGTGGGGGGGGAGGGTGGATTGACTCGCATTTGGGTGGAAGCTTTTTCACCCTCTTATAGATTGGAAAAGCCCCAATCCAATGTACCTTCAATGTACAGTTCCTCCATTCTTCTGTAAATGATTTTTAAGATATTTTGGGGTAGTCTTTGTCGGTGTGTGCTGGGGAGAGGAAGTAACCCGCATTTAGACTGCCGTCATGCTTACCCAGAAGTGACAGTTGATCATCCTTAAAATATTGCTGTTACTGTGTATAATGTTCTCCTGCATTTGCTTCATTTTGCATGAATTCCTATATGTCTTTCCAGGTTTTTCTGAGAATATCCTGCTTGTCATTTATTATGCCACAACAGAATTCCATCACAATTATATACAACTTCTTTAGCCATTCCCCAATTGATAGGCATTGCCTCCATTTCCAATTCTTCACCACTACAAAAAGAGCTGCTATAAATATTTTGGTAAAAAATAGTCCTTTTCCCTCTCCTTTGATCTCTTTTGAAAATGGTGTGGATATTTCTGGGTCAAAATCTTATTGCCCTTTTGAGTATAGTTCCAAATTGTTCTCCAGAATGGATAGACCAGTTCAGAACTATACCAACAGTACATTAGTATCCCAATTTTTCCATATCTACTCTAGTATTTGTCCTTTTTCTTTTCTGTCATGCTAGCTAATCTGATAAGTATGAGGCAGTATCTGAGAATTCTTGTAATTTGCATTTCTCTAAACAGTACTGATTTAGAGCTTTTTTTCATGTAACTTGATAGCTTTGATTTCTTCTGAAAAGTGTCTGTTTATATCATTTGACCATTTATCAATTGAGGAATGGCTCTTATTTCTATATATTAAGTTCAGTTTCCCATATATTTAAGAAATGAGGCCTTTCTCAGAGAAATCTGTTATAAAAATGCTGTCCCAAATTTCTTGTTTTCCTTCTAATTTTGGCTGTTTGGTTTACACAAAACCTTTTTACTTTCATTTTATCAAAATTATCCATTTTACATCCCCTGTTCTTCTAAATCTCGTGTTTGATCAGAAACTCTTACTGTATCCATTGATCTGACAGGTACATTTTTCCATGCTCTAATAATTTACTACTGTCATCCTTTATGTATAATTTATCTATTTTACTTATATTTACATTTTAAAATTTATCTATTTGACTTTACCTTGATATACAAAGTGAGGTATTATTGCTCTATGCCTAGTCTCTTACAAATTTTATTCCAGTTTTTTCAGCAATTTTTGCAAATGGAGAGTTCCTACTCCAAAAATTTGACTTTGGGATTCCCAAACACTAGATTGTTATGGTCTTTTACTACTTTGCATTATTGCCTAATCTATTCTACTGATCCAGCACTCTATTCTTTTTTAGCCAGTATCAAGTTGTTTTGATGACCTCTGTCTTTGTAATACAGGTTGCAAAGGTACTTCTAGGCTATCCTCCTTCACATTTTTTCTCCTACCAATTCTCCCAACATTCTTGATCTTTTGTCTTTCCAGATGAATGTTATTCTTTCTAGTTCTTTTTAACAAGACAAAGTTTCCTTGCTTATCTATTTTAATCAGATCTATTTTTCTTTTGCTTTGTCTAAGATTAGGATGTTAATTCTGCCTTTTTCCTTCAACTGAAACATAAGAGATTCTGCTCCAGCCCTTTATTTTAACTCTGTATTCCTCTGTTTCAATTTTGTTTCTTATAAATAACATATTGTTGGATTCTGGTTCCTATTCTATTTTGCTATTTCCATTTTATGGGTAAGTACATTCCATTCATATTCACTTTTTAAAATTTACTAATTATATTTACTAACTGTGAATTTCTCTCTATCCTATTTTCTTCTGCTTATATCTCTCTCCGTTTTTATCCTGTTATTTTTCTAAAGTCTGCTTTGCTTTTGACCATTGCTTCCATTTATCCATCCTTTCTTTTATCACCATTCACCTTTCTTCTTTTTCACTCCCCTTTGTTTCCTATCCAATTGAGTGAGTACATGTAGTTTTTCCTCTTTGAACCAATTTAGATGACAGTAAGGATCAAGTGTTACCCATCTTCCCATCATTTTCTCTTCTATTGTAAAAGCTCTTCTTTGCATACTTCTTTTATGTGAGATATTTTCCTCTCTCTTCCCTTCTTTCTCATCCATCCATTTAAAAATTCATTCCAACATAATCAACTCATTCCTGCACGATGATAAAGTTCTTAGAGGTTAAATCTTCCCAAATAGAAAGGTAACAATTTAAACTTACTGAGTCCCTTATGATCTTTCATGTCTATTTTTTTAATGCTTCTTCTGAGTCTTATATTTGAAAGTAAAATTTTCTATTCAGTTCTGATTTTTTAAAATTAGGAATGGTTGAAAATACTCTATTTCAATAAATATTCATTTTTTCTCTTGAAGGATTATACTTAGTTTTGCTAAGGTTATTTTTGGTTGTAGTTCCAGCTCTGAATCCTTCCTCTATTCTGCCATCTTGGTTCCCCTCTCAGTAGTTCCAGTGCAGTCCCTAGCCAGGTGTCCTCCAAATAAAGCTCTGAAGCTGTTCAGGGTAAGGTGTTCAAGGTACAAGTTGCTCTGGCTTGGGGGGGCTGCAGAAAATGGAGCAGATGGGGCAACCAGGAGATCCCGCAAAGGGGAGAGGAAGTTCTGTGGGATGGTCCCCTTACATTAAATGAGAACTGACCATATTTAGAAAGCTCCTTCAATTAATCATTTAACTAGAAATGGTATTTATGTAGAAAACAAATCATTTATGCATGAGAAAATATTTCAGATTTTAAAATAAGATTGTTGCTTAGTTTTTTAAGTCCCTCATATAATGCATATATTATTAATATTTGTTGATTTTAGACAACAGAAATATTTTAAATTTTCAAAGAATTAATTAATTTGAAAAATTCTTTTAACTCACTGTGTCTTTAGCCAGCCTGATCAAGTAGGTTGCCTTTTGTTCTTCTGTTCCACATTTTCTTATCAATGTATTGATTAATGTATTCTGGATGTCACACAAAACAGATACAGATGCATCAACCTTTGCTAATTCCTCTATTGCTAGGATAGAGGAAAAAAATGAAGCTCCTGTCCCGCCATATTTTGTTTCAATTTCAATACCCATCAACTGGAGAAGAAAACAAGAAAAATAAATTAATAGATGATGATGATGTGAGGCAATTTCTTACAAAAGAAATAAGTTTTAAAAGTAAATTTAACCATTCATATATTTATATTCTACATACTATCTGACTATTCCATCACATATACAAAAAAGGTATTTTCACTCCATGCTGTTTGCATAAAAAATGTACAAAGGCCTCTATGTCAGTTAAAAAAAAATCTTTTTTTAATAGAAGGCAATGACATAATGAACTCAAAAGCAGATTACTTTCTTGGTTTGGCTCAGAAAACCAAAGAAGTAGCGAAAATATAGTCATAAGAAAATTAGAGCAGAATAATATCTTTAAAATATATTTAGATGACAGTGTTCAAACAGATTATCTGTTGAAACTTATAATTCTGTTGAAGAATGTATCAGATTTTTTAATCAATATATCCCCTTACTATATAGATTTAAAACTTCTCTAAGGAGAATTATCTACGTCTTTGTACTCAGCTTACTTTTTTTTTTAAACTCTTACTTTACATCTTAGAATCAATACTGTGTATTATCTACATCTTTGTACTCAGCTTACTTTTTTTTTAAAACTCTTACTTTACATCTTAGAATAACTACTGTTAATTGGTTCAAGGCAGAAGAGTGTTAAGGCCTAGGCAATGAGGGTTAAATGATTTGCCCAGGGTCACATAGCTAGGAAATATCTAAGGCCAGATTTGAACTTAGGACCTCCTGTCTCTAGGCCTGGCTCTCAATCCACTGAGCTACCCAGCTGCCCCCTTCCCAGCTTACTTTTAACAATCCTTCCTACCTCCACTGTTTCTCTTTAATAATTTAATTCTCCAAACTAAGGTGGCAAGTGGACAATCAAAACAAATATAACTTTTCAGAGTTCAGGATGTTTACTGCTTAATGTACTATGCTATGCAGAATTGTGTACTAGACTGCTGTCAACAACTTAGGGGCATGTTCTTAGTCTAGCATGTTCCACTCCTTGGCATGGGGTAGAATATTAACTGTGTTAAGGGTACTGAGTGAAATTTTCATTGAAATCACACAGTTCCTTCCTTTACTACTGTCTTAGTTTCCATAAAGGAGATTTACCATTCTACTCCTGAAGCTAATATGACAAATAAAGAATAATGACTATAAAATTCTACCTAGCATGCCAGTAATTTTAAGTATATGGGTAAAGAAAAACATCTGTTATTCCTTTTTCTTCTCTCCAGATATGTTAGTTGTTTAGCAAATATTAAAAAAAAATGTTTTAAAAGAATTGAGGTCTAACAGGTGGAAAGTCGTGGTATAATTAGCATACTAAGAGTAGGGTCCTTTCTGATCATGATCCAGTTGCCACTTTTGAAAATTAACAGCTAAAAGTAAGTCATATATAACTTAAGAACCTTTGTTTCTATATGAAAATAATCATCATGAAAATTGTAAGGCATAACAATAAACGAAAATCTTTACTTGAATAAGAGTATTTGGACACAAGTCTCACATTTGATTCATCATTTCAGGATCTGCTCTCCTTGTAAGAATCAAAGTGTAACTTGAAGAGAGATGGAAAAGATTCCAAAGATTCCTGCCTTCCCCTGAGTCATATTGATTTATTTTTAATGCAATATTTTATTGGGTCTTCTTTTAAGGGAGGGTCTTCATGTGGGAGGTTCCTATAATGATGAAACCATAGCTCTTTTGCCTGCTCATGTATTTTTATCAGATCTAACCAGAGTTTCAGGATCATCAATTTAGGGTTGTAAGAGATCTTAGTAATTCAGGCCACCTTGAAGAACCCCTTCCTTTAAGGATGAGGAATCTAGTTAGGTAGCGTATATAATTAAGCAGGGCCATAGGTACTAGTACTAACTCCTTGTCTTTTACAAATGTTGTATTAATCGACTGGTATCACATACCATGTTAGCAATCATACAGTTGAACTGAATTGAAGCTATATGTAATTAATAATTATAATCACTCAACTTGCATTAATTTTTTCCATGTTGTGTACAACTAAAAAACTGGGATCTCCTAGGATCAAGATTATTTCCTTCATGACAAAGATGAGAATATGGCACACAAAGGAAAGTAACTTTCCTAGACTCTATAACTTAATAAGAAGCAGAGCCACAATCTCGACCTAGATCTCTGGCTCAAAACTTAGGGCTGTTTTTATTATGTCATAAATTAAGTTATGAAAGAACAGAATTATTATAAATTAGGGCACATTTGAACTCAATTTTTTTTTTTGTAGAGTATTATCATCATCTCTAGTACAATACATATAATAAATTATAGAAGAGTGCCTGGAACAGGAAGTAGAATGGGAATAAGTCCAATGTTTTTAGTTCACATTTGGGGTGGTTTTTGTTTTTATTTTATTTTTTTAAACCCTTACCTTCCATCTGTATTGATTCTAAGGCAGAAGAGTGGTAAGGGCTAATCAATGTGGGTTAAGTGACTTGCCCAGGGTCACACAGCTAGGCAGTGTCTGAGTTCACATTGGAACCCAAGACCTCCCGTCTATGAGCCTGACTCTCAATCCACTGAGCCACTCAGCTGGGTTTTTGTTTTTAAATATAAACCTCTTGTCCTTTATGAGGCTCTAGAATTAGAACTGGAAGAGACCTTTAGAAGTCACCTAATCTAGCCACCTTATTTTACAGATGTGAAGACTGGAGGCTTTGGATGCTATGACTATCACGATGGACTTTTAGGGACTGCTATAATGCATACCAGTGAGACAAATTTAGTTAAGTTGCTATTCAGTTGTTTGTCATGCCCAACTCTTTGTGATCCCATTTGGGGTTTTACTGATTTTTTGATTTCTCGATACTAGAGTGCTTTGCCATTTCCTTTTCCAGCTCACTTTACAGATGAGGAACTGAGGTAAACAGGATTAGGTGAGTTGTCCAGGGTCACACAGCTAGTAAATGTCTGAGGCTACATTTGAACTCAAGAAGATGAGACTTTCTGACACCAATCCTGCTATATATACTGCGATGAAAGAAGTTGTATCAATAAAGGTTAAAAGGTTAAAAGACAAATGCTTTTCTAGGGCACTTTCCTACTAAGCCATCTGCGCTTATAGGAAAAGCAGGATGAAACTTGCAGTCAACATCATGATTATATCACCTTAATCCATAGTCAATATTAAATGTGATGTAGATGAAGAAATCATTAACAATAAACATTCATTGAGCTCTTGTTGGCTAAAGGGCACTATATGAAGAAATGAGGTATTAGAAATAAAAAGAAACATTCTTTTAAAATTTTTTTAAAGAAAATTTTTAAAGAAAAAGCTTACTTCTTAAAGGACTTATAATCTAATTTGTCATACTGGACATAAAAAGAAAATTAATGTAGTATCTCATATGTTAAGAACCAGAAGAATTCATAGTACATCCCTGAGGACTGGAAGTGTTTGGGAAAAGCTGATAGGAACACATGATATTGAGAAAAGTGATTAACCCAATATTTCAAAATTCTTGAATCTAAAAGGAAAGTAAATATAATTATTTAGATGAAAGATATGAGTATTTTAGCTCTTAGGTCTTTGAATCAAAGTTGTTAAATCCAACACTTTCAGCACAAATCAAAGTGGGAAAAAACTAAATATTTTCAAAATTATCAGTTTTGGATAAGGTCTAACAGGATCATTATGATAAAACCTTCTAACGATCTTACTTGTGTATAAATTAATATATAGTAGATTTAGAACATAGTCTTCTATATTTGGTCCTCGAATCATTTAGCAAAGAAGAAAGGAGAGATAGAGGGAAACCTCTTGTGGTTACAACTATATTTTATGTTCTTTAATTTATGGTCAATTATGTTGGAAATGGTTATACTAATTCTACATTATAATCATTATACTATAGAGAAAAAATGAGATGGCAGGCCAGTTTGAAGTAACATTCCATTTAATGCTGATTTTATAGCAAAACCATTGTCCTACACAATGAATTCTTCACTTTAATAGGTTTCTGATGTTCTACAATTTTCCTACTGAATATTTGAGGACTAAGGCTGATATGAAAAGTCTTATTTTTCAATCCTCATTTTTCCAAATATGTTTTCCAAAATAATAAATGGTACTTAAACTGAAATGACAAACATTTTGTCTGTAACTTACAAAACTACTTCTGGTCCTTTTGAAATTAGTTCTGCAAAACTTGCCAAAAATAATTAGGATGATAGTTCAGCTATGTGAATTCCTCTGTTCTATACTAATAAGGCAAATAATGACTGTAAGATTTTTACTTCTCTCTTTGTGCTAGCAAACAATGGAATCAAAAGGGCTAGCTCAAAGACCCATATAAGAGATATAAGCAGAACACAGACAGTTCTTGCTTTATGGATCTGGTATGTAAAACAATTTTTATGTGATGCAGATAGCCATTTTGATGTATTTGAATTTGTGGAGAGAGAATGCATGTGGAGAGAGGAAAGGAGACAGAGCACAGTTTAAGGACATGAAGGGGGCAGGGAAAGAGAAGCAGGATCAGGAGAACTATGTAGGGCTAGAAGGCCATGGTCAGCCACATGGGGGACCCCTAGAGGAAGAACACAAGTCAGCCAGACATGGGAGCCAGACACTGGGATATATGAGAGGACAATCTATCCATCGGGCCCAGGACAGACTGAAGACAAATATGCAAGGGCTTCGACACACAAACACAAGGGTGGGTGGGCAGATCAGGGGAAAGGTCTCCTATACAAATTCTACTTTCACCTGGAAAGTTTTCCTTTTCTTTAGGGCATTTTCTTTTTTTTGGTGGTGAGGCTGTGAAGTGCCAAGCCAAGGTGGGGAGGGGAGAAAGAGACACACACAGATAGACAGACAGACACAGAGACAGAAAAAAAGAGAGACAGAGAGAGGCAGTATTGTACAGTGAAGTTTTGGGGGTTTGGGGGGGGGAATGTGGATTTTTTTCAGAATTCTTTACTTAAAGTTAAATTTGTATAATACAAACTTGAATGAAGTGAGGGCTCTGTACACCATTTTAATAATGAAAGAAGAGAATCACCAATGTCTAAAAATCTCCTTAAAAATACCTAAAGCAATTATATCCTTTTTCTTTCAGTTAAATCTTATAGTGCAGAAGTATTTATACTAACAAGATGATTCTCATTTTTAAAGTTATTGTTGAATATGAAAATATAAGGCAGGATCTTGGACCTAAAGAAAATGAAAATAAAATACATGATTGCTAAAGTTCCTCATTTTTAAAATATGCATATAGTTTCATATTGAAATGAGTTTTGCTTTGAAACAAAATTATGAAATACATATGTAAATTATGTGTGTGTGTGTGTGTGTACACATACCCCTTGTTGAAATAATCCTTCTATTACTGATTTGTCCATTTGTGAATTTTCATCCATTGCTAGTACCAAAGGAGCAATTTCTTTCTCTGCAAATTTTTTAACTGTAGGAGAAAAAAAAGAAGAAATCTATTCATCTCCTAAGAGATTATCATATTAATAGAAAAAACAAGATTACAGTGCATTATCTAGATGAATCAAATATTAATGTTTTTTAAAAAATATTTATACAGGTATGATTTTTATCCTGTTTGCCACTCTCTCCTGATATTTCTATTCTTTCCATATTTTCAGGATACTACTCCTTTGTGGTTAACTTCCAGCCCATTAGACTGACCCTTCGTGGTTTCCTTTGTAGGATCATCATCTATGTCCTATTGCCTGTAGGTGCTCTTTGTTCTGGCCCCCTTTCACTCATTTCTTTTTACAGTCTCTCTCTTAGAAGTCAATCTCATCAGTTCCTATGGGGGTTCAGCTATCATCTCTATGCATATGATCCCCAAATCTATATCTTCTCCTCTATGCTTCAGGCTTGCATCACCAACTATCTATTACACTTTTCCACCTGGACGTCCCATAGGCACCTCAAACTCAACATATACTAGAAAGAACTCATAATCCCTCCCCTTCCAAACCCACCCTTTCTCCTTATTTGTCTTTCTGTTGAGGATACCACTATTCCTTCAGTGACTTTCAAGTTTTTGAACAGGAGTCAACTTAAGGTCTTTCACTCACCATTCTTACCTTTGGAATTTGTTTTTTCTTTTTGAAGGGTTTGCAAGTTTACTAAGTGTTGTTTTGTATTCAATTCAATTTAGCCTTTAAAATAATCTAATAATGAAATGGTTAGTCTAGCTCTTTCAACTATTTTGAAACATAAGCTGGGTGACTATTTACTATTATCTGTAATACTGGACAAAACCCCCTAAACAATTATATCTTTTTTTGGGTTGATTCAGTATGGATGTTTCTCTAGAAAGGGCCAAAGCAAATTTTCACATGTTAACATCAGTAACAATCCATTAAGATTGTCCCCATTGCCATATTTCTAAGTCTAACTTCACAATAAAGTTGTTAAGATGATGTAAAAAAATGAAATAAAGCAGATAAAATTCAATTTTAAATTACACATTTGTAATTGTGCCACTGGTATCTTATGAAGATATACATTCAAAGGAAAAACAAGATTCTGTGTGTAAAGAAGGACTACATGCAAAAAACTTGACAGCATATAATTGTTGTGTCATCATTTATCTCAGCACAGCATTGGGTGGAAGGAGGGGCAAGGTTGGCCAGGGAGAAATTGTTTTGCAACAACAAATATCTACTGAGATAGACTTATGGTTAAATGACATCCTCCGAAAGTGAGGGAGGCTTAATGATGAATAAACTGTCTCTTCTCTTACTGAGTGGAAAAAGATGACACTCTGTCCCTTGTCATCTACATGTGCTTTTTGTATTTTGAGAGCTTCCCAACTATGGGAAATTTATTCCTGAAAAGCAGGTGAGGTACTAAACTAGCTTCCCTCTCATTGCCTATCTTCAGTTTAAAAAAAAATTATGGGTGTCTCTTGCTACAATACTTTACTCTGAAAATCTGACACTCAGCACTATTTACTAGACGAAAGTTTGTTTTAATGACTTGGGGGTTATGTAAGGAATGTTCCACAAGTATTGATCTCTTTAAGAGTGTGAATTAAATATCTGGAGGACCTCCAACCCAGTCCATTTCCAGAAGACTTACCACAAGTAGCCATAGGAGTCAGTCACATGTCTTGAGTTTGCCAATGTGGAAGGCCAGGTTCTTGGCTGGTGGAAGCCATGGAGGCCAGAAGATATGACGTATGGGGACTGAGGCCATGGGCCACTTGAAGGGTGGGGGGTAGAGTTTAGAGGGAGCTTGAAAAGCCAGCCTCTCTCTGCTATTACTCTGGGCTTGTTGCAGAAGCTCTCTCTGAGTTGTCCAGGCTGGCTTATCTAGGTAGCCATTTTTGACAAGCAGAGGCATATTAGGGACTTTGCCAGGCTGGAATTGGGAACCCGATCTTACTTTAAGTTAGAAAGGCTAGAAACCCGATTTCTCTCTTTCCTTTTCTTTATTAATACTTATCAATTTAGCATAAAGTCTCCAGGGTTAATTTGTAAACAAGGATCAAGTTATCTAGTTTGGCATATTTTTTGTGCTGTTTTGATACAACTGTCTACAGATACTCAGATTAAAGTATCCAAGGTATCCTTAATCAAGGTCTGGATATCATCTGCTTTGGAGATGTTATTTGAGGCATGATTTAACAATTTGGTAAGTTTCATATAGTAAGGACTAGACACTGGGGTAAATGTTTCCTCCTTTTTCTCTCTTGGTCGCATATTTCCCCAATTTTTACCCATCCTTTCCAGAGGAACCATTACACATTTCTGTCTCTATTTTTGATTGTCAGCCAAAGAAATAAACCAGGATTAAAAGGATCCAGATATAAACGAGGTAGATTATGTCCAATCTGAAATTGAGGATTATGGTAACCAGCTCTTTGGCCAGGAACTTCACCTTGGCTAAGTCCATAAGACTGTCCCAGGCCTTTTGGGCCTCCCCTTGGTTAGTGCATCTGAGCCCCATTATCTCCTTATCTTAGCTGCCAAATCTTCCGAATTCAATCACTTCAATAGCACTTACATTCATCTCTTCTATTTTTTTACATCATACACTCAAACACATGGTACACTCATCATCTCTTAACTAGACTATTTAAAACAACTTCCCAATCGATCTCCTTGTGTCCAATCTCTTTCCACTCTAATCCTTTCTCTATATAGCTGGCAAATTGATATTCTGAAAACAGAGGTCTGACTATATTACTCTTCTTCATGAGACGGTTCAATAGTTCCCCGTTACTTTTTGGGGCAGAGAAACAGAGAGAGATAGAGACAGAGACACAGAAAGAGAGACAGAGAAAGAGAGACAGAGAGAGAGAGAGAGAGAGGAGGTGAAAGAGAACAGATAGATGTTCTGCTCTCATAAATGGATCTTTAATTTAGGGATAATATCTAGAATTGATGTATGTGGTTTTGGAAAATCACAAATGATTCTGGAATTTTTCTGAAATTCTTAGGGAGATTCCTGACTGATCTTGTCTTAGTTTCTTCAGATGACCTAAGGCCAGGATTTGATCTAGCCCTGATTTGTATTTACTGTAGACCTAATTAATTCAACATTCCTGTTCAGGTTTTGTGACTAAATTGTGATAAATTAACTATTGCCAAAATATGTAAGAATAACTGTTATAATGTAGACTCATAGGCTTTAAGGAATCCTTAGAGAGTGTAAATGATCAGAAAAGCTTGTTTGAGGTATATGGAAATTCTTAATTGCTGATAAGCAGAATTTCTCTCAGCTCAGATCTCTTCAGATCTCCAGGCAGGTCCCCATCTAGGACCCAGGCATTCACTGAGGACACTCCCCTAAAGGCCCTGTGCCCACAGACTTTCCTTTCCTGTTCAAGTTTTGGCTACTCCCCTGTGGGATATGTGGACCTTGCATTTGTAACCTTGTCACTTTTCTAGTTGCTTCTAGAGTAAAAGCACTCATGAGAGTCACCCAGATGCCCCTGTAACCTCGGCAACTATTCTAGCCTGAAGCCCTGGACATTGCCTACAGTCAATATCTCTCTCCTGACAATAGGCAGGGACAGCTCTATAACCATTCTCAGCTCTGAAGAAACTACAGAATACTGAGACCATTGCCCCTTTTCCATAGATATTTGTAGAGGGGGGAGATGACATGGGCATCACACCCCCAGAAACTAGGGTAGACTATTATCAGGGAAATTCCTTTGCTCCCTTACATCCTCATGATACTGATCATACTCATATGGGGCTAGTTAAGGAATCTGTTCTATGCATAACTACTGTCCAGCTAATGGTCCTTCGCCAGCATTATCAAACCCTGACTCCTGCTGAATCCCCTTATAATTATACGGTTGCATGAGGAAGGTTCCTCATGTACAGCAGAAGTAGGGAATGAAGGACCAGGCCAGGAACCTATTTTCTCCCTGACCCCCTGCCCCTAGAGCCCCTTCAGTTAAGTTAATGAAGAACCAGTTACCATACCCTGGAATGTGCTAGGGACTGATAACACCCCTGACCCCAGAAGTCCCTGTCCCTCCCCCTCCTGACATATGCCAGGAGCCATAAAGACCCTAACCCCAGGAGTCCTTGTCCCTCCCCCTCCTGATATTCCAGGAAATGATAAGAATCCCAGTCCCAGGAGTTCCTGTTCCCTTCCCCACCCCACCCCAGGAATTCCTCTGCACTTCCTCTACCACAAAAGTGTATAAAAAGCCTGCAAACCCCAGACTCAGGGCCAGCCACCTTTTTAGGGCTGAGCCCCAAGCTATAGTTTGGTTAATAAAGTACCTCTTGTGTGTTGCATTACCATGTGTGTGTGTCCTCCTTGGAATCTGAACCAGAACCGGGCAGAACACCCTTTCCAGATTTAATACATATTCCTCCCCCTCATACAAGCTATTCTCTAGTCAAAATGACCTCCCTGTACTCTACACTCCATCTTGGGTCTCTGTGTCTTTCCATAGACTTTCTCCCATGCTTGCAATGTCCTCCTTTTTTACCTTTGCCTCATGGAATGTTCAGCCTTCAAGGCTCAGCTCAAATGCTACTCTACTCTCTTTATGAGGCATTTCTAGGTTCCCTAAGTTATACCTCCTCCCCCTTCTCCTAATGACTATATTTATCTAATACATAACCTATATATACTTATCTGTAAATATACTGCATCTCCTCCAGAACTCAAGAGCAGGACCTGTCACTCTTGTTATCTGCATCCCAAAGTCTAACACAATGCTAGCCACATTGCAGATGCTTTAGAAATGCTTAGGGATTGCTCAATACAGTTTTTCAGACTTACAGAAATCATGATTCCAAGTGGTAGAAATAGGAGAAAATCTCAACTATAATATGTGAAACTTCACAGTAAAATTGGATGATAAGGATGTCAGCATATGTTGAGCAAATACTTTCTAATTTCACTGCCCTCAAAATTACTTCCTTTAAGAAACACATTTTCAAGTTAAGGGGAATCATGGAAAATATTATATGCTCTAAAGACTATTAAATTTAATTCATTTTCTTAAATATGAATTGGAGTCCTACCATAAAAAAACATAAAGCTCTGGTTTATAATGAGTATTTAAATGAACATTTGTTGTCTAATTTGATAGTATGTTATTGACTGGAGACTTGGAACCATCAAATTCATTTTAGTTCTAAACAAAAAAAAAAATTTTTGGTCAAAAGATTTAAAAAACAGTCCACAACACATGGAAGCTAACTACCTGTAGTATTAAACAAAGATTAATTATACAATTGGCTTATGTAATGGAAAATTTAAAAGCAAACACTTACCCATGTTTTTAATCATTGTTTCCTCTTCTGTAAATGTTTGAAGTGGAGCAAATACTACCCCATTATTTGGTATGCTATCTAAAGCTTCTGACTGAGAAGATTTTAAAAAACAAGGAGGAGTTTTCCAAGAAGACAGGCAAGTCAGGAAATTTCTTCTTAGCTGTTGGCAGCCCCACCAAAAACAAAACAAAACAAACAAGTTTTACATTAAAAGTTTATTAAAGGAATTCACATTGACTCATACATTTCTCATAGCTCCTTCATAGCAATGAGGGAGCATAATATAGTATGTAATCTAATAGCTGAAAAATATTAAACTTTTTCCATCCATCATTTTTTGTTTTCTATCATATATAAATATGATGGTGCGATATTTAATCACTGATAAATGAGCGATTTCAAAATGAGTGAATTTTGAGGAAATATTTTTCAAAACTTTATTTTGTTGTTTTCTATCCAAAACTTCTATTGAAAAACAAAAAAACAAACAAATTTCTCTGCCTTCTTGCACATAGTTTAATGTTCTCCTGATGATTCATTCTTATTCTGTGGTAGAAAGTTTGATAGGTTTAATGTAAAATAAATTTTAATTCTGATACTTAAAAACCACTGTGACCTTGGGTGAATGACTTCACTTTCTAAAGGCCTCAGCAGTATAGAGATACCTTCAGGAGTTACTGAAGTGTGTAGTGGAAAACAATCCCGAGTTGCTCTATTTAGCTAAAAACATGCCAAATGACAGACTAAAAATATTATGGGGAAGACTAGGTGGTACAGTGGATAGGGCAGAGTCAGGAAGCCCTGAGTTCAAGTTTGGTTTTAGAAACTTATTAGCTGTGTGACCTTGAGCAAGTCATTTAATCATTATTGACCTCAGTTCCTCATTTGTAAAAGGATACACATTGGGGAAGGAAATAGCAAACCACTCCAGTTAATTTGTCAAGACTGTGTGTGTGTGTGTGTGTGTGTGTGTGTGTGTGTACACACCTGTGTGTGCTTTCTTTCCCTGCTCTTGCCTCTCAGCTGGGCATTCTGAAGGCTCCAAATAAAGGTGTTTTTTTTTTCTTTTAAAAAGTGAAAGTGGAAAAAAGTTAAAGCTGAAGAGACAGTATCTGGAGCTTTGGCATTGACAGCCCTTATATGAAACACAGGGGGAGCCCTTCTCTGGCACTTCTTCCAGAAATGGAGGAAAGTGAAACTGGGGCTAAGGGAGCTAGGCCCAATTAATAGTCTGATACCTGACAGAAGAATCTCAAGAAATCACTTGTATCTAGCCAGGGCTGAATAAGTCATCTGTGAAAAAAAAGGGGGTAGCAAATTGTCAGTAATTATATGGATTCCTTTCCAGAAAATAGAGGAATAAATTTATTCATTTTAATTCTTCGAAAGGTTAAAAGAAACTGATTTTGTACATAGTAAGACAAAGTTAGAAACTTTTTTCTTGCTCCAATAATGATTAAATGGCTATGAGAGGGCAAAATCCTCCCAAAAGGCACTGCTATACTTCCTCTGTTATTAAGTACTCATTGCTAAACAAACGTTTCAAATACTGAAAACTCCAGGCCTCCTTTTGACAATCTGGTTATGTGGCTGTGCTTGTTTTCCCCAAGGAATGCAGCCTTCTCTGTTCTGCAGGAGGTAAATGCAGATGTAAGAACTATTAAAAATTCATCACTGACAGTGAATTGGATCCAAATATGCAAGTAATGGAAACAGGGAAGTTTGAGGCTAGTTGCAAAGCCTGACATCTGGGTTGATTTTGGTAGAATCAACCCTGGAAGGGTCAGAGACAAAAGCAGAGAGGACCAGGAGGGATTAACCTCTTTCAGGTCTTACAACTGGGAAGAAGGGAAGGGAAAGGAAGGCACCCTACCTGTTTTGGAAAGGTAGTGGTAGGTTTAGAGATGGAGGAGAAGGATGAAAATAGAAATGGGTACTTTTGGGCATAGGAAAATGGAGTTTTAGGGGTAGGGAGGTGGTGTTTCAAAGAGGGAAGGATGGTAGTATTTTCATGTTTGGGGGAGAAGGTAGTTTTTGTTCATGGTGGAGTTTTGGTAGGAATGCTTAGACCTTTGGGGAGGTCAGGAGATAGATGTTTGGAAGGGGCCATGTTATTTAGGTGTTGGGGATTTTGGTGGTTTGGAGTGGGGAGGGAAAGCCTTGTTGGTGGTTTGGGGAAGTTGCTCTTTTGGTGGTTTTGGGGTGAGGGTCATGAATGTTTTGGTGGGAGTTTTGTATGTGGAGAGTTCGTTTTTATTGATTTGGAGAAGCAAGGTGGTATTTTGGTGGGTTTGGGCGGGTCGTGTTTTAAGGGGGATTTTGCGAAGAGTCACGGCATTTTGGGGGATCGTTTGGGTTGTGACCCGAGTGTCACAGCTGGAGGGAGCGGGGGTGATAGTTGAGGGGGTGTCCGGGATAAAGGGCTAGGAGGCAGCCCGGGCTGGGGTTGAGGAAGGCAGGACTGGGGAGAAAGGACCTGAGGTTCAGGGGCCTTTCCCGGACTGCGCCTGGAGTCCGTTAGCTTTGGGACAGGGACGAAGAAGTAACGGTGACCCTCCCTCCTCGACCGGCAAGGGGGAACTCACCAGGCCGCCCGTGCCGAAGCGAAGGAACTGCGCTGTCATCAGCTCCATTTCGGCTTCTCTTCAGTTAGATCGCCCTAGCTGTGACCCAGTGCAGGGGGCCTCGAGAGAGGCGGGAGGGTGACAAGGAGGCAAGGCAAGGGGAGGGGCTGATAAGAGCCGCCCCGTACACACCCCCTACGGCAGCTCCTCCGCCCACCTGAGGCTCCCAAGGGAGGCTGGCTCGGACATTTATGGGGAGAGGAGGAGTTTATTTAAAAAAAAAAAAAGCCGTGAATGTTTTTCTACCGGAGTCGTTCTTCCCCACTCCCTCTCCGGAGGCGTCTCGGGGCGCGAGCGATCGCCGTTCACGCGAGATTTGAAGACAGGGCAGGGGGGCGGGGAAGGGGAGGGAGCGGAAACACAACAAACATGGCGGCAGCGGCGGCGGCGACGACGGTGACGAAGACATCGACGGCAGCGGAGGTGGAGGTGGCAGCGGCGACAGAGACGACGACGGTGTTTGTTCGGGGCGGTTGTCAAGAGGTGGGCGAACTGGACCAGCCCTGGAGGGGTGGGCCGCAAGTGCGTGTGCGCGTGTAAGGGGAAGGGAGCCGGGGAGGCTCGGGGCCTCCCTGGGGACTGAGACGGGAAGGGCGGGGAGTCTGGCATTTCACATTCTTGGGCGAGGGAGGGGGCCGAGGTGAGAGGTCACGACCCGGCGCCGGGGGCTGCGCTCTGCCTCAGTGCGGCTGGAGAGCGCTGAGCCGCGCAGCGCGGAAAGCACCAAGATTGGTGGACTGAACTGGAGCATTCTGGGCGCCGGCCGCAGGCTAAGGAGAAAGAGGAGGGGCTGCTGGGCGGTCCAACAGGTGGCTGCTGCTAGAGTCCACTCGGTCTCTGGGACCCCGCTCTACCTGCGAGAAACTTCGGAACCTCCCGAGTCCTCCTGGTTTTAATGTTTATGGAAATGTTTTGCTTCTAACATCCTTTCCAAGTAGAGCCCTCGCCCCTCTCCTTTCCAGAGAGCCATCCCTCATAAATAAAGAAAAAAGAAAACACTTAAAGTGACAGCATATTTGGAACATTCCACTCTTATCTCTGCAAAGAGAGGAAGGGGGATTTTCCTTCTCTTTCCGCCCCCACCCCCACCCCAGCCTAAGCAAGGACTTTGCACAAGTTCTACTTAGATGTCAAGCCAGTAAACTTTTACTACTACGTGCCCTGCAGGCACCGTGCTACACCTTGGGAATACAAAGATACATGAAAAAAAGTCTCTTAAGAGCGCCCATGCCGATAAAGGAGACCACATGTAAACAACTATGTACAAATAAGATACACACGATAAACGGAAAGAATGCTTTAAAAAATTGTATGTAAATGAATGTAATAAGAGCATTTATTGTTGTGAAGAGAATATAAGATATTGTAAAGCGCTTTGTAAACCTTAAAACACCATATAAATGCCAGCTTTTTTCATTTGACCAGCAAAACATTAGAGTTTGTGGAAGATTAAAATCTTCAGATGAATAGATTTGGGGTGATGATTTGTGTGCCTTCTATAAACTTGGCCTTAACTAAATAAATATTAGTTTGATTTAAAGATAGGCTAGCTAGAACAGTTGCCTACTTCTTGATAATTTGGTATTCCCTGTTGTGCCAGATAGAACCTGAAATGAAAGAAGAGTGTTATATGAGGAAGAAATTAAGATTTTGGAGTACAATTTCTGTACACAGGAAATAAAACTTATTGAACCTGCTCTTTCTATTTTGAGCTACTTGGGAGTCCTCTTTCCTGCCCTGTAACGTTTTTCTCCTCTTTTAATTAGACCTAACTCTTAGATTGTTACTTGATCAGAGAAAGGTAACATTTATAATTCCTAGCCAAGAAATGAGCATGCATTTTCTTTCTGCCCTCAGAATGTTTTTCAGCAGAGGTGAAATATTATTTAGAATTGAATTGAGGCAGAAAGGGCCAATGAAGTCGTGATATAAAGTGTCTTTTGTTACCTTGTTTTTCTCTTGTGGTTGGGTAATGTTTTCAATTTTGCTTTTCATATCCCAGCATTTCTGAGGATGGAACTAATCATAAAGACTTACCCAGTTTTTTTGTTATGGCTAGATAGGATCCTCAGCTCTTGAAGGATGTTCCAGGATAGTACAAACTCTGGTAGACTGTAAATTGGAAAGACTTCTAATATTGTGGGATTATATAGTCTGTCTTTTTTCTTTGTTCTACCCTAGCCAAGTTCAGAGGAGCTTCTTAGTAGGTTGACCAAAATGTAATGAATTTTTCTTCCACAGTAAGCCTCCAAGACCATCAACCTACTAATATGTTAAAAGAATTCCATATTATATACTTCTTTCAAGGAAATTAGATATGCAATTCAACAAGCATTTATTAAACACTATGAGCCAGGCAATATGCCAGGTGCTGAAGACACAAAAGCAAAACAGTCTCTGCCCTCAAGGAGCTTCTATTCTCTTTGTTTGGGGAAATTTCAGATATTTAGAAATTTAAATACAGAATATATATAAAATAATTGCCAGGAAGAGGGTGGTGGAGCAAAAGAAGGGTTGGGGATTTGAGGCAGAAGGGAGAAATTGGCAGGTAGGAAAGGAAATTTCAATGTAAGCAGCCTATGACTCAGAATCACAAGCAATTAGATTGAAGCTTTAGAACAGTAAGTTATCATAACCCTTCACAGGATCTGTGGAGATCACCGATATACAGGTATTCCATAGATATTATGCCTTGCCTTTTTAATAGTTTGTGAGGAGCCAATCCCAAGCCTGATCTTTTAAAAAATTTGATGTGAAGAAATTTAATTTATAATATGAATTCAAAAGTCAGTTTTAACTTTTAGGTAGGTCATTGAGTGAGTCATCAATTTAAATGATAGAATAATTTAATTTTTAAAGTAATTTTTCATCAATTTTACAGTATTATTGAATGCTTTTACACATTCATCAAGTGGGACAAACTAAAATCCAATTTCTAAAATATTGTTGCTGGAAAGCATTGATTTGGGAAATAAATAAATCCGCAAAAGTGATACATTTTACATAAGGGTACCCTATATTCAAAACAATCAACAGACATTTTAAAGTGCTTTACTATTTGCACAGCAGTATGCAAAGTGAAGAGGATAAAAGGAAAGATCAAAATGTCCTCTAACTTCAAAGAGCTCACTTTCTATTGGAGAGATAACATGTTGATAATTAGGTACCTACAGAGTAGATCAGAGGGGAAAGGCTCTAACACAGGGGTCTCCAAACTTTTTACACAGGGGACCAGTTCACTGTCACTCAGACTGTTGGGGGGGCTAGACTATTAAAAAAACTATAAACAAATCTGTATCCTGCTGTTTGGGATAGCAGAGGCTGCAGTGCTGTCTGTGATGGGCCTATCACACCTTGCACAGGCCCATCACTGCCATCACTATACCAGGCAGCAGTATACACAGTGCGGAATCCCCTCCCCTAGATTGCTGCTCACCATGCTGACATCTTCCATTGTGCAGCCACATAATCCTTTGCACATTGCCTCGTTCTCATTCAGTTACTCTCAGAACAAAGCACCATGCAAAGGATTATTTTACCAGTAGCAGTACTGTAAGTGAGCTATACTGTGCTTTGCAGGCTGCCACATCCTGTGCACCTCTTACTGACCACCAGTGAAAGAGATGCCCCTTCCGGAAGTGTTGTGGGGGCTGGATAAATAGCCTCAGAGGGCTGCAGTTTGGGGACCCCTGCTCTAGTATCTAGGGTGTCCAAGAAAGCCTCCAGCAGAAGATGGTGTTTGAACAGAGGCTTGAAGGAAGCTATATTTATCAATCTGTTTGAAATTCTTGTTTTCCTCCAAAATCATCTCAAGTGCCACTGACCTCCATGAAAATGTTCCTGTTCTCTTCCTAGTTCATTTCAGTTTGTCCTTATCTTATGTGCTTATTAGATTATTTTATGTGTATACACACACTTACATATACACATACATATATTATTCCCTTATTTGATTGTGAGGTTTTTGAGTATAGGAATTTTTACTTTTCATCACCTAAGCAATGTGATATAGTAATTAATTAGGATGCTGCACTTGGAGCAAGAAAAACTTGGATTTAGACCTTACTTTCAATATTAACTCTGAGACAATGGATAACTCACTTAAACTCTAGGTATTGGTTTCTTCAACTGTAAAATAGGGGTACCTATATAGTACCTGTATTATAAAATTGGGCTTGGTAGTCTTGAGATCACCAAGACATTTTACTCTTAAGAGAGATTTGTGGCTTATAAAATCTATGCAAAGAAACCAGTTAAAAAATAAGGCTTGATAGTCGAAGCTATACGGTTATAAAACATATTCATGAGAAAATACTGGCTACAATTTTTAAGATTACTACAGCTGTGCCCCCAAATAATATTGTATCAACCACAAGCTTCTTTTTCTCCCAGATTTGCAAAATTCACATTTTCCCTGAACTCTTACATAAAAATTGGATGAGGCACCCAAAATCAGTATAAGAGCCCCTCTCTCAGAAGGGCATCTTGGAGCATACCTCTCCTGCAGAATAGACCTTTATCTCTGTTTCTCAAAGGAGTGCCACCCCCTACATGAGTTAAACTATGTTAGTTTTATGCCTTAGTTGTATATCAGGTTGCCTTTTCTCTCTTCTCCCTCTTCTACATTGCTTACAATAAATATTTGCATCAAACTAATTCCCATTGTTTTATATGTTATTCTCAGTATCTGAACTCATTAAGAGGTTCTCCCTAGACATAAATGGGCATAAATGGGGTACCTGGAGAAAGACTTAACTTACTGATAGCTGCTCCTACAGTAGTAGAGCAAGACTTTGTGAGTCTAGTCATAGAAAGCAACGAACAACAGGGGAACCCTATGCTCTCCCAGAAGAGACTCCCTTATGCCAGAGGATGGTCACAACCTATCTCTTACAATTAAAGTTAGACTTAAAACTGTGTAAAGTATATTGTGTGCTTTAAGAATTATTTAAATACTAGTTGTTATTATTGCCAAGTAAGTATTTGCCACTTGGCAATAACTGAAAGAAATCACATTTGGTAAATCATTTAAAAGCTTGGCAATAATGTTTTTTTATTCTGTTCCACAGAGATTAATTAAACATCTACTCTATAGAGAGCTCTAGACCTGGAGTCAGAAAGAGCTGAGTTCAAATTTGGCTGCAGACAGTTATGGCAGAGACTGGCGAAATAAAGCAATTTTAAAAAATTGTTCTTTGCCTTTTTATTGGACCTTCTGACTAAAGGACAGTGCCATGAACTTATAGGGCCTCCATTAAAAGTGGGGGCTCCACACAACCTTCTTCCCATTTCCCACTGTACTACCTTTGGACATCTTTGAACCTCTCCATTTTGTCTTCCTTCCTTAGGAAATTCATCATTGCTATTGAGTCTACCTTAGTATTCACAACTCATGAGTCTACCCCTGCCTATCTGATTTGATCCTCTGACTTAAGGGTAGGGCCTCCATTTAAGGAGGGAACTTAGTAGTCTTTCCCCCATTTCCCCCTAGCTGCATTGCCTTTGGATTTCCACTCATTCCCCTACATCTAGTATCCCCCTGCCTTTCAGTTTCCTTTTGGGTGTTATCCTTCTGCAGTCATTAGATTGCAAACTCTTGGAGGGCAGAGACTGTCATTCTTTTTATTTGGATCACCAGTGCTTAGCACAATGACTGGCACATAGTAAGTGCTTAATATTTATTGACTAACTTTAGTTTGCTTTAGTTTCCTCATCTGTAAAATGAAGATGATAGGAGCAACTACTCTCAAGAGTTGTGAGGATCAAATAAGGTAATATTTAAATGCTTTGCAAACCTCAAAGCACTATATGAGTGCTAGCTCTCATTACTATTACTATTATCATTATTATATACAAGGAGCTTTCATAGGTATAGGTATATGATCCTCATCTTTTAGAAATTCATTGAACAAATATGCCTGTACATTTTTTTCATCACTTTGTTTTTCTCAGTAGATGGTTGTGACAATATTTTCATTAAACATTGTAATGATATATTAGGCCTAAAAATGCTAATTATGTATGTGCATCAGAACTGTTTTACTGGATGCATCTTAATTTTTGGCTTTCTTTTGCAGACCTCTGTAGGACTTTTCAATTTTAGTTGAAAGTCTCTCAATGGCCTTTTGGAGTCAATTAATGTATTTCCAGAGAGGATTTCAATTACTCTACATTTCATCAATGTTGGAGTGGAAAGAAAAAAGTGGAATTGATTTGGGTTGAAAAGGTAAACTTATGTCTATCTTATTATTATTGAAAATCTTTAAAACATTGTAGACATAATTTAATGCTTGTACAAGATAAGAAATATAACTTTCTATAAAAACATTAGTATTTTACAAAGTAGAACAAGATTGAATTAACAGACAGCTAACAAGCAAATCATGCTTTGCTTTAAATCCTTTTCCAGATCTATCTGAAGCCCTGACTTTTCCCCTGAGATAATGGTATTGAATATACAGTTCCACTTCTGTTGTTACTACTTTTCATAAAGGTCTTTCTATATTTCTCTTGTTTCATATCTATAATTCATGAAGCATTTTCCAGTCATTGTACTTATAGATTGTTACCAAGTATAGTTTTTTTTTGTTGCTATAGAGCAACTCTAAATACTTTTGAATGGGTAAGTTATTTTTATGACTTTTTTAGAATAAAGTCCTAGCAGTGGAATTGTTAGGTCAAAAGATATGATCAGTTTTGTGATTATTGTATTTTTTTATGTTGCTCTTCAAAAGGTTTATACAAATCTTCATTTTCATCAGCAGTGTATTAGAACACCTACTTAACAGCAGCAACATTGGATTTTCTAATTTTGGGGGCATTTTACATAAACAATGGTTTATATTTCTCTGTTATGGAATTTGAATATCTTTTCACTGAGACATGAAAAGTTTGTATTTTCTCTATAAATTGCTAATGTTTTCTGGACCATTGATCCACTAGAGAGCTTGTATTTTTTTATAGATATGTATACATTCCAAATGTTAGACTTTTATCTAAGATTATTTTTGTTGTATAAAATCCTTTTATTTTTGTTTTCAAATCCATTGATTTTTATTTCCAATTATTCTCTGACGAAAGTGTTCCTATCCTCCACAGTTGAGGCAAGTATATTATTCTTTTTTTGTAACAGCTTTTAAATGACTTTTAAAAAACCATTTAAGTCACCAGTCTAGTTAGTTTATTTTAGTATATGATGGGGTTATGGATCCAAACCCATTTTGTGTCATACAGCAATACCATATTAACAGCAGTTTTTATTGACTAGTGATATCATTCCCTAGTGTTTTTTGATGTAGGTTTAACAAATACTTATATTTTCTATATATTCAGTTTTATTTTCAATCTTTCATTTCTTGTCTTTTGATTCATCTTTTGTTCTGTTATTTTTTTCTAATGCCAGATAGATTTTTTTTTAAAGTAATTATTGCTTGATAATACTTTCTGTGATTTGGGAATATGCTAGTTGTGCTTTGATGATTTACTTTTTCATAGATCTCATTAGCTTTACCCCCCTATTTTTCCATGGAAATTTTATTGTAACTTTATTTAATCCTATCAAATAACCTGTTTTGTTTTGATTAGTATTGCATTAAGTTGGTCAGATAGTTGAAGAAATATTAACATTTTTTACTATAGTGGCATGAGATAACTATAAACAGAGACTATATCCCTATATTTGGTTTTTCCTTGATTTTGGTTAATACCATTTTGACAGTTGACTTTTCATAGGTCTCTTGTGAGTCCTGATAGATTATTTATTTCATTAGGACCTATCATTTCATTGTTATGGAAACTCCTTTCGATATTAAAGATTCATCTGTTAACTTATTCTTAGAGAGTTATCTGGAACACTGACTTGTCTGTGGTCTGTGGTCGTACCACTCATATTCCAGAGGGAAAACTTGAGCCCAGATCATCTCTGTGCTAAAGCTTGACTATCCACCTCACTATCATGCCTCCCTTAACAGACTAACAAACCAAATGGGGCATTTATTTTATCATTGTAAAAGTATTCTTATTTCTATCAGTTTCTTTTAATTTTTGTTAGTAACATATGGGAATATAGGTGGTTTTTAGATGAGTTTTTGAGTTTCTCCATCCTGATACTTTAGTAATTTTTTACTTCTATTAATTATCTTGGGTTTCCTGGATATACAATCATACATCTGCAAAAAAAAGAATATTTTAACTTCTTCAATACTGATGGTTAATTTTAAATTTTATTTATTGTACCTTTTTGCTATTGTTTAGATTTCAGAAAAAAATCAAATAATGATAAGAGATGAAGAAAGAATTCTAGGATTTGGGGAGAGGGATAGGGGACAGCCAGTATGATATATAGAATTGGGAGACGTGAGTTTTGATGAATTAATTGCAAGAAAGTGAGTACCACTGGATTATAACATAGTTGATGGTGAAGATTGGGAGTAGGTGTAGGAATACTGAAAAGGAAGGAGAGGGTCAAGTTTTAAAGGGCTTTAGAAACCAAATAGATGGTTCTATATTTGATCCTGGAATTAATAGGGACTTACAGGAGTTGATTGAGTAGGGAGGTGGCAGTTAGACATGTGGAAGACCATTTGAAAGCAGAATGGAGAGTGGACTAGAGTAGGGAAAGGCTTGAGGCAGGGAGAACAAACAGAAGACTACTATAATAGTCCAACTGTGAGAAGGCCCTGCATTTTGTTGGTAGTAGTGTCTAAGTGGTGAAGAGACCTTATGGAACAGATATTGGGAAGGCAGAATCAACAAGATTTGGAAACATTGGATTCGGGAGAGAGAAAAAGTGAGGAGTCCAAGATGACATCTAAGTTGCATGTCTAGGTAACTGGGAGAATGAGGAGGGTTTGGGAAAAAAGATAAATCAGTTTAGTTTTGGACACATTGAGTTTAAGATATTTCTGGGATAGCTAGTTTGAGTCATCCAATATGTAGATATCTTCTCTGCTTCCTAGAATCCATAGTTTCCTTCAAAATTCAACTCATGCATTACTTTCTATATGAAGATTTTCTTAATCTCCTTCACCTCTCCACACCCAGAATCTATTTAATTTTTCTAATATGTAATTTATATCTATTATC
Organism: Monodelphis domestica; assembly: GCF_027887165.1. Classification (NCBI taxonomy): domain Eukaryota; kingdom Metazoa; phylum Chordata; class Mammalia; order Didelphimorphia; family Didelphidae; genus Monodelphis; species Monodelphis domestica. The sequence goes on from NC_077227.1 coordinate 89,164,347, forward strand.
TCCCCTGCTAGAATGCAGTGTTCTTAAGGTTAGGGACTTGACTTTTGTCTTATACCATGATTAGTTCAGAGTAGGCATTTATTAAATGTTTTTTTTTTTAACCAACTAGCATCTAACATAGTACCTGACACACAATAGTAACTTAATAAATACTTGTTGATTGTATCTCAAATTTTGTAGCTTAGAATTCTGTATAAAAATGTAATTGTTTCTTTGATTTCTTTTGCCTTCATATCTCCTTCCTATTGTTTGTAATTTGTTTTTACTTTTTTTTAAAAAATTAGACTTATTTTAAAATAGCTTTTGGATTTATCATCTTCATCATTTTTTTTCTTTTCTCTCTGGATCTCTTCTACTGGTTATTTCTCTTTTTGTTTGTTTTTCGGTTGTTTTGTTTTCCATTTGTTGCTTTCATTTTTTAAAATTCCTTGAGTGCAAATTCAGCTAATTTTCTTATAGTTGCTAGTAACTACTTATATAGCACTCCTGTGCCTGGCACTGTACTTAGTGCTTTCCAATTATTATCCTCATTTTTACAGGTGAGGAAATTAAGACAAACAGACATTAAGTGACTTGCCGAGGTTCATGCTTCTTTTAAGTGTCTGAGACTGGATTTGAACTCAGGTCTTCCTGACTACAGGTCTGGCATTCTATCCATTGCACTATCTAGCTATTATAGATAAAAATTACTTAATGTTATAAACTTATATATGAATACTGTTTTGACTCTAGCTCACCAATTAGTAAAGTAAATTTTATTGCTCTTTTTTAATTTTTATATCTCCTAGATTTACCTTATAGTCTACTCCTCCCCCACCTAAAGATTTTTATACATAATATTTGTTTGTAATGTTATATAACCTATCATTTTTATAATTTCATCTTTCACCTAGACATCTAGTTAATTAACATATATTTCATAGTTTCCTTGTGAACCTATACTTTTCATTCATTCCATTATTATAACAAGTTTATTGGTAATTTGCTCTCTAATTCTGCAATATTTTTCTGTATTTGCTTGGATCTTTTTTTTTTTGCAGCTTAGTACATAAACAGTTATATAGGCTCCCCCCCCATTAAGCTCTCTATCTCTATCTCTTAGATCTAGTTTGTATAATATTCTGCTTATTTATGTGATTTCTTATCTTCTTTTGAATTTATGATTATCTTAGTACTACTGTTTCAAAGGATTGCTGTATGCAGTGGAACTTTCATGATTGGTTTGCTGTCATTGACTTTATTTGAAGAAAATCAGAGATTGAAATTAGAAGCTCTTGATTGAACTAAGCAATTATAATTACTTTTTTATAGTCCTTCTGGCCCGGTCCATACTGAGATCTGGAAATTCTATGACTAATGCTGGAATTTTGCTCTGTACAATTTCAAACTTCTCTTAGAGTCTGGTGACTCACTACAGTCTTTGCCTCTGTGTATCACAACAGAATGTGGCAAATCATCAAAGAGATGAGAGTAACAGATCTTATTTGTCTCCTGAGGAACCTGTAGAACTGAACATATGAACATTACTGTTGCTACTGTGCAGTGTTCTCCTGGGTCTTGCTCACTTCACTTTGCATTGTTTTATGTAAGTCTTTCCAGGTTTTTATATGATCATTTTGTTTGTCATTTCTTGTGGCACAATAGTCTTCCATTACAATCATATGCCACAACTTGTTCAACCGTTTCCCAACTGATAGACATCCCTTCATTTTTCAGTTTTGTTTTTTTTTGCCACTACAAAAAGAGTTCCTGTATTTTTTGTACAGATAGGTTCTTTTCTCCTATCTTTAATTTCTTTAGGATATAAGCATATTAGTGGTATTGCTAGATCAAGGGGTATAATACAGTTTTATGGTCCTTTGGGCATGGTACTGGATTGCTCTCCAGAATAGTTATATCAATTCACAGCTTCAACAGTATATTAGTGTCTCAATTTTAATTTCTTCATTTGAGAATTATCTGTTCATATCCTTTAACCATTTTTCAATTGGGGAATGCTTTAACTCAGTTCTCTATGTAGTTGAGAAATGAAGCCTTTGTCAGAAACACTTTGAGATTGTTTTCCCCAGTTTATTGTTTGCCTTTTAATCTTAGTTACATTGATTTTGTCTGTGAAAAACCTTTTAAATTTAATGTATAAGGTTAGATATTTTACATGTCATAATGTTCTCTATTTCTTATTTTGACCTAAATTCTTCCTTTATCCATAGATATGACAGGTAAATTATTTTATGTTCCCCTAATTTGTTTATGGTATCACCCTTTATTTCTGAATCACATATCCATTTTGAGTCATTTACCTTGGTATTTGGTGTGAGATGTCTCATTTTTTCCAAATTATTTTCTAATTTTCTGAACAAATTTTGTCAAACAGGGAGTTCTTATCCCCAAAACTTGTATCTTTACTATGATTATTTACATGTGGCATACATAGGCATGTGAATCTATTTATTTCATTGGTCCACCACTGTTTCTTAGCCAGTACTATATTGTTTTGATGGTTACCACTTTATGCTAGAGAAGACTTTTGAGAATCCTTTGGACAGCAAGGAGATCAAATCAGTCAATACTTAAAGAAATTAATTCAAATTATTCACTGGAAGGTCAGATATTGAAGCTGAAGCTTATATACTTAGGCCACATAATAAGACTAACTAGAAAAAAAAACCCAACACTGATATTGGGAAAGTTTGGAGGCAAAAGGAGAAGGGGCAGCAGAAAATAACAAATGGTAGTGTCTGAGAAACCACAACTATGAACTTTAAGAAATAGTAGAGGATAGAAGGATCTGGCATGCTATGGTCCACGGGACTATGAAGAGTTAGACACAACTGAATAACTGAACAACAACAATCACCAACCACCCTTGTAGTGGGCATTTGTGGCCTACACTGAATCTCTGGGCAATGGATCAAGGCTGAGCAGTGATTGCTTAGCCCTGCCCAGGTTGTAGTTATCACAAAGAGAATTTTCTTTTCCCTGGGATTAGGTACTGGGCATTATTCCCAGTATAGTACAGAAAAGGGTCAGAATAATGTGTGCAGACCTTGGTAGATTGTATATAATACCCAGCTTGGACCTGCTTCCACAGCAGTCATTTTTACAGTGGTGTTAAAAATTTCCCTGTTGATATTTATTTATTTCAAAACTATAAACTTTTACTTCATGTATTTTGTGACAGAAGGATTAATATGTACTTAAGGTTGATTTCTTATCATTTGTTTAAAACATTTTAGAATAAAATGTCCTTTGATATCTTTAATGATTTTTGGTTTGAATTTGACATTGTGCAGTAGCATCTCTTAACCTTTTCTTGACTTGGCAGTAGCATAGTGACATAAATTGTCTTTTTATTTTATCTCTATTTAGATCTTCCTAGATTGAATGTTGTTTCCTTTAAGCAAAAGATTATTGGATTCTGCTTTTAAATGATATTATTCTTTTTTTTGGAGATAGTTGGTGAGATAGGTAGAATTCCAGAAGACCCAAGTTCAAATTCTGCTCCAGATACTTACTAAGTACATGATCCAGGGCAAGCCACTTAACTGAACCTTAGTTTTCTCTGTAAAATGTGAACAATAAAAGCATTCATTAAAGGACCTATCATGTGCCTGGTGTTCTGTGAGATACTAGTCAGTATCTCAGAAAGCATTTATTAAGTAAAACCATCCCAGACCTTGTATTTTGACAGGGACCTTTATATATATATATTCCAAATGAAAGCCTTGATGGTTGACAAAAGTGAAGTCCAAGTTTAAAGAAACCTACATTATTATCAAAATTAGAAAAAGTAGGGCAGCTGAGTAACTTAGTGGATTGACAGCCAGGCCTAGAGATGGGAGGTCTTAAGTTCAAATCTGCCTTCAAACCCTTTCTAGATGTGTGACTCTGGGCAAGTCATTTTATCCCCCATTGTCTAGCCCTTACCTCTCTTCTCAAGGCAGAAGGTAAGGATTTAAACAAAAAATTAGAAAAAAGAATAAGAAAATGTATATTTCTTACCAAAAGACTGATTAAAAGACAAAGCAAAACAATTATAACACTAAATGTAAATGGACTAAATATTATTAATAATAGCATTTATGTAGTATTCTATAGGTATTGTTTTATTTGATCTTCACATTGTTCTAATTTGATTTCCTTTTGTGACATTTTTTACTTTCTTCAAAGCTCTTATTTGGTCTTTGTGTTTCATAACCAGTCCAGATTCTTGACTAATTTGTGTATGTTGAGGATGTCTCTTAGATATCTTTTTTTTTTTTTAATTTTAAACCCTTACCTTCCATCTTAGAATCAATACCATGTATTGGTTCCAAGGCAGAAGAGTTTGTAAGGACTAGGCAATGGGGGTTAAGTGATTTGCCCAGGATCACACAGCTAAGAAGTGTCTGATCAGATTTGAACCTAGGACCTCCTGTCTGGGCCTGGCTCTCAATCAACTAAGTCACCTAGTTGCCCCCAAATCTTGGATATCTTGCATGATTTTTCATTCTGTGTTGTTTCTGGTTCTTTATCTGAATCACTGTTGTTTTATTATATTTGAAGTTTGCTTTAAAATTTTTGGTTGGCTTTAATTTTAATATGTGTAACTTTCTTTTGGGGGTAGGACATGTTTTGTTGATTTTCTGAGGTGTAAGAATCTTGGCTTCCTTTGAGCCTCTCATTCTGCTAGACTGTATTAGTCCCTCAGTGCTATTTATCTTTTGGTATTGTAAAAATTAAATTAGTATCTAGTAATAAAAGTATTGTAGGGGGCAGCTGGGTAGCTAAGTGGATTGAGAACCAGGCCTAGAAATGGGAGGTCCTAGGTTCAGATCTGGCCTCGGCCACTTCCTAGCTGTGTGACCCTGGGCAAGTCACTTGACCCCCATTGCCTAGCCCTTACCACTCTTCTGCCTTGGAGCCAATACACAATATTGACTCCAAGACGGAAGGTAAGGGTTTAAAAAAAAAAGTATTGTATTTTTGAGGTTTATTAAGGATTATTAGAAATCAAGGAATAAAGAAATACAAAATAGAAAACCACGTGCCTAGGACTGATTAGCCCATTCAAAACCCCCCCGCACCTAGCTTACATCATTGCAGTGGAAGAGGGTGAAGTAGGCGTTGCTGCCAGTTAAATACTTCTTGTGATCTCTTGTGATCTTGTGATCTGAGGTAGAGAATCAGGTGAGATTATAGGGAATTCTGGGAAGTACCAAGGACTTCTGGGGATTGAGGTCTAGGGTTCAAATCTCCATTTTATAGTATTTCCTATGTAGCTTTGTCATGGGTTATTTTATATTTTCTGAACTGACAGATTCACATTATTAAAATCTTTCTCGTCTTTTTCACATTCTGAAGAGTATAATTTTTTTTTTAATTAATTCTCTTTGAAGGCTCAAGTTGCTTTTATCCTCTCTCATTACTTAGTCATGTCTACCTGGAGTATCAGAACCAGAGTATCAAGTGATCTGTTCATTTTGGTTATGATCACCACTGATATATCTTGTTATGATAAAAATTAATCATATTTGATCAGTCTGTAGCTGTGTTGGCAAACTTATGGCACTCGTACAGGCTGCTCTATTCCCTCTCTCCACAGTGCCTGAGGACATTTCTCACATGAACTGACTTTTTGCCCAGCAGCCCAATGGGAGGGCTTCCTCCCTCCCATGTCTGGGGTAAGGCTCACATGGACATGAGGGTTGCAGTTTGGGCACTCAAATCTCTAAAAGGTTTGTTATCACTGGTCTATAGTATTTCCATTGCAATCTGTTGATTTTACAAACATAGGCATGTATGAATGTTATATTTTTGAAAATTCGCAACTCCTACTAATTAGGAATTATAAATTTTTAAGTGTGTAGTCTTCCTTTTGGTGACAATTTTAAAACTCTTTTAAAGTGAATAAGTAGGCAAAATGTATTAAAAAATATAGTAAAATTTTTTTTCACTATTGTCTAATCCTATTGTACTCTAACCTTATCCATACTTGGAAGTAAGAAAGATATGGAATACATGTCTAATCATCTATACTATAGTGTGTACGCTTCTTAAGGGCAGAGGGCAAATGTTAGTTGTATTTGTTTGCATCTTGCTTAATGCCCAGCATAGTGTATTAAACATAATATGATTTAAAATCTTTGTTGAATATTACTGTTGAATTGTTCTGTTTATCACTACTGCTTAAGCTCTACCACATATAGTATGATTGTCTATCTGCAGAGCCCTGACTAACCTGGAATAAATGAATCTTTGTCCCAACGTATGGACGTCCAGAGGATTATGCTTCTTCCCTATAGTGATTGCTGGCCCAGGTTGCCATCTAGTACAATGGCCTCCAGGCCATTAACCCCAGGGTCTCATCACCATAGCATCCTTTTCCTGGTGCCTGCCTTCTCCCTCCAATCCCTATGAGGTCAGAGGCTGAACTTCTAGGGCAATAGTCTGCCCGTTCTCCTTGAGTGACTATATCTGCAGTCTGACTACTCTTTTTTCTCCTGAAAAAGCCTGTAAAACCCCCAACCACTGTTTCCCCAGGTGAAAAAATCCTGTTAAAACTCTGTATAAGGGGGTAGCTGAGTAGCTCAGTGGATTGATAGCCAGGCCTAGAGACAGGAGGTCCTAGGTTCAAATCTGCTCTCAGACACTTCCCAGCTGTGTGACCCTGGGCAAGTCACTTGACCCCCATTGCCTAGCCCTTACCACTCTTCTGCCTTGGAGCCAATACACAGTATTGACTCCAAGATGGAAGGTAAAGGTTTAAAAAAAAACAACAAAAAAAAACTCCATATAATAATAGAGATTGATTTTACTAGTTTTAGGACCTAGAATACCAGGCACTTTCTATTTTATCTATTTAAACAACACCACATAAATAAATATTTGTATTTATTTATAATTATAACTGATAAATTGTATTTTTAATATTGAAGAGAATAATAAAGACTGAAAATGTTTTTTTTTTCCTTCTTTATTCACATATCTTATTAGGAAGACTAAAACTCCTTAAAAACTAGTCAGGGGAGGAATGAAGATGAAGCTGTTTACTCCTTTATTCTACCCCTGAAACTGAATCATGTTATATTCCTAATTTTTATTTAGTGTGAATTCTAAAGTACCAAATCTTCATTGTGTAAGGCAGACATCTTTGAGCTACACTTGGATAATTTGGAAGGAAGAGTTTATATTTTATTACTATTATTTCCATATTTGATCCACATTTCTACTACATCTTAAAGTTTTTTTTAATCAGGCTTTTATGCAAGATAGGCACAACTTACCTTTAACCAGTATCCACAGAATGAGGACCTTCTAGGAATATTATCACTTTTGCTTCATTTCATATTATAAGTAATTTTCTCTCTGGTTGAAATTTCTATTTTTGTAAAATAGATCTTATTTTGATAAAGTAACCAAATTCATAATTTGAGGCATCAGATATGTTAACTTATTTCATTTGGGGCACTTAACTTTTTGGTTGTGTTGAATGAATTTTGACTAAGAATCTACACCATAAGTTGGTTTATGTGATCACTGTAAGGCAACATTAGTTTATCAAAAAAAAAAATTATACTAGACTAACCTTATTTCCTTTTTTGACAGGGTTACTAGACTGGTAGATCAGGGGAATACCATAGACCTGGATTTCAGCAAGGCATTTTGGCAAGGTCTTTCATGCTATCCTTATGGACAAGATGGAGAAATGTGGACTGGATGGTAGTATGGTCAGGTCGATTTGGAACTGTTTGAGCAAACAAGCCCAAAGAGTGGTGATTAATGGACTTATATCGTCATGGAGGATGGTCTCTAGTGGAAAGTCCCATGGCTATCTTTGGCCCTATTTTGTACAATTTTTATCAGTGATTTGGATGATGACATGCTTATCAAATTTGTAGGTAATATGAAGATAGGAGGGATGAATAATACTTTGGATAACAGAATTGTGGTCCAGAAAGATTTCTGCAGGCCAGAATGATGGGCCAAATTTAATAAGATGAAATTAAATAGGAATAAATATAAATTCAGGGCACCTAGATGGCCCAGTGGACAGAGTACTGGTCCTGGAGTCAGGAAGACTAATCTTCTTGAATTTAAATCTGGCTTCAGACACTTACTAACTGTGTGACCATGGGCAAGTTACTTAACTCCGTTTGCCTCGGTTTCCTTATCTTTAAAATGAGCTAGAGAAGGAAATGGCAAGCTGCTTTAGTATCTTTGCCAACAAAACCCCAAATGCAATCATGAAGAGTCAGATATGACTGAACAATAACTGAACAACAAAATATAGTGTCCTATATTTGGGTTCACAAAATCAATTCCACAGGTATAGGATGGGGGAAAAATGATTAGACAACAATTTATGCAAAAAGTTTGCAGGAGTTTTAGTGTACTCTAATCCACTAACATGAGTCATTAATAGGATATTGCAGCCCCCAAAGCTAACTGACTTGATCTTAAGCTTCAATAAAGAAGCTAAGTGTCCAGAAAAAGGTACAATAAAACAACAGTCCTAATGTAACCTGGCCAGACCACATCTAGAGTAATGTGCTCAGTTCTGGGCACCATATTTTGAGGATAATTGAGGATTTATTAAGCTTCTACTATATTCCACATGCTGCTTGGTACCAAGGATGCAAAAGACATAAAGGAGTTTACATTTTGTTGGGAATGTAACATGTACCCATATGCATTTCTCTGAAATAAATACATAGTGATATTAGTGGAGAGGTACTCATCTGAGGGTCAGGAAGTCCAGAAGGTCTCACATACAAATGAATATTTGGGCTGTGCTTTGAAGAAAACTATAGAGATTATAGGAAGTGAAAAGGAAGAAGTGTATTTCAGGCTATTGTGTAAGGAATACCAAGAAAAGCCATTTTGACTGAATGGAGTAAGGAGAGCAATGTACAATAAGTCTGGAAAGGTAGGTTGGAACCATGTTGTGAAAGATAATGACAAATTACCAGAAATGATGAGACTTGAAATCATGCCATATGATTTAAATTGATCAACTGAAAGAGCTGGGAATAGTGACATTATAGTATTGTGAGTGTGTGTGGCCAAATATGATGGCATTTTCTAAATCTTCATCCTTTTATTACTTTAGCACTTAACAATGGTGACCATATTGCTCATTATGTATTTTTGTGCTCTTTGGGTTTGGGGGGATACTGTTCTCTCAGTTCTCTTCTTCTTAGTCTCTTTCACTATATCATCATCTATACCATATCACTATCCCCAAGATGTGGATATACCTAAATATTCTGTCCTAGCATACCTCTCTCAAGTGATGATGATCTCATTGTCTTCCATGGGTTTAATTTTCATCTTTATGTAAATAACTCTCAGGTCTGTATATCCAGATCCAGTCTCTCTCCCAAGGTCCAGTTCTACAATCCCAACTTCCTATTGGTTATTTTGATTTCAAATTTAAAAACTGAATGCATTTTCCCCCCAACTTATGAACTTTTCTATTTCTTTTGTGGATCACTACCATTCTTTTAGTTACTCAGGTTTGCAATCTTAGTTTCAACTTTTATTTCCCAATCTCATACCACACTCACTCAACTGTCAAACTTTATTATTTCTACCTTTGCAAGAATATCTCTCATCCTTTCCTTTTCACTTCATCCTAGACCAGGCCTTTATCTTGCCTAGACTGTTGTAATAGCTTCCTGGTTTTTTTTGTTTTTGTTTTTTTTTTATTTCAAGTCTCTTAGTTCCATCTCCACACTAGGTAAAATCCAATGACTCTCTAGTACATTTGGACTTAAAAATGAATGGCATTTAAAGTCCTTCCTCACCAGACCTTAATTTGTCTTTCTAGCATTCTTATTCCCTTTCATTCACACTACCATCCAGCCAAAGTGACCCTCTTATTGTTAATATGTGTCACACCACTAATTTCATCCTTCTCAGAATTCTTTGTTTTCCTTTAAGACTCAGCTGAAGCACCATCTTCTACAGGATGCCATTCTTGATCATCCTGGCTACTAACAAACATTCTCCTCAAAGTTTTCCATTCTTTATTTAGTATGTTTTTTATATACATATACATGCAAATATAGTATGTATGTGCCTATATATCATGTCTCCCCCTATAGAAAGTAAGTTCCTTGAGAGCAGGAGCTATTTCTCATTTATCTCCGTATTCTCTGTACTTGAAACAGTTTTGTCATTTAGTAGATGCTTAATAAAAGCTTGTTTCTCTTTGTCTTTCCAATCATTTCTCGGCCTTTTGGCTAAGATCAAGTATAGTATCTATTTGTCTTTCCATTCCCTTTGACATCACCCTGTTCATCCCATACACACCACTTCATCTGAATAAGAATATTCTTAATGCATTTCTGATCAGATGATTCCTCTGCCCCTCCCCAATATTGTAGAAGCTCCCCAGTAAAGTTTTAAACACCTTACTGTAGTGTTTGAGATCCTTAATAATTTGGTGTCAACCTATCTTTCCAGCTTTCTGATTAAAAAATATTTACTAAGTATCTGCAATTGCAGGATACTGTGCTAGACTCTGGAAGAGATACAGAATTTAGATTAGGCATGCTTTTCATCTAATGGAATTTGCCATTTTATCTGGATAAAAATTACACTCTGATAACTGTAATATAAAGTTTTACCTGAGAATTGTACCAGAGAGATGGAAAACAAAGTGTTTTTGTAGAGTTGACACAGGTAGGAGGTGGAAGCTGCTCATTAGGGAAGATCAAGAAGGCTTCCTGGAAAATGTAACATTTGGCTTGGACTTTAAAGGGAATTCAATAGCCATGATGGGGGAGGGGGGTGTACTAGGAAAATAGTACTAGGAAAAATATGTGTCCCATCATCCCTGAAAGATACAAGGAAGCCTTTTCTGGGTCCTCATTTAGACAATATGTATAAAAGCAGCAGATTGTTTGAAGGAGACACAATTGCAAAAGCATCTGGGTCATTTATTGTAAGGACAAACAACTTTAAACACCAAATTAGTCACTGAGACTAACATATTATTGTATATCACGTTAATTAATCATAATGATCAGAACAAGTTGTCAGAAGCAAATTATGTTCATTATGGTCCATTTAAGAAGTATATAATGCTTTTTAGAAAGATTTCACTAAAAAAACAGTTAAAAATAATGGTTATTATTATCCTTTATTAAAACTTTGTGTGATGAGAATATTCTTGCCCCAGTGCTATAAATGAATTACTTTGCTATGATGACTAATCTATTCCCATTGCAAGAGTAATTAACAAAACTATCTTACATTCCATTTTAATGTGTTAACCAAAAATTTTCTTAATATTCCAGTGCATCTGTGGTCTCATTGATGTGATGTAGATACCCTCTCCAATGAAGCAAATTGCAAAGCTTCCATACCTACTCATGTCTTAGTATTTTTTCATGTGGTCCCCATAAATCTGTCTCTAGGGAATGAGGTAGAGAGGGAGAGAACCTAATTTGCTGTATATTTCAGTTTTACTCTAAAAGATACTAAGTATCCATGGATTATCTTTCTCAATATGTAAACAACCCAACTTATTTTTTTAATTGTGCATTTCTTTGATTTATTTTTACCACTTTTCCATACCTACAATAATGTTACCATTTTAAAAATTACATAAAAGAATGAGGAAACGTTTTGTTTGAGTTTGGGTTTTTTATTGTTGCATTGAATCTTAGTTTTTAGATGGTAAACTACCTATTAAATAGCTTTTGATTAAGAAAAATTCTTTAAAGAGTACTCAAAAACAATTTACACAAACTGTTTTAATTGATATATAATTTTTTTCCTTTTGTATAATTGTAGACTTTTTTTATGTTCTTGACTTCATGGTAGGAGAAGGGCAGAACAAGTGGGGATTTTTAAAAAGTGCCAAGATGTAAAGTATTAACTAAGTATAAAATGATTTGGGCCTTTTTGAGAAGTCACTGGGAATGTTAAGTCTGATGTGGAAACTCACATTGAACTTATGGAAATTTTAGGAAAAGATACAATAATTAATAAGCATTTTGAAGTGTCCACTCTGACCAGTTAGGCCATGAGAGAAAGGAGGTGGTATACAGAAGAAATATGAGATATAGTCTCTACCAAAAAAAGAACTTGTGATTAGAGAGATAAAACTTAAACATGTCACATAGTTTTCTAAAATACAGTATAATTGGAATTGAAGCTTCTTCCTATATGAAGTTACTTTAGACTTTTAATCATAAGTATAGGGTAATGTGATGAAAGTAGCATTTTGAGATTCATCACATAGAAGTATGCATATAGGCTACAGGTAGGGGGGAAATAACTCAAACACTTTGTAAACTTTAAAAATTTGAACTAATGCCAGATTTCTTCTGTGATGATGAAAACCTTGAATAAAATTGAGAGCTGTGAGAAGTGGGGCTGAAGGGGGAATTAATGTGAGATATCTTGAAATCAAAGGTTTAGTGTTAGATTGGCTGTAGAGTTGGAGGGACAGGGAAGTAATCAGGTGGAATCCAAAGTTTCCAGGGTGGAACAAACCAAGAGGAAGAGCATCATAAGCAGAAATTAGGTAACTTGGTCAGTTAAAAGGGTAGCTGGTATAGGAGTAAAATAAAATTGTGGAAGGACTGATTTTCATCTTTTAATCTGTATGAAAGGTAATGTTAATCATCTCTTGGAAAAAATTCCAAATCACTATTTTATCTTGAATGACAAGCTGAGAGTTAGGCAGAATTATTAAGATAACTTTCATAATTTGATATTTTTGGAAGATACTCTTGCTGGGCTGTGGAGATCAATGATCTCTGGTGTAATAAAAAATCTTTCACAACTCTCACAGAGAAAAAGTTACTTTTTTTAGTAATGTCCAAAGAAGTTACTTTTTAATGTTACTCAAAAGAAAATGATATTCTTATGCCTTGTATAGCTCACTACTATCATGGGGATTATAAGATTTAAAACTCTAAGGGACTCACTGCATCACAAATTTTAGAAGCAAAAGGATCCTTTAAGGTCTTCTTTGTCTGGAAACTGAAGCCTAAAGAAGATATGTCAGTTGTTAAAGGGCACCTAGGTAATTAGGACAGAGATGGGATTGGAATTAAGAGCTTTTGGCTCTAATTCCATCACATTTACTATTATACTCTCCTACTTCTTCTGTTTGAACCTTTTGTTTAATGCTAGTAATGTAAATTCTAGCTTAAATGACATGCTGAAAGGCACCCAGGTGGCAAGTGGCAGGGCAGAAATTTGAATTTGAGGCCATTCCAAAGCCGGTGGGCCATGTTGCATGATGATAAGTTAAGTCTTCAGGTGAATGTAGAGATAGATTTAAGATGTATGTAAAGATATAAGCAAACTAATTTGGACTAATTCTGGGGAAGTTTACAATGAAAGAAACAGATCAACATAGTAAAATAGAGGAGTGAATTTGGAATCAGAGGACCTGGATTTAAATCCTAATTCTGTTATCTATAGGACCATGGCCAAGTAACCCACCCTTACTAGGCCTGAGTTTCTTCTTATGTAAATAAAGCATTTGGACTACTGCACTTCTAAGATTGCTGTTCATTATTTCAGTTGTGTCTCTTTCTGACCCCATTTGGGATTTTCTTGGCAAAAATACTGGAGTGCTTTGCCATTTCTTTCTTCAGCTCATTTTACATTTGAGGAAACTGAGACAAACTGAGTTAAGTGACTTGTTTAAGGTCACATGCTTACTTAAGTGTCTTAGGCCAGATTTGAATTTAGGTCTTTCTGACTAAGCATGGAGCTCTATCCACTACACCACGTAGGTACCCTAGGGAATTTTTAAGGTCCCTTCTGCTAAATTTATAATCCTATGATATTGCTGAGAACTCTTAAAAATCTGAAAACTGCCCAGAATATGCATTGATTGATGGAAGGAAAGGCCCACCCTTTTCAGGAAAACTTAAGAAGTATAAAGGAAATGTTAGGAGACAGAAGAGAATAGCTGTTTTTAGCAGCATCATGGTAGGAAGTAGCTTTTCCTTTGCTGGTGATGGGGAAGGGATCCAGAGGAGAGGCAATAGAATTGTATAGCCCTCTAGCAGGAAAAGTCTCTTTTACCTAAGTAACCTCGGTAGAAACTGTGTGTGTGGGTGTTTATGGGTGTCTGTATATGTAGATAGATCAGGATTCAAATAACTCCTGGAAGCATAGGGCATCTTTGCTTTCCATGCATATACCTATAGAAGTGGCAGATTGCAACAGTTTGTTCTTAACAACAAACAAAAGTTTGTTCTTAAGATCTTAAGAGATTAGTACTTTGAAAAGAACACGCAAGAAAAAATAGTAATTAGTCCATCAGTATGATATTGATTTTCATATCTTGTATGACTTCAGGACTCAAAAAGGGAAACAATTGAAATTCTTCCCAGATTCTAAGTCATGGCAAGAGTAATACCAGTCAGCAAGCATTTATTAATCATCTACTATGTTCCAGGCCCAGTGCTAGGCATTGGGAATACAAAGAATGAGGCAATACCTATTCATTCTTTCTGGGGAAATAATCTATGCATATATAAGTATAGAGAAAAATCAATACAAAATCGATTACAAGAGAGAGGAGGTGGATACTAGGAGTTGTGGAAGGGGGTTAGGAAAGGATTCATGTAGAAGGTGGTATGCAATATGTGTCATATGGCTTCCCTTTTCTGCCCTACTATCTTCCATCACTTTTCCCCACCAACTCATATTATTCTTATTTTGAACATCATTAACCCATATACAGATATCAGTTATGGGATTATGGATCATACCAGAAGGTTGCCATTAAGTTAAAAGTGATAAAAAGCTCCTCTATGCCTTACATAGGCCCAGTGAAAAGACTTGTAGCTCTCTCTCTCTCTCTCTCTCTCTACCTTTATCTCAATGATTATTAAGAAAGTAAAAAGAGGGGGCAGCTGGGTGGCTCAGTGGATTGAGAGCCAGGCCTAGAGATGGGAGGTCCTAGGTTCAAATCTGGCCTTAGACACTTCCCAGCTGTGTGACCCTGGGCAAGTCACTTAACCCCCATTGCCTAACCCTTACCACTCTTCTACCTTGGACTCCAAAGTAAAAAGATTATTATAGTCAGCTAAGATTTTATTTGCAGAAGTGACATTGCTGAGTTGTTTTTTTAATGTATTGGTTCTAAGGCAGAAGAGCAGGAAGGGCTAGCTAACCCAGCAGACCCAGGGTCTCCTGCCCCTAGGCCTGGCTCTTAATCCAGTAAGCCATCTAGCCATCCCTGATGTTGCTTCAGAGTAAGATAGGAGAGAAGATATAACTGATAAACTGAGTGAATCTTGATGCTGTGGGGTAATATTAATAACTTGCCAAATAACTCATTTCTGAGAACACTTCAGTTTTGATAGTGGTTGTGGTTGCTTTGCACATGTCAGCTCTTAAAATATTTGTCCAGGTCTTGAAATGAATTTCCACAAGAGTAAGAGTAAATTATAGCCTTGTTTTTCATTCAGATTTTGTGAGTTTTTCTATTAAACTTTTTTATTTGAACTAGATCTTTGATTTCATCAGCGTGTAGAAGAACAAGTGTAGGCTGACAGCGCTACAACTTCTTACAGCCAGGGCACTTAGAAAACCAGAGTATGAATGCCATAAGCAGGTCCTGAACCCAATTTTTCTTCACCTGGAGGCCAGCTCTCTATTCATTATGTCAAGATGCCTCTTACAGTTAATTGTATAATCCATTATTTAACCATTTTACTCCTTCATATATACATATTTTGTTTCCCCAAAAAATTATTATGAGGTATTAAAGGGCCAGGACTTCATCCTTTGTATCCTCCCAATGTGTAAACATGAACTGAGCTCTGAAGGAAGATAAAGATTGTAAAAAGCAGGGACAAGAGAGAGGATTCCAGGCATTGGGGTGGAGATGCTCATATGAATAGAAATGGAATGTCAGATTTAAGGGGAGTTGTTTAGCTGAAATGTAGTATGTGAAGTTAAGTAATGTGAAGCAAGGCTAGAAAAATTGATTGAAGTTAGATTATAGGCTGAAGAGTTTGTATTTTCTCCTACTACAGTTAATAGGGGGGTACAGAAATTTTTGATCCAGTAAGTGACATGGTCATATGGTGGATGAATTAGATGGGAGATCCACTGGAAGAAAGGAGACCAATTAGGAGTTTATTTTAATAACTTCAGGAAAGAGGCAATCAAAACCTGAACTAGGATGGAGATCAGAGTACTAATGTGAGAGAATTGGAGATTTAAAAATTTGGAAAGTTTTACAAGTACTTCAGAAGGGGAAGTTTGCAGGAGCGATGTTACAGAGAAAAGAGTTTATGGGTTTCAAGACTGTGAATTGCCCAAACTGTAAAGATAATTTTTAGCATCTTGATTTTAATCAAAAATAAGTGGTCACCATGGGAAAAATTCCCAAATATGAAATACCCAAGTTAGCTGGGTTTTATGGAGATTTTAATTAATACAAATGAAGGAATTAAAGAGAGAGAGACAGAAGTAAGAGGAAATAATAGGAAAGGGCCTAGGCCTGAGCTTTAAGAGAGACTAGTCAGTCTTTAATCACTCACCACAAGATCTTCCCAAGCAAAAACTCTAGTGTTCAGAGAGACCTTCCAGTTTAGCTTCTGAGCTCAACTAAGTTCAGCCACTGAGAGCCCAGCAATTCAGCCTTTCAGAGCTGAACTAACTGGAACCCTCTTGAACTGGTTCAGACAGCTCCTTTTAGAGAAATTTCTCTTGTGTCACCTCCCCTAAATTTTCATGTCTACTAATCACAGTAGACACTTTTCCTAGGACAACCCATTCTTAGTTTTTAGTTCTTACCTTCTCTGGGTAGATTATATCTTCTGAGTACTTCTCACCTCTTTTGTTAAACTTGCCTTTTGTAAATTGCTGGACCTTTTAGTGATTAATTTAACCTTCATAGGTACTTAGCACTCTTTTGTATTAGATCTAAAAATAGACCTAGCTTAAGGTTTTGGCCTCACTATAAGTATGAGTTAAGTACCTTCATTGTTCACTAAGGAGTTTTACAACTTTATCTTCCCCTAAAGTATGCCTAAGTATGGGTGGAGTAATTTTAAAGTTCCTATTACATTCCTAATCAAGTACCTCCATTGTTTAAATGGGAATAGCCTTAACCAAATGTTCTAAGGTAGAGTCTGAACAGTTTTAAGATTCACAGTGAGGTGGGTTTCATTTTTGTTTTTTAATCCCTAGCACCTACCATGGTGCTCTACATATAGTAAGTATTCAATAAATACTTGTGGAATTGAATTTGTTAAATTTGGTTATTCAGTTAAGAATGGTCTTCACCATTGAAGAAGATCCAGTTGTTTCTTAGGATATTCTCAAAATGAGACATCCCAACTGAATTCTAGGAAAACCTTCTTCAGTTCTTTTTTAGTTAGTAAAGATAATGTCTTAATAGGAGGTTGGAGGTCTGCATGAAGTCTAGAAAAAGGAGAGCCAAAACAGAAGAATTTGTCAATGTCTATTCAGTAATATGTAGGGATGAGGATACCCTTCCTTATTTAAAAAAAAAAACACACACAAAACAACAAACCAACAAACTTAACTGATATTTTTCTTGACGTAACAGAAACTTCCTTACTAAATATCCTCAGAAACCTTATTACAGACATATTCCTGTCCCCTTGCCCCCAATCAATTTATTGGTTATTAACAGAAAGGAAGGATATTTTGTTTTAACTTTGCTAGTATGTTAATATTGACCATTATATTTTACCAAAGTTGTTTTTTTTTCCCTATTAATGCTGACTTTGTATCATATGGATTTGAATGTACTGGGGTTTTTGGTTTAGTTTTCTTCTCAGTTCACCATTTCCTATATATTCCTGTATTTCTTAGAATCTTCATATTCATCATTTCTTATATCAATAATATTTTATTATATATATAGTTATAGATACATATGTATTTGTTTTTATTCCCCTACCAATGGGCACATATTTTGCTTTTAGCTTTTTGTTATCATAAGGCTGTTAAACAGATTATTACTATTATTTTGATATAAATAACCTTCTTGTGAGTATAGTCCCAGTAATGGAATCACTAGTTTAAAATGCATGAATGACCTGGTTCCCTTTCTTGCATAATTCCAAATTGTTTTCCAGTTGAACCAATTTACAGCTCCACTAGCAATGAATAAACTTGCCAGTTTTCACCTAGCCATTACTTTTCCCATCATTTGCCAATTTTGTTTGCTTGATGGACATGAAGTAATAATTCCTCATGACTGGCTTGACAGTAATCCCCCTTAAGAATATCCAGTTCTGGGGGGCAGCTGAGTAGCTCAGTAGATTGAGAGCCAGGCCTAGAGATGGCAGGTCCTAGGTTCAAATCTGGCCTCAGACACTTCCCAGCTATGTGACCCTGGGCAAGTCACTTGACCCCCATTGCCTAACCCTTACCACTCTTCTGCCTTGGAGCCAATACACAGTATTGACTCCAAGATGGAAGGTAAGGGTTTAAAAAAAAAAAGAATATCTAATTCCTTTTGCTTGGTGCAGTGAGAAGCAGTCTGGATCTAGAGTCAGAGGACCTGGGCTCCAATTCTGACTCTGCCATTTACTACTTGTGTGACTTTGGACAAGCCATTTAACTTTTGAGGGCTATAATTACCCCTTCTATAAAATTGAGGGAAAGGGAATTGGAAATGGACCAAATTTCCTTAGCTCTAAATAAGACATTCTTAACCTTTCCTGGACTCCTTTGGCAATCAGATAGACCCTGTGTACCCCTTCTCAGACTAACATTTTTATATACATAAAATAACAAGTGGAAGAAAAAAATAATTCTATCAAAATATGGTTATTAGAATGTTGGGGTTTTTTTTAACCTGCATTGACCCTGGATAAGAATCGTTGCTCTAAATCTGTGATCCTTTTCCTATAGTCCTTTGACTGCATTTTCACTAAGCAACTGTAATACTGTAAGCAGTATTGATATTTGGGCCTCTGAGTGGTTAACCCATCCAAAGGGGAAGTATCTTATGCAGATAACTGGTTCATTTTCTAGGCTTATCTCCCATTCTAAATAACTAAATTAGCAGAATGTTTTCTAAATCAGTCTGTTTTTAATTTGATTAGTACAAATTGGCTTCCTAGAGTTTATCCAACTCTTGCTAGGTTGATGAAACTTTTAGAGTATACAAAACTCAAGACTAACCATTCTGCTGTGTATGGCCACTAGAAAGCCAACTAACCTGTATTCCACCATTGCTTATTATAACTTTTAGCTGCAAAACTATTTACATTTTAGGTACCCAATAAGTCTTTGTTGAGTTGACCTGAGTAGTGTAAAGTTTTAATTTAGTTTTACTTTTTCAGGTATAAGAAATCATAAACTCAGAAGGTGAATATGGGTGAAAAGAAACCAGAGCCTCTGGACTTTGTGAAAGATTTTCAGGAATATCTCACTCAACAGACCCACCACGTGAATATGATCTCTGGATCAGTTAGTGGAGACAAAGAAGCAGAGGCTCTTCAGGGAGGTAGACTAAATATTATTACGTATTTTACCTACCCAAGCTGCATTGTAAACATTTACTTTGAAGAATAAACTACTAGATGAATTGTTTTTTTTTTAATATGAATATTTTATCCATTGCCATTAAATTGAGAGAGACAACTGTATAGTGAATAGAGCTGTCCTAGAAATTTGAAGACCTGAGCTGTCTGTGACATTTGGTAAACTATTTGACTAATATAAGTCAATTACTTGAATTCTTTGCACCTTAGTTTCTTTATTTGTAAAATAAAAGGAGTCAGACTAGATAAGGTTGCCAATGACTCCACACCAGGCCCAAAGTTCTGTGATTTTTAATGTTAATTGGTGCCAAACCTTTAAATTTTATCTTAGGAGCTTAATAACAAGGTAAGAATTTGAAGATCTTAATAAACAAATATGACTTAGAACCTATGTGTACATTGAATTGAATGTAAAAGTGAAAACTCCATTAATTCTTTCAGACTAACGTAACAGAAATTTGTTCTGTGTGGCATAACATGACAACCATGAGTATTTGGGGGAATTAGTTAACAGACAACTGTGTTCAGTTATGCCAGTAACTTTAAAGTAAAATTTTTACAACATATACCCATATACTTATTTTCCCTCTTGTGAAATAAGGATGTTGAGGAATACTAAAGGAGTAAGTGAACTGAATTGAAATTTTAAACAAAAGTGAAAGAAAAACATCTTTTAAAATAACAATAAAAGGAAGTCTTAAAAAATGTATTTCCTTCTTGTAATTTAAATGTTGTACTAAATGAATCTCAACATGCTCAATTAAATTATCATTTCTAAATGACTTTGTACCACATTAGACCAAAATTAAAATTGTAGAAGTAATTGACTTGATTTCTGTTGCCATACTTTGTTTATAGCTGGGACAGATGGTGATCAAAATGGACTTGATCATCCATCTGTTGAAGTTTCCTTGGATGAAAACTCAGGAATGCTGGTGGATGGATTTGAAAGAACATTTGATGGAAAGCTTAAATGTCGATACTGCAATTATGCCAGCAAAGGAACAGCACGGCTTATTGAACATATTAGAATTCACACAGGTAATGAAATAAGTTTCTTAGTGTATATGTGTGAATGCTTGCAATAGCTTAAAAATAACATTAAAAGAAATTCCCCTATCCATCAGAGATATTGTGTTGGAGAAAGTTCCTTTCTACAGATCTTCCTGTCCTGGAGAGTAAGCAGAACTCCACAGCACTGCTTCTACTATATACCCAGCTTCTTGCTGCCCCTTAGCATTTGCCTACTGGTGCTACTTTATATCATGCTGATTAGCAGTGGAGTTTTGCACTTTTGAGTTTATCATGACTGTCTTTATTGGTATTAGGGTGTAACAGGTAGTGGTGGGGGAAATCATCCTAATTCTAGGATTCACATAGATATTAACAATTAGATATTTCCAAATTATTTCATAAGATTTGGCAGTAGTCTCATCAATTAAAAATTTTATAGCAAATTTTGTGAGTGTGATGTACTATCAATAACCTGGATATAATGATGGGAAAGGTGTTTCTTGCCACTGTACTAATTTTGAAGTAGAATAATCTAATTACATACAAAGGACAAGAAAGCCACTTATATAATTGTTTTAGTGCAGTTTTAAGCTATTAAAACTTTTACAACATCTCATATAGACACATATACACAGATATCCAATACATTCTGGTGTAAATGATGTAGCTATACATTATGATATACAATATGTTTATAGCTTTTCTGCAATTTAAGAGTCTTAGAGAAATGGCTAGAACAGAAAGATTAAAAGCTTTCCCATGGTCACATGACCACAATGTGTCAGAGGCAGGTCTTGAAGCTATCTTCTTGGCTTCAAAATTACCTCTCATTTCACCATATTATGATGTAGGGAATATCATTATTAATAAAATATTATGATTGCTCCACTGTTTCATCGGATCATCTATAAGAGGGCTGGTTAAAACTAAAAAAAAAAATTTTTTTTAACAAAATAGTCTTTGGTAGACCTGAACATCACAAATATTGTACCAATGAGAAGAATAATTTATACTATTTGTGTATGTGATCGCTTTCCTCCTTGAATTTCTTATAACTTAGAATGGGCCTTGCTTTTATACTTAAGATCTAGTTTGTTAAATGCTTTAATTCTTTGCTCCTTGAAGGCAGGGCCTGTTCTCTCATTTTTGTATCTCCAGTGATTAACTTTCCCTAGAACTTAGTAAAATTTTTGTTAATTTAAATAACCTATGGTAATTTTTAGTTGTATTCTAAATGTATAACTTTTCTATGCTTATCAGGATATTTCTTCTACATTTCTAAATTCAATGAATAAAATGATCATAAAATTTTCTACTAAATGTGCTTCTATCATCTTTCCTTTATTTTACAGGTGAAAAACCTCATAGATGTCACTTATGTCCATTTGCATCAGCTTATGAGCGTCATCTGGAAGCCCATATGCGTTCCCATACTGGTGAAAAACCATACAAATGTGAATTATGTTCCTTCCGCTGCAGTGATAGAAGTAATCTTTCCCATCATCGTAGACGTAAACATAAAATGGTACCAATTAAAGGTACTAGGTCTTCCTTAAGCAGCAAGAAAATGTGGGGGGTTTTACAAAAGAAGACTAGCAATCTAGGGTACAGCAGGAGAGCACTAATCAATTTGAGCCCACCTTCCATGGTGGTTCAGAAACCAGACTACCTGAATGATTTTACCCATGAAATCCCAAATATCCAGACTGATACCTATGAAAGCATGGGAAAAACGACACAGACTAGTGGCCTACCAAGGGACCCACAAGAACTCATGGTTGACAACCCTTTAAATCAGCTATCCACTCTAGCAGGACAGTTATCTAGCTTGCCACCCGAGAATCAAAACCCAGCATCTCCCGATGTTGTTCCATGCTCTGATGAAAAGCCTTTTATGATTCAGCAGCCCACCACTCCAGCAGTTATTTCTGCTGTATCAACAAGTATGCCTCAGAGCTCCTCTCCTACAAGTCCCGAACCTCGGCCATCACACAGTCAAAGGAACTATAGCCCTGTGGCAGGCCCAAGCAGTGAACGAAGTGCTCACACTAGTACTCCCAGCATAAGTAACAGCCAGCCCAGCACACCAACTCCAGTCCTGCCAGTTCAGGACCCTCAGCTTCTGCATCACTGCCAGCACTGTGACATGTACTTTGCAGACAATATTCTTTATACTATTCATATGGGATGTCATGGGTTTGAAAACCCTTTTCAATGTAATATATGTGGATGCAAATGTAAAAACAAGTATGATTTTGCCTGCCATTTTGCAAGAGGGCAACATAACCAGCACTGATACAAAACAATCACATCATGCTTTTTTTTTTTTGGGGGGGGGGTCTTGCTTTTCTAAAATTTCATGCTTTTATAAAACATCCTTAATAGGTGTCTACTAATTTAAGAGATCATATTTTTTTGTTTCTAAGATGCAAATTTGACAATGGAGACAAATTTGTCTCTTTTGGGCAAGACCATTTATGAGTTAGTGATAAAAATAGATAGGATTTAATTCAGTTTGAATTCCCTCCCTCACCCCCAACCGGCTTCATTCAGTAGATAAGAATCGGAGTGTACTTCTATCTCATGAGCCTTCATTTAAATTTCATTCATTTAAGACCCATAAACGCTTCATAATGCTCATCCAAGTTCTTCATATTTCTCTTCACATATTATTTCAGCTTTAGAAGTGGCATGGTACCTTGAAACTTCTACCATGCTCTAAAATGGTGATTTTTAAAATTTTACTAAACCAAACCACTTAAAATGTTTAACAGAAGGGATGTTTTAAAATAACACTTAATTGATAACTTCATGCCCATGTACTGAGTTCAAGCAATCTGTTAAACTAATAAGGGGTTCCACTGGTTTTAGCTTAGGAAATTGCCTTTTTGCCAAGGAAAAAAATTAAGAGCAGTTTCTGATGTTAAAAAAGTATAATTGTTATTTTAAAAATTCACATGCCAAATTTTTCTTGAAAAAAGAACCCCAGCATCTAAAATTATTTTGAAAAATATGTTCACTTTTGTGATATAAATAACATTTCATCTTTGTATCTTTTTTACTGTTTTGGCATTAGTGAAAAGGTGGTGTCCATTTTCCATTGCATTCACACTACTGCACTTTCAGTCTACAGGAAAAAAAAATTGAACTAATAAGCAAAATAAAAATGTATTTGTTGGAGAGTACCTGTTATTTCACAGAAGAAATGTCTTTTTCTTTTAACATTGTGCTTTTTAATTTGAAATTTGTTCTGGTGTTATAGGCATCAGATAACCAGATAACTAATAGGAGTTACAATTTCCTCCTAATAATTTGATTACCAAAGACGAACATCAGAATGTCATCTTTTACAATTACTTTTTTGGTCCTGGAAAATATCCTTCAAAAGGTTTTGGGGTTTTCTGCACTTCCTTCTGTCCCTTATATGACAATCTTTTCTGAGAAATCTACAGAATCCTGGATGTGTGTGAAAAAATTTAGATTTGAAAAAGTAATCTAACATGTGTCAGAGTAAGCCTATTCAAAACCAGCCTTAAACTTTTGTGTAAATTATAGGTTAGTACCAGTGTTTTTTTTTTTATTCAATCTGTCATGTTCATTTGCAGTTATGCCAAACAGTTAAAAAATATGATTGTGTTCAGATAAACAACTATGAAGGGCACTTATGTCAGTTCAATAAAGGATGGAAGAGTAACAATGGGGATAAAATTTCCTAAATTGACATTTGATATTTTAGGGATTATAAGAAATACTAGGTAAAAGTAAAGTGAATTCACTTTGAAAAGGTTACTCTTTTTCCAAACATATGTAATAATAAAATAATTAGGTTGGTTAAACAATAAAATATATTCTTTTTGATTTTAGGATTCTGCGTTATTTATTGATAATTTCAAAATATAAATTTAAAAAATAGAGTTTGGATCATAAAATAATACTAGAGTCTTGCTTAGAAAATCTTAAATTTTACAGTACACTTATTAGCCAAAAAACACTTCTGGACCAAAATGGAAAACATTGATGACATTAGCTAACAATAAAGCTCCCTGACTGTAAGGCTAAAGGCCTCTCCAATTCCCACTGAGCCGCTAATGCTAGAAAGCCATTAAAATGTGCTTTTGTGTTTAGCATAAATTATAAATTAGTCTTAATCAAAATATTTCAGCATATTGAATTACTTTCCCCCAAACAATTATCTCTTCCTCATAAAAAAAGGTATTAGCCTTAGAAACAAACATTCTATTTTTCAGTATTATTTGAATTATTTATTCTGAAAATCATTCTTACTGCAGGAACCTAAATGTAAGAATTGGCTCTGGTATCTTATTTTAATGTGAATAGGGGAAAAAACAATTATTTGAAACATTTTGAATTTTTTGAAAATTGCTTATGGAATCCAGTATACTCACTGTGTTCTGTGCCAAACAATGACCTGAATGTTTTTCTGACAACTAAAAGTAGATTTTTAACATGCATTTAAAAATTAAATATATAAAAGGTAGTTTTCCAGTTTTATACTAGTATATATACAAATACTAATATTTGCCATATATAACCTAAAATAAAGAGCACAATTGGTATCCCAAAGTTGTTTAAAAGCTAAATTTAATTCTAAATGTGTTGAAATGCACTAAATCATTAAAGGTCAATCTACTAATTGACTTTTGTATTAGTTTAAAAAATTTAGGAACTTATTTAAATACTGTATTTGGGAAAATGTTAATTTCTATACTTAAGTATTAAACACACATTTTTCCCCACTTTATTTTTAGTCAAACATTTTATAAACAAAAATTTAACATGCACTATTTATAGTACTTTATTGTTAACAGGCATTTTAATATTCTGAGACTAAATTTATTTTTGTTTAGTGAACATAACAGTTCAGATTTTAAAAGTTGGTAGATAACTTATCTCCACTAATATTTTTTTAAGAAACTGTGAAGATTAACAGGGAATAATTTTATTTCAGATTTTACAAATGCAGTGTGTAAATATAGCTTCTTGAAATTAAAGTAAAAAGTAGGATTTTCTGTTAGATCATCCCATAGGACATTTTCACGGCTGTTTAAATACAGAAATAGATGTGTTGCCATAAAGGCACAGGATTTATAATGACAAAGGGAATGTTAAATTACCAAGGAATTTTCATAGTCAGGCCTCATGACAAATTCAGGCTCTGAGAAAATATGTATCAAACTGATGTCTTATTACAGAAAAACATATTCCCAGCTAAATACTTTTTTTCACTAAGCAGTCTTAGAGCCTACATGCGTCATGTTCACGTTTGTTAATATGTATTTCAATGTAAAGAGCTTATTTTGTATTCAAAAGATGAATCTTGAGTTATGGATATAAAATACATCATATTGTATGGTGAGTACAGAAAAGTTTAATGCCAAATAACTCAACTTTAGTGCAGTTCATGTTGTGAAGCTTTGCTTTTGTAAAATATGAATAAAATAGAGCTTTTTAATGACTAATAATCTTTTTAAAAAATCTACAACCCAATTTATTAACTGAGCATGAATATACAGTGAATCAGTAAAAGCAGCTTTTATTAAGCAACAATGTAGCAAATATAGTGTTCTGACATCTGCAAAGCACTTTAATACATTGTTTCAGTTAAAACCCACTAAATCTCATGAGAAGAGGTATTCGTTTTTTGCAACTGAAGAACCTGAATCTCAAGAGATGTTAAATGATTGTTTATGGTCACACAGTGTCAAAGGTAGAATTCAATCAATTAATAAACATTTATTAAGTGCCTCCTATGTGCCAGACACTGTGCCAAGCCCTGGGGATACCAAGAAAAAGGTTCCTCAAGGAGCTCACAGTCAATTTAGATTCAAGTTCTTCATAATTTTGCATCTATAATTTTTTCCACTATCCCATACTGCCTCAAAGTGACCTAAGCTATCTATAACTAAATAGATTGCTCTACCTGTTCTCTCCCCAATACTAACTTGATGCTAACAGAATCCAGAATCCATTGCCATCTAGTTCTCTTACACAACAAATCTTCCTTTTGTTTGTTGTTGTCCATCGTTAATTCTACTGGGCAACTTGGTGGCCAATAAACATCAGAGACAGTCATTCCCAATAATTTCCTAGGTTGCATCTTATTTATATATCTTAATTTTATTTTGTATAAAGCTCTCTCTGCAGCTTTATTACTCTGGGCTGTTTGCCCAGACTAGAGTACTGTGGTGTTTAAAAAGCAACCCAATTCCCTGAACTCTCTGTTGTTTGGCTAAGCTCAATGAAAAGCTCATGATGCATTTTAAATACATTTTTTTCCTTTCTGACATTCTGATTGTTTAGGATTGAGTTCTTTAAAGTACTAAAGACCTCTGTTAATCTGCCTGGCTACCATGGTCATTTTAAATTGTTGATCTTTAACTAGTTTGTGAATGCTTGAAAAAATTAAAGACAATTCATCCACAATGCAAATCAATTTAATATTCCTTTGGAATATATTTCTGCACAACATTATCTCTCTCATAATGAAATAAATGAATGACATCTGAAATGCTGTTTTGACAGGAACATGGAATTTTTTTACTATTTCCGTGTCGTAGGTCTTCCAGAAAGTCTGCCTTAAGCTTGGTAAGTTCTTCTGCTAGAAGCTTCAGCTTGTAGGCAATCACTTTTTCATCTAAAAAAAATATATAATCTTAAACAGTTTTTTCCAAATATGTAACATATGGAGTGACTACAAATATGGGCTATGTATCACCAGAACAAGACAGTTATGTTACTTTTTTTTTGGGGGGGGGGAGGAACAGTTATTTTGAATAAGGTAAATAATGACAATGTTCACTTGTTAAATAGTTGTGTGCAGTACATAGAGATAGTGACAAAAATATTAAATGTGATACAAGCATATTAATTGAAATCAGTCAAAGAAAGTTGCTTAAATAATAGTTCAAAATTTTACTGTTACCCAATAGGATCAAAGTTAGAAAGACAAAATCCTTATATTGGTAAGAGTTAAGAGTTCATATAGGTGATTCATTATCTTATTGATCTAAAACATAGTAATAAATTTCCAACTGAAGATAATTCCTGAAAATCAGACTACCTGAAGGCTATCATAAGTCATCAATATAAGTCTCATTGGCATTGTTCTATTGTGGCATGGGCCCATATATCACCTGGGAAATTATTTTGGTACATATATTCCTGTTATGCCTTTCCCTGGTACAATTTCATCTGTACTTTAGGAATGAGAAAATGTGAACATCTAGTAAAAGTGCCCAGAAATTAAATATGTGTTGATTTCACCTTTTCTGTTTCACATCACTGTATATCTCCCTATAATCTAGTGCATTCAATTCAGCACTTTCATCTTGCAAACTAAACAAGCAAAATTGTACTTTGCTTTCTTTAACATGTTGTTGAAAAATGTATGCTAGATTTGATGAAATATATCCATGTCAGGTGAATTTTACAAACCATCCCCATCTTACCTGTTGGGTGGATCCTGTATGTAAGATTTATGAAAGGCATAGACAAGAATCTCAGAGAATGAAAAGACATGATGATCTGTACTGGTGGAAGCCACCTCGAAAAGATTAAGGATTGAAGTACTCCACTGAATTAATTTATATTATAAATTCATTCTGTTTGACATAGTGTTTACTTGAGGCCTGCATTGGTATTTTGTAATTCTGTAATTCAAAGTTCCAATTGGAAGTTATATGAAAACACAGCTAAATTATATTCAATAAGTAGTTATTTGGATTTTGGCAGATGTTTTTAGAGATGTTATCAAAATGGAAATGAAAAGTCACAAAATTTATATTAAAAGTAATTCCTTTTTAGTTGGCTGATTTATTTCAATCTTACACATATTAAACAGGTGATGAGTACCTTTGGCTTTCTTCATAGTTTGAGATATAATTCTTCTGAATGTCTGATCAGCTTGATGAAGAATATTGGTTGAACAAATAATTCGATCAGTTTCCTATATAATATAAAGTGTTGCTACTTTAATTCATTCAACAAACATTTAAATGCCTACTGTGTACTATACTATATAATATTTGATCCAGTTTGATTAAGCATTCACTTAACTGCTCAAGAGGGCAGCTGGGTGGGTCAGTGGGTTGAGAGCCAGGCCTGGAGATGGGAGGTCCTGGGTTAAACTGACCTCAAGACAGTTCCTAGCTGTGTGACCCTGGGCAAATCACTTAACTCCCATTGCCTAGCCCTTACCACTTTGCCTTGGAACCAATACACAGTATTGATTCTAAGATGGAAGGTAAGAATTTAAAAATAAATAAATACTGCTCATAATCAGTGAACTTGCCCCAGTATAATAAAAATCAAAGAAAACCAGTAATGAAGATATTCTGTAAGTAAATGTGTATGTTTCCAACCCAGAATATCATTAGTTTTGCCCAGATCTGGAGAGATAGGAGGCCCAAAGAAGAAAAGTGAATAAGTAGTTTTTTAGGAGAATATGCAAAATACATAACCTATGCTGTAAGTTAAGTATCTGAACATAATCTTTTAAAATGACTTGGAAATGAATCCCTAAAAATCCTCTATAAATGACTTTTACTTAGTATTGTCCAAATTTTATTTATTTATTTATAAGGAATTTTCCATGGTTACATGATTCATGTTCATTCCCTCTCCTCTTGAAGCCAATAAGCAATTCCACTGGGTTATACATGTATTATCATTCAAAACCTATTTCTAGATTATTTTTTACAGTTCCTCCTACCCAGCACAAAACATTCCAAAGCATAACTATAAAAGACTTCCTTCTAATCAAAACTAAATTGAATAAAAGAAGAATTTACCTTTTGTTCCATATTTTCCTCAAAACATTTTACTGGGTTTTTCAAAGCAGTAGTCAGTAAATCAGTCACTTCTTTGCTGTAAAAGAATTTACCAAAAAAAAATCTGAAACATACTTTTAAAGGAATTAATATTTAGTAATAAAGTTTGGTTTTACAAAATACAGTCACTGTGGTCCAAGCTTCTAAAACTAAACTAAATTTTTGTAATAACTTTCTAAGATAAAGCACCAAAATACCTGTCAAAATAATGAGACTATATTAAAAAAAAAAATTAAGGCTATTTCAAATCAAAAAGTCTTCAAAACTGTCCTTTCTCCATTCTGGGATAAAAACAAACAAACAAAAAACCCCCAATAGTGAAGTGCCTACTAGGCCTGAAACACTTTTAATAAATAATAATCCTCACTTTTTATAACATATATATAGGCTATGTATTAAATGTTTACTAGTTATCTAACACTGGTGTGACTCCATATTCTTGTCCTATGAAGACCAAAAAAAGGGCAAAAACATCCCTCTCCCTGATTTCTGAAGTAGAGGTATGACTTATCAACATCTCTTATTATAAAGAAGGAATGGGCAGTCTATAGATTTATCTCAAAAAACAAACAAAAAACTTCAGGTATCCCTGACAGAATATTTCACACTAACTAGGGAAAGCAGAGAAATCTTTAAGTGGGAAAGGTCTCTTGGAGGTCACTTAGTCCAACTCTTAGAATTTGACAGAGGAGGAAACTGAAGGATAAAGTGACTTGCTTCAGGTTCCATCACTGGTTTATGGAAGAGTCAGTACTAGAACCCAGATTTCCTGATTTGTGTCCTTTATGCTATGTGACACTCGATTTCTAGCATGCCTGTTTTACTGGGACACAAATTCAAATCATCCCACCTGCAGCACAGATGGATAAGCACAAATACTGCCCAGCTGTTTAGTGGATCAATTGTTTCTGAGACTGCAAATAAATTGGTATCTCATGACTATAAGACCCAAAGATTTACATGATCCCAGTAAGAGCTGGACACACGAAATTGGAAGGGCACAATGGATAAAACAGTAGACCTAGAATCAGGAGCGTGTGAGTTCAAATCCAGCCTCAGAAACTTACTAGCCATGTGACCTCAGGCACATCACTTAGTTCTTCAGTTTTCTCATCTGTAAAATGGAGATAATGACAGCAACAACTTCCCGGGATTGTTGTCAAGATCAAAGGAGATAATTGTCATGTATTTAGTACAGTGTATGGCATAAAGTAAGCTCTATGTAAATGTTAGCTATTATTACTATTTTCTTTTGCTTCTAGTCAAATGTAATGGGAACTAGAAGGACATCTATCTCAAATATCCTCAAGAAACTGGGGATGACTACCTTACTGGACTACAGGATACCTGAAACTGAAATAAACAAAATTGATGCACTTTCCTGAAAACAGGTAACCAGTTAATTCTGCTGAAAATTTCAAAACCATATTAGTAGTTGAATATATGTCACACTCTCTATTTAAATTTCCATAAAAACTGAACTAACATTTGGCATTTTTTAGTGCTTATGCATATAATTACATATGCCTGACTCTACATATTTTCCTTTAAAAGATATTTTAGAAAGGTGGACTGAATTCAGATGTGATTAATATTCACATCAATACAGAATTAATTTAGGTTAAAATCTACAAAGGCTAGCAATGATACTAATGAGGATAATGAACATATATATATAAAGAAGAAAGGCTTAGCAAATGTCTTAATTTTAACAGCCCTATGAGCTATATAGTACAAGTATTATTATATTCATTTTACAGGCAATAAAATGGATGTGGTGAGGTAAAGTAGATTGCCCAGAGTCACATAGCTACAAAGGATTCCACCCTAACTTCTTGGTATAGGTTAGCAAGCCCTTGTGGTCAGCAGAGCAGAACAGATCTGGAGTCAGAGGATCCAATTCAATTTACTTCAAGTTCCTTATTTGTAAAATGAGGGATTTGGATAAGTTGACTCCTATAATTCAGTTCTGGCTGTCCATTTTATGGATTTATACATAATGGTCATCACTCAACATGACCCTATCTCAAATCCATACCATATCCTAAAATCTTTCTCTGACTCTGCTGACTTTCTGGCCATTCTCCTTTTCTCAATGAGCTCAGCAGTTGGTGCACAATCTTCTACATCCCAATTCCTGCCCTCATCCTTAGCCACTTCACATTCTCCTGGAATACTTGGATCTCTTGGGTCATCATCTATCTTAATTCCCATGAGTTCTGACTATGTCACTGTGTGGTGACACCTGGATAGGTGGTCACAACTACTAAATGCTGTGGAATCCCTCTCATCATTTCTTGTCCTTCCACCTTTCCAAAGGGGCCTCCCTTTTCATGGATCTGCTTTTTGCTATCATTATAACATTCTGTCTCTCAATCCTTCCTTTTTTCCCAATCTACCACACTTACTCTTATTTTCACCTTACTTCCTTCAAAATCTTGATCCTGAAATTGGCTATGTCAACAAAGCACTAGTTTTTATTCTGAGTATCTCCCGTTTCCTACTACTTTGCTAATTACCAACTCTGGATAAGCCTTACCTTCTTCCTTCTCTAGTATTCTAAAGCCACACTTCTGGAGGAAATTAAAGTCAGGTAAGGGGTGGAGAGTTTGAATCCAGCATCAAATACCTAGTAGTCATGTGACCCTGGGGGCAAGTCACTTAATCTGTTGGGTAGGTATCCCCATCAGCAATTGTATTTGTTTTGTTAAACAAATGTTTGCCCTTGTATTTTTGTTTTTCTTTTCTCAAATACATCTGAATCTGGTTCCCTCTTAAGGTTACAGTGAATTTGATACTTCTGGTGAGGCACACTAGCATACCTCAGACTTTTTTCATGATTCTTGTATCACTTTTTCTAGACTCTTCGTTTGCTCCCATCAAATTCTAACTTATTTGCATATGAGTTCTCTCTTTTATTAAATTGCAGTTTCTACCAAGTAGTAACTTAAATGTTTGTTTAGTGAATTGTGGGGGAAAAAGTATTTTTACCCATTTCTAGTTGTTTTAGGGGTGCGGAGAACCAAGACAACAGTATGCAAGAAGAAGCAAACAACTGTGATAGTGCTTGAGTGTATCATAGGAAATCTCTGTCTACCTCATATATAGTTTATATGTAATTTGCTAAAGGTTTTAGGAAGAATTTGAAATGAACTGGCATCAATCCCACTATTTGTTACATGTCTTTTTATAAGCAATCAATACAGAATGCTTCGAAGTCACATTTAGAGATGTAATATCTAATAATATATTCTAGCAAAAGTTTTGACCATAAGAACATACCTGTCTTCAGAACCAGATCCTCTACTCCTAATAACAAGACTGTTGTGTTCCCATGTATTTTTCTCAATGTTTGGAGATTCTATCTTTCTTGCCATTAGCTGTATGGTCTCATCAGGTAATGGTTTATTTCTCTGCTTATTCCTTTCTAGACAGGACTCAACTGGACAATCTAAAAATAACTGGCAAAATCCTAAGGAATCTGAATAGTTAAAAGGAAAATATTCATAAGTAAATACTTCAAAATCATCATGATGCATAATCTTAAGAAAATGTATAGCAATAACTACAAGATTTGAAAAATAATCTTGGCTTCCAAAAAGCTAGTACCTCCAGTTCTGATCTCTGGAAATTTAACAAACTTCTTAAGAGAATTAAAGGGTTGTCAGAGATGACTAATATTACTATCATCTACTTAATAGCTTACATTCATATCAAACTTTCTGGTTTACAAAGTGCTTTATATATGTCATCTTATTTGACTTTTCCAAGAACCCTATGAGGTAGCGTCTATTATTAACCGATTTTACAAATGAGTAAATTGAGACTGAGTTTTAAATGATTTGCTCAGGATTACATAGCAGGTAAGTGAACCTGGCAGGATCTGAACTCAAATCTTCTTAAATTCAAGCTCACCACTTGGCCCACCATACCACCTAATTACCAGAATATAAGAAAAAAAAAAGTATATTACATTTTCGAGCCAGTTGGTAGACTTCATATCTCATGCTTTGGTAATAAAAATTGTCATCCAAGATCAGATACAAAGGTAGAGACAGAGTTGTATTGGTTAAGGAATAACACTGGGCCTCTCCTGTTCCAGAACATATAAGACCTTGATTTTTCAAGCAGTCGACAAAACATTCCCACATTCCTCTAGTCCTCAAGATCGGGGCAGATAATTCCCATCTGTTGATTATGGTCATCAAGAAATGTTCAAGGTACATCAAAAGTTCTTGTCGGAATGATTTCCACTGGGATGACTACAAAAGACAAAACATATGATTTTTAAAAAATGTTTGTTTTTAAATATTTTTCCATGTTTCCATGATTCATTTTCTTCCCCCCCACCCAGAGCCAACAAGCAACCCCACTGGGCTATACAAATGTTATTGCTTGATACCTATATTTCCATATTATTCATCTTTGCTATAGAGTGATCTTTTAAAACCTACATCCCAAATCACATACCTATTTATTCATGTGATAAGTGATAAGGTTTTGCTTTTGCATTTCAACTCCCATAGTTCTTTCTCTTAATGTGGTTAACATTCTTTCCCATAAATCCTTCAGGAGTGTCCTAGCTTATTGCATTGCTACTAGGAGCAAAGTCCATTACACTGGATTATTCCACAATGTTTTACTTTCTGTGTACAATGTTCTCCAGCTCATTTCACTGTGCATTAGTACATTGAGGTTCTCCCAGTTCATACAGAAATCTTCCAATTCATCATTCCTGATAGCACAATATTATTCCATCACCATCAGATACCACAATTTGTTCAGTCATTCCCCAAATGACAGACAACCTTTCATTTTCCAATTATTTGCACCATAAAGAGCATGGCTACGAATATTCTTATACAAATTTTTCCTTATTATCTCTTTGAGGTACAAACCTAGTAGTGGTATTGTTGGATCAAAGGATATACATTCTTTTAAAGCCCTTTTTGCATAATTCCAAATTGCCTTCCAGAATGGTTGGATTAATTCACAACTCTACTAGCAATGCATTAGTCTCCCAATTTTGCCACAACCCCTCCAACATCTATTATTTTCCTTTACTGTCATATTGGCTTATCTGCTAGGTGTGAGGTGGTACCTCTGGGTTGATTTCTTTAATTTATGAGAGATTTATAACACTTGTTCATGTACTTATTGATAGTTTTGATTTCTTTATCTGAAAACTGCCTATCCATGTCCCTTGACCATTTGTCAATTGGGGAATGGCTTGATTTTTTGTACAATTGATTTAGCTCCTTATAAATTTGAGGAATTAGACCTTTGTCAGAGGTTTTTGTTATAAATTCCCCCCCGCAATTTGAAACGTTTTAATTTACGATAATCAAAAGTATTCATTTTACATTTTGTAGTGTTCTCTATCTTTTGTTTGGTCTTAAAATCCTTCCTTTCTCATAGATATGACAAGTATACTATTCTATGTTCACCTAATCTTTATATTTAAGTCATTTACCAATTTTGAATTAATCTTGGTATAGGGTTTAAGATGTTGATCTAAACGCAATTTCTCCCATACTGGTTTCTAATTCTCCCAGATTATTTTGTGAGTTCTTGTCCCCAAAGCTGGGATCTTTGGATTTATTGAACACTATCTTGCTACTGTCATTTACCCCAAGTCTGTTCTATTGATCCACCCTTCTATCTCTAAGCCATTACCATATTGTTTTGATTATCACTGCTCTATAGTACAGTTTGAGATCTGGTAATGCTAGGCCTCCATTCTTCATTTTTTTTCCCATTAGTTCCCTGGAAAAGGTATGATGTTTGATAGTAGGAGATAAGCTTTGAAGAAGGTCATAGTAGGCAAAGATGCCAAGTTCAGAGAAACACATTCTTTACCATTCATTGCTCTATCACTAGTTCAGGCAAGAGACAGACTCAAAAACTTTCCAAAAATTAATAATACTAAATACATGGCACCAAAGGTCTGCCAAAGTGGTGAGAGCTTGGGAGGGATTATGCAAATACATTGAGTTTCATGTGCCTAAAACAATACTTCAACTGAAAAAGTCTAAAAGAAAAATAGCATTTATAAAGCAAGATATGGAAAAACAATTGACTAGGAAAAACAACTGTTAATTCTGAGGCTGTTCCAGGGATCAATGGCACACTGGCAAAACTACTTCATAAACCATCAGAATGGAAAGTAGTCAAAGACCTAAGTCAGAACATCAGCAGCACAGTCTAAGGGTTATGGTAAATCCAATATGAAGCATCCTACAGAGCACATTTGTGTGTCCACTTCAACTAAACCTTCTCTTTAAATCATAAAAGATCAGGTACCTAGCTTGTAAAGGACAAATAACTGACAAATAATCCCAAACCACAACAAACTGTGGAAGGGGGATGGATCTGCAAGAAGACAAAGGGCTTCAGACTGGGAATGACAAGAATCTTTTTCTCTAAGTAACTAGGGTATTGTGTCATACTGCAGAGAGCACTCACTTGCCAGGAGTCAGAAGAACCAAGCTCATCTTTAGCCTGAGACAATGAGTAGCTATGTCACCACAGAGAAATCACTTCACCTGTTCATCTCAGTTTCCTTATCTGTTAAATGGGGACAATAATAGCACCTACCACTCAGGGTTGTTGTGAAACTCAAACTGAAACAGAAATTGTGAAGGGCTTAGTATAGTACCTGTCTGGCACATAGTAGGTGCTAAATAAATGTTAGGTATTATTGTTATCGTGAACTACAAAATGGAGTTGGTAATAGTATACTACTTACCTCACAGGGCTGTTGACAAATTCTTATGTTGCTAAAAGAATGCAAGCTACTAACACTAAAAATAAGACATCTCTAAAAAGTCAAGGATTTAGTCCCAAAGGGTCTAGATTCAAATCCCAGCTACATAGCTTCCCAACTTTGTAAGCTATATAGAGGTGGGAGAGAGCTCTGGGCATCTGTCTGCCCAAGTTTCTTCAACCATGAAATGGGGATAATGTGAATTTCAAAACTACTCCACTAATAAAATTTCCAAATCACTTGTGAGAATCAAATAAATGAACATTTGTAAAGAATTTAAGAAAAACTTAACACAGTACCTGGCACATAGTAGGTGCTTACTAAATGCTTACTACCTTCCTTGGGCAGTGACTTAACCTTCTTGAGCCTCAGTTTCCTTACCTGTAAAATGAGGGCATTGATTTAGATCAGTAATTCTTAATCTAGGGTCCATTAAGGTGTTTTTTTTTTTAACATGTTGATAACTGCATATCAATGAATATGTTTTCCAATCCTATTTTTATGGCTTTAAAATATCATTAACACTAGCTAATGCTTATATAGCACCTTAAGATTTGTAAAGCACTTAAAAATGTTGTCTCTATTCTCATACTCACCCTATGAGTTAAGTGCCATTATTATTATTCCTATTTTACAGATGAGGACACCCAAGTAGAAAATGTTTCAGTGACTTGGCTAGGGCCACTGGGGCCACTCCCCTTAAATTTGAACTTGACTTCTTTCCAGATGGGACATCCACCTGCTGCACCACCTGAATCACTTTGCGATGGTAACCCACAGGTCCCTGGCACAAAAACAAAAGTCCTAGATCCTTGATGGCGAACCTGTGACCTGGATGCCGAAGATGGCATCTCTAAGGGCATAGAGATTCCAGCCAAGCTGCTCTCTTCCCTCTCTTCACCAGGCCTCCCCTCGGCTCAGCAGCCCAGTGGAAGGGTTTACTTCCTCCCCAGAAAGGAGCACCAGGGCCACTCCCCTTCCACTCTCCACTCCCAAGCAGGGGCCACTGTCCTCCCTTTCTCCCTCCACACAGTCCCGGGGAAGGAGGGGCTAACACAAGGACTGGAGGGGCGGGGCATAGCCAAGGTTCATCATCACTGTTCTAGATGACCTTTAAGGAGTCTCCCAAATCCAGGGTTTGGAAATAACTAGTTTCTCCATCCCTCTCCCAGGGCCCCGAATAAGCATTTGGAAGGTGTAACCCTTACAACAAAGTATAATGAGCCGTCGCCGTAGGGCGATTAAGTGCCTTGGCCAAAGTCATCATCAGACTGGTGACTGCAAATCCCCGACTTTGGGTTCCCTCCACATGCCAAGGACCAGAAGTAATAGGCTCTGCCTGAACATCTTTCCGGGGGGCGAGAGAAAGTGTGATATGGTGGAAACAGATGAAGCTAAATAAGGCGCCAGGCCTAGCGACTTGTTCCGCCTCTGGGAATGCCTGAAGCGGTACCCAAGAGGTTCAGAAAAAATGAAAGCGGCTGATCCTTGGTCCACTGGGTACGCGAGCCCGCCCACTTCAGGAACTTGCCCCTACAAACCAGCGTAGGCCCGTTCTCTCCCTCGAAGAACATTTCTGGGATGATATCATCGTACGTTATGACGGCAACGCCCCAGCCCTGCTTCCGCCTCAGCTGGTCGCTAAGAGAGCGGGCCAGGGTAGATTTGCCAGAGGCTGGCAGGCCACAGAGGACGCAGAGCCCCAGCTGATTCCCCCCCTCATTTCCGGCTTCCCAGGTGGATTCCTCTCTCTTCATGATGTACGGAGAAAAGCCCCCAGACCGACCGTGTCAGGTTTCTTAGGCCGCCCGTCTGCCAGGGCGGATGTGCATGCGCATGCGCATGGTTTCAAACGGATCTATCCTAGCGTGGAGAACTTGATTGACAGACATTTCATCCAATCACAATAAACTGCGTCTTCCCTACATTTTTTCTCCCTACAATGTTTAACTCGAGTTTCCCGGTGGAGGCTTTTTATTTGCTCCAACTTTTTTCCTTGGGTCCGAAAGCTGGTGGTTTTCGCATCATGTGGCCCTTCCTCTAACACCTTGCCAAACGCTAGCCAGGCTCCTTGCTTCTTTTCTCCAGGAAATGGTGGTGGGGAGGATCAAAGCGCGCTGGTTATTAAAGATGGAATTGACGGCGGAGCTAGCGGGGGTCTCCCCTCCACCCCACAGAGAAAGGATCGGGGGAGGGACCACAATGCCTCGTGGAGTCAAAATCACAGGATGGTGGAATCCCTACAAGCTGCCGGGGGCTACTAATGGCTACAATCCGTATAATGATGAAGGAAGCCAAGATGACTACATTTTCTCAAGCCCTTTTCCTCTCCCCTACCTTACAAGTGTTGCCTCTGACAATAACTATCAGCCATAAAATAAGGATAATAATAGCACTTCCCTCTCCGGAGTCGTTGGGAGAATTAAATAACAATCTAATTGCAAAGGGCGTAATGCACGTCGTTCAATCGGGTTTGGTTCTTGGCAAAGTTACTGGGATGGTTTGCCATTTCCTCCTGTGTGTACTCATTTTACAGAAGGGGAAATGAGGTAAATAAAGATTAAGTGACTTGCCTAGAGTCACGGAGATAGTGTCTGAGGTCGAATTTGAACTGACTAGAACCATCTGAAGCCTCTAGCTAGTACACCGCGTTATATAAACGTTAACTGCTATTTTTAGCTATCAATATGAGATATTTGTAAAGATCGTTGCAAGCTTTGAAGCGATAATTATCATCAATATCAACATTAGTATCTGCTTTGCCAGTAAGCTTCTGGATGCGTGTAAAAGGAAGGGCTTGGCATAAATGAGCACCCCGCCTCATCCAACCCTAAATTTTAGGGTCCTCAAGATTAAACAAAAGTTGGCAAAGACTACTTTACACCACCAGGGGGCGATAAGAGAGCGCTTGCGCTGTGGCCGGTGCAGGGTGCCAAAGCAGGGTCTGTAAAATATGCCCCAGGAGGTATATTTTAAGTGATTTGAGACGCTTGAATATGGAGAGTTTTCAAGAACGAAATGTTCTGAAGCTATAGAAATCAACCAGGAGTAAATAAATGTATTCAGATTCCAATGTCCAAAACACTTGCAAAATAACTTTTCTGATTTTTAAAAAGACCAAGTTAAAAATTAATTTCAAGAATCACCAATCCCAAAGCAAAAACAATAAAGACACAAAACTGTAATAAACAAACAAGAACACCAAGTATTAGGTTGCCCCGCCCGCAATAAAGCAAATGGATGCAATCCCCTATACCTCTTGACTCAGAAGTAGTTCGCAAACATCCCAAAGTATGCCAGTGATGAGGTGGGCTGCCTTTGTGGAGCTGATTTGTGAGGCTCTCTTAGGTATCTCAGTTTAGACCACATGCCTCAAGTTAGACTGTGACAGTCTTGTGTTTTTTCAGGAACACACCCAATAGCTCTTCCAATCCACTTCTCTCCTAATTTTTTACATAAATCCCCATTTACTTCCTTTTCTAAATTTTAATTTCTAAAATCTAAATTTTCGGGGCTAACAGTCTCTGCAGTGACATCTCGTACCCCCAGAAATCACTCTAATGAGCAAATAGACTTGATAAGATGCTGGCAGAGACAAGTGGCTTTATCCAAAAAATCATTGGATGGGGGGCAGGGGACAGGGGAAAGGAAAGAATAGGGATTCTGCCCATATAAGCTCCTTGTTCAGGGCAAAAAATGTCCTCTCTTCTAGGTACAATTACAGACTATTATAACAATCCTAACACAAGATTCTCCTCCTCCCTGTCCAATGGGGGATGGTGGCTGTGACATGTAATTTTCAATATTATATACCCTTAAAGACACTCATGATCAAGAAAAACCCCTGACTATGGTGGGATTCCCAGGCTGGGACCATAATGATACTTTTGAAACTCCCTTAACTCTCCCTCCTTCAGCTTATCTTATAGTTTGGCTTTCTTCCCAGGGTATAGATAAACTCTTCTCAAGGTTTTTGAAAATAGGTCAGGAAAACAAAGTTTTATGGGGTGGGCGAGCAGTTTTAGTCTAAGGAATATTAATACTAAGGGGTCTTGAAAATTAGGGTTACAATAAGTCAAGTACCACTCTGAGAATTGTACACTGAATCTCATCCCACACAACATCCAATAGAAGTCTGAACTCCTGGATTATTTCCCAAGAAACAGTAACTTCCTTTCCTTCTCACTTGAAGCTGTATTAAAGAGTTTCTGTTAAGAACAGACTGCAATTATATTATGATCCACTGAAATGAATACATCTCTATGTTTTATCTATAAAGGGCTAATGAATCAAATTCAGTGTTGGAGAAAGTCTAAAAGGAAAGGAAGGCCTGGAGAGAAAAAAAAGGTTAAGTGGCTGCCCAGCTAAATTTTAATGAACTTAAAACTCACCTTTTGTTAAAAACAACGGTAATGCAGTATTCCCAATCAAATTGTATAGTCAAAATTTAAACTCCAACATAATTACTGCCTATTCATAAGTGGAAACAAAATGCCTCATTTAAACTAAATACATCTATCTAATTTTAAATTATTTCAAGTGTCAGAATCTTAAACTTGTATTACTGCTATCTATTCTAAAAGTATATGACTGAATTATTAGGTACTGGGAATATAATTTATGAATAATATAATAGAAATAAAAAATCTAGGGGGAGGTAGAGTCAAGATGGAGGCTTAGAAGCAGCAGAAGTTCAGACCTCTGAAAACCCTTCCTTACTGATCACAAACTGAATGCTCCTAGGGGACTGAAAATCAAACCTAACAACAGGACAGAGCCAAGTAAACCTCTTATTGGACTCAATTCAAAAGATACGCCCTCCTCCCCCGAAAGCCAGAATCCGAGAACACTCAGGTTTAAGGGGAAGGCAGAAGGAAGGTCCCAGGATCCCTTTCCCCCCTCCCCTCATCTAGAGCACTAAGCCTCCAGTAGCAGTGGGAACCTCTGGGAAGGCAAAGGCTCTAGTCTGGAAGGAGTACCTGGCTGGCAGGGCTGCGCCAGGCTCAGAGTGTCAAACACAGGTGGTGGGGAAGGAGCTGGAGAGGGAGCATAGAGTGGACAGCCTGGTAACAATGGCTGAGACCCTCCATATTGCTCCAGCCTTCCTGGAGGTTTTGGCATCAGGGCACATCCAGCCCAACTCAGCTGAACTTAATCCCATCAAGTCTTCAGAGATCAGGGAAGCCCAAACTCCAACACCCCTCCCTCACATACTGCTGGACTTTAATTTAATCCAATCAAAATCCTCCAGAGAACAGGGAAGCTCAAACTCCAACAACCCTCACCCAGAGAGTGCAGGGAGAAATCTTCTGTCAAAGCTCCAAGAGGGGAGACTGACAGAAAACCCCAAAACCAAAAAAATGAGAGGAGCAAGAGCACAGATAAATACAAGGAGCAAAGAAGGGGGTAAATATGAGCAAACAACAGAAAAAGAAGAAAAAATTACAATAGACAGCTTCTGTACAGGCAATGAGCAAAGAGCAAACAGAACAGAGGGGGAGAGATCAGCAAATGATAAATCAGAAATCTCAGTGAATTGGATACAGGCTTTGGAAGAACTCAAAATGCAATTCAAAACACAATTAAGAGAGGTTGAAGACAATTGGGAAAAGAACTTAAAAACTAAGATAAGTCATCTGGAAACAAAATAGAGTCTTGAAAACCAAAATCAATCAGCTTGAAAATGAGGCAAAGGAGATAAGAGATGAGGCAAAGAGGATGATAGATGACCTCCAAAGAAAATGAGACCAGAAGGAGAAGGATGACCAAAAAGCCAAGGATGAAATCTAGTCTTTAAGAACCAGAATACAACAACTAGAATTAAGTGACCTCACAAGGCAGCAGGACACTATAAAACAAAACCAAAAGAATAAAAAAAATGAGGAAAATATGAAACATCTCATTCACAAAACACAAGATTTAGAAAATCATTCAAGGAGAAACAATTTAAGAATCATTGGTCTACCAGAAGACCATTACAAAAGAAAAAGCCTGGACATAATACTACACGAAATTATTCAAGAAAACTGCCCCAATATTCAAGAACAAGAGGGAAAAGTGGAGATTGAAAGAATCCACAGATCACTTCCTGTAATTAATCCTCAACTGACAATACCCAGGAATGTTATAGCCAAATTCAAGAACTATCAGATCAAAGAAAAAAATATTACAAGCTGCCAAGAAGAAGTTATTCAGATACCATGGAACCACAGTGAGGATAACACAGGATCTGGCTGCATCTATACTGAAGGACCAAAATGCATGGAATATTATATTCTGAAAAGCAAGGGAAATAGGTCTACAACCAAGAATCAACTACCCAGCAAAACTGACTATATTTTTACAGGGGAAGGTATGGCCATTCAACAAAATAGAATTCCAAGAATTTGTAAAGAAAAGACCAGATCTGAACAGAACATTTGATGTCTAAGCACAGAACTCAAGAGAATCATCAAAAGGCAATTAAAAAAGAGGGGGGGAAAGAATAACACAACAAAACAACAAAAATGTTTTTAACAGACTAAAAAACAAAACAACAAAAAATGTTTTTAACAGACTCAATAAATTATAAGAAAAGAGGTCATTGGTAACTATTAAAAATTGTTGTTATCACCTGGGCAGCTAGAAGAATTACACTTAGAGGGATCAGTGACAAACTGTATAGGATGAAAAAACAAGACATTAATAGGTATATAGATATATGTATGCATAAATACATATACATGTGTGTGTATATACCTATACACACACTACTAGAGCTAACAAAAGGGGTTAATACTAAAAGAAAAGTGAAAAGAAACAAATGTGGGTAAGTTTATATGTCACAAAGAAGCTCATGGCGGGAGGGGGGAGAACATCAATACACTGGAAGGGTAAAGAAGTTAGAGACAGGAAATATTCAACTCTTACGTGCATTGAAATTGACCCAAAGAGGGAAGAACAATCAAATCGATTGGGGCAGAGAATAGATTCGCGCCCTATAGGGGAATAGAAGGGTAACAAACGGACTGGTGGGGAGGTAAGCAGCATAAGGGAAGGAGAGGGTGGGGGATAGTTTTAAAAAGACTACAAAGAAAATAAGGGGGGGGGGAATAAGAAGGAAAGGGGGAGAAAGGGAAGTAAAATAAGGGTGGGAACTAGGGGGACTGATTAAAAAAACAAACAATGGTCTGGAAGGAAATAGTGAAAGAAGAAAAGGCAGGACTAGGAGTAGAAATCAAAATACTGGGAAATACACAACTGGTAATCATAACTCTGAATGTGAATGGAATGAACTCACCCATAAAATAGAAGCGAATAGCAGAGTGGATTAGAATCCAAAACTCTACCATATGCTGTCTACAAGAAACACACATGAGGAGGTAAATATGCATAGGGTGAAAGTAAGAGAATGGAGCCAAATCTATTGGGCCTCAGCTGATAAAAAAAAGAAGGCAGGAGTCACAATCATGATATCTGACAAAGCCAAAGTAAAAATAAATCT
Source organism: Monodelphis domestica (assembly GCF_027887165.1). NCBI lineage: Eukaryota > Metazoa > Chordata > Mammalia > Didelphimorphia > Didelphidae > Monodelphis > Monodelphis domestica. Next base: position 89,207,958 of record NC_077227.1, read on the forward strand.
AGTTAAAAGAGATAGGTAAGATAATTACATCCTGATAAAAGGCAGTGAAGACAATGAAGAAATATCAGTACTCAACATGTATGCATCAAATGGCATAGCATCCAAATTTCTAAAGGAGAAACTAATGGAGCTCAAGGATGAAATAGAAAAACTATACTTGTGGGAGACCTGAACCTTCCTCTATCTGATCTAGATAAATCAAAACAAAAAATAAATAAGAAAGAGGTAAGAGAAGTGAATGAAATCTTAGAAAAATTAGAGTTAGTAGATATGTGGAGAAAAATAAATAGGGACAAAAGGGAATACATCTTCTTTTCTGCAGCACATGGTACATTCACAAAAATTGACCATGAATTAGGGCATAAAAACATTGCAAAGAAGTGCAAAAGAGCAGAAATAATAAATGCAACCTTCTCAGATCACAATGCAATGGAAATAATAATTAGTAAGGGTACATGGAGAAGTAAATAAAAAATTAATTGTAAATTAAACAATACAATTCTCAAAAACCAGTTCATCAAAGAACAAATAATAGAAACAATTAATAATTTCATTGAAGAAAATGACAATGATGAGACATCCTTTCAAAACCTATTGGATACAGCCAAAGCAGTACTCGGGGAAATTTATATTCTTGAGTTCATATTTTAACAAATTAGGGAGAGTAGAGGTCAATGAATTAGGTGTGCAAATTAAAAAACTAGAATGTGAACAAATTAAAAATCCTCAGATGAAGACTATATTAGAGATCCTAAAAATCAAAGGAGAAATTAATAAAATTGAAAGTCAAAGAGCTATTGATTTAATCAATAAGACTAGAAGCTGGTATTTTGAAAAAAAAAAACAAATAAAAGAGACAAAGTATTGGTCAGTCTAATTAAAAAAAGGAAAGAAGAAAACCAAATTTACAGTATCCAAGATGAAAAGGGAAACCTCATCTCTAATGAAGAGAAAATTAAGGCAGTAATTAAAAACTATTATGCCCGATTATATGGCAACAAATATGGCAATCTTGGTGATATGGATGAATACTTACAAAAATATAAATTGCCTAGACTAACAGAGGAATAAATAGATTATCTAAACAACCCCATATCAGAAAAAGAAACTGAACAAGCCATAAAAGAACTCCCTAAGATGAAAATACCCAGATCCAGATGGATTCACAAATGAATTCTATCAAACATTCAAAGGACAACTTATCCCAATAATATACAAACTATTTGACAGAATAAGCAAAGAAGGAGTTATACCAAATTCCTTTTACAACACAAATGTGGTACTGATTCCAAAGCCAGGCAGGTCAAAAACAGAGAAAGAAAATTATAGACCAATCTCCTTAATTAATATAGATACAAAAATCTTAAATAGGATACTAGCAAAAAGACTCTAGAAAGTCATCACAATGTTTATTCACTATGACCATGTAGGATTCATACCAGGAATGCAAGGATGGTTCAATATTAGGAAAACCATCCACATAGTTTACCATATTAACAAGCAAATTGACAAAAATCACATGATTATCTCAATAGATGCAGAAAAAGACTTTGATAAAATACAACACCCGTTCCTGTTGAAAACACTAGAAAGTATAGGAATAGAAGGGCCCTTCCTAAAAATAATAAACAGTATATATATAAAACCATCAGCAAACATCATCTGCAATGGGGATAAACTAGAAGTCTTCCCAATAAGATCAGGAGTGAAACAAGGATGCCCATTATCACCTCTATTATTTAACACTGTACTAGAAACACTAGCAGTAGCAATCAGAGAAGAAAAAGAAATTGAAGGCATTAAAATAGGCAATGAGGAGACTAAGCTATCACTCTTTGCAGATGATATGATGGTTTATTTAAAGAATCCTAGAGAATCAACCAAAAAGCTAGGCCAAATAATCAGCATATTTAGCAAAGTCACAGGATACAAAATAAACCTGCATAAGTCATCAGCATTTTTATATATCTCCAACCCATTTCAGCAGCAAGAATTAGAAAGAGAAATTCCATTTAAAATCACCCTAAACAATATAAAATACTTAGTAATCTATCTGTCAAGACAAACACAGGAAGTATATGAACACAAATGCAAAACACTCTCCACACAAATAAAACTAGATCTAAACAATTGGAGAAACATTGATTGCTCATGAGTAGGATGAGCTAACATAATAAAAATTACAATCCTGCTCAAATTAATTTACTTATTTAGTGCCATACCCATTGAACTACCAAGAAAACTTTTTTACTGAATTGTAAAAAACCATAACAAAGTTCATTTGGAAGAACAAAAGATCAAGGATATGCAGGGAAATCATGAAAAAAAAAAAAACCGCAAAGGAAGGTGGGCTTGCAGTCCCAGATCTCAAACTATACTATAAAGCAGTGGTCATCAAAACAATTTGGTACTGGCTAAGAGACAGAAAGGAGGATCAGTGGAATAGACTTGGGCTAAATGACCTCAGCAAGATAGTCTATGATAAGCCCAAAAATCCCAGTTTTTTGATAAAGGATCCTACTATTTGATAAAAAAACTCCTGGGAAAATGGGAAGACAGTATGGGAGAAATTAGGTTTGGATCAACATCTCACACCCTATACCAAGATAAACTCAGAATGGGTGAATGACCTGAATATAAAAAAGGAAGCTATAAGCAAATTAGGTGAACACAAAATAGCATACATGTCAGATCTTTGGGAAAGGAAAGACTTTAAAACCAAGCAAGAGCTAGAAAAAATCACAAAATGTAAAATCAATAATTTTGATTACATCAAATTAAAAAGGTTTTATACAAACAAAATGAATGCATCCAAAATTAGAAGGGAAGTAACAAATTGGGAAACAATCTTCATTACAGAAACCTCTGACAAAGGTCTAGTTACTCAAATTTATAAAGAACTAAACCAATTGTACAAAAAAATCAAGCCATTCTGCAATTGATAAATGGGCAAATGACATGAATAGGCAATTTTCAGTTAAAGAAATCAAAACTATTAATAAGCACATGAAAAAGTGCTCTAAGTCTCTAATAATCAGAGAAATGCAAATCAAAACAACTCTGAGGTATCACCTCACACCTAGCAGATTGGCTAACATGACAGCAGAGGAAAGCAGTGAATGCTGGAGGGGATGTGGCAAAGTATGGGACATTAATGCATTGCTGGTGGAGTTGTGAATTGATCCAACCATTCTGGAGGGCAATTTGGAACTATGCCCAAAGGGCTCTAAAAGACTATCTGTCCTTTGATCCAGCCATAGCACTGCTGGGTTTGTACCCCAAAGAGATAATAAGGAAAAAGACACGTACAAAAATATTCATAGCGGCACTCTTTGTGGTGGCAAAAAACTGGAAAATGAGGGGATGCCTTTCAATTGGGGAATGGCTGAACAAATTGTGGTATATGTTGGTGATGAAATACTATTGTGCTCAAAGGAATAATAAACTGGAGGAATTCCATGGGAACTGGAACAACCTCCAGGAATTGATGCAGAGTGAGAGGAGCAGAACCAGGAAAACATTGTACAGAGACTGATACACTGTGGTGCAGCCAAATGTAATGGACTTCTCCATTGGTGGTAATGCAGTGATCCTGAACAACTTGGAGGAATCTATGAGAAAAACCACTATCCAAATTCATTGGAAACACTGGGAGTAGAAACACTGAAGAAAAACAACTGCTTGAATACATGGATCAAAGGGATATGGTTGGGGATGTAGACTCTATATGAACATCCTGGTGCAAACAACATCATTGAAATAGGCTGTGATCAAGGACACAATTAATACCCAATGAAATTGTGAGTTAGTTTCAGGAAGGGAGGATGGAGGGGAAGGAGGGAAAGTGAGTATTGTAACCAAAAATAAAATAAAGAAAATAAAAATTCCCTTTTCCAGATCTTTGTTTCCAACTAAAGTCTCTCTATCTTTTGTAAGATTTCCCCTTTGATCCCAATTTTAAATCTTTTGAAATAAAACAATTGTTTTTAAATATTGTCAACCTAATCCCCTGTCTGAATGTTATGATTCATATTTTTAAAAACTGTTTTAAATTTCATTCTCCTCCTAAAGATATGTTACATAAAAGATACCAAAAGAACATCAAATCTGCTTTCTCTACCTTGAGGCAATAAGGTATTAAGTGTCTACTTAGCTTATATAAGTATTAGCTTATTGAGAACATCAGCAATATCATGGCTTTTTAAAAAAATTGTCATAGAAGTTCCAACTTTAAATTATTTCAGTTCATGATCTTCCCCTGGGGGGGGGGAAACTACATCTTAATACTGATTTCAAAGTACATTCTGCCACATTAATTCTCATAACTTTTCACAATGTGTTATTCATAGGTAAATTAATCCAGTTTCATAACCATGACTAAAAATGAAAATGGGTCATTAGAGTGGGCAGCATTTTTTAGAGCTAGCCAGGTAATTGTAAGAAGTTCCTACAGTCACAGAACCTTTTTTTCTTCAATTTGCTTTTTTAATTTTGCAAGACATATTTTTTTGGAAAAGCAACTAAGCAACAATGGTCTCACATTCAGTGGAATCTGGAAATAAATTTCCCAAATGTCATTATACATAGCTAGCATTATATAGGACTTTAAGTTTTGCAAAGTGTTTTCCATTTGTTACCCTATTATGATGATTGCCTTTTGAATTAGCAAATTAACATTAATCTTATAACTTCAAATCATTATAAGTTAGGAATCTTTTAAGATCCAATACCCACTTTTACCAGCTACTGCATCCTTCCCCCTATCAAACATATTAACCAAAATAAATTATCTGTTTTTCCATAAATTAAATTTACCAGTTCACTCTGACACTGCCAATCACTTAGACCTCAATGATTTTTAGTTCACCAGCAGTTTCCTTCCATTAAGCCTCAATCACTTAATTATATGAGTGATGTGTGTGTGTGTATGTATGTGTTTGAAATCAAGGTCACTGCACTGTGTCCTGTGTGTTATCTGTCCCCTGACCTCATGCCATTCACAGAAGGACACAAGAAGTCCTTCTGATAGTCATTGGCATAGGACTATCCAGTATGGTGTGACTGCATCAACCAAGGTGCTATGTGTGCTCTATGAGTAAGGCAGAATTGCAGTAGTTCAAAAGAAATGTGAGATGAGCAAATATGGAGACAATCTCCATTCCAAATATTCATATGGGCTGATTGTAGATAAAACCTTAGTAGAAGTTCCCAACTTTATACTTATTTGATCAGCCACAGGTAGATACATTGTACAGTGACTCTGACATAGTAATGTCATTTTTGGTACAAAGGACAACAACCATTATTCTCATTTAACGATTGAAAAAATATAATTACTTTCAACTGGTTATGCATGACAAGTGAAAAAGCAAGGACTCAGAACCAAGGTTTTTTGACCCCATATTCAATGTCCTTTATTTTGTTTTCTTATTTAATGTTACTTCTATGGAGCTATAAAAAAAGAAATTTAACAGAGCTGAAGATTCCTCACCTAGCAGTTATTTAAAGAATGTGACTGAGTCACTAATATATTATCAAGAATGGTTTTCTTATACCAAGTTAAATTCAGAATGGGTAATGAAATGTTAGTTACTTGACCCAGACTGATGGTAGCCTGATCAAGTACTTTGCTCTGACTCTAACAGGCTGTGAGCCAGGTTGGTAGGCCTCACCACCTGCTTGACTGATAAAACACAATCTAACTGTTGTTGCTTTTTATAAAAAGGAGTAAGGGTTTTTGAGTATTTCAACACAGGGAAAGAAAGGAGGGCCAGGGAATAGGATTCCGTAATTCTAGTTTCTCTAATTCTCCTCCCTCCAAACTACGTATTTCTCATGAAATCCTCTTCTGATCTTGATGCTACCTTTCCTACACTGTCTGTCTTGAGCCCCAAACCCTATCTATCTTCCTGACCTACTGGGCCTCCAATTGATGTTGGTGGACAAGTTTATAGTTCTGTTGGAATAGATAAGGTAAAGGTGGTAGCAAAGTCACCCTAGCAGGTCCTCCAGCCAATATGACTACGGCTTCACTCCCAGACAGACAGATCTCTGGGCTCTGGTTGGCTTCTTCACAGTTTAGATGAAATCTATTAGGTTACTGGAACACAGGAATAAGGTTGATGGGACAGGAGAAATCCAGGTAGATTAAATCTTATCCTTGGGGACAAGATGGTGGGTTGAAGAATCACAGGATCAGGGCAAATGGCTTCCCACAGAAAGTCTGGTAACCCACAGTAGGAAGTGATCTCTCCCAGTTCACAAAGAGAAAGGAACACTCTTCAATTGACTCTGTGAGTACCCTTACACTCCTGATAACTCTGTAGAATCTCTCCTGTTTAGTTCCATGTGTGAGTCAGCCTTGGTTTGCAAAACCATGCACCTGACCTTTTCTAAATACTTTATCTGTCTTTTCTCTCTTTCAGTAAACAACTTAAATATAAAGAAGGAAACTATAAGTAAATTAAGTGAACATAGAATAGTATACCTGTCAGATCTAAGGAAAAGGAAAAAATTTAAGACCAAACAAGAGATAGAAAATATTACAAAATGTAAAATGAATAATTTTTATTACATTAAATTAAAAAGGTTTTGTACAAAAAAAAAACCCAATGCAACCAAAATTAGAAGGGAAGCAACAAATTGGAAAAATCTTTATGTCTAATTTCTCAAATTTGTGAGTTAAATCAATTATACAAAAAATCAAGCCATTCCCCAATTGAGAAATGGGCAAGGGACACAAATAGGCAATTTTCAGATAAAGAACTCAAAAACATCAATAAACAAATGAAAAGGTATTCTAAATATCTTATAACTAGAGAAATGCAAATCAAAACAACTCTGAGGTACCACCTCACACCCAGCAGGTAGACTAATATGAAAGCAAAGTAAAGTAATAAATGTTGGAGGGAATGTGGCAAAATTGGGACACATGCATTGCTGGTGGAGTTGTGAATTGATCTAACCATTCTGGAGGGCAGTTTGGAACTATGCCCAAAGGGCTTTAAATGACTGCCTGCCCTTTTACCCAGCCATACCACTGCTGGCTTTGTACCCCAAAGAGATAAGAAAAAAGGCTTGTACAAAAATATTCATAGCTGTGCTCTTTGTGGTGTCAAAAAATTGGAAAATGAGGGGATGCCCTTCAATTGTGGAATGGCTGAACAAAATGTTGTGTCTGTTGGTGATAGGATAATATTGTCCTGAAAGGAATGTGAACTGAAATGACCTCCAGAATTGATGCAGAGTGAAAGGAGCAGAACCAGGAGAACATTGTACACAGAGACTGTTATACTATGGCACGACCAAATGTAGAGGACTTCTCTACTAGCAGCAATGCAAAGATCCAGGACAATTCTGAGGGACTTAGGAGAAAGAATGTTATCTACATCCAGAGAAAGAACTGTGGGAGCAGAAAGACAGAAGAAAAACATTTGCTTGATCACATGGATCGAAGGGGATATGATTGGAGATGTAGGCTCTAAATGATCACCCTGTTGCAAATATTGATATGAAAATGGGTCTTGATCAATGAACATGTAAAACCCAGTGGAATTGCTCATTGGCTATGGGAGGAGGGAGGGAAAGAACACGAATCATGTACGCATGGAAAAATATTCTAAATAAATTAATTAAATAAATAAAAATTTAAAAAGAATAATTTTCTTCTAGTTATGACACTGAATAGTTGAGCTATTACAGCACTGTGAAGTATGGAGGGGGAAGAAAATTAACTTTTCTTCTTGCTTCCAATATGCATCCTATGGTTGCACATAAGCTCATATTCAAAATTATAAGACCTGGTTCTCTCTGGAGACCAGCTCTGGGGGGAAGGGAGAGGAGGTAAAGGAGAGAGAGGAGAGGTCAGAGTGGATAAGAAATCGACACGATATAGGGGGTCATGAATGGAATCCCAAATTCCACTTTATTGAGCTTATGGGTCTAATATTTATTCATTTATTGAATTCAAATTCATGTATTCATTTATTTTTAAATATTTTCCATGTTTACATGATTCATTTTCTTTCCTTCCCCTCTTTCCTCCTCCCTCCCAGAGCTGACAAGCAATTCCACTGGATTGTACAAATGTTGTCACTTGATACCTATTTCCATATTCTTCATTTTTGCTATAGAGCAGGTCCAATATTTATAAGAAATCATGCACTAGTAACTAAAGAAGCAGTACATCATTGAAAAGCCAATCAGAAATTATAGACATTACATCAGGATTAGCCAATCAGGAGCTATGATCTAGTAAAGAGGTGGGGAAACACAGGTTCTAGTTGGTCATCACAAAAATACAAAGGATTTTTGGTCTTAACAAACTGTGTCCATGAAGGTACAGCATCAAGGTGTCTTGTCTAAAATAGTGCTAAGTCTTGCAGATATTGCTTGTCTGAGGAGTTTGGCCAAACAGCTGAAGCCCACTTGAGGAATGACTTAACTTATTATATTGGAGCTAATGTTGGCTCCTAATAAAGTGTTGTAGGTCTCTCGAAATTGGCCTTGCCAAATTATTTCAGAGAAGTTCAGGCACCTCCCAAGGTATCTTTATGACTCCATTACTAAAAGAATTACAGTATACTGAAAGGTTCTTAAAGATGAGGAAACTGAGGCTTAGGAAGGTTAGGTGACTTTTTTTTTATTCCAAAGGCAGATTCAGAGGTGGGATTTGAGTCTATATTTCAAACTATTTATTTTCTAATTAAAAACAAAAAAAAGGAGGAAACCTTACTGTTGTGGATGAAATCTTACATTGGTGGAAAGGCTTACACATAATATTCTTTAAAAATTACTACTCTCTACTTCTCTAGTAAGGGATCCCCAAGTTTAGTCTTAGAAGAACCTGAAGGGTCCATGAAGGATTAAATTCTTTTCTCACTCTTTTGCTTCTTACACTCTTTTCCCTGTGTCCATAGGAAGATTTACTTAAATCTTAGGTTTGGATGCATATCTAAAGTATCCTCAAAGAGAAGAATAGAAGGGCATTTGATATAAAATTCAAAAAATCCCATATTCAAAAGTGAAAGGCAATCTGAGAGGGACATCATGGGTGTGAGGGGAGCACAGAAAAGAATTCCTATAAAAGAGATGGATTTGATTTGGGGATAAGGCAGCTAGGTGGCACAATGAATAGACTACTGGACCTGGAGTCAGATGACTGATCTCCAGCAAGTCACAACCTCTCTTTACTTCAGTTTCCTCTAATATAAAATGAAGATGATAGCCTCTGCTATCTAGAGTGGTTGTGAAGATCAAATGAGCTATTTGTAAAGCATTTAGCACAGTGCCTGGCACCTAGTAGTTGTTACATAAATTCTATCTATCTATCTATCTATCTATCTATCTATCTATCTATCTATCTATCTATCCATCCATCCACCATCCATCCATCCATCATCCATCTATCTATCTATCTATCTATCTATCTATCTATCTATCTATCCATCTATCTATCTATCTATCTATCTATCTATCTATCTATCTATCTATCCATCCATCCACCATCCATCCATCCATCATCCATCCATCTATCTATCTATCTATCTATCTATCTATCTATCTATCTATCTATCTATCTATCTATCTATCCATCCATCTATCTATCTATCTATCTATCTATCTATCTATCTATCTATCTATCTATCTATCTTCATCATCATGTGTCTTGTGGTAAAGGATTTAATCAGGGCAAGCTGAATGCAAAAGATGCTACAAACATTCCACTCAGAACTCCCAGGAACTGGGACTGAACACAGAGACAATTGGTGGTCCCTGGAGGAAGGAGAGGCAGCTTTTCTCCAGCAGTCAAGAGAGCCCAGAGAGTAGGTGTCTGTATTTCTGGGGTGGACCCAGAGAGCGAGTGGATCCCTCTTCTTTGGATTTCTTGACATTTCTGCCTGTTCCTACTACTGCTGCTACAGAGAAGTGGATTTCAGCTGTTGTTGGTGACATCTTTCTGCAATTGCTGTTTGAATCAAAGAGGACTCCTCCTGTGTTGTGATATTTTTTGGGTCCTTTTGTCCTTGCCCCTACCAATCCCTCCCTAACTTTAATTACTACTCAAATTAGTTTAGAATAATTATAGAAAGTTTTAGGTTTTTAAATATCTGTTGTGAGTGATCCCCTTCCCTTCTCCCTTTAGCTAATTGAACCTTTTAATGTTATATATATATAGCTAGTTTAAATTCCTTCTTTTAATCCACATATAACATTTGGTGAGTCAGTAGTGCAAACCTGCAAAGTAATTGATTTGGGCCAGAGAAAAACAGACAGATTAGTAGGTTGACAGTTGGACTAGCTACTAACATTCCATTACTCTCTCAGCAACTGGTTGTTCTCCAAGGTGCTAATATTGCTTATTCCTGATTGGCACTGAACAACTCTGACTGTGGACACTGAGGGGGATTTAATTACTAAGTATCCCAATAGCACATGTTTAGGAAGCCATTTTTAAAATTCTGGTGTTTGGTGTCTGTTATTAATAACCACAGTGGATAATAATAGCATGTATCCTGTGTTGTATAGCAACTTCATGTACACAGTTAACATCATGTCTAGAGACATGGCAAATGTTGTGTTGTATTTTCTATGGGATTGTTTCCAAATATCCCTTATGGGATTTTTACCCTGTTTCCCCATTGTTGTTATATTGTTTTAGGATATGAGTAGATGGAACCAGTGATGTTTTTAACTATAAGAACTGTATTAGCTTATGTACCATTGATTTGTTTATGTTTACGTGCATTGTATAAATGTAAATTCTTGCTTTTTGGTGTTGGCTATAGACTGAGAGCAATTGTTTTATGGATAACAAAAGATTCTGAGATGAAACAGATGATAATGATAATGAATGATTAAATAGAGGCAATGAAGCTATATCTGAAAGAGAGGATGATTTTAACCAATGATATTGTGAATGATTTAAATAAGGAAAATAATGAAGGAAAAATTAAGAAATTTTCTAGATCAGAAAGGGAAGATGCAGGATGCAATAAAAACCAAACATTGTTGCTTACTCTAAGGGATATTCCTGTAGTGACACAAGATGAAGTGTATAAGGTTAAAATTCATAAATTGTTTACTCCTGACAATTTGGAAATGATCAGATGTAGAACCCCTTGTTTTTCAGACAAACCTAATAAGGTAGTAAAAGAATTTCAAAGTACTATAGAGATTTCTGACCCTGATTATGCTGATTTTGATTTATTAATGAAGGAATTATTAACCAAATTATTTTTAAAAATCAACTGCCCTAATTGGGAAGAGATGGGACTGGACGAATTAAGGAGAAAAGCAACTTATGTGTGTATGGACAATGAGGATAGATATGGAGATAGGGATACTATAATAGAGGATTTGAAAAAAATTAAGGGATGTAGAAAATAAAGCAAGGGGCAGTTAAATAAAGGAAATAAAGGCAGTGGCATCACTTAGATCTGTGCAACCAAACAACCAGTACAAATCAAGAGAAAGGAGATTGGGACCTCAATGATGTTTCTTGTGTAATTGTGCTGGACATTTTGTTAGGGAATGTAGATTCAGAGGGCAATTTTCTAGGCAACTAAATCAGAATAATGGATATAATAGACAGTATAATAATAATTGGAATAACAATAATTATCAAAGGAGAAATAATGTTAACAATTGCCAAAATGCTTGTTGTCAAGGAGCTCAAACACCTGATTTGGACACTATTCAAGAGTGGGTAAAATCAGGAGCAAGACCCAAAAACAGTCAAGTAGTGAGTGGACATAAGGGTGATCAGAACAAAGGGGCATGTTCATTATGAAGGTGTAGTCAGAGTTCTAAAGTATTTGAAGACTCAAGGGAAAATGGAGATAAGGTTAATGAATTTATATATAATGTGATTCAAACAAAGGATAATGTAATTAGTGTTAGTAATTGTGAGGGAAAAGAAAATTGTAATGTAAAATTAGTGGAAAATTCTAGTGATTGTGAAATAGAGGAAAATAATGAAGAATGAAACTTGGATAAAGATAATGTGATTGTAAATGAGAACAATGATACCAAAGTAGAGGTTATAAAGACCAGAGAGTAGTGAAAAAGTTGATGATGGTGTTATAGATGTGAAATCCTGGAAATGTCATGCAGTTCAAATAGATGTAAATTTGGATGGACAATAAATGACTGAGCTTTGTACTAATGTTACTGTGCTAGTACCAGTGTTGGAAACATTTCAACCACCAAATAGTACATAACCATATATGTTTATAAGTAGTGGAGAACAGATTTATGATATTCTGGTTGATACTGGAGCCAATAAATCAGTTTTGCAAAATTTTTCTAAGAATTGTAGAGCTGTTGGTACAATGTAAGTAATAGGTGCTACTGGTAAACCACAGAGAGTAGAAAAATTCCAACCAAAAATGATTACTATAGGTCCATTATCTGTGGAGCATGCATTTCTGTGTATGCTTGACTGCCCAATGAATCTTTTAAGTAGATATTTATTATGTAAATTAAGGGCAAAAATCCAATGTAATGATACTAGTGATATGTCATTACATCTATCAGAAGAATCTCTGAAAGTTTTTCCATTGCTATTCTTAGATTCAGTCAGTACAGAGGGTGACTTAGATTCAATCTATCCAATACCTGAGCATATCCCTAAAGATCTTTGGTCAAAGTCTTCCACAGATGTAGGTCTATTGAAATTAGCTACTCCAGTCAAGGTGAGGACTAAGGAAAGACCAGTTCCTTGTGTACCTCAATATCCCTTGACTAAAGAAGCAATTGAGGGTATAAGATCAATCATTGAATAACCAATCCAACAAGGGATCATAATACCTTGCTTCTCCAAATTTAATACTCCTATTCTTCCAAAAAAAGCCAAAGTTAGATCAGAATGGCAAATTTGTATATCATTTTGTATAAGATTTAAGAGCAGTCAATGATTATGTAATCAAGACTCATCCTCAACCAAGTCCAGCTGCTATAATTTCTTCCATTCCAAGTCAGGCAAGATATTTCACTGTGGTGGATTTATGCTCAGCTTTTTTCTCAATTCCAATTCATGAGGATTCTCAAAAGATCTTTGCTTTTACCTGGGAAAAAATCAAGTGGGCATGGGCTCATTTGTCCCAGTTTGCTGAGCCAATTTTCACAAATTATAAATTCACAAATTCTAAATAGAGATCTAAAAACTATAACATTCAAAGAAATTAAATTGGTGTATTTTGTGGATGATATTCTTCTTGCATCCCCAAATGGTAAGGTGTGTCTGAGAGATAGCAAGTTTCTTTTGTTGAAATTATATAAGCATGGACTTAAAATCTCCAAGGCAAAATTACAATGGGTTTTGCCTTGAGTGCAATATCTTGGTTTTGTGTTATCACAGGGTTCAAGAAATATCACACAGAAAAGAATAGCAGATATTCAGAAACTGAGTGTTCCTAATACCCAAAAGCAACTCAGAGATGTACTTGGAACAAGTGGATTCTGTAGACAATGGATACCTGGATATAGTGAACTAACAAAATGTCAAATAGATTTAACCAGGTGTATAGAACCAGAATCTCTGAAATTAAAACCTGAAAATCTTCAAGCCTTAAGTAAGCTCAAAGAAGCAATTTTATCTGCTCCAGCTTTGGGTATCCCACACTATACAAAACCATTCCTACTATTTGTTAGTGAAACTAAAGATATTGCTTCTGGGGTACTGACACAGACTTTAGGACAAAGTTATCATCCAATTGGATATTATAGTTGTCAGCTTGATCCAATAGCTGAAGGTATAGTTCCTTTTCTAAGGGGTGTAGTAGCTGCTGCAATGTTAGTCCAGAAGTCAGCAGATTTAGTTTTGGGATATCTATTGACAATATATTATTCACATCAAATAGAAGCACCAATGAGGAAATTTTATACTCAAGCTTAAATCAGATCAACAAATTTCTAAATATGAAATCATTCTCCTGGGTAGTGAGAACATCCAGTTGAGTAGGTGTAGTGTATTAACTCCAGCTACACTTCCTCTTGATTTGTTAAAGAACAGTGAATCATTACATGAGTGTGTAGAAGTAGTAGATCTGGTGGATATGCCTAGAGTGGATTTGAAAGACTCTCCTATTGAAAATCCAGACTTGGTGTTATTCACGGATGGTTCTTCATATTTGTGTGATGGAATTTGATGTACTGGTACTGCAGTGGTCACAGAATTTGAGACACTGTGGTATGGCTCATTACCTATTAACCTTAGTGCTCAATGAGCAGAGTTGGTGGAATTGAAGCAAGCGTGTCTTCTAGTTGATGGTAAAAGTGCTGATATTTTTACAGACTCTTGTTATGCATTTTCTGTATGTCATACAACAGGGAAGATCTGAAAACAATGAGGTTTTATTATTGCATTAGGAAAACCAATTGCACATGCAGAAATAATAACTGAGTAGTTGAATGCTATCCAGAAACTTAAACAGCTAGCAGTGATCCATTGTAGAAGTCATACGTGTGGCAGAGATTCAGTTTCTAAAGGAAATCATAGAGCTGATATAACTGCTAAGTTTGCAGTCTGGAATGCTCCAGTATGTGTAATGAATTTGTCCACTATTGAGTCTGATGATTTAGAAAGAGCTTATGTAGACTCAGAAATTCAGAAGGAGAAGGAGAAATTTGGAGCAAGGAAATAACATGGAATATGGGTTGCAGACACTGGAAACCCACTTTTACCAAAAGATTTCTATACCTATTTGTGTCAAGCCATTCACACAAAAGGTCATTTTGATACTCAAGCTATATTAGACTCTGTAAAAAGGCAATGGGTAGCACCAGGAATAAGTACTGTTGCAAATAAGATCTGTACTGGTTGTTCTGCTTGCCAAAAATTCAATCAAGTTGCATTCAGACAGAAAGGTTTGGGTGGTATACCTTTGGCATATCACCCATTTGTGAGTTTGCAATTTGATTACACAGCATGCCAAAAGCTGGAAGATACAAGTTTTATCTTGTAATTATTGATAGATTAATAAAATGGACTGACGTTTTTTCATCTAATACTAATACAGCTAGCTTTGTGATGAAAGTGTTGCTTAAGGAAATTGTTACTAGGTTTGGTGTACCAATTACCATAGATTCTGAAAAAGGATCTCATTTCACACAAGATATCCTGAAAATATTCTATGAGAATCTAGGAATAATACCTAAGTAATATGTTCCTTATCACCCACAAAGTTCAGGTCAAGTGGAGCATGTGAATATGGAACTCAAGACTATGGTGGAGAAAATTTGTGCTGAAACTGATAAAAAAATGGCCAGATATTCTTCCTGTAGCTTTGTTTTACCTATGTGTAGGACCAACAGCTGACTTACATATATCATCATATGAAATGCTCTTTGGATATGCTCCATTGCAATCAAAAACTTGTAAGACTATGTATACCTCTCTCTTAGGAGGAGATTGTCAACTTGCTTCATATTTAAGTGCATTACAACAGCATCTTAGAGAACTGCATGATATGGGAGTATTGATCCAATCTGGCCCATTGGATTATTCTTTTTATAATTTTCAATCAGGTGATATGGTGTATGTGAAAAATTTTGCAGAAACTTCAGCAACTCAAGAGAGTTGGGTAGATCCTTATACAATTGTGTTAATTTCACCATCTTCTGTGAAAGTATTAGGAAGAGATTCATGGTATCCTTGCTCACATATTAAATTAGCTCATGGAATTAATAATGAAAACGAAGAAATTGTTGAAGTGAAAATAAAGAAGAATGTGTGAAAAGTTGAGATTCATCAGTCAAATAGAGTCTGCAGTCAAAAAGATCAGCAAGGAGAGGACCATTCCAGTGGAAGAGGACATTCAGATGGAAGAAGACTATGCAGATGAAGAGGAGGATTCAGAAAATTGATGGACATTGTAAAAAGACTGAAAGATTTATAAATATTAAGCAGATAAAGACTTTGCAGGGAATTTTCAATGAAGAGGATCAAGTGATTCATGGACTAATGGTTCTAAGGAATTTGAGTAAGGTAATATAACACAATAAAACATATATTCACAAGCATTCATCAATACATTTTACTACCATGGATTTTGGAGAGGAAGAATTCTTCAAACAAGGTGAGAAGAAGAATAATCTGAAGTCTTACTAAGTATATTGCATGCAACAGTAATACAACACTAACACAATAGTGACACTGGCATAACACTAACAAAATAACATAATATAGCATGAATAACACCTTAACAAAAACATACACAAAACATAAACATGGTTAGGCTACACTGATTCACTAGTTGAATGAGTGCAACAATGTATAGCTAGATATTAACAATGTTATAGTATAGTATAGTATAGTGGTAGTCTCTCGGTGATCGAGAATGACTATTGTCTTTGTGCAGTTTCATCTATGGTGTACCCTCATGTGGCTTTGGAGTCCAAAGGCTGAGGCGCACAGTGTGTGGCACATGGGGCCTGGGACTCCAGTTGTTACAGGAGGTGCAGTCGTGGCCTGGTGTCGGCGTTCACGCGCAGCGGCAAGACGTTGGCTTCGCTCATCTTCAAAGGTGGCGGCGGCATGGTGAATGTAGGTTCGCCAGCTGCTTCTGACAGAGGCAGCGAGTTCTAGTTGCTTTGGTGTCATGCCAGCCCACTTCAAGTTGGACTTTAGCTGATCCTTGAATCTTTTCTTTGGTCGGCCTTGTTTCCCGAGTCCAGCTGACAGTTCACCATAGAATACCTGTCTTGGTATTTGCTGTGGGTCCATGCGGATGACGTGTCCAGACCATCGTAGCTGGGTTTTGAGGACCATGACTTCGATGCTGGTGGAGTTGGCTCTGTCGAGGACTTCCTGATTGGTGATTCGGTCCTGCCATCTGATCCTCATGATTGACCAGAGAGAGCATTGGTGGAATTGCTCCAGCTGTTTCATGTGCTTCCTGTACAGTGTCTCACAACTGTACAGGAGTGAGCTGAGGACCACTGCCTTATACACTTTGAGCTTCATCGCAGTGCTTACACCCCTGTGTTGGAGGACTTTGCAGCGCAGCCGCCTGAGTGCCTGGCTGGCCTTTTGGATCCTGGCATTAATTTCGTGGTCTAGGGACCCGTCATTGGCGATGGTGCTGCCCAGGTATTTGAAAGTGTTGACGTTAGAAAGCTGCGTGCTGTCGATTGTAATGCACGGCTGGTTCGTTGGCCTCCCTGGTGCAGGTTGGAACAGCACCTCAGTTTTGCTGAGGCTGATAGTCAGGCCAAACAGTTTTGTTGCGGTGGAGAACCTGTCCACAATGGTTTGAAGATTATTTTCTTGGTGGGCCATGAGAGCACAGTCATCTGCGAAGAGAGCTTCCAGGATGAGTCTCTCTGTAGTCTTTGGTTTTGCAGTCAGGCAGCAAAGGTCCAATAGTGAGCCATCCGGTCGGTATTTGATGTAGACGCCCAGGTCTAGATCCATCACAGCATGTCGTAATACTTGGTTGAAGAAAAATAGGTTGAATAGTACCAGAGCAAGGACACAGCCTTGTTTCATGCCATTGGAGATGTTGAAGCGATCAGAAGTCTCTCCACCAGATAGGACTTCCCCTGTCATGTCGACATGAAAGAGAGGGATCAGTTTGACAAATTTTGCTGGGCAACCGAGCTTGCTGAGGATCACCCACAATGTGTCCCTGTTCACTGTGTCGAACGCCTTTGTCAGGTCTATGAAGACAATGTAGAGACTCAGGTTCTGCTCAAGGCATTTTTCCTGCATTTGCCTCACCGTGAAGACCATGTCGATGGTGCTGCGATCTAGTCGGAAGCCACATTGTGATTCAGGCAGGTTCTGCTCTGAAACAGATGACAGGAGTCTGTTGAGTATAACACGGGCAAGGATCTTTCCAGCAGTGGAGAGTAGTGAGATGCCTCTGTAGTTGTCACAGGCTGCTCGTGAGCCTTTGTTCTTGTATAGGGCTACGATGGAGACATCTCTTAGTTCTGGGGGCATGTCTTCCTCTTCCCATATGCTGGTCAGCACTATGTGGAATGCCTGGAGCGCCTTTCCCTTTAAGGCCTTGTACACCTCGGTTGGGATCCAGACTTTACCGGGTGCCTTGCCTGCACTCATTTGTTTAATGGCTTTTTGGACTTCCTCTATTGAAGGAGGGATGTCAAGTTGTTCAATGGTGTGGTTTTGAGGGATCTGGTCAAGGGCGCTTTGGTCGACTGAAGGGGGTCAGTTGAGAAGCTGACTGAAGTGTTCTTTCCACCTGTCGCTGATGCCTTTTTTATCTTTTATGAGAGTGTCACTGTCAGAGGATAGCAAGGGAGTGGTGGTGGGTTTTAATGGCCCATAGACAGTCTTGAGGGCACTGAAAAATTGTTTGTAGTTTTTCATATCAGCAAACCGCTGGATTTCTTCTGCCTTTTTTCCCCACCATCGGTCTTGCATCTTCCTGATCTCACGCTGCGCCGTGGCTTGGAGAGACTTGAATCTGTCCTTTTTAGGAGCAGAGTTACTAAACAAAAATAGCTACTTAGTTTAGAATAGTAATAGACGTATAATAATAACAGATAGGTGAGATAAGTTTTAGGAAATTTTATTAAGATAGGACTACAGATAGATTAGAGTTTAAGGATGATAAGATAAGATACTGAATGACACTACAAAATATATTGTAACATACATAGCAACATACATTACATAGCACACATGACATATAACATCACACATAAATGTAAATATATATGTAAATATATGCAAATAGTGTGATTATAGTAAGGATTGTAAAATTAATTGTATTATAGTATATGTGTATATGTAATATATGTGTAAATATGAAGTGTATATATGTGTATATGTATAGCATACATGTATATATTGCATGCATGTGTTATATGTATATATATAAAACCTATGTACGTGGATCACTTATGTTTTATTTTCATCTGTTGTTAAATGTATTTTGCATGACTAAGTTTGATGGTTTGGTTTAATTTTTTTTGGTAAAACTTATGCAATTTTGTGTTTGTTGTATTTTTTCAAAAATTTGTCTAAGTTTGCTGTTTATGCATTACAATAGTAGTAGAATTTTCTGAATTAGTTGATGAGTAGTATTTTATGATTTTAATGTTTTGCATGAATTTGTGTTTGTATTTTGATTTTGATGTTATTTGCTTGTTTTGCTATTGCATATGCTTGATCTGTATTTTAAACTTTATACTTGTTCATTGTATATTTTCCCCTTTTTTCCTGTCCTTGATTAAATCCCTAGAAAAGGATAGTATTAGATAGGATAAGATAGTTGAGTGTAGGTTGTTTATTATTTTGGGTAGAAATTGTAGGTTATAGAAAATTTAAATATGTTAGTGCACAAATGCTAAGATGGTGTTTTTGACACAATTTTGGCTTTGTGCAAAGAGGGAACTGTATTAAAGGATTTAATCAGGGCAAGCTGAATGCAAAAGATGCTACAAACATTCCACTCAGAACTCTCAGGAACTGGGATTGAACACACAGAGACAGTTGGTGGACCCTGGAGGAGGGAGAGGCAGCTTTTCTCCAGCAGTCAAGAGAGCCCAGAAAGTAGGTGTCTGTATTTCTGGGGTGGACCCAGAGAGCCAGTGGATCCCTCTTCTTTGGATTTCTTGACATTTCTGCCTGTTCCTACTGCTGCTGCTACAGAGAAGTGGATTTCAGCTGTTGTTGGTGACATCTTTCTGCAACTGCTGTTTGAATCAAAGAGGACTCCTGTGTTGTGAGATTCTTTGGGTCCTTTTGTCCTTGCCCCTACCAATCCCTCCCTAACTTTAATTACTACTCAAATTAGTTAGTTTATAATAATTATAGAAAGCTTTAGGGTTTTAAATATCTGTTGTAGGTTAGAAGTAAATTATTCCCTGATCCCCTTCCCTTCTCCCTTTAGCTAATTGGTGGTCTATTTGAGAGTTGAGCTGGCCAGGAGAAACTGAGAAACTTTGAACTTTGTTTTCTCTCTTGGGGAGTTGTCTCAGACTGAAGGACCCTTGGTGGGGGGCTTCAGAAATTAAACTGAGAGACCTTGCTGACTTTGTGAAGAAGAAGAAAGAAGATTTTAAACAGCTGTTGTCCTCCCCTCTGAATGTCTCTCTGTCACAGTTTGTGACAAGACTGATTACTTCCATAACCCTCCTAAATTCTCTTTGTAGTTT
The DNA here is from genome assembly GCF_027887165.1 of Monodelphis domestica. Taxonomy (NCBI): domain Eukaryota; kingdom Metazoa; phylum Chordata; class Mammalia; order Didelphimorphia; family Didelphidae; genus Monodelphis; species Monodelphis domestica. The sequence goes on from NC_077227.1 coordinate 89,228,088, forward strand.
AGGGAAATCCTCATCCCTCTTACCTCAGTTCCCCATCCTGTTATCACAATAAACCCCTTACCTGAGAAAGAAAACTAGAGTATTTTATAGTCCACTCAGGGTGGGGATGGAGGAAGTCAAAGGCTTCCAGAAGAGTGTGGTTAAGGGACGGAGTGAGGGAGGAAGGAGGTTAGGAAATAGATTGATCCATCAGCCATCAGTAGGGATTAGTAGGCAAACCATAGAGCAGTTCCCCTGTGTATCAGCATTTCTGTGTGGCAGCATCCTCCATTACAAATAAGCAGCTTCAGGTTCCCCTTAGCAGCTCTCTCTAGTCACAAGCCAGAGGACAGCAGTCATTGCACAAGAAATAGTTTCCCTCAGTTTACCTTTCTCTATTTCATGTTGTAATAATAACTGTGAATTTTTAAATCTTCATCTTGCTTGGTCTAGCACCCAGGATTGTGCACACCCACACTACCCGGGCATGTGGTAGTCAATGACAAAAATCAGAAATAACTGACTGCCCACCTGGGCTGTCCTAAGTCAAGCTTAAGCCACCATTTGTACTTGTGAGGCACAGGAAGTGAGGTAGGGAACGGCCTCTGGAATTCGCTCACTTCCTATGGACAGAGCTAGAGGGCAGTTCCTGCTAGGAACTGGAGCAGAGAGGAGGCCTGCAGTCAGCTTTCCTTCAGATTGGTCACGTGAGTCAAGGACTGATTCTCCTTTCTACCTTGGCCTTAGGGCCTAATCTCCCTCTGGTTCTGCCAGAAGGTTGAGTTAACCCTTTTCCCTTTCCTCCTCTCTCCTTCACTCCCTGTCCTTTTTCCTTACTCCCATTGTGATTAAACCATGATAAACTCCATTCTGACTTGAGTGTTTCATTTTAGGAATTTCATAAGTAAATTCCTTGGCGACCATAAATTAATATAACAATCATTAAAGGTGAATTTTCACCATAACAATAAAATCATCTATTTCATCTCAGAATCTCTAAACAACATTGTAAAAACACCCTTAATTTTATACAGAGTAGCATTGACAATGCACCTAAATTTGTATGCATATTCAAAAGCCAGCAAAATTATAGGTATATAGGAACACACCCTCTGCAGTGTTAATCTCATCACAGGTCTTATTACATTCCAAGCTAACAACTGATAAAAAAAATTCTGGGATCACAGTCAAGAACACATAAGGTATCAGCATCAAATAAGCATATACAGTTTCCAATATTCCCTGCAACATGGTTAACAGTCAGGCAAGAATAGTGTGGGAATAACACTTTATTTAAGAATGGTTCTGAGAAATTCCTCCACTTTGAAAAACCAAGCCTTTAGCAAAGATCTTAGTTGGCTGAAGTACTGGACAACAACTGCTAGCTTTGATCAACAGCCCTCTATCAAAGTCTATTTGACTTGAATGTTGAAAGGCCAGCTCCTGCCATCCAGTCTGTTAGAATTCTATAGTCTGTCAGTTCCCACTCAAATGCCTATGAGAAATACTGACAATAGGGCTTGTTCTCTTCAGGCATTTCCCAAATCCTATCTAGGTTCAGACCCTCTGGCTCAGCCAAAACTGTTAGGAGGGTGATTTAGTGGATGGGACCAAATGGATAGGTTTGGGTCAGTATCAGAAGATTAACAGGTTTTGAAACAACAAACCCAGCCAGGCAGAGCCTGACTCTTAAGATGACACACATAGATCACTCAGATAAAATGAGAAGTAGGTTTAATAAAAGAATAAGGTAAAGGGTATGGGATAATCTATAGCTAATTTGGCTAACTAATAATCCAAGATCTAAAATCTCTTCACAGAGATTTCTTCAGAGTGATTTTCCCTACTCTAATCCTCCCTAACTGCCTAACTCCCCAGTCCCTGATTTTAGCTAAACTACAACTAAACCCCCCTTAGCTGGTTTTAAGGCAAGGGTCTGTGTAAGCCTGATTGGGCCCAGGTTTAGGTCCTAGATCCAAAAGGACCCAGGTCTGATATCACAATCAGATGCCAGATGGTTCAGGACACCAAGAACTGTTAAAGTAGATAAATTGATCAGCAAAGCAGGTAGGGCAGCAGAGTAGCAGAGTAGTTGGGGAAGCCAGACAGCAAAATAGGATAGGGAATTCAGAGTAATATAGGGTATTATCAGCCACCAAGGAAAGGCAGCCTGTCTCTCCAGGTCAAAACCAGAGTAAAACTCTTAAACCTCAGTTAACTGTCTCTCCCTTACTTTCCCATTCTAGAATTCTCTCCCTGTTAGCCTCATGCCTCTGCAAACTTGCTCTAACCCTCTCTCATAACATTTTTGAAGGATGGACGCTGTGATTTTTAATGTGTCAGATTGAATAGGACACTTTTGCCTTTTGTGCATTTTAGGTACAAGGTGACAAACTGCCAGATTGTGTTCTTATGGTTCCTATCAGTATATCTCTGAATTATCACTGACTGTCCATTTTGAGACATTTAGAATCATACATCTCGTTTAATAAAATAGTCCATGATAGTAATGGGAAAAGTTCCTGCCTAAAATTTCTACTTTGGCCATTTAAAAAAACTACAAACATAATCAGCAAATAAAGAGTACTTAATTATCATAAAATTTGTAAACTAGAAGACTCACTAGCCCCACTTATTTAAAAAAAAAAAGGAACTGAAGCCCTGAGAAGGAAATTGACTTGACAGAAATAATGCAATTTAGAATAGCAGATTTCAGTTGTAAAAAACATTATCATCCAGCTGTTGATTAAGTAAAGGCTTGATTTGAAACTGAGTGTGTATAGGAAAACCATAACTAAGCCTGATGAGAAGAAGGAAGCCATTTAAAATTTTGCTTGGATACCTGGTATTATTATTGCACATTATTGCACAATATTATTGCACTAATCAAACAAGTATACAGTTGCACTTAAAATTAATATTAAATGCTTATGTCCTAGTCACTTTGCTAGGTACTATATAGTAAAAGGTATTAGTAGACATTACTAATAATAATTACTTCATAGTCAATGTACATGGAAGAAAATTTTATGAAGTTATATATGCTTGTTTGCTGCTCCAAATGTAATTACATTAAAATATCAATGAGAGGAAAGATATTTCTAAAAAATAATAAATTTAAAAAAACTTCAAAAAATATCAATGAGAATTAAGATTTCTGTAATTAATAAAGAAACCATAGCAGATCTATATAATACTTACTTTGGATTAGTTGGTATGTGTATACATATATATATATATATATATATACACACACATATATGTATACCTACGTACCTACACACACACACACACACACACATATTTACTTGTAATTTAATTGGTGTGATTACATTCCTGCTATGGAAACTGCATATCAAAAAATAATACAGGACCTGTAGCCACTGTACCACATCACCCCTCCAATCCACTGAATCCAATCAAAGAAAAGCTTATTCAGTAAAATAGGTGAGCATAACACATTTTATTGGGGTGTATGCCCAGGAAATTTCATTTTTTAATGCAAAAATTTATTGAATCCTTGATCACTAAGGCTATTTTTTTTTAAACCCTTACCTTCCATCTTGGAGTCGATACTGTGTATTGGCTCCAAGGCAGAAGAGTGGTAAAGGCTAGGCAATGGGGGTTAAGTGACTTGCCCAGGGTCACACAACTGGGAAGTGGCTGAGGCCAGATTTGAACCTAGGACCTCCCATCTCTAGGCCTGGTTCTCAATCCACTGAGCTACCCAGCTGCCCCCTAAGGCTATTTTTATTGAACAAAGAAATGAAAACTTAACTTTAGTTTTAAAAAATGAGTTGGTCTCTTGAAAAAACTAATAAAGACACACAACACACATATTCCATTTCATCAATCAAGGATCTGGGAAAAATAATTTATAGCACACACACACACACACACACACACACAAACTTTTCTAAATATATATGTGACACTAGAACAAATAACCCTTCCCTCCCCCCACAAAAAAACCTCACCCTGATATGTAGCTTAAGGGAGATCTTGTCCATTACTAAGCTGTGGTTTCTGCCCTTAAGGCTTCTCATTCAGCCATTCACAGGCTATGTATGATGTTACATAGTATGTCATGAAAAAATGAATTGGAAAAAAATCTCTTATAAAATAATCTCATGGTCCTTCAATGGTTGGGTGATAATAGAGGAATGGGGGGAATGGGGGTAGAGAATATAATGAAGTAGACCTTCTTAGGGGCCCTAAAAAGAATTTGGTGGAAGGTGTCTTCTCATTAGGACAGAACAAGAAAACCTGCTCCCTGGACTTTAGAAAGAACATGGGCATCTAGGAAAACGAGATGCCGATACTGATTTATATTTTGATTTGGGGTCAGCAGAGAAAAAGATAGGAAGACCAAGGGGGCACAGCTAAATCCTCAGGAGACAGAAGTTCAGAGATTCTAAGGAGTTCATTTTTCTTATCTAGATCATCTGTGGTGCCTGTTTGCTGCTATGTTTCTGGTGAGCCTGTTCTTTGGCCACTGCCAGGGAGATGTTGAAGGAGAAAATGAAATTAAGGGAAGGAAGAGCTAATTTGACAAGAGAGAAAAACCAAACCACCAATGAAAAAGGAGAAATTACAACATATATATGTGAAATAAAAGAAATTGTTAGAAACTACTATGCCCAAGTATATGCCAGGAAGACTGGTAACTTAAAGGAAATAAATATTTATAAAAATGTAAAAAAACCCAGATTAGCAGAACAAGTAGAGAAATTTAACAACTCACATTCAGAGTAACTGAAAAAAAATCTATAACAATCCACATCATAGTAGCAATAAATGAAGGAAAATGATTTAATAAAATACAACACTCATTTATACTAAAAACACTAGAAAAATGAGGGTAGAATTAGGCAATAGGCACAGTTAAGTAACCAACAAGGTGTAGCTTTGGGGATGTTTTTCTCAGATGGATAATCTGAGGTCCAAGGAAGGCATTTTTTTTTCTTAGCTTTTTGGGGAGAGGGACTTTCCCAAGGAATAAGTAGGATCTGGACCCCCAGAAGCTTTTCATACTGGATAAAACTACATTAGAGATGCTTCCATCCAGGGTTAGTAAGTATGTCTTCATAGATAATGGTAGCAATCAGTTCTCAGTAAAAGCAATCACTTAATTCAAATATTGCAGTATGTTTGCACCCCATCAGATCTAATTTAGGACACACTACTAAGTGGAAGCTAGAATGAGAAGGGTAGAAAATATTTAACTTGATCAAGAAGCTGAAGCAGATATTTATATTCTACACTATAGAAAACAAGTTTAGATTTGTGATAACTGTCAACATAAAAATCAGGAGGAAAGTTGAAAATGATAGGAAGATAGGTTTAGAGCTGGAAGCAACCTTAGGTGCTCTAAATTTATTTTATAAATGAGGAAACTGAGGCTAAGATTAAAAGACTTGCCTAAGGTCACCTAGTAAGTGACAGAGGTGTGGAGAGAGAGTTGGGAATTGTCTCATAGCTCCCAGTTACCTTCTCCAGCAGTCTAAATTCTGCCTGCCAAATGCCCCACACTTTTCTATTTCCTTCCACAATTTCCTCCCAAAGTTGATGTCTTGCTTTTTTCTAAAACAGGAAGATTCTTAAAATGGGCTCACTTAGCAGGTGTCATGTTGCCAACCTCAGAGGCTCTGAATTCCCCCAAGGATAGCACCCAAGTCTCCCCTTAGAGAAGTATCTAGGTGGCAGGGGTCATCTTGGAGTCAGGGGGATGAGTTTGAACATTGCCCAACATTTAATAGTCTTGACCCTGGCAAGCCACTTAATCCCTCCTGGCCTCATTTCCCCAACTCTGAATTGGGGATATCAACTTTCTTCTAAGGTTGATGATTCACTGTGAAAAGCTGTTTATTACCTGAATACCCAAAGAAAAAGCCCGTTGGATTGCTCCACCCCTGGCCTAACTACTCTAGGCTAAACATTTTTCTTCTCTAATCATTTGCCCAGGTTGTCTTTCATGTGTAAAATGACCTCTTTCCAAACTTCTGTCTCAGAATTTCTTGGTTTCTGTCCAAGTTATATATATATATATATATACACACACACACACATATATATATATAGTGTGTGTGAAACCATCTATACATGCATACATATATGTATACGTGCATATATGTATGCATGTATAGTTGGTCTTTCCCTTTTCCACCCAGGAGAATCAGGTTTTTGAGTTCTGGGAAAGTTTGTGTTTCTAATTTCAGCATCTGAAACAGCGTCTTGTCCACAGCTGAGGCTTAATAAAGCTCGGCTGAAAGAACCAATGAAGGAGGAAAGAAGGGAATGCGAAGAACTGAATAGAAAGCGCATGTCCTTTCCTTTCCTTTTGGTTCCTTCCCCTGCCTAGTTCTCTCCGCTTTTTCTGTGGGAAAAACCGTGAGTCCCGGGAAAACCGTTGTGCGCATGCGTAACCCACGTGATCTCTTCTCTGCCGGCCGGCGCTGACTAAGTATCCGGAAGTGGCCCTTTCGTTGGCGAACTCTGCCCGGTCTGAAACACGTGCCGTTCATAGGGAAGTTCCTCAGGCCCTCTGTCAGTTCGGTTCGGTCCGGATTCTGGCTGGGGGTGGGGTCCCCCCGGCCCAGCTAGGGCGGGAAGGGAACGGTTGGCGCGGGAGGCAGAGGTGGCATTAGCCTGAAGGGCCTGAGGGCTGCATGGAACCCGGGGTCGAGGACGGTGGGGAGGTTCCCCGCTTGGTGGCCTCCTCCTCCTGGGAGGCTCCTCAGTGGGGCTTGGCCCAGAGCCTTCGCCTGATTAACGCGGGTCATGGAGGCCCTGATGGTGGCGGCGGAGACAGCGGGGATGAGAAAGTGCTTGGACCGCCGGCGCCGGGGTAGGTGAAGGGACACGAAGGTCGGAAACAGGATCTCTTTCCTGCTTGCCTGAAGCGCCAGCTGGGGTGGGAGAGATTGCAGGCTGAGGGAAGAGGGAGCTGGCTCCTGGGTCTTCGGAAGAGCCTTTCTCCGAAACCGGACCCTAAAGAAGGTGGTGGGAGAAGAGCCCGTGCCCCAGGTGTATGTGTGGACAGGTGTGTGTAGGGGCGCATTGGGTCATTTATGTGGATTTATGTATAGATGCACATGCATGAATATTTAGTCTCACGCACAAAGGCATGTAAGCGGGAAGGTGCGAGAGCATTTGGAAATGAACTGAATATGTAGAAAGCACCCAACCTCATCACCCCAGGGAGTAGGTGGTGCAGTTATTGCTAACCTCATTTTTCAGGTAAAGAACCAGGCATAGACTTATCTTCAAGTCCCAGCTCAAATCCCTTCTGTTCCCTTAATGTCAGTCCTCTTTCTCTGTTGATCATCTCCCATTTATCTTGTAAGTGGCTCGTATGTATAGAATTGTTTGAATTAGATTATGAGTTAATCAAGAACACGACGTTTTTGCAGGAAGCACTTAATAGATATTTATTGACTCATTCACTGACTTTCTTTATATCCTAAGTACTAAACACAGTGCCTGGTGCAGAATATATAACTACATGGTTATTGACTAGCTGATTAGACAGCTAATAATGTAGGAATAGGAATGGGAAGTCAGATTTCCTTTGAGGTCAGATTCATTATTCTTTCCAGACATATGTATGTACACATGTTTGTGTATATTATGTATTGTATAAATATGTTTGCATAACAAATACATTTTATTGTATTTTATATCTGTTTGTGTGTAGATGGATAGATATTTCTGTGTTTGTACATAGTGCCACTTGCTACTATTGTGACCTGGCCTGAGTTACTTAACCTCTTTGGTTTGCTCATCAGCAAAATAAGGGATTTGGACATGTAGACTATTGGATATAGTACTACACACAGAATTTGGAATCAGGAAGACTTGCATCCAAATCCTACCTTGTGCAATCATTGGCAATTGATTTTCCTTCACTGAGCCTCAAATTCCTAAATTGTAAAATGAGGATAACAATACTTTTGGTACCTAATTCTAAGGTCATTGGACTCATAGGAGATAATATAGACAAAGCACTTTGCAGACTTTAAAGTTACATTTATGTCAATAATGAGATCCCTTCCAGTTTAAATACTATGATTCCATACACATGTGCACCCAGGAGATTCGGTAACCAACTATCATTTTCATAATACCAATGGTTCACATTTTTATTGCACTTTATAGCTTACAAAGTATCTCAAAAGAAGAAGGTAGCACACTATAGTGGAAAGAATAGCATTTGTCAGAAGACTTAGGTTCACAATTCAGTTCTGCTTCTTTCTTCACTTTTATGACCTGAGGAAGTCATTTTATGTTTTCAGGCCTTAGTTTACTAACATGATATCATGGAAAAAGTGGTAGAAGTGGAGGCAGAAGAGCAATAAGTTCAAAACCCTGCTTTGGTACTTACTGACTGTGTGACTGGCCAGATCATTTAGCCTCCCAGTGTTTCAGTACACTGAGTTAATTTTAACTAATGTCTGTAATACTTTTTTTTTTTTAACCCTTACCTTTTGCCTTAGAATCAATAAGAATGGTAAGGGCTAGGCAATGGGGGTTAAGTGACTTGCCCAGGGTCACACAGCTAGGACGTGTCTGAGGCCAGATTTGAACCCAGGGCCTCCTGTCTCTACTCCTGGCTCTCAAACCACTTAGCCATCCAGCTGCCCCCTAATGTCTGTAAAACTCTGAAGGATGTGGAGTTCAGATAAGACACTGTATGTGAAGTGCTTTTAAACCTTTTCTTGATATTTATATATATATGTCAGCTGTTTTTTATACTTACTAATATTTCATCATCTCTAAAAAAATGGGAGTAGATAGGATGATCTATTCAGCTCAAAATCTTGTGATGTTATAAACTCTGTGAGGTAAGTAGGGTAAGTATTAGCCCCATTTTATTGATGGGTTTCAGATTGACTAAAATGATTTGCCCAGTGTCAAGTAGTAAGAGGTAGAATCAGGACTCACTTCCCTTCTTTCCCCTATGCTTGCTATGAATAATATTTTTCTATAGTATTACATGCTCTATCTGAATGTTTTATTCCTAATTTCTTCAGTTAAAAAAACCAAAACAAAACTTGTTGTGTCTATTCACTTCTTTCAGAAACAGCATCTTGAAGGTATTCCTAAATTCTCAGTGGTTATTGACTTTTCCTCCAATTATGCTTATTTTACAGGTGAGGAAATAGTCCAAAATAGGCTGTGATCATTTCCTAAGGGAAGTGTGTATGTGTATATGTATGGCTACTTGCTTAGTTTCCAAAAAGCAACTTTTTCTCTCTCATAGAATTGAAAAAAAAAAAGATCTTTAAAAGTCTTCTTGCTTTCCCCCTCACATTTTTCTATTGCTTCCTACCAAGCAAAAAGAATGGCAGAGGGGAAAAAAAGAATGGAGAATACAGATAGTTAGAAAGGTGATATCCCAGAAAAGCTAGTAGTTTGTCAACCTGCGCTAGTAGTATAGAATTCAGTTTGTGGGCATAACTTGGTGTTAAAAATTCAAAAGTTATAATATCCAATAATGGCTCATATAATTAACTAAATATGCATTAAAAATAATTTTTCAGTGAGGATCTTGTTCTCTTGAAGAGGAAAGTGGACAATGAAGATGAAAGTTCCTGCTTCCTATACCTGAAGTGTAATCCTCAGAGATGTGAAGAAATAGTTTCACTCAGGATTTTAAGTGAAGCAAGGAATATGGAAGTATATGCCAGAGAGGAATATTGTGGAACCAGTAGAGGAGAGAGTGTTTGTACTATCCAGAATAACAGGTTTGTGTCTCTTAAAATTTGAATTTTTCTAAATCTTTTGCTTATATTTTAATTATCCCAGGTCTTTGACTAACCAGTGACCCTGAAATAAGTATTAAATTCATTATTCAAATGTTTTCTGGGAAAGTACACAGATGTACTGTTGAGGTTACAAAAGCATACCAAAAATCAGCATTTTAGAGATTAAAAGGGATATTAGAGTTTTTATTCCCACCTTCAACCTCCAGCCTGCTAGAGCTTGGAACTCTAGATATCACATTTATCTAGAAACGTTGTCCAGAGCAGGGTTCAAGTTTTCCAACCTTAACTGTAATGCTCTTTGCACTTCACCATACTACCTCCAATTTTCAAATGGGTTATAGTCCAAAAGTTTTCTTGAGTTTGTTGTTTAGAACTCCAAATGTTTTTACCATATAAACAATATCAGATGTGTTGATTAAGTTTTCATGCCTCTCTACAAAAGCCTATAGTTCAAAATGCCCCTGAATAATAGTATTTTATTTTCCCATTTTTAATGTGGAAAAATGTATACTGAGATCTGGAGATCTGTTTGACAAATTTTGAAGTTGGAAATACTTGGTCTTTAGTCCCTTCTACGTAATGGAAGATTTTTTTTCCTTTTCTCCATACAGGGGTAGACAGTCTGCTTCTCTCTCCACTTGAATAATTTCACTCTTACTCTTTTCCTTCTTTGTTCATGCCTTTTTTTTTTATAGAGGGAAACAGAGACCTCCCTCCTGTGACAGATAAGTAATATAAGAAATTAGAAGCAGGACATTTTTGCCATTATTACTAACCATATAAGGAATGTTTGTCATTTGGATATTTCTGTTGGTCCCAGCTCTTTAGAAATGTAAGATCTAATAGGAGAATTAAGATGATTGCATAAATAAATAACACAAAGTACTAGACATTTTGATCTATGGAAGATCTATAATTCCCTTTCTATATGATTACTTCCTCCACTAACACAAACTAGAGCTTCTCCAATCCATAAACATGAAGTGCCTACTATGTGCCCAGTGCTGGGAATACAAAGAACGTTAAAAACAATCTTTGTCCTTAGGTAGCTTGAATTCTGAGGGAAATTCAACACAAAAATAATTTGTGTCTTTACACACATACACACACAAAATGGAAGGCAATCCCAGGGAAGGCACCATAGGGGTAGAAATCTCCTAGAGAAAGAGGAATTTAAGCTTAGACAGTGAATCTAGGAGGCTGAATTGAGGAGTGAGAATATTCTAGGCATGAGAAACCAAGCAGTGAAAAGGCAAAGGGGAGGAAAAGGAAAAGATAGAGTGCTTGCTATGTGCCGGGTACTGTGCTAATCTTTTAAAAAATATTATTCCATTTTGAATTTCACAACAATCCTGGGAGGTCGGTTAAAATTAGCTCATTTTATACTTACACAAAAGAAGGTAAACAGGTAAAAACTGACTCGGAAACACAGCTAATAAATAATAATAAAGATTGATGAGATTTGAACTCAGATCTTCTAGATGCTAGACCCTAGTGCTCTATACCCTGGAACAGCTAAGTGGAAAATGGAGTTTCTTTCATGTTTGAAGACCAGCAAGTTGGTCAGTGTAGCTGGACTGTAGGTGAAGAAGGCTAGAAAAGGGGGTCTGTTCAGGGTGTGGAAAGCCTGGAACATTCTTGCAGTGTTATTAGAGTTCATTGAACTAACTAGAAATTTGGGAGCACATGAGAAAGTTACTCAGCTATTCATATCAAGCCAGAGAACCAAACTCAGAAAGGCCAGTGAGAGAAATAAATGCCCCATATATAACAATATTCACAACAATGTTTTTTAGCAAAACACTTAAAACAACTGTTAGACATTGGCTGAACAAATTGGTTTATTCATGTTATTATTTTACCTGAAGGAATGATGAACATGAAAAATTCAGAGAAACATGAAACCTGCATGTACAATGAAGAAACCAAAACCAGGAGAACAGTTTATACAATGACTGTGATAATGTAAATTAAGATAGCATTAAAAGCCAGCGGAGTTTAGATCATGACCATTTCTGGTTCCAGAGGGCTGATGTTTCTTTTGGTAAATGTGGAACGTACTTGGTTAGTCCCAAGTAAAGAATTATGTGGTTTCCCTAACTTTCTTGGGAAGTTAAATATGTTGGAGATAGTGGAGTTATTAGGAAATGATTACAGCATAAAAATAAAATGATTCAAAACACACTTAAAAAAAATAGATGTCAGGACTTGTGGCAGTTTATGCCATATGGATTGGAAGGAGAGATAATGGATTTGAAGCTTCATTTTCTGACTTAGAAGTTAGTGAAAGGAAGATTTACTTATTCTTTCCTTATTCTGTCACCATCTTGAATCAGTGGCAGAGTGCTAGAAAGTAGTCCTCATATTTATTTAAATGTTGGTTCATTAATACTTAATTTTGAAATATAAGACATTTAAAAGTGATTATACATGGAATAAAAAATCATTAATCACTTCTTTTTTTTTAGTGAAAATGAGATTACTTTATATAAGAAGTACCTAAAATTAGAATGTTCCACAGACTCTTGTAAAATTAAGGTAAGGCATTTCATTAATAGTCTTTTTTTTTTAAATTTTAAACCCTTACCTTCCGTCTTGGAGTCAATACTGTGTATTGGCTCCAAGGCAGAAGAGTGGTAAGGGCTAGGCAATGGGGGTCAAGTGACTTGCCCAGGGTCACACAGCTAGGAAGTGGCTGAGGTCAGATTTGAACCTAGGACCTCCCGTCTCTAGGCTTGGTTCTCAATCCACTGAGCTACCCAGCTACCCCTCATTAATAGTCTTTTAAAGGACTAATTTTAACTTTTAAAGTTACTTCAGTATTTTACTTTTTTCATTTTGGTATATTGACTAGAACATTAGGAATAAAGACAGGAAAAATCTGAGTCTGAATTCTGCCTTGCATGCTGGGCAAATCACTTAATCTATTTTAACCTCAGTTTCCTTTAAATCCTGTAAAATGAGAATAACACCCAACTCATGGATTTATTAAGAAAATCAAAGGTGATATATGTGTAAAGTACTTCATAAACCTTAAACATTAGCTATCATAATTGAATTAGATCTACTTAATTTTCATTTGAAACCATACAAATTTAGAAGTTTTTTCCTAAAATTCTCAATTTTTTTGCATGTATTTTTTTGATGCCAGTATATATATGATATTTTTTCTTTTGTGACTAGTCATATGTGTTTTAAAGGGTACTGAAACTAATAGAATATGCTTTTTCCTTTGTATCCTTGGAATACCCTATGAGTGAATCTTAAGAAAAAAATTAACATGGCTGGGCAGGATTCACTGCAAGACAATAAAACATTCAGGGGGTGAGAGCTGCGTTTTTCAGATATAGCAAGAAAATTAGAATGACTCAGCCTGAAAAGTTCATATAATAACTTTATGAATCAAGTGGATTCCAACTTTTTCACCAAATCCTATGAGGTTTCCTATCAAACTAGAGAGTTGAGGACAAGTGAAAGGAATTACTATTTAAAATACCTGGTTTCAAACTTTATGTAACTCGTTACCTTCAAGAAGTGTTATTGTTTGAAATGATTAGAATCAGTTTAGACCAGAGATTCTTAACTTGGTTTTCATGAACTTGTTTTTAAAATAATTTTGGTAACTGTATTTTGGTATAATTAGTTTCCTTTGTAATTATATGTATTTTATTACATTCCACTAAAAGAACTATTCTAAGAATGGGCCTGTGGGCTTTATCAGACTTCTGGAGAAGTCCATTGTACAAAAAGGGCTAAGAACCCTGCCTTGTTCAGAATAATTGATGGATAACATTCATAGTTAATGGAAACCAAAATGCCTGAGATACTAAGGTATCTTTAATCTTTGTGAGGTTGAAGAAGGTCAACCTTGTCTTGTAAAAGGATAACCTTCTTTAACAGTTTGTTTTGTGTTACTGTCTAAGCCAAAATACTGAGCTAAATGGGTTGTGTGTTAGACCCACTTATAGCAGTTAATAGTGTTAAAACATTGTGTCTTAAAATGGCTAATGTGGAAAAATATTTATATGATTGCACAAGTAAAATCTGTATTAAATTGCTTGTTTTCTCAAGAGGGGGGAGTGGGAAAAGAGGGAAGATGAAAAGTAGGGAGAGAATTTGGAATTAAAAATTTTAAAGAAAATATTAAAAAATTGGGGGGAAATTAAAAATTTAAAAATGTGTCTTTAACATCCTAGAATTTCACTGACATGTTGGAAGGTTCCCTGCAATTGACTCAACTTAAAAGAACCCTTTTAGGAATTTTCATAGATAAACTCCTTGGGGAATAGCACAGAGGCAAGTGTTAAGGTAAAATTTAGGGTTGTTGACTGAATATATTATATTAGTGGTTGCCAGGGATTAAAATTCAATCCCAATGAAATACTCAAGTCAGTTTGGGATTTTATGGTGGTTTAATTACAATAGAAGGAAGAAATTAAGAAGGAGGAGAAAAGGGAAAGGGCATAAGATTTTTTCCAGCTTCCCTCAGCCAAGGGAAGTTCAGAGGCCTCAGCCAAGGGGCCTTCTCAGAAGATTAAATCTAGCTTGGCTTCCAGGAGGCCTCCTCTAAGATGAGGGGCTTCCTCGGAGGATAGTGCCTTCAGGAGGTAAAGGAAAGGGGGAGTCAGCCTTATCACTCACTGAGGCCAATTCAGGGAAGATGCCTCACCTAAACCACGCTTACAGAGCTCCTCCCAGTGACCTCCACTACCGAAGTCTGCTAAAGCCTCAAGCATGCCAAAATCTGCCTAGAGCTCTCAACGCCGCAGGAAGTGACGCGAAATATCTAGGCAATTCTTTACATCACTTCCTGTGTCTCATATGAACCAATGGTGGCTTAAGCTTGGCTTTGGACAGCCCAGGGGGTCAGTCAGTTGTTTCTGATTTGTCACTTGCTAGCACATGCCTGTCATAGGCCATCCTCCCCTACAGTTAACTCTTAAGAGGTGGGGGGGGGGGTTATACATTCCTGGTTGCTAGAATTCTAAAGACTAAGCAGGGTGGAGTAAATCTAAAATTCACACAAGTTCCAGAGTATCAGAGATGAAGTTAATAAGAATTGTAATTTATTTTAAAATAATAAAAAATTAACACCAAAAGGAAAATTTTATTCTTGAAGTGTTACTATGTAGACATTATTTCAGACATATTTAAAAATGTATATCATTCTAATTTTCTGAAAAACTTTTTTTTAACAGCTACTTTCTTTTGGTGATAAACAAAATATATTTGTGAGTAAAATTGTAGTACAAGTAAGGACAGTTTCTGCAAATTCTTCAACAAGCTTTCCTGCTCTAGGATCAAGGATAGATCTAGACAGGGTTCAAACCATGATGGAATCCATGGGATCAAAATTATCACCAGGTGCTCAACAACTCATGAACATGGTTCGATTTCAACAGCGAGTAAGTTATCATGCTGTATGATATTAGCAAACTGATTAGAAATTACTGGAAAATTACATGAAAAGTTTGGTCTTGATAAAAAAAAAACCACATTGACTCCAGGAATCTTTGTATGTTTTCCCTTTTTCCATTGATTTAACAATTGCTTTTTAGGGAATTTGTAAAGAACATATACATTTTCTGCTTTTAGAATGTTTCCTCTAGATATTAATTTTCCAATGAACTAGTCATTTTGATGGATTAAAATTGTAATTCTAAAGACTAGACTTTCTTATGATGCCCTATAGATAGAAGACACTTTAGGGACTTGGGCTTTTTAAGTTGTCACTAGGTTTATTTTGTTTCTTCCTTGGAGCAACACTTGATAAATGTTCTATAATAAAGAATCAGTCTTTTTTTCTCCCTGGAATTCATTACCTAGTTACTATGTTTAAAGTTATTCTCTCTCTTTTTTTTTTAAAGTATTCTTATAGATCAAATAGAAGAATACATGGCAAATATATCAATTTAGCTTTATTCTCCTTAGGTCAAAAAGATAGTTTTTAGGTCTCTATCCCAAAGAGATTAAAAAAAAAAAGAAAAAGCACCTATTAAAAAAAAAATTATAGCTCTTTTTGTGGGAGAAAAGAATTGGAAATTGAGACACTGTCCATCAATTGGGGAATGGCTACACAATTTGTGGTATATGATAGTTATGGAATACAATTTCTATTAGAAATGATGAGTAAGATGACTTCAGAGAAATCTGAAAAGATTTACTTTAAAATGATTTCATAGGGAAATGAACAGAACCAGAACATTGTAGATTGTGACAACAATATTGCTTGATGAACAATTGTGAGTGACTTAATTATTCTTAGCAATGCAGTGATCCAAGACAGACCCAGAGACTTATGATGAGAAATACCATCTTATCTCAGAGAAAGAACTGATGAATTCAGAATGCTTACTGAAATGAACTCTATTTCATTTTCTTCTTTTTTTCATTTGAGACCTCTTCCACCAAATGTGGAAAAATGTTTTGCATTATTATTCATAAAATCTATATCAGATTGCTTACCGCCTCAGGGAGGAAGGAAGGGTTATAAAAAGGGAGAGAATTTGGAAGTCAAAATTTAAAAACAATCAGTGTTAAAAATTATTTATACATATAATGGGAAATATTTGAAAAAATAATAATGATACCATGAAAAATTACATTTCTTCTAAACTAAAATAAAAATGACATAATAGGGAAAAAAGATAGTTTGAAGATGTAGTTGGTCATATACAACTCACACTTGTTAAAATCATATATTGCAACAATAATAATGCAGACATAAAATTACTAATGATAATGACATTTTAAGTTTGATTATCATAAACCTATTCCTGTGAGGTTTTGTTGCTATGCAAAAAATAATTATGAGCTTTGCAACTTTCCAAAGGAAGGCAAGAGAGCTTGCTTAAAAGTAGTCATTACTAACTTTTTATAATTGAGTAGTTAATAGAACCATAGTAGAACTAGAAAGGACCTTAGCTCATTTAGTCCAATTTTTTTTTTTAAGAAAGAGGGAATGGGTTCAAGGGGGTGTATTTATTAAAGCCACATAGAAAATTGCCTTTAGAATGACTCATGCAAATAAAAATTTCTGTGGTGTTGGGAATTAATTAATACTGTAAAACTGTAAAAGTAAACAATTATATTAGCACTTTTGCTAATAAGCATGCTATTCTCTTTTAAAGTATATTTCTTTACATATGTATTTTCCTATTAGAATTGTATTCCTTTTGGAGAACAACTTCAGTGTATGTTGGGAAAGAAAGATTCAGCTGTTTTTGGAGATGAACATATGCTTGATGGATTGCACAAGTCAACAACTTCAGGAGTATTAGATAAGTCATCCACTCCATCTTTTTCTTGTAAGTCTGGATTGACATCTGGAGTGGTCACAGAAGATATAAAATCTTATATGGACAAAAACACAGAACTTTCTGCTAAAGGAAATATAGGAAATATTCAATATCCTGAAGAGCATAAAACTATACAACAAAAAAAGATTCTTCCTGAAAATGATCTTAAATTTTTAATATCCTCTTGGTTGCAAAAGAAAGCAAATGATAACTCAAATACACCTAGTTCTGAGCTGCTTCCTTTTCTTCAAAACCTGTGTAGTCAAGTAAACCATCTCCGCGTAGGAGACAAGAATAAGCCTCAGGGAAACAATACCAAACCAAATGAAGGTGTTGTAAGCATTGGGTAAGTCTTATAACATGATAGTTTTGGGAATGGTGAAGAGAACCTGACTTATGTCAGTTGTTTTCTGTGTCATATATTCTGGTTCAACTTTTTTAGTAGTACTGTTTGTATTAACAAAGTTCACTTTTGAATATTGCTTTTTACAAATGTATACATTTTTAATGATAGAACATTCCCTGTCTTCATACTACATAGTCTAGTGATGTTACATTTAAAACCATCCAATTCGGCTAGTTACCCCAAAATGTTAATTTTTTAATGCTGTCTAAGGTATACAGATGCCTCAGCCTGGCTCTGGGTGGAACTACTTGGAGAAGGATATGAAAATATTTTTAAGACTGGGAGTTAAGTTTTCATCTGAATTTTGAAATTCAAAAGAAACCTGGGAGATTTAAAAAAAATGATGGGAATAATTTACTGGGTATGTGTTTAAATCTAAAAATTGAGAGTTTTTCCTAGTCTAATTTATGAGCATTTATTGAGTGCTTAAAATGTTCAAGACATTGCTGGATAGTAGAGAAACAAATAAAGAAATGAAAAATAATCTTTCTTCTCAAGAAGCTTATTTCCTTACTTGGTTGGATACAAAATGTAATAAAAAAAATAAGCAGAAGACATTTTGAGCAGGGAGAGATCACTTCCATCTAGGATGGTCAGAAAAAGATTCAGGTAGGAGGTGGCACCTGAGCTGAGCCTTGGAGGAAGCTAAAAATTCTAAGAGGTGCATTTAGAAGTGGGAGGACAGTCTGTGTGCAGAGGTACTTGGAGGACAAAGATGGAATGCCTATCCACACCTGCAGTGTTGGAGAGGTACCATAAGAAATAGCAGTTAGGCCAGTTTGGTTAAAATATAGTGGATGTGATGGGGAGTAATGGGATATGGTTTGAAAGATAGATTGGAGCTAAAACAAGGGCTTAAAATGCTAAGCTGAGGACTTTGTTTTATCCTGGAAGGAATAAGGAGCCACTAAATATATTGGACCAACACTCCCAGACCTGTGCTTTATAGGAAAAGGTTTTGATAGCTGTGTAGATGATGGATTAGAAAGGGGAGAGACTAAAAACTAGAAACCAATAAGAAAGTTACTGAACTAGTTCAGGAAAGAGGATGAGGGTGTGAACAAGGTAGCCATATGCATGAAGAGAAGGAGGTGGCACAATAAGAAAGTTAGCACGAACTACCTAGAACAGGCAGCTGAATGAATATTCTGGTACATGATTTCCATTTTGCACATGTTGAATTGCTTGTGACACATTGAGGTGGGAGACGTTCAGCAAACACTGGGCATGGGAGAAATGGAGTTCAGGAGAGGTGGGGAATCCATTCAAAAATGTTATGTTGGCTGAACTGGGTGAAACTAGAAAATGATAACTTATTCTATTATTTACAGAGTGGAACAGCAGCCTGTTTGTTCTTACTTGGAAAAGATAATTTCTAAAAATATGGAACTGATGGAGAAGAAACTTATGGACTACATTGACCAACGTATGTACAAATTACAAGAGCACATAGATAATAAAGTTGTTCTTTTAATGGACTTGCTGCAAAATTCCAATTCCACATCTACTCGGGTGACACAAGAACATTATGATTCTGGAGAGAGACTCTCAAATGGTGAGAGATAACTACTTGATACTGTTTTGAGGAACAGATGTCTGCTAGACACATGCACACAAAACCCAAACTTCCAAAAGGTTTGGAGGGAAATTTTCAGTCTGATAGCTGTCCAAGGGTTATTTTCTGATTAATGTAGAACAACCTCAGTGTTTGATTTTTTTATTGCATTTGTTACTGCAATTCTCAGTATTATACACTAAAAGTTAACCTGTTAGTATCATAAAATATTTTTTACTAGCAATATTTTTCACTCTTATAAGACCTTAACTTCTGTGGCTTTATTATTTAAAAGATGTTGTTTTAAAAGAGCCACTTTTAGAATACTAATTCAGCTCAACAAAATTAACTGTGATCTCATTTACCCTTTAAAGAGAGCAACTTTTTTCTATTTGTATAAATGATGACTTTAATTATTTTGTAATTTTTAAAGTTATGAAAAAGTGCTTTAAAAAGATTAGATGTGTTGGTTTTATTTTGTTTCTAATTGAACATTATTGGAAAGTTTAATATTCTCAGACATGGAGACTTTGATATTTAGGTCACCATCTTAAATGTAGCATGGTATAGATTACTTGAGATGGAAAACTATATATAACGTTTGGCACTTGTAAAATTATACTTGCTAGGCTATGTTGTATGGAAGAGGGAAGTAGAAATCAACATTGGTAGGATAGTTATTTTGGGCTCTGGTCATCCTTAAGTAAGCCCAGTGTCTTATGTTAATTTGTGCTTGCTCATTCTAACCCTATTCCTAATTAGTAAAGTGAGGTTCTTTTTATGTTTAGGGAAGTCCCTTCTTTCACAGTTATTTGTTGAAATGACTAAATATGAAATAATGATACTTGGTAGGATTATCAGGGTTTAAGTTAATGTAGTTGGGCCATCGTAGGTCTCTTTCAGACACATTTCCAGAATTTGCTACTAGTGCATGTGTTTAGGAAATTACATTCACTTCTAAAACAAATCTGTTCATTCTGAAAACCATTTACTTAAATGAATGAGCATCCATTATTCCACACATTTGAATGGTAGATAATATTTTTGCTTAAGGTAATTTGACTTCTTTTTAGTGAGATATAATGTTTCTTCTTGATTAATGCTTTTGTTGAGTTGTTTCCTTAAGCAAGGACTAAGTAAATCTTTAGTCCTATAGAATATTCACTAAAGAATGTTCATTTACATTTAAAACACAAAAACCCAAACAATAAAAAAAGATTTTTCCAACACATACTATTTTGAGTGGGATTTTGAAATTAAAATAATGTGAGGAGGTGTGGTACAGAGACTTCTTAAAAATTCTTGATCTAATTTTGTATTTAAAACTATTTGGAGAAGTGAATCTGTCTTCATTAGAATGTGTAAAAAACAAAATGCAGAAGGTAGCCAACTTTGTCCTTTTCGTGTGCAGAAATCTCTCACCAAAAATACTATGTTCATATATTGGATTGTATTTATTTGAAGCAATCTTGGCATTATTTATTATAAAATATATGTTTACCAGTAATTTTTGTGAATTTCACTCATGTAGCCTTAATGGAGGCAGTATAGTGGGCTATTCAATTTAAGGTATAATTTAAAAGGTGTCTCATTAAATGAATATACTTTCAACAAAATGTCTTAGGAATTTGTTATTTTATTAGATTCTCTTCATGTTTATTTTGTAAATTCTTGGTATTTCATAAACTGTCCAGTCCTAAAACTACATTTTATTAGATGTTTTAGTGAAATGTTTCTCATTTTAGGCTGGATACTTCTGTTATTAACTCTGTAGCTTCTGATATTGGTATTCTGTTACACGATTTCTGTACTGTCTCACTAGCATTGCTGCCACAATCACCACATTCAGAGTCAGGATCATAAAGGAAAGAAGATGTAAACTGCTGAAAGGCTGGACCCATTGATTTTCTTCTGCATGGACTTGATTCTGAAATTCTTTAATTAGAAAAAAGACATTAGATGCAGAAAAAGAAAGGTTTTTTGGGCATAGTATATTCATAGTAGAGTTAGAATTTTTCTAGTAAGGATGACAGTACATAAATCTTTGGCGTGCATGCACACACACACACACACACACACACACAAACACACACAAAACATCCATATGTAGAGGGCAGCTAGATGGCGTGCAGTGAATAAGAGTGCTGGGCTTGGAGTCAGGAAGACTTGTCTTCCCCACATTCAAATCTGGCCTCAGAAACTTAGTAGCATTGTGATCTGGGCAAGTCATTTAATTTCCCTGTCTAAAATGAGCTGGGAAGGAAATGGCACACCATTCTAATATGTTTGCCAAGAAAACCTCAAATGGGGACATGAAAATTTGGGCATGACTGAAAACAACTAAAAAAAAAAAATATATATATATATATGTGTGTGTGTGTGTGTGTGTGTGTATATCTATCCATATGTAGTCACACAAATACATATACACATATATGATGATGGCAATTAGTATAAATAGAGGAAGAACCATGAACAAATTTGAAAATTAAATTTCTGTTAATACTTCAATTCCAAATAGTGCATTGAGTTTGTCATTTTGAAATTTTAGAATGAAGTTTTTCCATATAGGATTAATTGAGCTCTGAAATCAGCTGGGATATTTGACTCCTGGAATTCAAACATAATTTTGAAATGAGGACAGTCTTCTTTAATGGTAACAAAATCTATATCATAAGCATTTACCCGATTAACGTGGCTTTCTTTGAAATTCAAACTGGATAATGTCTTTCCACAGACAATTTCTATACCTAATTTTAATTTCAAACCAATATCAAATAATTTTTACAAACAAATGATTAAAATATTTCTGGTGAATATGTTCTTAATGTATTCTGTGGTGTATATTTGAAAATTTAGCAAAATAATAAGTTGATTGCTAACAGAAACCATGAACTTTTGTAAGTAGGAATAACGTATACCATTTGTAATTTAGGTTATTTAACACTTCATATTACAAATGATTCTTACGTACATTACTTTGGTTTTTGGAGCAGTTCTCAAAGATAGATGGAACATGGACTGCTCTCTTCATTTCACAGATGAGATAACTGGTCAAACATAACTAAGTATCAGCTTTGGGATTAGCCTCCAAATCTAGTGTACTTTTTTCACCACAGTGATATGCCAAGCTCATTCCTATATAAATTATTTTTTCCATGGCTTTTAATGACATCACAATTTTATCTTCAAAGATAGTTTTTTTTTTCTTTTAAAAAAAGCTCAAACCACTATTTCAAGGCCTCACAGGTTCTTATTCCTAGATGATTTGGAGCAGAGTATGAAGTTAACCCTTAGAGGATTTAGCCAAAGCTTTTTTTCTTTTTGGTTTGATAGAACTTGCCAGAACTTTTAAGCTCCACTAGCAGAGTCTTTAAGGACACAGGTATATATCTCTACTCCTTAAATAAGCAAGTGGAATACTACAAATTTAAATCATAGAGTCATTGTAATAGAGCTATGTATAAAATACTTTAAAATGTTCTGCTATATTTGTTAGTAATTAGCAAATAGAGAAAATTTTAGAATACTGATATTTTGAAAATAAAAGCACAGGTAACTCATTGAGAACTTTGCCAAAATATTTCTTATAAAATCTAAGGTTGACATTTATGTGCCCTAAGAGTGACAAAACTTGAATTTTTTTTTTAACTTTTTGATTCCCTAGTTTGTAAATAGCATATTGCTTACCTAAATTGCTACTTTCAGTGTGATCTGTCTTCAGACGAATAGGACCAATGATTGATTCTGTCTTCCATTTATATGATGAAATATCTCGTTTTCTTCTAGAGATACAGCCTTGATTACATCTAGATTGAGTGTCATTACTTTCACAAATCCAGACTTTACATTGGAGATAAACAGATCCAAGGCTTCTCAAGAACTTAAAAGCACTGAATTGAAATCTTCCATAATGCCCAGAAGGGGGATAGATCTTACAAGTATCATCTTTACTACATCTGTAACAGAATTTGTAGAGAAACTAAACATTAGCTGAACCTAAATATTGGGTACAGATGACAACATTTTTTCATTGGCCTGGTTGAAGACCTCTTCCCAAGTAAAATAAGATTTGGGAAAGTAGAATTAAACAAACAAATAAGAATAACAAGTTTGCATTAATTAGCTATTTGTCAGAATGCTAATATGATAAATCAAAGTCCTGAGTTTAAACAAGGTCTTTTTCAGCTCTGGAATTTTATAAACTCCATACAGAGAAGATTCTCAGCCCCTATCTTTTCCCTTGTGTCTGTTAGTCAAACAAGAGGAATGAACAAAAACATGGCAGGTGCACTCTGAAATTGTCACTTCTAGGAGGAAAGCATCCCATCCTTCCATGATGGTAGTATTTTTAAATGTGTGTCATCCAACTTCCTTTGTGCTCCTTCTCTTTTTCAGATAACTGAAAATTAGTCCTTTAGTGTCCTCATACTGCTGCTTCCAACACAAACTGTATGTTTAGCCCAGTGCCTTGCCTGTAGTGGGCACTTAATAAATGCTTCTTGTCCAGTGGATTGTGGGTCCGTTTGATCTAGTGTAGTTGATTAAAATATGTTTTTTTCAGTTCCATTTTTATTTCCTCATACAGTGCATCTGGGAATGTTAGAGTCCAATGTCAAGTCAACTTTCTTTGTTGGGAAAACATTTTGTTAAAAAATATCTTTTTTTTTCCTCATTTCTACCTATCCAGTTTCATTCCTCAATGAGATGATTGCTTAGTCCAGACTCTTGTCAAGTGTACTTTAAATTATATTTCCCTATTGAGTTTGTCATTTTATGAGTCAAAATACTACTCATGCCCTTCATCATTCTCTGAAAGTTTTTATAGGCTACTTTCTAAGGTAGTCAAATGTTTATTACTCAACCGAGCTGCAGACTTTTTTTGAATCCTTGTGGTCATGATTGATTTACACCAACTTCTTTTGGAAATGGTTAGTCTGTCAGTGCCTTTTCTACTACCCATTTCCCATTTGTGGGGCATCAACAGCTTGTTTAAATAGGTCTGGAGGCCTTTAAAATGCATATCTTGTATTCATATTCTTCAATTTATTATTTTGTTCTTTTTTCTAACAAGTTTGGTCCTACAGTATGCAAATGGCTTATTTAAGATAGAATCATTTAAATTTTGTCGTATGTTATATTTAAGTCACCAAATAACAAAGCACATGTTGATGTAATTTGGAAAGTTCTTTTGAATTCTTTGTAGACCTCTACCTCCCCACAATATATAACAAAATCTTGACACTCAAGGTGAACCTTATTTTTAAGGTGATCTTTTTTGCAAATACTTATGAGTGTTACAATATGAGATGATAAACTATCCCATGAAATATTTCTTGCTTCCTTTGAAGATGCATGAGAAAACCAACTGTCATCTCCTTTATTTGCCTCTTAGAAAAACCCATAACTATATCTTCCTTTTGTTTTTTGTTTCATTTGTAGTAAGAATGTCAAAATTGACATGATTCAGTTTCTTAAGTTATATTTCTATATACTGGTCACTGGCTAGAATCTTCCATTTTGAGAACCCACAGAAAAGTTAATACAAGATCTAAGTGCTGTCTGCCCCCTTTTTCCCCCATTTGGTCATGGTAACTACAGAAGCAGCAAGGGGCTACACAGTACAGAAAGTCATTTTGTATTTTGTATTTTCTTTTGTGGATTGTCATGAATCAAATAATTCATCACCAAGTAGTCAGCCTATATGCCTCTTCATATCTGAACAGACTTGTACCCAGAATGCAGATGAAATATTACTGTGTCCTTACTTGAAACTTCTAGTACATTAAAACCTATGAGCGTTTTCAAGTTCCAGTGCCATGGCCTTTGAGAACACAGGATCACCTCCATGTCTGAAGCATCAGGGTAATACTTTGTGGAGAAATGCTAATAGAATAATATATTGAAGGGATGGACTATTTTCAGAGATTGGCAAGCGTTTAAACTAATTCCTGGGTTTATGGTGAAAATACACAGGAATTTAGAAGAAAAACTGAAGTTAAATTAGCATAAAGCAATCCTAAAAACAAATTTATTTTCACTAGCAACAATCCTGTGTTTATGGCCTCAGACACTTCCCAGCTGTGTGACCCTGGGCAAGTCACTTGATCCCCATTGCCTAGCCTCTTTACCACTCTTCTGCCTTGGAGCCAATACACAGTATTGACTCCAAGAAGGAAGGTAAGGGTTATTAAAAAAAAAACAACCAAAAAACAAAAAGCCTGTTTTTAGATCCCCAAGTTCTAAAGAATAAAGGATTTCACTGAACATATTTTATCTTGTGAGTGACCTTTTAGATATTGTTAACCATATTATATAAAAGTATATGATTAAAAATTGTTAATCCCACATTTTTAACACAAGAAAATGTTTAGATCAGAAGAATTTCTTATTCAATTTCTTTAACCTTCCAGGTTCACATCAATGAGTTATACTGTAAACTTTTTTTTTTGGTTAGTATACACTAATAATTTATTAAAATATTTCTGGTTTATAAGAAAAATGTTCTTTTGTTGGGTATTATAATTTTATAGTACTCATTTTTAATTTTGTTGCTGTAACAAAATTATATTGACCAAACTTGACTTCAAAGTAAAGAGATGTGAAAATGTATTCCTTGTACTGTGAAACACTGCATGCCATCACAGCCTTTTTTTTTTTTGATGTCATGATTAGCTAGTCAGCTTTGCTGATTTTTAAAAATTTTAAGTTATGTGGGCTCTCTGAAAGTAGGAGAGAGGATGAGACATTTGGAAAATGTATGTAATGTAAAAAAAAACCCTAAAATTTTAAGAAATAATGCTATAGATAAATATGATTGAGTAAATACATACCCACTCCTGATTAGATCATATGTTGGTGAGGCAAAGTCAGATGTGGGAGATGCTGTACAGGTATCAAGAAACACCACTAGATTTGGATCTAGTACATGAAGACTGACTTGAACAAAGAGTGTTTGGTTCAGTTCCACATAGTATGGTGAGTTGAGTAAAGGATTGTTGAAGGATTCTGACTCATAAAGTGCCATGCTCACATTATATTTCCCCAAGGCACTTATGTTTTTAATTATATCATCTTCTGTTATATACATAATTTCTACAGTGGAATTGTTTTCCATCTCACATTTCAGAATAATCTGGAGATGTTTCTGACGAGTGATCACTGCAGAACTGGTGGAGTTAGTAATGCTGATAATATTTGTATAAGTAATTGTATGATCTTCAACCTGGAGGACCAGATGCAAATAACATTTTATGTAGCAATTTCAACACTAATTCAGACATAGGCTCAAAAAATTTCTGGAAGTAGATGCAACCCACTTTAAACCTTGGATAAAAAATTTTGTAAGTTTAACATTGCACTATAAGCTTTTTTTTGCATCTGAAAATAATGGGACAATTAGAAAAAATAACATCAAAGAATTAAATAGGCTAAACAGAATAATGAATTTTAGTGTTCTTTGTTGGATATAACTGTATTCCTAATTTGATCAGGGAATACTGTAGCATATTTCTGTTATACACAGTGAACAACAAAGAAACGCTTCCTAGGTAATCTAATTGTAGCCCTGTAGGATCTTTCTAGTTCCATAGGTCTGTTATCTTTGTCACATAAACATTGATACCATCATGGCTATACTTTGTTCTAGCACCAATTAATCTGATTCTTTTTTGCTGTCTCTAATATAATTCTTCCTGTTCCCCCTGTTTGAGTAGTTTAGTTGTTTTTTTTTCCTGTGTTTAGCCCCCAAAAGCTCACACTCTGCTAGAGGAGAGAAAATTTTAAGAACTCTGGACTCTCATTTCTAAATTCTGATGCCAGTCATGTTATCTTGGCCAAGTCATTTTAGTAAGTCTACTTCTATTTGTCTGTCATTTTACATGAATAGAGACTTTTCAAGTCCATTATCATAAATAAACCTCACAGCCATATTAGGTACATTTGGCAGATGGTACTTAGGTCCATTTTACAAATGAATAAACTGATTCAGACAAGTCAAGTGATTTGGTTATGGGAATATAATAGTGGCAAAGCTAAACCTGAACCTCCTAACTTCTTACTCTCAGTCTAGCATTCTTTCTATGCCAACACCACTGAGTAAATAAATGGCTTAACTCTCTGACCCCAGGTAAGTCACCTAATTTTGGTTTGCCTTAGTTTCCTCAAGGGTAAAATGGGGAGAATAATACACCTTCCTCTTGTGTTTTTATGAGTAAGGATCATGTGAGAATATTTGTAAAGCTCTTAGCACAGCACACAGTAGGTGCTTAATAAATGCTCATTTCCTTTTCCCCTCTTTTTACACATTTATAGACCCTGTTATAAATACCATATCTTTCATAAAGTCTTAGTTGACCAAGTTAATGATCTTTCCCTAAAATTTTGTCTATACTTTAAATATTGACTTATTTATCCACGTGTTGTTTCCTCTTACAAAGGTAAGCTCTTTGTGATCAGGGATTGTTCTATTTTTGTCTTTGTAACTCCACTGTTTACTGGTATCTGAATGAATAAGACAATACCTTTATCATTTTGTTTTATAATTTTGGATGAAAGATAAATGATAATATGGTAGAAAGTACTTTGAACTTTTCTGAGCAAATATATTCTAAATTTATAAGATGCTGCCAACATTAAATGTATAAATAACTACTCGACTGTTAAACTTTGGGTCCCCTAATGTTTAATCAGTTTTGGATCATGTATATAAATATTAAACTTAAGGGAATGATAATAAAACATCCTTCAATTATTCAATTTCATTGATGGCACATGCATCTACTTGGATATTTCTTAAACTCATTAGTATACATCATTGTCATTGTTTACCTGTTTAATTGTACCACATTTATTCAAAGGGATAGGAAATTCCAAAACATTTGACACTCTTGGTCTGCAAAGCGGATCAATCAGTTGTAAGTTGTCTTCATTATAGTGAAGGGACTCCAGAAAGGATTTACTTATGATAGCTGTCATTTGATCAGAAGAGCAAGTCAAGGATGCTGTCAATTAAAAGAGGATACAGTCATGCTTTATGCTAGTTGAAGCCTGCTGGTTTTCATGAAGCTCTGTCATAAAGGAATAGCTTTGGAACTGAATTGCTGAAAGGTATTTTGCTTCAAATTGTGAGTAACAGAGATGGAACGAGCATTCTCTCTATGCCTAAGAATTTAGGTTGCACCTTAGGGTCTGTAAGACCAATATTTTTCATTGTAACCTTCTCTACTTTTAAGTCATAGAGAAATACTAAAGTTGTACTTAAAGGACTTGGCTTTCAGAAACCTGAGTTATATCAGAAATGCCTTACTATGGGGGCAACTGGGTGACTCTGGGGATTGAAAGCCAGGTTTTTAGTGACAGGATGTCCTGGGTACAAATCTGGACTCAAACTCTTACTGGATGTGTGACTTTGGGAAAGTCACTTAACCCCCATTGCCTAACCCTTACTGCAGTAATGATTCTAAAATGGAAAGTAAAAGTTTTTTATGTTTGAGATTTTAAAATTTATTAATTATAGAATAGATTACTGCTTATTCCAAATTCACTAACAATAAATCCCCGGATTAGACACTGCTTATTGACATTCAGTTCAATTTGACTTATAAGATACTAAAAATGGGACGTAACTAATTTTTAGAGATTTAGTTGGACCACAAAGTGGGGAGTTTTATTTTCTCCCAATCCCATTTGCTTCTCCCACTGCTGAAGGATGGGAACTATTGATTTGTATTATCCACATTTAGGAAGATGACTAAAGAGACATTCAGCTCCCAAACTTTTAGGAGATCTTAGGTTCTCTTTAGGAGACCTGGGATCTGTGGGTTTCTAAAAATCTTGTTGACAACTGTATTTCAGTGTAATTGTTTCCTTTTATAATGCCATTTCTGATTTTATACCATTAACATCACTTAGAACAGACCCAGAATCTTGACCAGTTTGCCAAAGAAGCCATGACAATAAACAGGTTAAGAACCCCTGCTCTAGAGCTTGAAATGAGGCCTTGTATTTTTGGTGTGAGAACAGTGGAAAAATCACAAGCAATTAAGCGTAAAACATTTGATTCTAGAACATGAAGTCAAGAAAAATTCATTAATGATCTTTTAATTTATCCCAATGCCAAGTCTATTGCAATGTATGTATTATGCACTTAGTAAATAGCTTATTGAAGGAATAATTTCATGCAGCCCTTAATATTGCTCAAAACCAATAAGGGAACAAGGACTGTGACTTACTGCTGTTGACCTCTTTTTCATAAACTGGAGCATAAGAAGCGGAGAAGCCACGATAAGAATTGGCATAATCCGTAGAGAGCACAACTGTCATGATGTTTGAAGAAGACTGAAAAGTGGCTGTGATCCGACCACATACTTTTCCAAGTAAGCCAGAATTTGTGGAGGGTCCATCATAAACAGCAATAAAATCAAATCTGCAGTTGTCATCTATTTCTAAGCTAGAGAATCAGGGAAATGTGATGAATAGATTTCAAAATACAAACAAATGTTGATTGTACAATCCTGTCTGACACCTAAAAAGCTCAGGTGATTAAAATGTTTCTGCAATGGTGATTTATTTTTTAAAAAGTAAATGACAGTAATTCACACTAACATAATCACTTTCTGATTTACAAAGGACTTTTCTATAGCAGTTAGAAATCCAAGCATTGTTATCTTCCTCATAAGGAGAAAGCTTGAGATTCAGAGTTGAAGGTGGCTTTCCTTGTGGACCCATAACTGGTAAGCTTCAAAGCTAGGAGCTAAATAAATTAGTTTTCTGCCTCTGGGTCCAGTATTCCTTCCCTTGTTATGCTGCTTGCCAATGATGATGGTTTCTGAATTTTTAAAACTAGACTCATAAGCTCACAGGATCATAACTGTAGATCTAGAAGGAGGTTTAGAGATCACTTAGTCTGACCTCTTCATTTTATAGAAGACAAAATTAAGATCCATAGAGGATAAATGAATTTACCTCAGGTCATTCAGATCACACTTCCTCTTAGAATTCAAATTTAGATATTGACTCCAAACCCAACTCTTTAAATATAGATCTTGGTAATATTATTTATATGTGCATATACACACATATCATTAATTTTCCTTTTATTGTAATTCCTTGAAAATATAATCCTGTTATCAGATTATCAAAAGAATCCACTCTTCTTTTTACAGAAGAAACTTAAAATTTACTGCATTTTGCATAACTACAATGACATGTAAGTTGAGCAGGATATAATACTTACAAAATCTCTTTGAAGTCTATATTAATTTGGTATCCCTTATCAACTCGTATATGCCACACACAATAAGCAAACTCTGGGTGTGGCTTTGGATAATTAGGGCTGGTAAAGGAGCCCCCAAAAGCATCAAGGTAGCCTCCACAGTTATTAATCTCTGAAACAACAAAGTAAAATTTAAATCCATTAATGCAGGTGCAAGCAAGGTCAGTCTCTTTGTCAAATATTAACCAGCCTTACTATTAGGGCACCTTGACTAGGATGAAGTTAGATTATAAAAGAATTATTATTCCCTTTCTACAGAAAGATGAAAAGATTTGACTGTGGCCCCACCACTAGTGTAATCTTGAGTTGTCTGGTTCCCTTACATCCTTGTGGGATCTCTAGTCAGGTTATGAAATAGAAAATCTGATTTGTCTCAGCTCCCTGGCATCCGGATTTGAATTTTATACTATCAATAATAGTTTGTATTAGATAACATAAGCATTTGATGTAGGTTATATATCATTTGAAAACACTATTACACTAAATTAATGTCTTTATGCTTTTACACATGTGGAGCCTGAACCCTAATAAAGGTAAAGGGCCTTGTCCAAGATCAAAGATCCAGTAATTGGCAAAGGCAGGACTTGAACCAGACTACAAACTCCAAGAATTTCTATCTTTCCACCAGTTTTCCAGCCATATTTGAGAACTCTCTAGCTTGAAACTTCTGGGCATTGTGCTCAGGGTCTTTTTAAACTTTACCGGTATCTTTCTTCAAGTTTCTCTCATTAGAATAAACACCAACTTACGTATTTCCGGGGAAAAGAAGTAATAGAACACAAAGACACTTCTTTGAATTACTGAAGAGCTGGTGGATATCTGAAATGTCAGGCTATTAGATGATGATTCAAATACTGGGACATAGTCGACTTTACTGCAGACTTTTCCAAGAAGAGGCAAATTAGTGCTGGCACCATCATAAACTTTTATGTTTTCAATTTCACAACTCGCATTTGGGTCAAGTCTGTGGGCAAAAAACACTTGTGAAATAATTGGGCATTGATAGGGTATATACTCTGAAGGAAGAAATAACACATCTTACATATAATATGCACAAACTCCTTGTTTATATCTTTTTTATAATTTTATTCAATTATATTTTATTTTCCCAATTACATGTAATAAGGATTTTCAACATCTTTTCCAAAAATATAAGATCTAGATTGCCTCTCTCCCTTACTCCCCTCCCTGTCTCAGGGATGGTAAGCCATTTGATCTGCATTATACATGTATTACCATCTCACTTATATCTTGATCCCACCATTGTAATATCCTCCCAATTGGTCTTTCCTGCATCTACCCTTTCCCCGATCCAAAATGTATAATGTACTGTCATCCAGAACAATATAGGACCAGCTCTGATACTGTCACTCTTTTCTCCCAAACCTTCCATGTTTTACCATTGCCTACTGGGTTATGCCCTAAGAGCAGCATTTAAGCCTTGCTCCAATCTGGTGGCACAACTTTACCAGCTTTTTCTTGTATTATTCCCTCTCCTTTACGCTACTTGTAAAGCTAGTCTACTTGCCATTTTCCAAACCATTCTTTGCTCCTTTGTGGCTCTATATCTTTACTCATGTTATCCTCCAAACCAGGAAGCCTTTTTCTTCACCACTGTTTATTGAAGTCGAACTTGCCCTTTACAGCTGAATCAAGGTGTCATTACAGAGACTTCCTTGATCTGCTGAGATGGAAGGAATCTCTCACTCTTAAGGTTTTTCAGAGTAATTTGTTTTTAAACTCTTCTAGGTACCCATACTCTGATGTTATAAGTATCTGTTGATATGTCTTCTCTCTCCCAAGTACATTGTAAACACTTGGGGGACAGGGACAAGTTTTGTGTTTATCTTTGCATCAAAGGACTTAAAGTTTGAAAGGAACTTAGAGATCAACTAATCACTTTCTTTCCTAAATGAGGCTTAGAGAGGTTTAAGCAACTTGCTCAACTTCATGGAAGGAGTAAGTAGCTGAGGTGGAACAGAGCCCTCAATAAATCACTCAATAAACATTCGTTAAATGCTTATTATGTGCTGGATATTCTGCTAAGCACTGGGGATAGAAAAAGAGGCAAAAGACAGTCTCTGCCCTCAAGGAGTTTACAATCAAATGGGGAAGGCAAAGTGCAAACAAATACATGTAAAGCAAATTATTTCCAGGATAAATAGGAAATAATTAACCAAGGGGAGACCCTAGATTTAAGAGTGTTTGGGGAAGGCTTCCTGTAAGAGGTGGGACTTTAGTTGGGATTTAAAGGAGGCCATGGAGGTCAGTAATTAAGGAGGAGGACAAAGCAAGTACCAGGCATAGGGGACAACCAGGGAGAATTCTTGGAGCCAAGTGACTGATGCCTTTCAATGGAATTGCCCAGAGGCCAATGTTCCTGGCTGGAAGATTATCCAAGTAAGGTATAGGAAGAATGGAAAGGTTGGGGGGGGGGAAGTTAAATAAAGTTTTGAATGATGTCAAGCAGAGCATTTTGTGTTTGATTCTAGAGGTGACAAGGAGCCATCAAAGTTTACTGAGTAAAGGAGCTGACATGATCAGACTATGCTTTAGGAAAATCAGTGGTTGAATAGAAGCTGGATTAGAGTGGAGAGATGAGGCAAGAGACCTACTAGCAGGCTACAGCACTAATTAAGACATGGGGTGATGAGGACTTGGACTACAATGGAAGAAAGTGGAAGAATCTATTGTAAATATATGATTGCTGAATTTTTGATGAGATTAAAAACATAAATTCTCAATGAATTTAGAATTTTAGAACTGACTTCCAAAGATACTTGATTATCTAAGAAATTTAAGTCTAAATTTTGGCTTTCTAAACTTCCTTTTGTTGTTACATTCTGATCTTGTCTTTAGCTTGGCATTTAAAGTCCTTTATAATTTATCTCCAACCTACCTTTCCAGTCTAATTTCATATCATTTCCCTTCCTGATTTTTATGTTCCATACAAACCAGTCTATTTTTGCATCTCTAGGACAGTCATTTATCTCCTCCCTACAAGTCCTTGCATAGAGGAAAGTACTCTCCATCTTTACTTCTTGGAATTCTAAGTTTCCTTCTAGGTAGAGCTCACAGGGAGTCTTTTTTCCACAGGGAGTCTTTCTTCTACCTTTAGCAGTTAGACCTCTCTTCTTCCTTGAATTATTTCATATACACACATACATATATACATACATATATGTACACAGATATATACATATATATGGAAACAACAAATTGTCAAAAATATATACATATGACAATTTGTTGTTTCCATTTTTGTTTTTCATATCTCTAGCATCAAGCAGCATGATTTGCACATAATTGGCATTTAATAAATGCCTGTTGGGTTGAGATTGCGCTTCCTGTCCTCTTGTTTTGGGTAATATATTTAAATGGGGAGAGTGAAGGGCTACCAAATGATTCCACTTTGATAATTCCCTGTGGAAATGAACAAATTTAATATTATTTTTGCTCTCTCCTTACCTCTCTTTTCTTAGGGGAAGGGGAGCACATTTTCTCCCTTATTACACATTATATCATAGCCAAAACTTACATAGCACTTTGTTTGCAAAAAACTTGACATACCTTATTCTCATTTGAGCCTCACAACAACTCCGAGAGGTAGGAACAACAGATATTATTTTCCCTGTTTTATAAATGAGGAAATTGAGGTTTGCTGTCGTATCCATAGTTACACAGCTACTAAGAGGTAGAGAGGGTGTTTGAACCCAGTTTCTCCTGCCTTTAGGTCTAGTAATCTATATATTGTGTACTTAGTGAGCTCCTGAGGATTTAAAAATCAATCTATGTTGTTTTGGAAGTAACTGCCCTTGCTTCTTTTTTCCTTTCTTTCCCTTGACTTAGACTTGAATTTAGAACCTGTGCCTTTTTAAAACTTAGTTTGAAAATAAATGAGAATTAATCAACCTTTTAGTCTTCCCTCTCCTTTACTTTAAGTATATCTTCAGATACTGATTAGAGTAACCTCACTCACAAGCAATGTGACCAGTTGACCTGGGTTAGGTAGGATAACTCAGGATTTAGGTGGGATAACTCTGCCTAAACCTTCCTTATTAGCACCTTTGATCCCTTCTGTTTTCTCTCTTTCCTCTTTTCTTTCCTTGCTTAAAAAAATCCCCTAAATGTTAACCTTCAATCTTAGAATCAATATTATGTATTTATTATAAGGCAGAATTGTGGTGAGGGCTAGACAATGAGGGTTAAGCAACATGCCCAGAATAATACAGCTAGGAAGTGTCTGAGATCAATTTGAAACCAGGATCTCCCATCTATTGGCTCTCAATCCACCTAGCTTCCCCATCTCTCCTCACTTTTAAAAGTCTTATTTATTTGTTATATTATCATCTTTACATTGTATTGCTTTCCCCTGGTTATCCTATCTTTCCTTGGAACTCCTATCCTTCTTAGTTTCAGCAGCCTTTTATAATTTGTCTCCTTTCTTTTCTGACACGTCCCTACCCCATCCCATCATAATACACCCAGTCTCCAAACAGTAACATCCAGCCTGGTGCCAGATTCTCTAGGTTTGCCCCTGCATTTTGGTTACATGATCTGAAATCCTGGGTTTATTTGTTGATTCTTTGCTCCAGAGTGAGACATCAGAAGGGAAGAAAACAGGTGACATTGGTTTGGAGACTAAAATACTTACTGAAAGTAGGAAAAGATGAGTCTGACAGTTTTGTTTTCTGCTCTTTCTATTGTCCAGGTGCAGCTTTCATTGGCTTTGAGTTTCAGGATCAGAGCTTTTTGGATCTCTCCTAGTTGGGCACCGCAGCTCAATTTGCCTGATTTGGGGCAATGGTTCAGAGCTCACTGTATTGATCAGTAATTATCGTCATTCTCTCCACCCCACTTCCCAACATAAGGAACAATGAGCCGAATCCAAGCTCAATTTTTAAAAATGCCCTTTGGCAAAAAATTAAAGAGGTAGAGGAACTAGTTTAGCCTAAAAATTAATTTCTATCCCCTGGAATTTATATGTTGAAAATATATAATATTTTTACATTTATTAAAGGGGAAGAGGAAGGAAATGGCGCGCGCGCACACACACACACACACAAAAGCATACACAAATACCTTACTACTACCACACATTGAATTTATAAGAAAGCCAAGTATTTATGATGAAAAAGACTTCTCATGACTACTTACAATAACATCTCTTTTTGGAAATCATATTGTTTACTAACTCATCTTTCAGTTGACAAAAAGGGACTAACTCTGCTTATGCCTTTGTTTTTTCAAAGAAAGGTAGGAAACTGAAGTCTTCTCAGAGTTTTGGAATCATAGCAAGGCATAGCTGGGAAGAATCTAGGAGCACATTCTCATCTTTTACAGACAAGAGAATGGAAGTTAATCAATTTGCCCACCAAGGTCTTCTCTGTTAGTTTTCTTACCTTGAGGCTGCGTCAAATTCTTTTCTGCCTGACATGACAAAATTAAAAGGGCTAAAGAAATGAGCCTTCTTACTGCCTCCATTCTTGTAAGTGGCTACCTCACCCTGGAGACTCTCATTTTTTATACTGTTTTGTAATTGTTTAGTTACATGAAGATTGGAGACTTTATTTGAGATCAGGAGCTCTTGGCAGATTTTGGGCAAAGCAGATAATTGATACAAGTGGGAAAATAGCAGGTGTTTTCCATAGGTCACTATTGAAATCAAGCTATCTTTCTCTCCAGTAAACCAACATGTTCTTCTCACTTCATTTACCATTTACAAGGTTAGAAGACATGCCAGTGGTTTCATAATCAAAACTACTGTTTGACTCTTCCACTGGAACAAGGCTTTAGCCTGGCAGAATTATATACTTGACCCTCTCCTTCCAGCCCCTAGCTGTTTTGTTTATTTGTAATGAATTCTCACCCACTCCACCCATAACATCCCTATGTTATATAGCTCTAGTAGGTCAATAAGTAAGAGTACTTTCGCCTTTCAAAAAGATTATATCAATTCATTGCTCCACCAACAGTGTGAGAGATAAGACATTTAAGTGCTTATTAAACAAGACAAAAAAATCCATTCCTATCCTCAGGGAGCTTACATTCTAACAAGGGAAGGCACATAAAGGAAATCTGGAAGACAGCACATGATCATGACTTCATGATTTGATCCTAGTCACTGAGAAGTGAGGCTAAGAGCTGATTCCGATCAAGACAAGGTAAAAAACTCATCTCTTAGTTCACCTGTTTCTCTATATCCTTTTTAGAACTGAATTTATCATTATTTTAAAAACAGTGTTGCCAAATTAATGAGGGTAAAAATGGCATTTCTGAATTTTAAAAATATTTTTCAGATTATTAAATCATTTGAATAAATTTTCAGATGATTGTTGATTATTCTGTCACTTCTGTTTGAGAACCACTCATATCTTTTGACCACTTATCTATTGGGGAATAGATTTTACTTTTACAAATTTGCTCCAATTCCTCATCAAAGAATACTTATGGCAAGATTTTCTCTCCACTTGATTCTTTTTCTTTTCCTTCTGGAGTTATTGGCATTTCATATGCAAAATCTTTATAATTAGGTCCATTTATTTTGTCTGTTATATTTTTCCTTTCCATAATTGCTCTGTATATTCCATTCAATTAAAAAAAAAACCTTTTATGATATCAGTGGTGATTTTGGAGTAGGTAATTTCAGCTGTATGGTGAAGTTCAAAGCCAGATAGTTTAGAGGAGAATGAGTGTAGATGAAATGGAGGCATTGAGTATAAATAACTTTTTAAATATCTTTTTCTCAAAGAAGATGTAGGTTTCTATCTTTTTTTAATTCCAAATTTTACAAAACTGAACTAAAAAATTTCCATATACGAAGAAAAAGTAGTACATAGATGAAACCACACATTTAGAAGTTTTGTTTACATTTCTTCATATCTATATCATACATCCTACACTAGTGTCCCAACACTTCCTCACTCTTCTCACATCACAAAAGATACATCAAGGAGGGGTAGCTTGGTGGCTCAGTGGATTGAGAACTAGGTTTAGAGATTCAGGATGTCCTGGGTTCAAATCTAGCCTCAGACACTTCCTGTGTGACTCTGGGTGAGTCGCTTAGCCCTTACCACTCTTCTGCCTTGAAACCAATATACAGTATTGATTCCAAGATGGAAGGTAAGGATTTAAAAAAGAAAAAGATACATCAAGGTGGTCAGTATTTACATATAAATTAAGTCTTTCATATTTCACCTTTCTGTTAACCTTCTGAAGGTAACATTTACAGTTGATTCTTCCAGGATTAATTCTGTAACTATGTATAATATTCTCCTGGTTCTACTCATTTCACTGTTCATTATCTTATGTAGTTCTTCCTAAGTTTTAAAAAAATCAGTCTGTTAATTGTTTTTTAAGGTACAGTGATATTTCATTACAATCATATTCCATAGTTTGTCTAACCATTCCTCAAGTGAGAGGAATCCCCTTAATTTCCAATTCTTTGCCACCACAAAGAGACCTGCTATAAATTTTTTGAACATATGGGTTCTGTTTGTCTTTCCTTGAACTTCTTGGGAAACAGACAGCAATGATATTGTTTGGTCTAAGAGTATATGAGTTGTATAAGAATATATGAGTCATATACATAGTTTTATAACTCTCTGGGTGTAATTCTAAATTGCTCTCCAAAGTGTTTGGATCAGTTCATACAGCTCTGCCAACAGTGCATAAATGCTCCCATTTTTCCACATCCCCTCCAACATTTGTCACTTTGACCTTTTGTTATTTTAGCCCTATTTGAAAAATGAGATTTTTATTAGAGATATTTGTTATAAAATTTTTTTCCTCAATTTGTTGTTTCCTTTCTAATCTTGGTTGCATTGGTTTTGTTTGTACAAAACCTTAAAAATTTAGTACAATCTAAATTATTTATTTTCCAAAGCATAATGCTCTCTATTTCTTGTTTGATCATACATTATTCCATTCTCCATAGATATGATAAGTAAACTATTCTATGTTCCTCTAATTTACTAATGATATTACCTTTTATGTCTAAATCATATACCTTTTTTAAAAATCTCATTTTTGTATAGGATGTGAGACATTGGTCTATACCTAGTTTCTACCATACTATTTTCCAATTATCTTAGCAGTTTTAGTCAAATAGTGAGTTCTTGTCCCAAAAGCTGGGATCTTTCGGTTTATTGAACACTATCTTGCTGCTGTCATTTGCCCCAGGTCTATTCCATTGATCCATCCTTCTATCTTCTATCTCTTAGTCAGTACCATATTGTTTTGATTACCACTGCTTTATAGTACAGTCTGAAGTCTGGTACTGCTAGGCCTCTATCCTTCACATTCTTTTTTTTTTCATTAGTTCTCTTGATATTCTTGATCTTTTTTCTTTCAGATTAACTTTGTAATAATTTTTTCTAATTTTATAAAAAAACGTTTTTTGGTAGTTTAATAGGTATAGCACTGAATAAGTAAATTAATTTAGGTAGGATTGTCATTTTTATTATATTGGCTTGGCCTATCCATGAGTAATTAATGTTTTTCTAGCTGTTTATATCTGACTTTATTTGTGTGAAAATTGTTTTATAATTGTGTTCATATAATTCCTGTGTTTGTCTTGGCAAATAGATTCCCAAATATTTTATGTTTTCTAGAGTTATTTTAAATGGAATTTCCAGGGTCACACCACCAGGAAGTATCTGAGGACAGATTTTAACCCCGGCTCCTGGCTCCTGCTCCTGGTCTCTCTCTCGCTCACCTGGCCCAGCTGATTCCCGTCCCAGCAATTCTAGCCTCCGACCCAGAAGGCTGCTGATAGCAGACCCAATTTCTTCAGGATCAAAAACCAGCTGGTAAAAATGGGGGTGATTTTTCCTTAGGCTGTGATTAACCTCCATGTGGCAAGGGGCAGGGGAGGTGGGGGAGAAAGAGGAGAAGGAAGAGACTTTTCCAAACAGGAACTTACAAGCATGATTGCTTTCAGAGGATATCCTATTGCATTGATATTTTTATTTATCTCACCTGAGATTCAGTGGGGAAATTCAACTCCCTGCAATTCTTTGGCAAAATTTGAGATTCCAAAAAAACACGCAGCTCAGGGGCTCAGTGGATTGAGAGCCAGGCCTAGAGATGGGAGGTCCTGGGTTAAAATCTGGCCTCAGACACTTCCCAGCTGTGTGACCCTGGGAAAGTCACTTGACCCGCATTGCCTAGCCCTTACCAATCTTCTTCCTTCTGAAAATAGGCATCTAAATGGATAATTAAAAAAACAAAGAACAAAAACCCAAGGAACTTTAAAGAGACTGGAGGTTATATTTTTAAGGCATTTCAGACTCCAATGTTTTACAAAAATCTCTGTATTATATTGCATTTTACTGATTGTTTTGTTTAAGATTTAGTCTTGTTGGGTTTAAGTTCATATATTAATGTATTCAATACTATTCTGTTACACTAAATCATTTTAATGTACTGGGTTTTAACTACTATTAAATTCTGTTGCTTTCCCCCTATAACTATACTGAAGCCCATATAAAAGCAGTTTTTCTGTTTTGACTTTGTAAATTGTCACATAGAGAATAGATGGACTCCATCAGAAAATTGCTACAATTGTATAATAACCTTTGGAAAATTTAATGAGTTAAATATCTCAAATTGATTTTAAGGGTTCTTTAGACATGATTTTTAGAATTTTTTTTAACAATCTCTGGTCATTTTTCCTGCCCCTAACAGGAGGTAAGGTCCATTTTAGTAGCTGAAGTGAAATACAATTATAATCCCCACCTCCCACATTGAATGGGACATCATAGTTTCATACCAAGGAGCTGGGAAGTTAATCCCAGGGCATATAGTATCCCTGGAGCACTCCCAAAAAGAGGAGCATCTCTCATTTATAACTCTTCAGCTTACTTTACCCAACATCAACAGTACAGGGGTTTGGGTTTTTCCTAGACTCCTCTGCCACATTTTTTGTAATGATATCTAGATTTCTTGATGATGTTCTAGACCCAAATGAGTTTTACTTTGTTTAAATATGTTTACCAAGGTTGAATGATTTGCTATGTCTGTAAAAACTTGTGACAAGTATCCATTTTCTTTTAAAATGCCATACAGCAACTCATGTGAAATATGATAGTGGCTTTGTTTGTTATTGTAATTAATTGTGCTATTGAGAATTTTGGGGATATTGATACCTACATATTTGTACTACTATCCTTTATTAAAAAACTGTTACTTTGCAAAATTCATTTGCTTGTACTCACAGTGGATCATGGGCAGATATGAAGAGGAAATGGATCTCATTTTTGGTGAGAAAGCCTTGTATTCTATATTACTTAGCTGACACAATGTGTCAATGATTATAAGCTATATTTTTTTGAATTTAAAACTCTTTTATTATATTTTTCTTGCATATGCAATATATTATTTCAGTTTTTCATTTTTTCTCTCCTTTTTATATTTGAAGCACATGTCACCAGTATTAAGATTTTCTTTAACTTTTTTGATTTTGCAGTAATATAAGTTTAAAATATATTTGCTATAATGTCAATGCATGTCCCCAAAGCTTGAGACTATAAAAATGATGCCACTAATTGTTTTAAAAAATTATGGGACTTTACTTAAGGATTCTGTATGATTCCAGGACAAGATATACAAAAGAGCCATTGCACAGGGCCAAAGAAACCAATACAGGAAGGATTTATGCACTTCTAAGCCAATACAAAAGACTTGAACCTAGTGTGAAGACTCAAGGTTGTGACACTTAACATACGTTAAGACATAGGCCTTTCTTGTATCCACACTCCAAAAATACTTATAGTCGAGTATCACAAACGTGACTCCTACCTGGCTCCTATAATCTAGTCCCTTTTCTGTCTTTCATAATGTAGCAACTTTCTGTAGTCCTGGCTACTGAATGGGTAAATGCTTAATTGCTTATATCATTTTAATTGGGTCCTGATCCAAGGACCTGTTATAGATTTACTTTTCCTTTACTTGGAATTTTTACACATAAGACTTTGATAATCTATATTTTCATCCAGAAATTATCTTTTTTTATTTGGATTTTTTGATGTCTTTTTAATTTCTCTTGCCAATTGATTCATATAACTCATAACTCAGCCATGCATCCCTAAATGATCCCTGTGTTTTTCAATCACCCTCTTCAAGGGGGGAATGTAAAAATATTATTATTTTAAATTGCAAAGTTTAAATTCCTTTTGAGAAGAATTTTAGGTTAACAAACATGCTATCTCTCCAAATCCAGAAACTGAACTCTTTGGAGAAGACACCATGAAGATGCCTCCAGATCACAAGCTGCACGAGAAGATCAAGAATGAACTTTGGGTATGATTGATTGAACATTTATTTGTATGTATACTTTCATGCCAAAGGGGACTGCTCCCAACTGGTTTTTTTGTCAGTGTGTCTAGCAATTATTAGTTTTGTTCTTTTTTCCTCTTATCCTCAAATTATTGTAATTTTTAAGTTGATTATGTTTTTATGATCCTTTTGGGGAAAATGGTTTCCCAATAATGATCAAGGGGGGGGAATGTAAAAATGGAGATTTGAACTCCAGTCTTTAATCCCCAGAAGTCCTTGGTACTTCCCAGAATTCCCTATATTTTCACCTGGGTCTCCACCTGGCTGAGAACATAATTGAGTATTTAATGGGCTTTCTGCCTCCCAAGAGCTCACTTCCTATACTCAGAGATTGCAAGGATGTAGTGAATAAACTAAGCGCGGGGGTTCTGAATTTTGCTAAATCAGCCATGGCACGTGATTCATTATTTTGTATCCTTGATTTCTAATAATCTTTAATAAATCTCATGAATTTATAATACTTTTATTACAAGAGACTAAATTAACTGTTACATTGCTGCACTTAGTTGGTAATATAAGAAAAGCTGCTAATTTATGTGGATTATTTTGTATCCTGAAACTTAGCCAAAGTTACTAATTATTTCAACTGGTTTTTAAGTTGATTCTCTAGGATTCTCTAAGTATATTATCATATCACCTGCAAAGTGATAGTTTATTTTTCTCATTGCCTACTTCAACTCCTTGGATTTCTTTTTCTTTTATTATAACCAAAGCTAGCTTTTCTAAAACAATATTAAATGATAGTGGTTCTAATGGGTATCCTTACTTTACTCTGATCTTATTGGGAAGACTCCTAACTTGTACCCTTTAAAGATAATACTTGCTGATGATTTCAGATAGATACTTCATAATTTTAAGGAAAGGCCCATTTATTCTTGTACTTTTCTTATACTTTTAACAGGAATGGGTGTTGCATTTTGTTGAAGGCTTTTTTTTTTTGCATTGATTGAGATAATCAGGTGATTTCTGTTGGTTTTGTTGTTGATATGGTAAATTATACTGATAATTTTCCTAATATTAAACCAGCATTACATTCCTGATATCAATCCCACCTGGTGATGTGATCTATTGCTGTAGTCTCTTTGCTAGTATTATATTTATGATTTTTGCATTGATATTCATTAATGAAATTGGTCTGATTTTTCTCTCTGTTTTAAGTCTTCTTGGCTTAGGTATTACCATTAAATTTGTGTCATAAACAGAATTTGGTAGGACTCCTTCTTTGCCTATTTTGCCAAATAGTTTATATAGTATTGGGATTAATTGTCCTTTAAATGTTTGATAGAATTCATTTGTGAATTCATTTGGACCTGGGGATTTTTTCTTAGAGAGTTCTTTGACAACTTTTTAAAATTCTTTTCATGAGATGGAATTATTTAAGGATTCTATTTCCTCTTTTGTTAATCTGGGCAGTTTATATTTTTGTAAATATTTATCCATTTCACCTAGACTGTCAGATTTGTTGTCATGTAATTGGGCAAAATACCTCCTAATGATGGCTTTAATTTCCTCTTCATTGGTGGTTAAGTCACCTTTTTCATTTTTGATACTTGTAATTTGATTTTCTTCTTTCCTTTTTTTAATCAAATAAACCAATACTCTATTTTATT
Organism: Monodelphis domestica; assembly: GCF_027887165.1. Classification (NCBI taxonomy): domain Eukaryota; kingdom Metazoa; phylum Chordata; class Mammalia; order Didelphimorphia; family Didelphidae; genus Monodelphis; species Monodelphis domestica. Next base: position 89,271,315 of record NC_077227.1, read on the forward strand.
AGCTCCCGCCAAGACCAACTCCTAGTATTATTTAGTAATTCCATGGTTCTCTTACTTTCAATTTTATTAGTTTCTCCTTTAATTTTTATGATTTCCTATTTAGTTGTTAATTGGGGATTTTAAAACTTGGTTTTTTTTAGTTGCATGCCCAAGCCATTAATCTGCTTTTTTCTCTATTTTATTGTTGTAAGCATTCAGAGATATAAATTTTCCCCTAAGTGCTGCTGTGGTTATATCACATAAATTTTTGATTGTTAATAATAATATTATTAATAAAATATCTCCTTGTCATTCTTTTTAATGAAATTTTGATTGTTTCTATAATTTGTTCCTTGACACACTCCTTTTTTTAGAATTAGATTGTTTAATTTCCAATTAACTTTTAATTTTTCTTTCCATAGACCTTTCTTGATTTTAATTTTTATTGCATTATAATCTGAAAAAGATATATTTATTATTTCTGCTTTTCTGTATTTTGTTGTGAAATTTTTATGCCCTATTACATAGTCAATTTTTGTGCCTGACCATGTTCTGCTGAAAAGAAGGTATATTCCTTTATATCTCCATTCAATCTTTTTTCAGAGATCTATTAAATCTAACTTTTCTAAAATTTCATTAACTTTCTTTACTTCTTTCTTGCTTATTTTTTTGGTTAGGTATGCCTAGTTCTGAGAGGGGAAGGTTGGGGTCTCCCACTAGTATAATTTTAATTATCTATTTCCTCCTGAAGCTCACTTAATTTCCCTACTGAAAAGTTGAAGTCTATACCATTTGATGCATATGTTTATTATTGATATTACTTCATTGTCAGTAGTACCTTTTATCAAGATGTAATTTCGTTCCATAGATCTTTTAATTAGATATGTTTACTTTACTTTGTCTGAGATAATGATTGATACTCTTGCTTTTTTTTTCTTCAACTGAAGCACAATAGATTTTGCTCCATCTCCTTACCCTTATTCTGTGTGTCTCCCTGCCTCAAATGTATTTCTTGTAAAAAACATATGGCCTGGAATTGTTGCCTACAACAGGACAGAGCTTCAATGGATCTGGTGACAGATCTGACATCCATAAGGTCCAATAGTTTTGCCTTGGAAGAGAGTATGTCCCACTGGACTGTGGACTTTTATGATAGCATTATCCCTAGTCCAGTCATGAGACAAGGATACAAATGCAGAAATTGTACCATGACTTATAGCTAATGACCCAAACATATTAACCTAAGGTAACATTTTGCAACAATACCCCAGATTAGATTAATTTATAAACTTAAAGCAAAACAAATCCAAAAATAAACAAGAAATAAAATGTAATGAATGTGACAGGATACTCAATGTCAGTAAATGGAATTTGTTTTACATGAAAACAATGAACCCAAGAGTCTTTATTTCTAATTTTGATGGCAGGGAGAGTAGTTAATGATACTTGGAAAGGGTTTTCCTAGGCAGGCTGATTCCCTTCAGTGTGCTGAAAATACTTTACATACATCTTGTCTCTTCTGCATATGCCATTGTGTTAACACAAGGGGAGAGGAGCAGAGTGAAGAAATTAGTATTATCAAGACATTGAGGTCTGAAAAGGAGTAAACTCCCCCCTGACTCCTTGAGGTCCTTTCCCCTCCCTCGTGCTATCAAAAATCCGGATTCCTTTGGCCCTACCTCTGCTCATCCCTCTGGGGTCCTCCCAGTAACTACAAGGTTTGGATTGTGATTTATTATTTATTTATTATGATGATTAGAATTATAAGCCCTGTTGGAAGTTCTATTAATATTATTCCTCCAACTTCTGTTTCTCTTTTCCTAATTCTTCTTATAATTCACAGCTATATATCCTTGTTTACCCCAGAAATAACATCCTATTGGTCCTCTGTTTACCAGGGTTCTTGCCATTTCTCTCAAAGGGGCCATGATTTCCTCAATTGCATTTGTTAACGAAAGGGGCTAACATAACTATTTCTTTTCCCTTGTCCTGTCTTTTCTTGTCCAAACCCTCCTTTTATGTGTTTTCCTTGTGTTTTTCTCTCACAGTCTTCAAAAACTGCTGTTATTCTCTTCAACTCATCTGTGTCCATGCTGGGCTAATCTGAACAGTTCTTCTGAAAATACTCTATACTTTTTTGGGAAGAGTGATCTATAAAATGATTTCTTGGAATCAAGTTCAAGGTGTCTACTTCCCAATTCTATAATCCTATCATAATAGCAGGTTGGATGTTCATTAATTTCTTGATTAATATATTTGAATTTAATCTAGTTTTCTGGTCTTGAGGAACAAGACTTCATATCCCTTAACAAACTGTCCCTGGCTTCCCATAATGCATATAGTGCTCAGATACATTCAGGTCCCATTTCTGGTCTTTTTTTAATTTTAATTTTTTGAAAATTTTATCTAATTAGTTGATTTAGAACATTTATTCTTGGTTACAAGAATCATATTCTTTTCTTCCCCTTCCCCCACCCCTTCCTGTATCTGACACTCAATGCCAATGGGTTTTACCTGTGTCCTTAATCAAAACCTATTTCCATGTTGTTGATGTTTGCACTAGGGTGATCATTTAGAGTCTATATCCCCAATCATATCCCCATTGACCCAAGTGATCAAGCAGTTGTTTTTCTTCAGTGTTTCTACTCCTGGTATGAATCCTACCTCGTCATAGTGAATAACCCTTGTGATCACTTGCTGGAGTCTTTTTGCTAGTATCCTATGTAAGATTTTTACATCTATGTTCATTAGGGAGATTGGTCTATATAGTTTTCTTTCTCTGTTTTTGACATGACTGGTTTTGGAATCAGTACTATATTTGTGTCATATAATGAATTTGGTAGAACTCCTTCTTTGCTTATTCTCTTAAATAGTTTGTATAGTATTGGGACTAGTTGTTCTTTGAATGTTTGATCAGATTCATTTGTGAATCCATCTGGTGCTTGGGATTTTTTCTAAGGAAGTTCTTTGATTGCTTATTCAATTTCTTTTTCTGATATGGGGTTATTTAGGTATTCTATTTCTTCTTCTGTTAATCTAGGCAATTTATATTTTTGTAAATATTCATCCATATCACCTAGATTGCCATATTTATTGTCATATAATGGGGCATAATAGTTTTTAATGATTGCCTTAATTTCCTCTTCATTATAGGTAAGGTCTCCCTTTTCATCTTTGATACTGTTAATTTGTTTTTTCTTTCCTTTTTGTAGATTAGATTGATCTGTATTTTGTCTATTTTATTTGTTTTTTCAAAGTACAAACTTTTTGTGTCTCTGTTTCCACTATTTAAAGACCTTTTTCTCTTGTGTCACCTCTCCTAAATTTTATGTCTACAGATCACAGTAGATGCTCCTCTCCAGGACTGCCCACTCTTTCACAGGTGGGTCACAGACCTCCCACTCAATGTATGAAATGGGTGTTCATACCTTTTTGTGGTTAGTTCACACCTTTTTGTAGTTAGTTCATTCCTTTTTGTGATTAAAATGGGAAGATTTACTTTAAATACTGGGTTCACACTTTGGGGATTAAAATCTTAAAATAGACAAGGGATTACAATTTAATCTTCACAATAAAAGAAGAGCTAAATTTCTTCATTGTTACAATCAGAGGTAAGCTAAATCCAAACTTCACATTCTAGTCTTATTTATTAGTCCAATAATTGTTTTACTTTCAATTTTATTAATTGCTCCTTTAATTTTTAGCATCTCTAATTTAGTTTTCATCTGAGGATTTTTATTTTGTTCACTTTCTAGTTTCTTAAGTTGCATGCCCAATTCATTGACCTCTGCCCTCCCTAATTTATTAATTTATGAACTCAAGGATATAAATTTCCCCTAAGTACTGCTTTGTCTGCATCCCATAGATTTTGAAAGGATGTTTCATCATTGTCATTTTCTTCAATGAAATTGTTAATTGTTTCTCTGATTTGTTCTTTAACTGATTTTGGAGAATCATTATTTAATTTCCAATTAATTTTTTATTTGCCTCTCCATGTACCTTTACTGATTATTATTTTTATTGCATTGTGATCTGAAAATGTTACATTTTTTATTTTTGCCCTTTTGCACTTGTTTGCAATGTTTTTATGCCCTAATACATGGTCAATTTTTGTGAAAGTACCATGTGCGGCTGAAAAGAAAGTGTATTCCCTTTTGTCCCTATTTATTTTTCTCCACATATCTACTAACTCTAATTTTTCTAAGATTTCATTCACTTCTCTTACCTCTTTCTTATTTATTTTTTGTTTTGATTTATCTAGATCAGATAGCAGAAGGTTCAGGTCTCCCACTAGTATAGTTTTTCTATTTATTTTTTCCTTGAGCTCCACTAGTTTGTCCTTTAGAAATTTGGATGCTATGCCATTTGGTGCATATATGTTGAGTACTGATATTTCCTCATTGTCTATATTGCCTTTTTCAGAATGTAATTACCTTCTCTATTTCTTTTAACTAGATGTATTCTTACTTTGACTTTGCCAAATATCATGATTGTGACTCCTGCCTTCTTTTTTTCAGTTGATGCCCAATAGATTTTGCTCCATCCTTTAATCCTTACTCTGTGTATGTCTACCTTCCTCATGTGTATTTTATGTAGACAACATATGGTAGGATTTTGGTTTATAATCTACTCTGGTATTTGCTTCCATTTTATGAGTGAGTTCATTCCATTCACATTCAGAGTTATGATTACCAGCTATTATTTCCCAACATTTTGATTTGATTTCCACTCCTAGTCCTGCCCTTTTTTCTTTCACTATTTCCTTCTACACTAGTGTTTTGTTTTTAATAAGTCCCCCTATGACCCACCCTTATTTTGCTTCCCTTCCTCCTCCCTTCTTATTCCCCTTGAGATCAAGATTTATGGAAATGAATTACTTCCTTCAATGACTTCCTTGACTTTATGGGAATATCCTTATCTTCCTGTGAAATCAATATTCTATACAAAGGACTTTCTCTTAGTCTCCTGCCTCAGAAACAGCTGCTCCCAGGACCCTGCACCTGCAGATTCCAGTGATATTCTCGTGGATATAAGCTTCTGGGCTCAGCAAAGAAGGTGAACTTGCCAATTTTGCCCTCGGTGTTGTTTTGTTGATTCCAGGCTGTTTGCTCTGTTCTTGTCCCCAGGGCCTTCAGTGGTGGGCCTGAGACCAGAGAATTCAGACTCAATTTTTTATAGTGCTTTTAGTATTGATCATATGGAGTTATTTTGGGTTGTTTTAGGGGACACTTGGGAAGGTAAGGGAGCTTCATGACCTACTCCATCATCTTCCTATCAGGATGATATCTTTTAGAAATGGTAAGATCAAGTGAAAATTTCTAAGGTTAAGTAAACATAAACAACTTTGTTGACAGTAGAGAAGGAATGAGTAGATACGGAAAAATTGAACATAAGAGAGGGAATGGAAGTATTAGTGAAGACTGTAATGGGGTAGGAAGGGGACTGGCAAGTGAAGTCACGGTCCTTAGAATTTGTGATTCTTTGAATGCTGTATTTCTATATGGAGGTTAGGTGAGCCCACTTTCAGTAATGGATTTGATAGAGAATGGTTCTTCTTTCTGGTCTCTCCCCAGGGACTCAAGTATTAGAGGAAAGTTTACTACTACCCATTTGGGAGATTTTTTGTACTTTGATTCTTGCTACAATTTCTCAGTAAATATATATTGTTGTTACGGGAGGTGCAGTTGTGGCCTGGTGTCGGCGTTCACGTGCAGTGGCAAGAGGTGGACGTCGCTCATCTTCAAAGGTGGTGGCGGCATGGTGAATGTGGGTTCGCCAGCTGCTTCTGTCAGAGGCAGCAAGTTCTAGTTGCTTTGGTGTAATGCCAGCCCACTTCAAGTTGGACTTTAGCTGATCCTTGAATCTTTTCTTTGGTTGGCCTTGTTTCCCGAGTCCAGCTGACAGTTCACCGTTGTGAGATTTAAAATGGTTAAGATCTTAAACTGTAGTGATTAAAATAGTGGAAGATATAAATTGTGATAGATATAAGAGAGGGTGAGTAAATTTGACTGCAGAAATATGTTTCACTACAGTGTCTTGGGTTTTAAAATCAAATATAAGGTGGTCGCCAGGGAAATATTCCCAATTATTCAAATACCCAAGTCAATTGGGTTTTATAGAGATTTTAATTAACAATACAATGAGTAATCAAAGAAAGAAAGATAGAGTAAGAAAGGAATAAGTATGAAGGGCCTCAAGCCAATATGGCCTAGACCTGAGTCTTTAAAAGAGAAATCAGTCAATTTTTTAATACTCACCACAAGGTCTGACTAAACAAGGATACTAGTGACACCAGGCCAGCTTCCTTCCTCAAAGAGTCTTCCAGCCAGAGATTGTTTCAAAGGGTCTCTCTCAAGAGCCTCCAGAGCTCCTACCCCAGAGGGACAGAGCCCCTCAGAGGAGCTCCTCAAGGAGCTCTCCTTCAGAATGAGAGTCAGAAATCGAGATCCCCTGAATGAGATCCAAGCTCTTCTTTTTAAGGGCAAAAATTTCCTCTGTCACCTCCCCTAAGTCCTTACATCTACCAATCACTGTAGATGTTTCTAAAGGACTGCCCATTTTGAATTCACAGCTGAGTAGTTTTAATCTCTTTAGTTAGTCAGAAAAAAATGCTGCGTGCCATCGATTGTAATGCACGGCTGGTTAGTTGGCCTCCCTGGTGCAGGTTGGAACAGCACCTCAGTTTTGCTGAGGCTGATAGTCAGGCCAAACAGTTTTGTTGCTGTGGAGAACCTGTCCACAATGGTTTGGAGATGATTTTCTTGGTGGGCCATGAGAGCACAGTCATCTGCAAAGAGAGCTTCCAGGATGAGTCTCTCTGTTGTCTTTGTTTTTGCAGTCAGGCAGCGAAGGTCCAATAGTGAGCCATCCGGTCGGTATTTGATGTAGACGCCCAGGTCTAGATCCATCACAGAATGTCATAATACTTGGGTGAAAAATAGGTTGAATAGTACTGGAGCAAGGACACAGCCTTGTTTCACGCCATTGGAGATGTTGAAGCAATCAGAAGTCTCTCCACCAGATAGGACTTCCCCTGTCATGTCGACATGAAAGAGAGGGATCAGTTTGACAAATTTTGCTGGGCAACTGAGCTTGCTGAGGATCACCCACAATGCATCCCTGTTCACTGTGTCGAACGCCTTTGTCAGGTCTATGAAGACAATGTAGAGACTCAGGTTCTGCTCAAGGCATTTTTCCTGCATTTGCCTCACCGTGAAGACCATGTCGATGGTGCTGCGATCTGGTCGGAAGCCACATTGTGATTCAGGCAGGTTCTGCTCTGAAAAAGATGACAGGAGTCTGTTAAGTATAACACGGGCGAGGATCTTTCCAGCTGTGGAGAGTAGTGAAATGCCTCTGTAGTTGTCACAGGCTGCTCGTGAGCCTTTGTTTTTGTATAGGGCTACGATGGAGGCATCTCTGAGTTCTGGGGGCATGTCTTCCTCTTCCCATATGCTGGTCAGCACTATGTAGAATGCCTGGAGCGCCTTTCCCTTTAAGGCCTTGTACACCTTGGTTGGGATCCTGTCTTTACCGGGTGCCTCGCCTGCACTCATTTGTTTGATGGCTTTTTGGACTTCCTCTATTGAAGGAGGGACATCAAGTTGTTCAATGGAGCGGTTTTGGGGGATCTGGTCAAGGGTGCTTTGGTCGACTGAAGAGGGTCAGTTGAGAAGCTGACTGAAGTGTTCTTTCCACCTGTTGCTCAGTAAATAATCCTTTTTAAACAGCTAATTGATGTTAATTGATATTGCGGAGAGATTAACTGGTTAGCAGACATTGGGGAGATACTAACTAGAGACTGATATTGAGGGAAACACACATGGGGACTGATCGAGAAACTAGCCCTTTCCTAAAGTGCTTAGCACAGTAACTGGCACACATTAGGTACACATATAAATGTTTATTCTCTTCCTCACTTCCCTCTACTCCTAGAACCCTGAGGAAAACAGTAACCAATTGTTCTACAGGGACTCAATCTGAGTGAGGACTTGTGAGAATGAGTATGAGGGAATGCAAAAAAGGCCTTTGATAAACTTTAGGACCAATTAATGACGAAAAATCCCTAAAAAGCATAAGAAGGGAGGTTGCTATTTGGTTCTTTCAGATGTGTCCAATTTTTCTTGATCCCATTTGGTTGCTTCTTGGCAAAGATACCGGAGTGGTTTGCCATTTCCTTCTCCAGTTCATTTTACAGATGAGGAACTGAGGCAAACAAGGTTAAGTGAATTGCCTAGGGTTACAAAGCTGGTAAGTGTACAAGCCTGGATTTGGACTCAAGAAGAAGAATCTTCCTTATTTTAGACCCATGGGGCTATGCACTGCACCTCCTAGCTGCTCAAGAAAGTAAGTATTTTTCCTCAATTGTGATAAAAAGCATTTATTTGAAACCAAGTTGCTTCTTAAATATAACAAAGAATCATTGGAAGCATTTCCATTAATAGGCTATAAAGCAAAACTCTCTATTCTCATTATTAATAGCAGATTTGTTTTTTAGAAATTCTGATATAAGGGATATTTCCTGAAATCTTAGGGCAGTTAAGATCATACTTGGGAATGATGCTATGCCATTCCTGGACTACTACTGTTCCCACACAAGATGCCTGAACAGCTTTATTCATTAGAGAGAATCCTAAACTTTAAATGTCGTGTATATATGTTGGAGGCACAATATTTTGAACAGAGGTGATAAGGAAGCTGGGAAGGAGAAAGAAAAAAGAGGAAATAGAGAAAGAAATATATATCCTATGAGAGCAAGTAGTATAAAACATTCCTTCTCAGGTGTTTCTAGCCTTTTAATTTTTATTCCTAGAACCTAGTACTGCAGCATTAATAAAGAGTGCTTAATAAATGTTCATTGGATTGGCTTGGATTGAATATGAGTTGGATTGAATATGAGTTGTCTAGATCTTTTTAAATTGTGGATAACCCGATCACAAGCAGGACTTCCTTACCACTATGCAATACCCTGTCATGGAGGATGGATTTTGATAACTTGTATGCATGAACTATATCCATAAATATTCTGAGGAGTTCTTTTTTTAAAAATTAAATTATATTTTATTTTTTAGAAAATTTTATTTAGTCAATTTAGAACATGATTCCTTGGTTTCAAGAATCATATTATTTCCGTCCCTCCCCTCCCCCCATCCTTTCCTGTAGCTGACATGCAATTCCACTGAGTTTTACATGTGTCCTTGATAAGAATCTATTTCCATGTTGTTGATGTTTGCACTAGGATGATCATTTAGAGTCTACATCCCCAGTCATATCCCCCTCAACCCATGTAATCAAACAGTTGTTTTTCTTTGGTGTTTCTACTCCCACAGTTTTTCCTCTGAATATGGACAGCATTCTTTCTCGTGATTCCTCTGAGTTGTTCAGGATCATTGCATTGTTGCTAGTAGAGAAGTCCATTACATTCGATTGTACCACAGTGTATCAGTCTTTGTGTATAATGTTCTACTGGTTCTGCTCCTTTTGCTCTGCATCAATTCCTGGAGGTTGTTCCAGTTCCCATGGAATTCCTCTAATTCGTTATTCCTTTTAGCATAATAGTATTGTCACCAACATATACCACAATTTGTTCAGGCATTCTCCAATTGAAGGGCATCCCCCTATTTTCCAATTTTTTGCCACCACAAAGAGCACAGCTATGAATATTCTTGTACAGGTCTTTTCCCTTATTATCTCTGAGGCCAGATTTGAACCTAGGATCTCCTGTCTCTAGGCCTTCTTCTCAATCCACTGAGCCACCCATTTTCCCCCAGGAATAAATATTTAAAGAGGGATTTCTCAATGATTTCCAGCAACATGGCTACATAGAATATTATAATGCAACACTGAATTGGGAGTTGGGAAACCAGGGGTTCTAGTCCAAAATATAGGAAATGGGTTAAATAACTTCATATCTATGGATTTGTTTCCTCATATATCAAAGAAAGTGAGTGTACTAGATGAGTGAATGGAGAGCTTTCCATTTATACTATTTATATAATTTCTAAGAAGGGGAGAAGACAGTGCTTTAGAATTAGGCAGACTTGGGTGGCATTGTGTAGTTTTGACAGTGAGAAACAAGGAAGACAACAAAATCATGTCATAGAGCTCATTAATGGAAGAAAAGTGAGAGTCAGGGAATTGCAGCAAGCTTAAGGCCTCAAAGCATACAGGTCATGTTAGCTGCTAGTCCTTTTACTGTTGTCCTTTCAGGACAAAAATAAAATTGACTGATCACAGTATTATTTCCTTAGAAGATAATTTTTCTTAGTACTTGTTTAGGTTGTAGTTTAAAAAGTTATTATTTGACTTTAGAGCAGATAACACTGGCATCTTCGTAGTGACCGCAGTTGTGGGAGAACCAACCTCTGTGAGAACAGTCAATGAGATTATATTCTTTCCCTGTACACTGGACATCATCTAGGGCAATGGGTCCTGATCCTTGGCCAAAATAGGCATTTCCTGGGGCAGAAACAGCTGCCCCACAGCCAAGTTGTCTACATACTACTTGGGCATCCTGCAGATCCCAGTCATCATCACAGATCGTCCCCCACAGTCCACTGTGATAAACCTCCACCCGGCCTTCACATCTGTTGGAGGAATCTACTAGTCTCAAGGTGCCATCTAGAAAAGAACAGAAATAACTATAAATAACCTAATGAAAAAAAATGCTCCAAATCACTTATAAGATAAATTCAAATTACAGTAACTCTAAGTTTCCATTTCTTACTTATCAGATTGTTGAAAAAGACAAAAAAGAAAAATAGTAGTTGTTGGAAGGAATATGGATAGATACATTAATGAACTGTTGATAGAGCTAAGAATTTCTCTATTCTGGAAAGCCATTTCTGGAAATGAATTCTGGAAAGCACTAAACTGCCAAACTCACTAAACAGTATTCCCCTTGACCCTGTTACCTCACTACTAGGCATATATACTCCAAAGAGATTTAAAAAAATATGGAGTAAAATGATCTGGATATACACAATTTTCAGAACAGCATTTTTTAAAGCAAAGAACTTGAAACAAAATAAGGATGTAAGAGTTGAGAAATGACTAAATAAATTATGTTATGTCAGTATAATAATCATATAAACAATAATGAAAAATTCAAAAGAAGCCGGGAACACATAAATGATAATAATAATAATGATCTTTGCTAGATTGTGATCTATGGATATTTGGGAACATAAAACAGTAATTTTTGCATGATTTTACATGTAGTCATTTTATCTAGCTGCCCCCCCCCCCCATACCAAACTGCTTTATATTCCATCTAATTCTCTATCTTGGCTATCTTCCTTTCTGTCCTGTTGTCATGTGTGTATCCCAGCCCCATCCACTTTTTACCTTTTGCTCTGGGCATAGAAGTCATCCTTGGTACCACCATGTCTAGAAAGGGTGGAAGTGATTGTTCTATGGATGAACTCATCATCTCTACAACTCTCCAGTCTAAAACTCACTTCTCGAACCATTGCACTTTTATCTGTGTCCCTTTAAGTTCCTTAAAGGCTGGAACTATCTCCCTTTTGTATTGACAGTTCTCATTCCTTGAGACTCATTTACTTTTGTCCCATTGTGAGGTATATATGATGATTTTCATAGGAAATAATCAGTTCTATCAAGTTTAATCTGATCCCCGAGATCAAGAGTCCAATGACCATTACAAATTAAATCTTTTGGACTTAAACTTTGACTTTGACCTGGTTCAGATCAAAGTGATAGTGTAGTAGTAGTGATAGTGTAGTAGTAGCATAAGTGGTGGTATCATATCCTTCTGTTGGAGAAAGGAGATCAATGAAGATCAATCACATTTGGAGTCTTTGCTTATCCTATTAAGCCCATTCTTAAAAAAAAACAAAAAACTCTAAGGGATGTGGTTCCTTATATTTACTTTTCTATATTCTTCTTGTGTACAAGAAAACTTACCAAGATATCACCTTAGGTACTATTAGTCTAGTGCCTAGCACAAGGAAATACTGATTAGATGCTTTTCCATTCATTCACACAAGAGAAGATTGGACTTACCTTCTGTAGGAGGAATCCCTGTATCACATTCTGTTGGAGAAAGGAGTCAAAAGTGAGATCAATTAAGAAGATACAAAAAAGGATTCCTCTTGATAAGTCTGAAAATGTGCCCAAGTGCCTACTGACCCACATGGAGAGAAATGAGCATATGGTGTTTCCCCCTAGAAGAATATAAGGTTCTTGAGGGCACAGACTATTTCTGTTTCTGAAACCTGAACAGTTACTCACACAGGCTTAGGACTTTCTCCCTGTTGTTGACTGGAGTACAGACACTGGAATCATGATTTAGCTGGTATAGGAAACTCTCAAGTGTGGGATCTCTTTTGAACAATACAGACTGGCACATTCTTGGCAACTTCCATCCTCTTAGCTTGGAACAGTGAGAGCCTCTGCTCAGTCACATGGCCAGTATGTATCAGAGGTTGGTGCCTTGAATTTGGGTGTTTTTAGCTTTAAAACTCTCTCTCTCTCTTTTTTCTACTTCACCACTCTGATTTTCATTTATTATCATGGAATTTGGAGAATATAATGTCCCTATTAATTCTGAGGGTGTCTAGGAGACACAATGGATAGAGGGCTGGTCCTGAAGTCAGGAAGAGCCATCTTCCAGAATTCAAATCTGGCCTCAGACACATATTAGTTGTGAGACTCCAAGAAAGTCACTTAACCCTATTTCCCTCAGTTTCCTCATCTGTAAAATGAGTTGGAGAAGGAAATGGTAAATTACTCTAACATCTTTGCCAAGAAAACCCCAAAAAGAGTCATGAAGAGTTGGACACAACTGAAAAACGACTAAACAACAAGATTAGTTCTCATTTCATGAGACCCATTTACGTTTGGCCCATTGTGAGGTATTTGTGGTGATTTTCATAGGAAATAATCAGTTCTATCAAGTTTAATATGATCCCCGAGATCAAGAGTCCAATGACCATTACAAATTAAATCTTTTGGGCTTAACCTTTGATTTTGGCTCTTAATAGAGCCTAGACAAGCTCTTAAGACCTACCTGGTTCAGGAGTTGTAGTGATAGCTGTAGTAGTAGCATAAGTAGTGGTATCATATCCTTCTGTTGGAGAAAGGAGATCGATGAAGATCAATCACATTTGGAGTCTTTGCTTATCCTATTAAGCCCATTCTTTTTTTTTTTTAATCACTATGGGATCTGATTCCTTACATATACTTCTCTATGTTTTTCTTTTGATACATAGTATACAAGAAATCTTACCAAGAAATCACTTTAGGCACAATTAATCTAGTGCCTAGCACAAGTAAATACTGATTAGATGCTTTTCCATTCATTCACACAAGAGAAGATTGGACTTACCTTCTGTAGGAGGAATCCCTGTATCACATTCTGTTGGAGAAAGGAGTCAAAAGTGAGATCAATTAAGAAGACACAAAAAAGGATTCCTCTTGATAAGTCTGAAAATGTGCCCAAGTGCCTACTGACCCACATGGAGAGAAATGAGCATATGGTGTTTCCCCCCTAGAAGAATATAAGGTTCTTGAGGGCACAGACTATTTCTGTTTCTGAAACCTGAAGAGTTACTCACACAGGCTTAGGACTTTCTCCCTGTTGTTGACTGGAGTACAGACACTGGAATCATGATTTAGCTGGTATAGGAAACTCTCAAGTGTGGGATCTCTTTTGAACAATACAGACTGGCACATTCTTGGCAACTTCCATCCTCTTAGCTTGGAACAGTGAGAGCCTCTGCTCAGTCACATGGCCAGTATGTATCAGAGGTTGGTGCCTTGAATTTGGGTGTTTTTAGCTTTAAAACTCTCTCTCTCTCTTTTTTCTACTTCACCACTCTGATTTTCATTTATTATCATGGAATTTGGAGAATATAATGTCCCTATTAATTCTGAGGGTGTCTAGGAGACACAATGGATAGAGGGCTGGTCCTGAAGTCAGGAAGAGCCATCTTCCAGAATTCAAATCTGGCCTCAGACACATATTAGTTGTGAGACTCCAAGAAAGTCACTTAACCCTATTTCCCTCAGTTTCCTCATCTGTAAAATGAGTTGGAGAAGGAAATGGTAAATTACTCTAACATCTTTGCCAAGAAAACCCCAAAAAGAGTCATGAAGAGTTGGACACAACTGAAAAACGACTAAACAACAAGATTAGTTCTCATTTCATGAGACCCATTTACGTTTGGCCCATTGTGAGGTATTTGTGGTGATTTTCATAGGAAATAATCAGTTCTATCAAGTTTAATATGATCCCCGAGATCAAGAGTCCAATGACCATTACAAAGTAAATCTTTTGGGCTTAACCTTTGATTTTGGCTCTTAATAGAGCCTAGACAAGCTCTTAAGACCTACCTGGTTCAGGAGTTGTAGTGATAGCTGTAGTAGTAGCATAAGTAGTGGTATCATATCCTTCTGTTGGAGAAAGGAGATCGATGAAGATCAATCACATTTGGAGTCTTTGCTTATCCTATTAAGCCCATTCTTTTTTTTTAAATCACTAAGAGATCTCATTCCTTACATGTACTTCTCTATATTCTTCTTTTTGTACATAGTGTACAAGAAATTTTGCCAAGAAATCACCTAACTGGCAACCTTATCTGTCAATAACCTAGCCACAAACCATATAAAAAGGCAAACAAGCAGCCAAGTTAGATAGGCTAGAGCAAGTCTACATGTAGTTTACTTACAAGAGAGACTTTTAGGCCCTCATTCAGTGTTTATTAACATGTAAGCCAAGGTAACTTTAATGGTAACTTCTCTTTGCCCTCCAAACCTTCAGTTCTGTTTTTCCTGAAGCTTTAACAAGTTTGTTTTTCTATTCCTCAGGTTACAGGAGATTTACTATTCTAATATTATTTAAATAATATATAATAGATAGGAAATCTTTCAATTTTGACTTTGTATCCCTAGTTGGTGCCTAATAAAATACTTGGTGAATAAATAAATGGAAGGGTTTAGAACTGAGAAAGAGACTTAGCATTGAGGAATGACAGCAAAAGAGAAGAAAGTGAAATTAAAAGGCAGCAACAAGAATTCACACCCTACAGTACTTTGGAAACTTTATTGTTAAGGATAAGCAACCCTGCCCACTTCAATAGCTCCTGAAGCTGTTGTCATCTAATTACCATGGAATCTTCAAGAAGTAGTTCTATTAGGTATCCTTTGCTCAAGAAGATAGGGAAGTGTGTAAACGATTTTGGAAAAAAATTCTATGCAAAAATGGCTAACATTTTGAGAAAAGAGGGTAATTTAAAGGGGAAAACTTCAGTTTAATTAATAATTTACCAAGATTTTGTTTTGTGCCAATGGCTATGCTGATCTAGAGACTCAAATACAAAGAATGAAATAGTTCCCTTTTCTTAAGGAATTTACTTTCTCTCATGAAAGTAATAAATAGTAAAGCTGGAAAATTATATTAGAAGCATATTCATAAAGTGTTTTATAGGGCAAATGAAGGAGTTGATATTTTCTCTTAGAGACAGTGGGAACCAGGAGAGTTTGTTGAATAGGGAAGTGATATGGCTAGATCTTAAAGAATATCACTACCAAAAAAAAGGAAAAAAAAAAGAATATCACTACCAGCCATGCAGAGAATAGATTGGGATATGAGAGATTAAAGGCAGAGACTATATGAGCCCATTATAATAGTTTAGGGGAGATATAATGAGGGCAGAAATTAAGATAATGGTTTTATGTGAATAGAGAGAAAGGGTCAGATAGGTTAGATATTGTGTAGGATTGGCTAACTGGATATGTGGGCTAATTGAGAGTGATATTATTAAAGTTATACATCTATGAGACTAGGAAAGTAATGGTGCCTTTGATAAAAATGTGTAAGTTTGGAAGACACATGGATTTTTGGGGAAAAGATGAGTTATGTTTTGGGTGTGTCTAGATTGAGATACATCAATAATAACCAGTTGAAATGTCCAGTGGGCATCTAGTGATTTGGAATTGAAATTCAGGTAAGAGGTTGAGGCTGGATGTATTGGTCTACCATTTATCTGCACAAAGATGATAATGCATGGGAAATGATGTTATCAAGAGAGAATGTAGAAAGATAAAAGAAGAGTACCTTGGAGAGAATCTTGGGGAAGACTCAGAGGTAAGGGGTATAATACAGATGATGAACTAGCAAAGGAGATAGAGAAGTAGTCAGACAGACATAGGAGAACCAGGAATGAGTTATGATGAAAACTCAGAAAGGGAGATGATTCAGAAGAGAGGATAGAAAACAGTTTCAAATCAGCAGGGTGATCAAAGAGGATGAGAAATGGGTTATTTCATATGGAATAGGATTTTTCAAAAAGGATGTTATTGGAATTTGGTTCCTAGAAGCTTCTTAATTTCATTATTTGCTGTTTTGATAGCATTAGATCCACAAAACCAAAGAATTTTGGAAGGGATTTCTGGAGCTATCTAGATCAATCCACATACCTACAGAGTCCCTGCCATAACATTATGGATGACTAGTGTCATATATAGGCTTTGATAGAAGGAAATCTCATTTCATTTTTAATAGTTTTGATTGTTAGCAAGTTTTCTTTCTACATTAAAGCTTAAAATTTCATATTCCTTCCATTGTTATCCTTCTCTATAAGGCCAAAAAAAAAGACGTCTAAGCCTTCTTTCACTTGATAGACTTTTAAGTATATGAACACAGTTTTCCTGTCCTTCTTGAGTTTTCTCTCTAGGTTAACCATCCTTAATTCTTTTAGCTTATCTTCATATAATATGGTCCCAAGGCCCTTTATTTGGTATCTATCTTATCAGTATCCTAACTATATTATCTCAAAAAAATGATTTTCCATATGTGAACTAATCAGTGTGTTATTTTGCTATACTCTCAATACCTTATTCTTGAAGGTATACCTCTCTTGGTACAATTCAAGACTGTATCTGTTTCTTATTTTATTTTTTTGGGTGGGCTGTCATAGTAAACTGTCGACCCACATTGATCTTGGAGTCCCCTACATCTCTTAGACCTTTTTTTTTTGATAAATTGATATTTAATGATGCCTCCTGCATCTTGTATTTTTGCAGTCAAATTTTTCTATCCAATTATAGAACATTAAATTTATCTCTTTTAAATGTTGGTTGTAATAAATATGCACATGTCATTTCCCAGGGAGAAACTCTATTCCATGATGGGGAAAAGACGTTACCTGAACAGATGACACTGGCATCTTCCTTCATGGTGGTTACAGTTATGAGAGACACTATGGGGACACTGCCAAAGATAGCCTTCGGTTCCTTTACACTGTACTTCATCCATTAATATGGGTCCTGAGCCCTGGCCAAAATAAACATTTCCTGGGGCCAAGGGAGCTTCCCCATAGCCCAATTGTCTGCAGACTACTTGAGCATCATTCAGGTCCCAGTCATCATCACAAATGGTCCCCCTACATTCCATTATTATAAATCTTCACTCGGCCTTCACACTTATTGTTGGAACCTTTCAATGTCAAGGAACTATCTGGGAAACACACCAAAAATATATTGATTGTTTGAGTTGCTGTCCATTTTTTGCTGCTTTAAAGATCAGTAGCAATATTCTTATAGGGAGTTTTGTGCAGGGTGCTATTTCCAAAAATCTTATCTTTAGGTTAATTAATTTTATAATTATTTTAGCCCTTTGTTACATTTTGATTGATGAGATATGGCTTGGGATATGGCCACCTGCACATGGAAAATGAAGAGAATTCTTCATTTTCTAAATTTAGCTCCAGTGAAAGGGGAACACAATGAACAATAATAAGTGATTAAATCAGTGACACATTAAAAAAAGCAAGAACAGATAGTTATTCTACTACTTATCACATCAAGATATCAGTCCTGGATATTTCTTACCTTTGTGGCTAGTACTATAGGAAGCAGAAAACCCTCGATTTGTGATACTGCCATCAGTTTTAAATAAAACTGTCATTTGGTGGGTGCTTGATGTCAATGTCCTAATGGGACCTTTGCAGAATCTTCCAAATGAAGCACCATCCAATGAACCATCAAAAACCTCAATGTAGTCATAAATACATACATCTTCAAGTTCCAATCTGCAGAACAGAAAAAGGAATGTAGGAGAAGAGTAGGGTTCCTTGTAATATACTTTGACAGCACCTGTCTTTATGATTCTCACTCTGACACTCATTGTACTTGTCTTCATAACAGGAAAAAATTATGGGAATTATCCTATACCATAAAAATAAGAACCTGTAGTTTAATGGAAAACATTTTTCTAACCCCAAATATATTCCCATAATCTGTAGATTTAGAAGGAAACTTTTCATAGAATGCTTCCAAAATTTGGTAATGAGCTGAAAATACCCCTGACTTCAGTGATTCTCTGCTGTTCAAAGAACTCATTTGAAGTAACAAAAAATCAGTCAGATGATTAAAGTATATCTTTGGACTCTTAAGAGTCAAGAGAGGCCAAGTCAACAAATTTAATAAGTACTTATTAGGTAGTGAGATATTAGTAGTAGGAACAAACCTTATAACTAGAAAATACCTACAAGCCTGGTGCAGAATTCTGAAATATTAGAGTAAAATATGGGCCTGTGCTTTTACCCATAAGCCAGAGTTTTCTTGACTGAAGAAGTGAATTGTTACAAAGCAGCTCAAGTTCATAAGTATCTGTCTACTAAGGGGAGGTGGTACAATGGGGTAACCAAGGACTTACTTACTGTAGATCATCAATGACCAGGCTGATTTGGAAATCAATGTCGGCTTTGATTTCCCAGATGCAATTTAGGAGATTGGGGTAGTTTTCAGGATAGTTTGGACTGGTAAATGATCCACTAGGATTGACGAGGATACCCCCACAACTGATTTTACTGTCTGTAAAACAAAAAAGAAAAAAAAGATCATTTGTGGAGACTCAAGAAGTTAGACTTATTTTTCATGGTAGTTATTTATTTTTAGAGTTTTTTTTTTTAGTTAATGCTATATTATTGGCATTGTAGGAAGCCCTGTTGTCCCATATGGGTCACTATGATTATGTTCTTTGATGCTCTGCTCTGAATCAGCACTAAATTGATGCTACTATTGCTGTGGTATGCTGGAGAAGAACCTTTGCTCCTCTAACAATAAGATTCAAAGATGGCCTCATATAATGGAACTGGTTCAGATTCTCAGCCTATAGAACTCTAATCAAAATGACCCTTATCAAGTTGGAGAAGACTACAATGCAATCAATTTATGTTCTTCCATTTTGAATATAAAGGCTCACCAGCACCTACTATTGTGGACAGTCAAGAAAGAGGATGTAAAAAGATACTTTGAAAAATTCACAGTGCAACATAAGTAGCATGCACAAGAGCATTATTATTACTTCCCTCCCCCATTTCCTACCTTTAGGTTGCCCCGAGACCTTTTCTGCTAAACATGCTAGAATGAGAAGGAAAAGAAGGACGAGACTTCTTAATGTCACCATGTTGTCAATGAATTGTTCTGGGCTATGCACACCTTTTATACTCACACTGAATTTTCCATCCTTGGAATTTATGCCAACTATATATTTTTTTTTATTAGTTTCTACTTGACAATTTTAGATAACCAATGCAGTGGGAACAAGTGAGAAAACCACAGATGTGCCCGATGTTGAATAGCTCATACTTCTTTCACATGCAGGTGGACATTATCAAAATCCACCATCCAAATATACATATTCAGAATTTCTATACTAAGGAGACAGAGGAAGAAAGGGCAAACTTTTAAAAAATCTTTTGGATCATTTCTTTCAGGAATATCAAAAAACCCTCTGTAGTTCAGAAGGTTAGATTCTTACTGGAGCTGTGGTCAACGGATCTAAAGTTGCAGTGATGGGAGTGGGAAGGAAAAGCATGGAGAAAAAGAATTAGAGGTCTAGAATATCAGTGTTAGAAGGAACTTTTTAATTTTTATTTAAAAAATGTTTGGAAAGGACTTTTGATATAATCTACCCCATTTTCTTTTACAAACAAGGAACTCAGGCTGTGAGCAGGCACTTACTCAGGTTCACATCAGCAAAGACAGGCTTAACATCTAGGTTTCCTAATTTCCAGGACCAGAGCTTTTTCCACTGCTAAAATTGAAGGCTAGAGGCAGCTAGGTGGCTCAGCGTGTTTTAATAATTGTTAGTTATAGTTCCAAATTGCTTTCCAGAATGACTGGATCAATTAAAAGCTCTACCAACAATGCATTAGTATGTCTCTTTTCCTATAGCTTCTCCATCATTTGTCATGTTTTTCTTATGTTCACTAGCCTGATGCAGGTAGGGAGGAACCTCAAAGTTGTTTTAATTTGAGTTTATTTATTTATTTTAATCTATCCTATTTATTTGTATATTTATTTATTATTTGCTAATTTACTCTCATTTATTTACTAGCATTTATTAGTAATTACTAGTTGTGCGACTATGGGTAAGTCATTTAATCCCGTTTGCCTTAGTTCCCTCAGCTGAAAAATTAACTGGAGAAGGCAATGGCAAACCGTCTATCTTTGCTAAGAAAATTCCTAAAAGGATGACACAGAATCAGAAATGACTGAACATAGTCGCAATCCTTTCTGTTGCTTATTCATCATCTACTCTTTCCCTCTCCGGTCTGAAAGACAATTTCATCCAGGCTTCTGGAATTTATTTATGTGACCTTTCCTATCTAGGTCCTGTATCCACTTGGTATATTGTGTGAGGTGTGGGAATAAAGCTAATTTTTGCCAGACTGCTATCTAGTTTTCCCAGGAGTTTATGTCAAGTAGTGAATACTTCCTTCCTTCAGTTATTGAGATCTTGGGGAAATAAGCAAGACTCAAGTTTTATATATACACACACCTTTTTGTCCAATGATACCTTAATTTAATTAACAATAAAAGAGGGATTGAGGGAGTTACCTGGGTATTTTAATATAACAAATAGACAAATTTGAACTTAAAAATTATGCTGCTATATTTGTTTGCTTTGGCATGTTTTGCAACTAATCTGATCTATTTTTTACTTCAATAATTACTGCTTTTTTGTATAGTTTTAACTTTGATACTGATAGACACCCTTCTTTCCCAATTATTTTTCATTATAACCCTTGATATTTTTGACCTTTTATTCCTTCACATGCATTTTATTATTTGTATAGTTCTATGAAATATTTATTTGGTAATTTGTTCAGTATATTTATTAAATAAGCAAATTAACTTAGGTAATATTGTCATTTTATTATAGTTGTTTGGCCTACCTGTGAACAATTAAAATTTTTGTAATTATTTTGATCTGTCTTTATTTCTTCAAGGATTATTTTATAGCTAAATTACTATAGTCCCTGGGTGAATCTTGGTAGGATACACTCTCAAATATTTCATATCTTCTGAGGTTATTTTCTCTTACTAGGTTTTGTTGGCTATATTTAGGAATGGAGATGGTTTATGTGATTTATTTTATATCCTGCAACTTTGTTGGAATTAATTATTTCAGTAATTTTTTATTAGATTCTCTAGGATTCTGTGGTTATATTATATCATATACAAAAGCAATAATTTTTCCTCTTTCATGTTTATTTCTTCCCCTACTTTTTTGTATTATTGCTGCAGTTAGCATTTCTTGTACTATGTTAAAAATCAGTGATGATAATGAACATCCTTGATTTACCTTTGATTTTAGTGGAAAGTTCTTTAACTTATTCACAGCACATATAATAATTTCTTTTGGATTTAGATAATTATTTTATGTTTACAAGAAAGACCATTTATTACTATGCCCTCTAGAATTTTTAAGAGAAATTGGTGCTGGATGATTGAGTAGCTTTTTCAATATTTATTTAGCAGTAATATAGATTTTATTATTTAAAATTATTAAACTTTAGATGACTTACATGGTTTGTTATTTTTATATTCTTCCTAATGTTGAACTAACACTATTTTTCTTGTATAAAAATGAGCTGATAATAGTTCTTTCTTACATGTTATTGTAACCTATTTGCTAATATTATATAAAATTTTGCATTGATATTCATTACTTTATCTGTTTGGGCTTTTCTTAGTTTAGATATCAAAATAATTATAAAAACAGATTGGGAGGTTGCCCTCTTTCTTATTACTCCAAATTGTTTATGTAGTATTAATTAATTATTCTTTTAATGTTTGATATAATTCACTTATGAACTCATGTGTTCTTAGAACTTTTTTTCTTTGAGAATTCATTATGACTGCTTCAATTTTTGGTAATTTTAAAATTTTATTTCTTCTTTTGTTAATCTATATATTTATATTTTATGTAAATTTTAATCAATTTTCTCTAAGTTATTCTGTTAGGATATGATCAGGCAAGATAATATCTAATAATTATTATTTCTTTTAATTGTTGTGTTCATTCTCTCTTTTTATTAACATTTTAATGTGAACAGTTTGTATTTCCTTTCTTTAGATCTGTTATTCATTTTAGTAATTTTTTTAAGCTCCTGATTTTATTTATCAATTCAATAGTCTTTTTGCTTCACATTTTAATCAGCTTCTCTAATTTTTGGAATTTCTGCTTTGCTATTTAGTTGGGCATTTTTATTTGTTGTTGAAGTTTTTTTAATTGCTTGCCAAATCCATTAATTTATTATTTTTCTCTTTTGTTGATGAACATGTTTACAGCTATAAATTTCCACCTCAGAATTGCTTTAGCTGTATCCCATAATATTTTCCTTTTTTCCTTTAATTTGTTCTTTAATCCACCAGTTCTTTAGAATTATGTTATTTGATCTACAGTTACTTTAAAATTATTTATTGAAGGACCTTTTATGGAATAAAATTTATATTGAATTGTAATTAGTAAATGTGCTTAATTGTTTTGCTTTCTAAACTTTTTGGTGAGATCTACATGCTCCAATACATGGTCAGTTTTTAAAAAAATACCTCTTACCTTTTGTCTTAGATTTGATACTAAGGAGCAGTCCTAAGGCAAATGATTGGTTAAGGCTAGGCAATTGGGGTTAAATGACTTGCCCAGGGTCATACAGCTAGGACCATGTTTGAATCCAGCTAATCTTAACTCCAGGCCTGACTGCACTGAGCCACCTAGCCACCCCATACATGGTCCGTTTATGTAAAGGTTGTCATTTGCAGTTGAGAAATATAGATAATTTTTTGAAAAGCAAAAAAAGAAAAATTTTAGATACAATCATCTGATCTGTTTTTACTCAATTCCTTAAGGGCAAATTCTAAAATAATTCTAGCCCAGGTACAATTCCCCTAAGAAAAAGAAAAGGTTAGATAAAATTAGATTTTTCTCTTTGCATCTGGGAAGCAGTGTAATCTCATGCAGATTTTTAGGTTTCCTGTAATGCAGCATAGATCCTGGAAATAGGATGGGAAAAAGAGCATATGAGCCCTTGGCACCTTGGAAAAGAGGCTTCCTGGGTCTTTGGGTTTCTTGTAATTTGTAAACTTCTCGGATTGTGCTTACACAACACCCAAATGGTTATTTGATTCAGCCAGTTCAGGGAAGAAATCTAATCAATTTTGTGATAGTTAGCAGTAATGGTGCTTTAAGGTTTGTAAAAGCCCCTTGCTTTATTTCATTTGATCCTCACAAAAATCTTGTGAAGTAGAGGTTATTATAATATTTTATTACTTAATATAATATATTTTATTATTTCTATTTTAGAGCAGAGGAGAATAAGACTGGGGAAATTTAAATGACTTTTTTAGGGTGACAGCTAGGAATTTCCCTAGGCAGACTATGGACTGAGGTTTTTCAGCATGTTTAGAGTATTATTCCTACAGCCATTATCAATTAAATATCATTTATTGAAAATAAGAAAAAGAATATTTGACTTTAAGTGAAAAGAGCTTTGGGTTTAAAACCAGAAGCTGTGATTTACTGCTTGGTGATTTTGGTGAAGTCATTTATCCATTTTGGGATTGTTTAGTGATTTTTTTTTGTAAAATATGGGAATTGGAGTAGGTGGTAAGTGTTATTGATTCCCATTCACTAGGTCTATTCAATTAAGTCTTTTAAAAAACACTTATTTTCTATCTTAGAATCATATTCCATTATGTACCATAATTTATTCATCCATTCCACTGCTGCCTATCTGATAGGTATCAGATGGAACCCCAGAGTTGTTATAATTCGAATTTCTCTATTAATGACTTTGAACATTTTTCATATATATACATATTGTTAGGTAGGATTTCTTCCTTTGAGAACTTCTTTATGTTGCTTGATCATTTCTTTATTGGTGAGTGACTCTTTTTCTTACCTATTTAAATCACTTCATTAAATATTTCATATATTAAACATTTATCAGGGAAATTGTGGCAAATATTTTCCCAGTTATTTATTTTCATCTAATTTTAGTTGCATTGATTTTATTTATCCAAATCTTTCATTCTATATATCAAACTTTTTGATATGTTGCTTTGCTAATATTCTATGTCATATTTTTACATTAATATTCATTTGGGATATTTGCATACAGTGTTCTTTCTCTGATTTATTGAATTTAGGTATCTGGCATCCTAGGATGGAGCATTACAGACCTCAGAGCTCCTAGACCTAGGATATGGCTGTCTAAGAGCTATAGTACTATGCTGATAGATAGCACACTGGTCAGTGCCCCTGTTCTCTACTAGTACCACCCCCTGAAGTTCCAACATCTCTGCTCTGGGGTTTTCTGATCACTCTGGATATTTTTGACCCTTCTGATGTTTTCCCAGAGGCTAGTGAATTTGCTTCAGTGGTTCCCTTTCCTACTGCCCTTTGCTGGAGAGGATGCTGGAGAGGGAGAATTGACTTACTATAGTTTTTCATTCTATTTCTTGATCATTATTCAGTTTGGTATGAAAATTTAGTATTTTGCTAGAGAATAGGTAATGGGAACTGGGCAACATACCTTTTCTTCAGGTGGCTGTCAGTAATCTTTCTAATCAATTCTGCTACCCTCCTTCAATTTATAGGTGATTTCTTACCATTCACATGCATAGTAAAGATTGTTATTTACATATATAACACACATATATACAATATATATATATATATGGTATAATTTGCTACCTTTCTACTGCTCTTTTCTTCTTTCATGCAGCAAGTCCTAATCATAGGTTCTCATTCTTTCTTTCTTTCCTTTTGTTCTCCATTTCATGGTCTATCCTCTGAAATGGAACTAATTCCTTCCTAAACCTAACCTCACTCTTAATCCCTGCCTCCTCTCTCTGAGTTCCAGTCCAATTCCCTGTTGGGTGTAGTATTTATTTCTACACCAAACCTTGTTGTATACTGTAAATAAATACTTGTTTTCTAGTTCAGATAAAAGGAAATTTTATGTGTAACCCTTTCCATCCCCCCTGTTATCCATGCTTATGGAACTTCCTTCTCTTGTATCTTACTCCATCTTCCTCTTTCTTCCCTAGGATATTCTTTTTCTCTCATTTTTAAAATCTTAAAATAAGAAAAAATACAGACAAACTGCTTCCAGGTTCTCTGTCTTATCTATTCCCTCAATGATCCTTGAAGCTATTAGAGTCCTTAGGGATCCTATTTTTCCTCTCTCTATTAAAATAGAAATCTATTAATAATCACATGGTCTCTTCTATCTGCTCAAATACATTTACATTTCAATATTTGACTTGTTTCCTATGTTTTCATTTCAAACTATCTACTCAGCACTGATCTTTTCTTCAGGAATAATTGGAAGACTTTTATTTCATGTATGATACATTTCCCCCTGGAAGATAATAGTCAGCTTTGCTAGAGATTTTCATTTCATATAAGTAGATTTTTATTTGTCAGATATTATTGCTATTATTGGCTTTGTCCTTTCCCTTTTGTAATTATGTGTTTTGAAATCTCCTCTTCTTTATAGTAATAACATTCAAGTTCTGTGTGATCTTGGTTATTGTTCCTTGTTATTAGAACTCTTTCCTTCTGATAGCTTTTTTCTTTGATATAGGAGGTCTGGATTTTGTTTCTGATGTTTTTGTTTTGAGTTTCTTTCAGGAGGTAACTGGTACATTCTTTTTATTTTTTACTTTGTCGTCCGGTTTTAATAAATATGGGAAGCTTTCCTTCCTTCTTTTTTTAAAAAAAGCTTTTATTGTTATATTTTGTTTATTTACATAACACATTTATCCTCAGTGTATCTATATCTCTTACATCATCCTTAGAGAGAGCCATCCTATATAATATATAATATTGTTGAATAGAAGAAAAAATGAAGAGGAAAATAAACATCAAAATATAAACTCAGCAAAAAGTCTGAAATTATATGAAACCACATTCATGGACCTCTGCAAAAGGTAGGGGGCATTTCTTCATATCTCCTCTCGGAAGTATACTTGTTCTTTATAATTTTGTCACATTCACTTTTAGGGTTTTTTCCTTTTAATTGTTTTGGTTACATGGTTCTGGTCATTGGGTATATTGTTTTCTTAGTTCTACTTTGTATCAGTTTACACAGATCATGCTTCTCTGTATTTATAACATTTATAATTTCCTAGGATATTGTCAGATAAATCATCACACAATTTGTTAAGCTTTTTCTAATTGACAGATATGTTCCTAGTTTCCAATTTTTTGCTGTCATGAAAAATTCTGCTATAAATAATTTGTGTATATGGGGATTTTCCCCTTATCAGTTGCTTCTTTGGAGTATAAACCTGGTGATAGAATCTTTGGATCAAAAGGTATGGAAATTTTATTCACTTCATTCTAATAATTCCAAATTACTTTACAAAATCATACTCTACCAACACTATACTAATGTGCCTGTCTTCCCACAACCTCCCTAACATCAACTCTTCCTGTCTTACCATCTTTATCAGTTTGCAGGGTTTGAGGTGAAACCTCTGAATTTTGATTTGTATTTCTCTTAATAGTGGTTTGGATCATTCTTTCATATGCTGTTAATAGTTTCAAATTTGTTTGAAAATTATTTGTTCACATTCTTTGATTCCTTCTCCACTGGGGAGTATAAGGGGTGAAGAAGGAGCTCTAATCTGACATCGGTTAGCTTATTTCATTAGTTTAGGTGCTAAGCACTGTTTTGCTGCTGAAGGATTATAAATTCTTCCAACGTGTTCTAAATTTGGCACCTTGGGACAAAGACCATGTCATCCTGCCTTAGTTATAAAGCCTTAAAGAAACCAAAGGGATTAGGATAAATCTATTTAGATTTTAGGTTACAGTCTTGTCTGAGAAATCCTCCTATTGCCAAATAGAACATATTTGAAGCCCATAAATGAGCAAATAGTAAAGCAATTAATTTGAGGGCAGAACTATTAAAGATCCTAGAAAGATGAGGTAATTGTTGCCTTTTGAGGAAAGCAAAGGTCTGAGACTATGAATGCTCTGTAAGGTGAAAGCCTGAATTATAAGGATCAGTCACTTAATTTCCCTGTGGTGGCTTCTAAATGAGGACCAGGGGGCAGATGACAACCTATCTAACTAGGACTAATAAACTACTATTTTCAGTGTTTACTAAGATAGGGCAGAAGATTTTTAAAAGCACCAATTCTCCAAGGAAAAGGCATGTACCCATTAATGATTATTAAGAAGCTATTAGTATTTTCTTTACCTTTTGGATTAAAACATTTCACAATTGAAAAACTTCACTCTACAATGAGGTTTAGGGGCAGATTGGAACAATGAATTTAATTTATTCATTAAGATATCCTATTTTTTAAAGGTTCTTAGATTAAAGAAATAGCAGGACACCCTGAATGAAATGAAGTCTTTCTCTGTAGATTTCATTCCCCTCATCAGTGGTTAAGGTTAGGGTTAGAAATCGGTGACGTATTTAGGGTTAGGGTCATGCCAGTAGACCCTAATGTGGCACCTTGACCTCATATTCTCCTTACTTTTCTCTGTCCTTGTGGTTTCACATTTGGTGCAGTGGATCATTCAAAGTCTGAGTTCCTTTAAATTAAAAGCATTCAAATATCCCCAGGTAAAATTAGTCTCTGAAGTGGTTAGCAAGCAGTTCTCAAGAAGGTAAAAGGAGATAAAAGCTATCAGGAAGAAAAATAGAAGCAGTCAGCAAGGAAGCTCTCTGAGATCTAAGGAGTTCTGTGAAAATCCTCAAAACCTCTTGTATGTTCCTTGTCCAAACTTTGGTCAATTGGGCCCCAAATCATTCCCTTTATGGGCAAAGCTAACTAAAATTCTACCAGGTCTTCTTCATAAAGTTACTCACAGCAGCCTCATTGATGCTCTTGGGTCATGAGTGGCCTTTCTAGTTGCACCAGTGTCCTGACCCACATCTTTCTTTCATGATCTTAATTTTCTTCATTTTTTGAAATTCTTTGTTCTTTCTGTTATTCCTTCTCTGTGTTTTGCCCTCAGTTTCCCATATTTCCTCCCTATTTTTACCTTTCCTGTTCTCTTTCTTTCTTTCTTCAGTAGATACTTTGGCTGGAAGGGACCTTAGAGATTCAACTTTCAATAATGTAATAAACATTATTGTAATATAATATAATTTTGAATATCCTACATTATTGTAAAGATGTAATTTTGAATATCCTACTCAATATGGTGTAATTCTAAGGAAATTATTTGGAGGCCACTACATTTAGCATAATCCTAATGGTTATTATTTTTCATTTGTGCAATTTTAGATCTAAACTACATGCCCTTTTTTAGCAGAACAACAAAGGCTGAAAGACTGAGTTCCAGAACTTCAAGAGGTAAAACCAATTTCTTGCCAACTCTATGGGGGTAAAATCAAGCCTGCTTTTTTTTTTTTCAAAATAGGTAGAACATTTATAAAGGGGACAATATTTTCATTAAGGAAAAAAAACCTTGCTTTTCTTCCATAATCACCAATAACCTTGTTGTTTGTTGTTTTGTTGTGGCCCAGATTTCTAGAAAAAAAATTCAACTTAGCTCTACTTATTGTTATTTCTTTAATTCCTCTCAATTCTTAATATTTTAAGTCCTCTAGATCAAGGGACCAATTCTTCATAACCATTTTTATTGACTCATGTACCCTTTCGGCAATTGGGTGAGGTCTACTAGATCCTTCTCAAAGTAATGTTTTTCAATGCATAAAATAAAATAGAATTACAAAAGAAATCAATAATATTGAAATTATTATATATTATTATTTATATGTATATACTCACACATATATTCCAAGGTTAAAAGCTTCTGCTCTAGACTATCTGTCTTGAAGGGGACATGTGGATAAGGTTTTTATCTTTACCAATCCCAGTGTCTCACCTATTCTGGGCTATCCTCCAAGAGTGCAATTTTGACCCTGAGGCTCGTAACTGAGGAGGGGGTTGCTTTTAACATGAGGTAATAATTAGTGTCCATTGGTATGCCTTCCATTAACAATAGACACAACTAGCTCTTGGCAAAGGCATTTACTAAGCTGATAAAGTAAAAGTGGTAGCTTAAAAATATTTTTCTTTTCAAATATTTGGAGCATACTTTCTCCCCTAACATATTGTATCTATAGTAAGATTGATTTCAAACTTAGAGGATATTGGTTGTAAGACATATAGGTAGACTTCATGTGTGCCAAGATAACTCATAGCTTTTCGTACTCTCAAGCCAATAAATTCTTTTAGACTTGATAGAGTAGCCCCTCTCCTTTGGAATTTTGGAGGATTTGTCCCAGAACATGGCCACTCTGCTTAGACCATACCTTCCTCCTCTTACTAAGTGTTCTAAGAGATATGACATTCCCTTGGTCCACTCCACTGCTCTTCCCTTCATTCTGGAACACCTGCCACTCTGAGCCACCTGAACAATTGTTACTTATAATATCAGGATGAATGGTCCCAGAGTCACCTTTACTATTTTACTTGGGATAATTTTAAGGACTTTTAATTCAACATAGAATTCAGATAGGATTGATTGTATTGATTCCAGAAAAAGATCTGGAAGAGGCATTCAGTCAGAGAAGGGAGTGAGAATTCAAGACCCTAAGTCTTGTTTCCTATATATTTATATAGAAGATGATGACTTATTTTTTAGATTTCTTTAACTTATTAATCTTTCCTTGTATTATTTTATCAACTTTCATTTTTCTTGGCAGGAAATATTAATAACCATATGGGATAATTTATTTATTTATTTCTGAAAGTTCATTTAATTAATTAATTAATTTAGAATATTTACCCATGGTTACATGATTCACCCCCCTCCTGTAGCCAACAAGCAATTCCACTGGGTTTTACATGTGTCATTGATCCAGTCCTATTTCCATATTGTTAGTATTTGCACTAGGGTGAACATTTAGAGTATATATTCCCAATCATATCCATATGGGATAATTTAAAACAACAGAGAAGGGATTCAGAGATTATAGTCTCAGATCTGCCAATAATGAGCTGAAGGACCTCACCTCTTTGGTCTCAGTTTCTCATCTTTCAATTAGAGGGTCAGACTAGATAATGATGTAGAGATTCCTTCCATTTTTAACAGTGAGCAACTATACAATTTCTATATATTGAAAAACTTGTGTTCCTCAGAGTCAGATAAGCTGTGGTGGAATGGAGTGGTCCTGGAAATGAGAAAAAATCAGGAGGAAAACCCACTAAATCAAGTGATGAGGTTCTCTACTGTAATAAATTTGGAAGTTTGGGAGCTGCAATAAGCCTAAGATACCAAAACACTCAAATCATCTCAGCCTCTAGGCTTTTATATTTTAATTAATCAAATTTATTTTTTAGTATCAGAGACAATTTTTAATATGTATTTCTTAAATTGTGGATTCAAAATGACTATATAATGGAGCAGATGACACTGGCATCATTGAGGTGACTACAGTTATGGGAGAACCAGTCTTTGTGAGAACACTCCCTTAGGTGGGATTCATTCCCTGTACACTGGACATCATATAGGGAAACTGGTCCTGAGCCTTGGCCAAAATGAGAATTTCTTGGGGCAGAAATAGCTGTCCCACAGCCCATTTGTCTGCAGACCACCTCAGCATCCTTCAGGTCCCAGCTGTCATCACACACCGTTCCCCATTGTCCATCATGGTAAACCTCTACACGACCTTCGCATCTGACTGAGGAAGCTGCCAGTCTCAAGGAGGAATCTGGAACAAGAATAGAAATGATTAATATAAAATTACAATTAATTGAAAAAGTATTGAGCATTAGGGGACCATGATGATGATCAGCAGTTGATCAAAGCTCTCTCCTCAAGGTTAATAGCCAACAATATCCAGTGTATCTTCATAATAACTATTATGTAAAGGGAGCAAGAATTGCCCCCATCTAGAAAAGTAAAATAACTTGCCCTGGGTCAAGCAGCAAGTTAGCATTAGATGAAGGACAAAAACCCTATTTTTTATTCTCTTCTCTTATCATTGCATTGCCTTCCTCCCAGATCAGACATAGGATAGAAGCAATATACTCTTTTGGTGAATATTTACATAGTCTCGAAACCATGGGCTGAAGACCAGGGTAATGTGATTATTTTTGGAGGGAAATTCTCTAATGGTTTCTATGAAGTCCTTTAGAACAGGAACATGGGACTATTTAATTCTAGGACAAATAGACCCATCTATTTCAGTACTTCTTGAGACTGTCCCTAATAACACTCACTGAAGTTTATAATAATGACCTTGAATCTTCAAAAATGTTGAGATTATTTTCAGCATCCTTTTCTTGAGATGGCAGGGAAGTGAGTAAAAATGTTTGGAAGATTTTTTACTCCAAATGGTTAAATGTAAATAGGGATAGAACACTTAAAAAAGGAAGATTTAGTGACATGGAGAATTCACTTAGATGGAATAGCTCATTCTCCAATGATATAAGGTGTTAGTAAAATTTTGTCACCAGAATTTTCTTAATCCATCTTAAATTAGATATTCCAGTTTACCTTCTTTGTAACATCACATTCACAGAATCACAGATTTTGATATTTGGAAAAGGCTTTCAAAATAATCTAATTCATATCCCCAAAAGAATTTGCGCTGTAACACACCTGATAAATATTCATGTATCCTTGTCTTGAAGACACTCAATAAATACCCACTTTTTTTAGAAGTAGCCTTTCCATTTTTGGATAGCTCTGATTTTTAGGAAGTTGTTCCTTATGTTAAGTCTAAATTTGGCTTTTTACAACCCCTGTCCATTTGCTAGTTCTGCCCTGTGAAGCCAAAGAGAACAAATTTAAATCTTATCTACAGGACAGTCTTCCAAATATTTGAATGCAACTGTCATTCTCTCCCTGAGTCTTCTCTAGGTTAAACACCATTTCTTTTCAACTGATCTTCAGGACTTCCGGTTAAGATGGCGGCTTAGAGAAAGCTAAAGCTCAGATCTCCGGAAAACCCTTCCTGACCGATCTCAAACGATAAGCTCCTAAGGCGCCGAAATTCAAAACGATCAACAGCACAGACCCTGGGAACCCTCCTCCTGGACCTGGACCCGGTTCAAAAGGTACGGCTCCCCTCAAAAGCCAGAACCCGAGATCCCTCGGACCTCAGGGGTAGGAGCACAGAGTCCAAGGCTCCCGGAAGCCGCAGCCCTGCGGGGCTCAGAGAGCAGAACCCTCAGGGCCTTCTACAGTCCGGGTGAAAGTTACTGCCTGGGGCTTCCGCTGCAGAGAGCTGGTCGAAACAACAGCAACCCTCAGGGCGGGCAAGACAGCCTCACTGGCTGGATCCTGCTATCCAAGTCTCAGCGAAAGTCCCTGCCCTCAGAGCTTGGGCTAGCTGCAGCCCATCCCCCCGCAGGCTGACGAAACAGCCTCACGGCCAGCGATTCTGAAGGCAACTTCCGGAAAGCGAGCTAGGGGGAGAGTGTGGCCTCGTGGTCTGACCCTTCCATTCCAGTTCCAGTGAGGCATATTCAGTTTAACCCAGGGAAAGCTCATAGAACCATCTGCCCAGGACTGCCTCTGAACACCAGACAGAGACAAGAAAAACTAATCCTCCACATTCAGAAATGGCAAACTCCACAGAACCACAGAAGCCCCAAAATACCAAGAAAAATAAGAAGAAAGGGGCGACTTTGGACACATTCTATGGAGCCAAAATACAAAATACAGAGCAGACAGAAGATAATATAAAAGAAAATGCTCCAAAACCTTCCAAAGGAAATGGAAACTCTCCACAAACCTATGAAGAATTTGAATCAGAAATGACCAAAAAGATGGAAGCCTTCTGGGAGGAAAAGTTGGAAATAATGCAAAAGAAATTCACGCATCTACAAAACCAGTTTGACCAAACTGTAAAAGAAAACCAGGCTTTCAAGGCCAGAATCAGGCAGCTCGAAGACAACAATCGTGTAAAAGAGCAAGAATCAATAAAGCAAAGCCAAAATACCAAGAAATTAGAAGAGAACATAAAATATCTCACCGACAAGGTGATAGATCTGGAAAATAGGGGGAGAAGGGATAATTTAAGAATAATTGGACTCCCAGAAAAGCCAGAAATAAACACCAAACTGGACATGGTGATACAAGATATAATCAAAGAAAATTGCCCAGAGATTCTAGAACAAGGGGGCAATACAGCCACTGACAGAGCTCACAGAACACCTTCTACACTAAACCCCCAAAAGACAACTCCCAGGAATGTAATTGCCAAATTTCAACTGATCTTCATTTGATATAACTGGAGGTTTGCCATCATTCTGATTGCCTAACTTATTAATGTCCATTCTAAACTGCATATTCTGAACTGAATACAATTTGCCATATGTGTCCCAACCAGTGCAGAAAATCGGCAGGACTATTTCTTTCTTAAGTTTTTTTTTTTATGGAGTCTGAGATTGCATTGGCATTTTTTTGTTCACCATCTTATATTGTTGGCTCACACTGACCTGGTAGTCCATCAAGACTCCCAGATATATTTTTAAAGTCAAATTACCATTTAATCATTTTATATTTGTGAAGTTAATTTATTAAAGCCAACTATAAGACTTACATTTCTCTTTATTAAATTTCTGGTTTCCATAAATGTATGAGAATATGGCATTCTCTAGAAAGATTCTAATTCTTTTAGAAAAATTAGAAAAAAAAAAGAAAAGATTTCTAATTCAGAGACAGAGAAGATAGTAGGTAAAAGATAGTACCTGAGCAGATGACACCAGCATCTTCATAGTGGCCACAATTGTGGGAGAACCAGCCTCTGTGGGAACACTCCCAAAGATGGTGTTCATTCCCTGTACACTGTACATCGTCCATTGCAATGGGTCCTGAGCCTTCTCCAAAATAGGCATTTCCCAGGGAGGAAACAGCACTCCCACAGTCCAGTTGTCTGCAAACTACCTGAGCATCACTTAGGTCCCAATCATCATCACAAATAGTCCCCCACTTTCCATCATGGTAAATCTCTACCCGGCCTTCACACTTGCTGTAGCTGCTTATCAATCTCAGGGAACCCTCTGGAAAACACATCAAGAAATTTGTTTTATTTGAGTATTTATCTATTTTCATGTTTAGTAGTCAGGGTTAACTCTTCCCCAGAAAAGTTTGGGAAGGGTCCATCTCCCAAAGGGCATATTATTAGGGAATGATTTATCATGATTTTTTCCAACCCTCTGCTCCATTTTGATAGAGGAGATGTGACTTGGGAGGAGGCAACTGGAACACTGGAAATGAAGAGAATTCTCCAATCTCCAAATTTAGTCCCAAATGAAAAAGGAGTACAATCATCTACAATGGATGACTAGACCCGCAGTTAGACATTGTATGATTTTCCCCACTCCACAATTCATCTTGAATGTATCTTACCTTTATGGATAGAGCTATAGGAAGCAGAAAACCCTCGCTCTGTGATGCTTCCATCAGTTTTAAAAACTACTGTCATTTGGTTGGATTGTGATGTTAGTGCTTGAATGGGACCTTTGCAGAATCTTCCAAGTAAAGGACCATCCATTGAGCCATCAAAAACCTCAACATAATCATATTTGCAGGAATTATCAAATTCTAGTCTGTGGGACAGAAAACCAAGATGATAAAATTTATTATTCCACTCATCCCAGTTGCATTTGAAGCCATGCCAGTAATGGAAAATGGCAGAATTTCCTGTAGCATACCTTGGCAGTGCCTATCTTTTTAGCTCTCACTGTGACATTTGTTGTTCTTTCCCATGTAAGGGAGGAAATTTCCTACTAGTAATCCTATGTGAAAAATAGCAATAAATTGTTGACTTAATTGAAAATATTTCTTCAACTATATTTTTCACACAAGCAATAAATTTAGAAGAATTCTTTATAGAAAATGAGTCTGTTATTTTAAGGAATCACTGCTTTACTGAAAAGATGTATATATTAATATTTTTCAGGCATTAAATGTAAGCTATTTAAGTGATGCAAAGAGGGGCAGCTAAGTGTCTCAGTGGATGGAGAACCAAGCCTAGAGACATGAGGTTCTAGGTTCAAAACTGGCCTTAGATAATACCTGTGTGATCCTGAATAAGTCACTTAACCCAGTTACCTCACCCTTAACATTTTTCTGCCTTGGAACTGTTACTTAGTATTAATTCTAAGACAGAAGGAAAGAATTTAAAAAATATAAAATACATTACTCAAAGTAAATTATTTTATAAAATGAATATTGATCCTTTAAATTAATCTTTTGTGTCAATTCATATTTTCATGGATCAGCATTGTTTAAGGTAGGTTTGTCTATCAAGGTGTCTGAAAATGAGTTCAAAATTCTTCCAATGTAAATTGTTTTCCTGTTGATCAAAGAATGAATTGCAAATGAAACAAGTGTCCCAGAAAGCCAACTGGAACACATATGAAAGGAAAATTGTTTTATTTCATCTTTGAATTCTAAGGTCTTATTCTTCCTCTTTCCTTATCATTAAATCCACTTCTACCATGACTAGGTGAAGCACTGGCCAATGATGGCAGATTTAGAGTCAACTTTTCAAGTTGTAAACATGTTTAACCATCAAACTCATGAATTACTTTTGGTTTATTGATGTTTTTTAGTACTTTATTGTCTTTTTTCTTCATACCAATAGAATTCTCTCTAGAAACTCAGAAGTACATTTGAGAAAAACATTGATCCATTGGTCATATTTGATGTATACTCATTCTGTATTTATAATCTACCACTCTTTCTACCAAGAGGAGAGAATGGGGTCATGAGAGTTTTCCAAGGTCATTACCTTGTGCCCAAATAAGACTACTACTCAGAAAAAGAAAAATGTTGCATATAGCATCATGTTAAATTGTACCAATAATTAGGTCACATTAATTAATTAAAATGTAGGTCACATATTATAAAAGCATCTTGGAATCATGTTTTTCCTTCTCAAGAAGCATATTGCTTCAAGGAGCAGCAACCTAAGTATGATTTAAATAGTTTATCTACTCAGGAAGTAAATATTCAGTCTCCTTTCTCTTTCTCAGAGAAAATTCCCTCATTTTTTTCCTAGCTTCAGAATGGATTATAGATCTCTTCTCCCTTCTATCCTTACCCTTTACCCCATGATCATAAGAAGTAATATGTCTGAGTCACTAGCATCTTGCAATGACTGTTCATGAGAAAAATGACACCTAATCGGAGCCAAGAGTAATACATCTCATCTTTACAAGAATCCTGATAGATAAAACTGAAAAAGAAGACCTATAACTTTATCCATGAATTAAAGATCACTAGCCTCAGCCCTTGGATTACCAGACTAAAGCTCAAGCTAACATCAGGTTATCTAGGAGAAATTATATTACTAGGCTACCAGGGTTTTACTTACTGAAAATCATCAAAAACCAGAACAATATGGAAATTTTTGGGTACTTCTATTTCCCAGATGCAGTTCAGAAGGAGAGGATAGTGTCCAGGGTAATATGGACTGGTAAATGATCCACTTGAATTGACAAGGTGACCCCCACAGAGAGGTCTTCTAACTGAAAAAAACCAGAAAGGAGAAAAAACTGTTATTTATGAGGAATTGAGAAGTTAGGCTTGTTTTCCGTTGGTTGGTTATTTACTCTCAGAGCATGTATTCAGTTCCTTCTATGTTCTTGATCCTATATCACCTTCTACAAAATCATATAGTTATAGTCTTTAATGTTTTATTTGAAATCAGTACTTAACGGTTTTCCCAAGTACCTGTGGAATGTTACAGAGTAAGTCTCTCTTCCCCAGAGAATTAATTTCAAAAATGACCCCTTAGTATAGTTAATACTATACTTATAGTATTATAATATATATATTATTATATATTACATATATATAATATATATAATATAATATAGTGCAGATTCTTGGTCCATATACCTATGGAAAAAGTGATCTTTGTAATGTCTGTAAAGAGAATAAGATGATGCATAAGATACACACACACACACACATATATCCTTTTGCATTTTGAGAAGACATTGAAGGGACTTTTAATTTAGAAATCTTATATCAGAGAGATTTTCTTATACATCTTTAAGACAAACTACTTGTATTCCAGTCTCCCCATCCTCTTCCTACCCAAAATAGACATCCTGGATCTAAGCTCTGATTGGTGAGTCTTCATTTTACCTAATCTAGGTTCTGGTCTGTCATTCCATTTCCTTGGCTATCTCTAAGCCACGGTGATTTCTCCTTTGTCCTCCACCCCTACTCTAACTCTTATTTTCTATGTATATTGGCTTCTCCTTTATGAAGTAAAGAAAGAAAGAAACATTTAAAGCATCTACTGTGTGTCAGACATTGTACTAAGTGATTTACAAATAACATGATAATGATACCATTATTGCATCCATTTTACAGTTAAAGAGAATGAGGAAGACAGAGGTTACTTGCTCCAAGTCACACAATCATTAAGTGCTTGGTTTGCATTCAGGTCTTCCTGACTACAGGTCCAGTGCCCTTTCCACTGTTCCACCTACTTTTATAATGTAAACTCCTCCTGAATTAGGGATTGTCTTGCTTTTTGCATTTGTATCCCCAGCACAATGCATTGCACATGACATGCTTAATAAATATTCTTTAATTGTTGTTAGTGCATTTTCAAAAAAGACCAAGGACATTACAAGGTGATGTCTTGACTTGTGCATAAATCAGATTTAAGTGAGTCAGAGTTACATAAAGTTATTGGTCTCACACTTCCAGAGATATTGAAGTCCAATGGCAAGTAATTACCAATTGATTAATTTCTGGTGACCCAAGTGAGGGAGAACACTACACTGGGAAAAGAGTATTAACTATGATGTTAGCAATGAAAAGTCAGTTTTGCTGAATTAGATTTGCTTTTATCATAGTAAAAATTAATATTTATATAGTACCTACTATGTGTTAGCACTATGTTAAGAGCTTTACAAATATTATTTCAATTTACCCTCACAAAATCCCTGAAATTTAGGGGCTACTATTAGTCCCCTTTTGTATATGAGGAAACAGAAAAATAGAGATTAAGTGTCTTGCCTGTCCACACAGCTAGTTTAGTATCTGAAGCTACATGTGAATTCAGATCTTCCTGGCTCTAGGTCTTGTGCTGAGAAACCACTGAGAAACCAAGTTGCTGCTTTACAAACAACTTTATTTTTTTTAAAAGCTATTGCTTTTTGTCTTAGAATTGACAAACAACTTTATAAAAGTTATTTCATTGAATTTGGAACTAGAAATACCCTTAGAGCTTCCCCTTCCATCCTTTCATTATACAGGATAGGAAATTGAGGATGTTGAGTGAATTGACTTAGATTATAAAGCCCAGTAGAGGCAGTTCAGAAATGAAATTCTAAGTGCCCTGATTACTAATCCAGTATCCTCTCCATTTTACCAATGGGTCTTGAGATTGTGGAACCCCTCCTCACCCCCAGAAAAACTTACCAATTGATGGAGGATAGGAATCTGGGTCCAATGGCTTTTCTGGAAAGCAATCAGTACCAAAATTAGATAACTCAAATTCATAGCCAGGAAAGCAAATAACAAGATTTGAGATCATATATTTTTTTAAAAAGCAACTCTCAATTTCAACCCTAACTCATTTTCCTTACTCTAAAGCCAATATTCCCTTAACTAAGGGATGAATCTGTGAACGAAAAACACAGGTCTTTGGTTTTGAAGGGTATGTTAGCAAGCAAATCATCTGTATTTCTACAGAATCTCTAAGAGGCTTTTACAGCCAGTACAATCCATTTAAATCTTCTTCTTTCATGGTTTCATTTACACTAATAAGCTAAAGTGGTCACAAACTCTTAAGGGCAACCAACTCTTAATGCCATTAAGTGAATGCATCAACAAAAGGGAGGGCAATTTTATTTCTCTCTATAAAACATTACTTCTCTTGACATAAATGGAGATAAGAGCTCCCATTTGAAAAAAATATCCAAGTGTCAACTAAGAGGATCTGTAGAGATGTTTTGGAAAAGGTACAGTACATCACAAATGAGAGGCTTGGTGGTGTAGATATTATTTATTCCTACCTTTAGGTTTCCCCACATCCTTTTCTGCCAGGCATGCCAAGATGAGAAAGGTAAGAGTGAAGAGGCTTCCTAATGGTGACATGTTTGCCCCTGAACTGCACTGAGCTATCCAAGACTTTTATACCTACACCGTATTTACAATCTTTGAGGGTTATGCCAACTATTCTTTACTTTGATTAATCTCTACTTGACATTTCTAGATAACTAGGGCAATGGGAGCATGTGAGAAAAATGCAGATGTGTCCAGTGTTATTCATGGCCATTCACTGTGGAGTACAAACTCTGAGGTGACTTTGCCAACCTTAACTTCATGGATAACAAACCAACTAACACATTTGGTTTGTCTAAAAAATGCTCAAAGTTTAATTCTTAATTTGTGGGCAACACAAAAGCAGAGGCTCCTGTAGACTTTAAGATTTAGAAGTGCATCTTCTGGAATAAAGCTTATGAGTGTTTTTCAGGCTGATTTCCTAAGTATCCATAAGACTTCTACTTAGAAATGAAAAAAAAAATTGCTGATAGAGCAAGAGGATCATTGATTATGGGGTTTAGGGAGGAAAGGTTGAAGGCAGGCTGGGACATCTAGTCAA
Source organism: Monodelphis domestica (assembly GCF_027887165.1). Lineage (NCBI taxonomy): Eukaryota > Metazoa > Chordata > Mammalia > Didelphimorphia > Didelphidae > Monodelphis > Monodelphis domestica. The sequence continues at coordinate 89,311,172 of NC_077227.1, forward strand.
GAACATGAAGTGATCATCAAGTCCTTGGAGATCTTTTTTTTTTGCCCACTATCTCCTCTACAGAAGGGTGGAAGGAGGCATATGCTTTCAGTTGCCATAGTTTGTCCATTTCTTTTATTTAATCTGCTATGTAATGGGATAGAGAAGAAGGATTAGGAAACAATAATTAAGTTTTTAAATGATCAATATAATATTAAATAGTAATAGTCATGAGTTTTATAGTTTGGACATTCACAACTCAAGGGTCAGACTCTAAATCTTCTTGGAGAAATTCTTCTATTTCTTATTTTTCATGGAGAAAAATATTTTTTTCTGGTAAGAAGAGAGATTATATAAGCCCTTAGATTCCAAAGATGTTCTTAAGAGGTCTTTCTAGAATCCCTGGATCACCTAATATGCCTTCTTTGAATAATGGGAAGTATTTTGGTGGGGGAAATTTTCAGTTCATTTCACAACATTTTGACAGTGTTCTACAGAAAGCTTTAAAAAAAACCATTACTTATGTAAATACATGTGTGCAGAGGGTCAATTAAATTACTGATTTGTTATCAATATTTTAATTGTGTGGTGATTATAATTAATTTTTTTACTGTTAAGTGAATGTCACAATGAGAACTACAAAAGTAGATAGTGCCAAAATATGCTCAAGTAAGCCCTATCATTCTCCCATATTGCATGGCTTCCCTAGAAATTGAGATTGGTAGAATAGAGAATTTTATGATCTTGCTTTTTCTTTTCCACAGAGTGGAATTTGGTGATTCTTGTTTTTATTATTACTTTGAGATTTTTGATTGCTTGCTTAATGGTTTTTCATTTGAAAGCTATTATAATTATTCTATTGTCATACTAACTAATCCAACCAAATAGCAGTTGTACTTAAAAGTGATGACATTATTGCATATCAAGGGATTTTTTTCTTCTTAAAATTCCTTTAACATTGATAAGACACTTCTAGTACTAATGCTTTTGGTGGGGGAAATGGTACATTAGCTATCAACCCAAGTTTAGGACTTTAGCTTCATCTCTATTATATTTCATCTTGATAGATTCAGATAAATATTGATATCTTTGTGATTATTTACTCTGTCGTTGACATGTTAAATATCCCTCTTCTAGCATCAGATCATCTGAAAATTTGATAAACATATTATCAATGCCTTCACCCAAGTTTTTTATAAAGACTTTGAGAATTAAGTCTTTATTACAGAGGATAGGAAACCAAGGCTTGGGGACATTAAGGCTCTTTTTCAGGTTGTAAAGCCCAGTAGAGGTAGAGCACGACTTAGAACCAAAGTGTCCTGGCTCCTAGACCATCTCCTCCATTCTACCACTGTGCCTTAAGATTTTGGGAAAACCGCCCACCAAAACCTACCAAGTGGTAGAGGATTTGAATCTAGATTTAATTGTTTTTCTGGAAGAAAAGCAATATCAAAATTAGGTAACTCAAATTCAGTCATTGGAGCAATAGGTAAATAAAATTAAACAAACAAATAAATAAGATTACAGGTCACAATCTTTCACAATTCAGAAATTCAATCCAAACTTAAAATCTCCCAAGTAGAGCTATTTTCCTGCTCTGAAGCCAATATCTGCTCAGCTAAGGAATGGATTGTAAACACCAGCCTGAATTCAAAAGTCTAGTTCTGATGGGTATGTTAGCAAACAAATTATCTCCATTTCTTCAGAATCTCCTAGTCTGGAGACAGGGCAATCAATTTATATCCTCCACCTTTATGGTTTCATATCTAACAAGAACCCTCTTAAAGGCTCACAAACTCTTAAGGCCATCCAACCTTTCATGCCATTAAATGAATGTGTCAGCAAACATCACAAAGATGTCTTGAAGGGCATTTTGTTTCTCTTTACAAAAGACAAAGTTGCTTCTAAGCCAGACAGATATGATAGCTCACATTTAAAAAATGTCCAAGTAAGAGGATGTATGGAGATGTTTTGGAAAATGTAGAGTACATCACAAATACAAGACATGGGGCATATGGGGAAGGAGTGTAACCATTTTTTCCTTTGAGGCAGACAGAGGATAAGTGGCTTGCTTAGGGTTATCAGCTAGCAACTGTCTGAGGTCATATTTCAACTTATTTCAGACCTAGTGCTCTATCCACCATGGGATCTAGCTGCCTATGATGTACCTAAAAGCCAGTCTCTCTCCTGTGTGGTGTCTAAAATCCCTATCTTTACCATTGCCCTGTCACAGTTAAAATAAAGGTAGACTGAGGCACAAAATTCTGTGTATGAAAAATTTATTTGTAAAAATTATTAGTAAAAAATTTATTATTAAAAAAATTACCATAAATAGTTTCCTCAGCAAAGCTAAGACACCAAATGAGGCAGACTCTTTTTAGTTTTAGGGAGTACAGAATAAGTAGCGAGTAAAGAACAAGACTTTGTAGGCAGGGAACAAATTATGACTCATTTCAAGAGCCTGACATCTTGAATGGCAAAATCAATATGATTGATTCAGACAATCATCATCCTTGGTTACCGAGAGACTACTACCAACCAACATATGGGGGCAATATAATTGTTTAGAAATTACAAATAAGGGGCTAGCAACAACTCTCCTTCCCTACTGTGATGGGGAAATGTTCATTGTTCAAGTCTACTTGTAGGGTTAGAGAGTATGAACCATACTTCTTTGGATAACAAACCAGATGTGCTTGATGGTGTAAAGACACGAGACCAGATTCCCTATTATCTATCCACATCTCCCCAAAGATGACAGATTTCTTTGAGTAAAGAAGAGAACAGTAATTAGCTGAAGAAGTGGATTTCTAAATTAACTCAATGCAAGTTAGCTGAATTTCTGAACTAAAAGCAAAGAACATGATATAGTTACAGGACAAAATCAATAGATTATAAATAGGATAAATTAAAAAAAAAAGAGACATGGAATCAATCTGATAGTTTCAGCTCCCTGTAGCACTTCCTGAGTATTATGGGAACAGAGGCTATTAAAGTTGGAAGAGACCTTGGAGAAAACCCAAGATGAGCAAACGAGGCACAAGACCAGAACAAATCCCAAATTAAATGATTTAAGGTTATAGGTGTAGAAATGAGCAGGTCTGGGATTTGAAACTAAGATCCTTAACTATAAATCCAGCATTCTTCCTCCAACACTACACTTATTTCAGGTAGCAAAATGCAGCATAATGGGGAATTGAATTGGGAGTCAAAAGACCTGAGTTCTATTTTCTTCTCAATCACACAACATTTGTGTTATATGTAAGAAGGCAGGGGTCCAGAAATGAACTCTAGCCTCGGAGAAGAAAACTTGAAAAGTTGTGGGACCATAGGCAAATCTCTTTGCTGCTTTATAATCTGTTTCTTCTTCTGTATAAGTAGGAGAAAATATAAAGAACTGCAATAAGAAAAAAGAATAAAAAATATTCTCAGAGTTCCCTACCAGCTTTAATGTTCTATGATTCATTCTTTTACTTGATCAGGGAAATTTATTAGAAGAAATTAACTTATATGATAGACATGACTCATTATCATTTATTATTTGTTCCCTACTAGAGAGCAGGTCCTGAAAGAAATCTCTACTAAGGACAATGATCTTATTGGGAAGGAATGAACAAAATTTGTTGTGAGAGTTGAAACCCTAGATAAATGAAGAGGTTTGTAAGAGATCCTTTGTTTGCCTTTGTTGAGTTCATCCCAGAATTCTGAAATGACTAGAAGATGTAATTGCTAAGTGGGGCCACCAGTGATCTTATACAGATAATAGAGAATAGGAAAGGTTTTTGCAAAAGTAGAGAAAGGAAAATGTTCCAATCTTTTTAAATGAGAAGAAAGTGGTATTTGTAAACTCTAGTCTCCTGAGTTAGGATTCTATTCTTGGCAAAATTCTAGAATGTATTGTCAAAAGGAATATTTGTGAGTTTTCATACAGAGAAGCAGTAATCACTATGAGCCTTGATAGTTTCATAAGAAATAGGCTGTTCCAGACTAATGTCCTTTAATTTAAAAAATAGTGTTAGGTGACTGGTAATGCAAGTAAACGTTATGAACTTAGAATAAAATGCAGTTGCATTTTAAAATCCAAAGTTAAAATGTAGAGCAACAAGTTACAGTTAGTCAAAATTACCCTTGAAAATCTTTTAAATTGTCTAAAAGGGAGTATACAATGCTGTGATTTTTAAAGAGTTGTATCTGGAAAGTGCTAGACTCTTTAAAAGACTTAAAAAGACTTCTTTAAAAGAAGGCAGACTGCACAGTGGTAGAATGGAGGAGATGGTCTAGGAGCCAGGACACTTTGGTTCTAATTTGTGCTCTACCTCTACTGGGCTTTACAACCTGAAAAAGAGCCTTAATGTCCCCAAGCCTTGGTTTCCTATCCTCTGTAATAAAGACTTAATTCTCAAAGTCTTTATAAAAAACTTGGGTGAAGGCATTGATAATATGTTTATCAAATTTTCAGATGATCTGATGCTAGAAGAGGGATATTTAACATGTCAACAACAGAGTAAATAATCACAAAGATATGGGAGTAATGAGAGGCAGATAATTTTTGGATTTACAAAATCCAACTGCCCAACATTGCTTATAAAAACGAATTATGGAATATGAACCACTATCCATCAGTTGGAGGAAGCTGAGATTAGTGCACATGTAAACAAAAATAGGGTCATATAGTCTGCCCTTTCCATTTAAGTACTTTATTTTCACGTAACGTTTTCACCTAGTGGACTAGAAATCCTGTCATTAGATTCTACCACTCTTATCAAGGGAACTATGCCAAAGGGAATATCCAAACCATGTTTTTAGTCAACAATGCTTGTGATACCATTCACAATTAAAATTTTTACTTCCCAAGTTATCATCAAAGAAGGAGGCAGCATGATAGATGGATAAAGCACAGTAAAATGGAATAAGAAAAGCTTTGGAGTTAGATGACTCCAAATTGGATTTAAATACCAATTCATTTCCAAAAGACTCAGTTCCTCATCTTAACAATGAGAAAGATGGTCCAGATGATCATCTGTAAGATTCATTTCTGCTCTATGTCTACAATATTCTTATTCTAGATTACTCCTTTGGTCCAATTTTTGGACTCCTGGCCATAATTTCTTAAAGAAATTATGGGGAGCTAAAAAATCAGCCTGCCATGTTATGTGTACTACTTAAATGTTGCATTTTTTCTACACAAATAGCTCAAACAGATCATGTAGGCAATTGTATATCTGTGTTTCTAGTTTACATATGCTATTTACTGGCAAAGTACTAACATAGTTTATGGGAAATAGAAGTTTGAATTCTTTAAATACTTTTACTTCTCAGAAGCAAAGAAGAAAAGTAAGAGAAAAATCTCACTACAGTCAAATATGATTTAATTTAATTCAATTCCTAAGACACATTCTAGCTAGGATAGCAGTTCTTTGATCTAGCACATTTTCCTTAAGAAAAAGAATTAGATAAAATGCAATTTTTTTCTCCATTTCTGGGAAGCTATGGGAATATTTTAAGTTTTCCTCATGTACTTTTTTTTTAGGTTTCCTGAAATGCTAACTAGATCCTGGAAACAATCTTGGGGGAGGGGGGGGAAGCACATGAACTCTTGGCACATTGGAGGAAAAACATCCTTGGTCATTCTGCTTAACTTTCTCAGGTTGTATGTACATGATAAAATACTTATTTGATTTAGTTAACTCAGGAAAAAAATGTGGTCAGTTCCATGAAAAAAAAAATATCCAGTTGTAGTCGAAAGAAGCCTGGTTATAATTTATGATCTGCATCCTCTTAACTATGTAATTTTGGACAAGTCACTTCATTCCTCTGGACTTCTTCAGTTTCTTTCTATGGAAAAATTAGACCTGATAAAATCTAAAGTGACTTCTAAGTAACTACTAGTCTATCTACTAGAAAGATTAGAATTTTAAAATACTTTGAAAAACTAAGCAATCAATTAATTGTTTTTTTTTAATTGACATGTCTCATCCTTCTAGTGTTAAGAGTGCTGGACTTGGAATCAGGAAAACCAGAGTTCAAATCCTACCTTAGACACTAGCTCTATGACCCGGGGCAAATGAGTTAGCTTCTATTTGCTTGGCTTCCTCATCTGTCAAATGACGACTGGGGGATTAATATCAACCTCACAGGATTGTTGTGAGGATCAAATGAGATCCATAGTACTTTGCAAAATTTTAAATTATTATTATTATTACTTTGCCTCAAAGTGACTACAAGGAATTTCACTGAATTGAATAGTTGGTTAAGAATTGAGCCAATGCACCTATATAGATATATAATCTTGCTTAAAAATTTTTTTTCAGGATATCTTTTGTTTCTATAATACTTTAATCTCCCAATATATCCTTTCCCTTCCCTACTCAGAAGAATTTTAATGAATAATAAAAAAAGAGAAAAAGTAGGTTGACAAAAACCATGTCACTTAAATCACAGACAGTATTCCACATTCATTGTTCCCCATCTCTGAAAATAAGAGGGGGAGTTTCCATTCACATTTCTTCTTCAAGGCCAAATTTGGTCATTGTAATTACATAGCATCCATTTTCCAGTTTTAAATTTGCATTGGTTGTTGTTCTTTGCATCTATGTTGTTGTAGCCATTGTTTTCCTCATTATTCTTTCTTCGTTTTGCCTCAGTTTATGTCCTATGCCTCTGTGTATTCTTCATGTTCTTTATTTATATTGTAGTGATATTTTGTTGTGTTCACTTATCCCAGTTTACTTAGGAATTCCTCAGTCAATGGATATCTTCTTTGTTTCTGGTTATTTGCTAGGACAAATGCTACTACACATATTTATATATATATTGAATTTTTATTTTTATCTTTAATATTTTGAGGGTATAGTCATAGGAACAAGATCTCTGAGTCATAGGATACAGACACCTTAGTTCCTTAGCATCATTGCAAAATTTTTCCTGAATGGTTGGACCTATTCACAAACCTGTTACAAGTGCAGTGGTGTGGCTTTCTAGTTATAACCACTCCAACATTGACTATTTCCACCTTTTGCCATTTGTATTTGCTTAGAGCTTTTTTGATTTTAATTTATCTTATTAGCACATCATTTGGAACAAGGTTTCATATGGTTATCAATTTTCCTTTTTCCTTTTGAGAACTGTTTATATATACTCTATGACCCTTGACCTTAGATATTTGTGAGACCACTTAGTTGCTGAGAAGTACATTTGTTCCTTATATATCTTATATAATAGACCTTTAAGATATTGGATGTGATTGTTTCCAATTGTTCACCATCCTTTTAATATTGTGCTTGAATTCATCTATTTTTTTTTTATAATGACCTCTATTCCTTGTTTGTTAAGAATTCTTCCCCTATTAATGATATCTGGGTTTCTTCTAATTTTTCAATGTTTTGCTCATGTCTCATTTTGAGATTATTGATTATTCTGCTAAACCACTTTCCAACTTTCCCCTCTTGTCAAATTAGGAGTTTTTATTAATTTATTAATTCCCGGTCTTAGATTTATGAAACAAAAAGCATTGAGTTCTTGAGTTCAATTGTTTCCATTTTTTAATTAGCACAAAGTTTTTTTTTTAAATTACTACTGCTTTATAATATAACTTCAGGTCTTAAATCACTATATTCTCTTTATTCCTAATTTTAAAAAATTCCCTTGAGATTCCAGGTTTTTTGTTCCTTTAAATGAATTTCATTATCATTTTATTTGAGTCTGTAAAGTATATTCTTTATACTTTCATTCATTTAGTACTAAATATGAAAACTAATTTAGATAGTATCATCATTTGTCAAATCATATTGATGTGACCCAGCTATGATTACTGAATATCCTTCCAATTATTTAAGTTGTCCATTAATTCTTTAAAGAATACCTTACAGTTATACCTATATCAGTCTTGAGTGTGCCTTACTATATTAATGACAAGCCGCTTTTTCTTCTTTTTTTCCCTTTGATGATTTTTTTCTCTTTTAAAGAAAAAATCAATAATCTCTAAAATTAGGACAACTATTTTTGTTACTTATTCTTTTCTTAATAATTGTAGCTATCTGCCTTTCTTATGCTTCCATTTGGGATATTTGCCAGTCAGATCTGTTCACTTTTTTCTCAGTAATATCTTAAATGATTTATTTTTTTTGTTGTTGAGTGTATGCCTACCTTTTTTTTTCATTGATGATTAGACCCATTTTGGTTAGCTGCATGAATGCTATTGCTTCTTGGAAGATATCATGATGTTCCCTTTTCAGATTTCTTGTAACGACAGAATAATCACGTATTATTCAAATTGTCATTCTTTTATATGGGAAGGTCTTTCTTCCGGACATTTACAAAATTTGTGATTCATCATGAAATGATTAAATTAAACAACTATGTTTTAGGATCTAAAAGTGAGCTTTCCCTTACTGGTAGAGAGCTATGGATTCTTTTGATTAATGTTTTATTGTCTATATAAAAAAAGTTCTGGACAGTTTTCTGACATTCGTTCCTTCATTAGGATGTTTGAGTTTTATTGTTTGTCATACTCTTCTGGAGACCTATAATCCTTAAGTTATTTCTGTACACTTCACCTTCAAAGCCAGTTACTTCAATTTATATAGAATTTATGTATTTAATGCTCTTGTCCTTCATTTCTCACCTACCAGTTTTCCTTCCATTTAAATTCTACTCTGTTCAAGTTCTCTTTCACATATTTAGAGACATTTTTCATTATGAATTCAACCTTTATATACTTGTTTTTAAATTTTTTTTGCATTGAGCACTCTGGTTTCTACATGAAGAACTCTAGTTTTCTGACTCCAATTCATTCCTAATTTTGCCTTTTATGAGTTTTGTTTCTCTTTTGATCTACTCTGAGGGCTTTACTATTGTTCTATCATTTCTGGGTGTCCATGGGATTTTGTCTTTCATTATTCAGGTATCATTTATTATTGCAAATGTTACTTTGGTTTTGTTTTAGGGTTTTGCTCACCCCCCCCCTTTATTTTTAGTCTTTGTTGTTTTATCTGTTCTTTCATTAAGACTTTTTCTCATTCTATATTTGAGATTTTGGTCTTTGATATCTTGCATTTCACATTACTCACTCTGACTTCTCTCTTGTTTCTGATGCAATAGACTGCTGAGGCAGAGATCTTGAGGTTACTCTGCTTTGTTTTGGGGGGATATGGAGTTTAGTGGGTCTCTGTCATGACTAGGACTGTATGAGTTGTGTAAGGAGGTCTAGAACTTCTGGTGTAAGGTATGCCAAACTCTTGTCAGAGCTCATCTACTTTTGTTGTCTACCTGTCACCCAACTCATACCTGTGCCTTCATGAAGCTGTGGCATGTATTGCAACCACACCTCAGTAAAATCATTTCTTTGATGGACTAAACCAGGTTAAGAATAACTGCTGGGTCTCAAACCTGTTACTACTTAGGGGAATGTCTGCCCCCAGCATGTGAAGACTTCCCCTAGAGGAATGGGTAGGTGAGAATAATTTCTTCCAATCCCCATGAAGGTAGCTGACACAGGTATTATAAATCACCTAGGACGTGATTATATATCAAAGATTCCAAGGTCATTCACTATATCCAAGGCTATCATCAGTTGTTTTGACTTTTGACTTGCTACTGGGCTATGATGACTCTGGAAGAGAGAGTGAGGCTAATAGCTTTGTGCAACTCTACCTCATTTAAGTTCAATTCAGGAAGGTCAAAATATCACTTGTGATGTTATTGGTTCTCTTTGAAAAGGAAGGATAGCAAAAAAAAATAACAAGTCGTGAGAAACTTCTAGGATGTAGAACTGTTCCCAACTAGATTTCTAGCTGCTTTTCCCCAGGCTCAATACATTTATTTATACAATTTTATTTTCAGCTCATTCAATTTTTGTTGTTTTTCTTCTCTTTTCCTTTATGGGAATGTGCAGAATAAGTAGCTACTTCTTGAGGGCCAGGAAGGAAGGTATTTGGAGAGAGTCATTGAAACTGTAGGGCATCCCACCTAGGACCTAGATCTGCACAATTCTTTTGAGTCAACTCTTTGCTGAGGGTTTGTGAAGACAGGTTGTAGGGAAGCAGTGAACAAGTGCTCCATGTACTCAAGTTCTTTAGTGTTAATTCATATGATTTCTTTGCTACCTAGGGTTATTCTGTTTTCATATCTAATGGACTCAATTCTAATTATTTTATCCCTGGCACATAATTCCTTTCCTTAGAGATCCAAGGTTGAAGAAATTTGCAGAGAATGATTAATTTCTTTTTGGCTGGTCATTTTCAGTCTTGCTTTTCAACTATGGTGGGAAATAAGAATTAATTCCCAGTTAGATGCAGGGATAGAAATAGTCTTACATGAATCCTCTGAATATTAGCATAAGGTCAGTCTATGAACAAAGATCTACTTAATATCAAGTTCATGAAATGACTTTAAATTCTACAGTGTATCATAGATAGGATGCAGAAACACAATAACCAATATGATTAAAATAAGGACATTTTATATTAACAGATTAATTCTAGCTAGTGATCAAAATTTTTTTATCATGAATACTTAAAAATCACTTCTAAACTGCAAAGAGTTTAATCACATCAGAATTTTAGAAATAGAGATACAAGGTTTATTTAGAAAGAGACATTAAGTGAATAAATCTAACTTTATTTTTTTCTCTAAAATTGGTAATATCTGACATGTCAAAACACCAAAGAATATTATAAAATGACAGCTTTGTGCAAGACACTTTTCCAGGTATTGAGGATATAAAGATGAGAAATATCATCTTAGCCCTCAAGGAGCTTACATTTTTGAGAGAGTAGGAAGACACAGATAAGGTATGTATGCAAATATATGTGTATGTGTGTATGTGTGTGTGTGTACACACACACACATACACACATATATATAATAGAATGTGAGAGGAACAAAGGAGAGTTCCAAAGCATTCTGGGATAATTCTAAAAGAATCACCATGAAGAAATTTTAAAAAACTTTGTCTCTTAATTTGAAAGCTGATTTTTGTGAAAATTGGAAAAATTATTGTAGACTCCTTCTCTGATGAACACTCCTTTCTGTATCTCCAAAGGTCCTACGAACTCAAAATCTTTCTTTGCCTCTTCTTTTTTCTCCAGGTTACTTGTATCTCTCTTGTTCCGACCCATGCAGCCCTTGTAGCATCGGGAAGAGTTGTCATTTGCTTTGCATACCACAACCTTACATTGCAAGTAAACCACATCATAGTGGATGAGAAAGTTGAAGGCATTGAATTTGAACTGTGCCACGTTCTTGTGGTGGGAGTCAAGGTTTGCATAGGAATTGTCCTTAATGCATCTATAGAAAAGAAAAAAAAATCTCATCATTAGTACAATTCCTAATGATAATGCTTTAATTTCTCTACCACTTTAAGATTATTAAAATTTTGCCTTCCCTGTCCTCAACCAGGCATCCATATTTGAGTCTCTTCTACTGTGCCTAAAGTACCCCCCAGAGATACTGATGGTCAAGACAACCATATATATTTTGTGTTAGATCTGGTAGCAAATGGAAATTGGGGTAGGGGTGTAGTGTGTCACCATTCAGGAGCAGCTATAGGAACCTCACACTTTATATGGTTTGGGCTGAGATTGTGGTAGATCCTTAGAAGCCTGAAGTCTCTTTCTCTATCTCTGCCTCTGTCTCTCTCAAATGAGCTTTTCATTATTGACTTGTTTATATTTATCTCCACTTAGAGGAATGGAAAATTATATAAGCAGAGCCATAGTTAAGAGTTTCTGTGCTGAGGGTAAGTACCATAAATTGCACCCAAGGACTGTTTCCTAGGAAGCCACTGAATGAAGATAAGGAAAGCACAAAAGATAATGAGAAAGTGGCACACACCAGCTGGATATATTAACCTATTTAACAAATTAAATTTTATTCTAGACAACATTCTAAATCCTGTTGTTTATGCTACTAAAGATCTTCAAGTGCAATTAACACCTTCTGAATTCAACATCCTGGAGACAAAAGTTTCAGCAACCATACTCTAATAAAGGATCTCTATCTCTCTCCCTTTCTTTCTTCCTCCCTCCCTCTCCCTCTTTCTTTCATTTCTTAGGAACTAAAAATTGTTTCAAAAACCTTAGGTGATCTAAAGAGATCATTGAACATTTAATTAGAATGCAGAATAAAATTTGGGCTAACAGAACATCTCATTACTGAAGAGAAGCCACCTAGAGTCCAAATATGGACAATTATAGAGCTATAAAAGTTAAGAGAGGTGGAGAAAGAACACTGGATTATTTGTATCAGCATGAGATTATGAGAGCCTGAGTGAACAGCAACTGCTATTTAATACTTGTTTAGCCTTCTTAGTAGGTCCACAGATATGGTGACAGGGCTAATCTCCTCAGCTAAGGCTTTGTATATATTATTTTGTACCATTTAAAAAGGCATTACTGAACTTAAAAAATGTTTCCCCCCAAAAGAAAAGAATGCGTCTGTACTTAGATCATCAAGAAGAAAATTTTATTTTCCTTACCCTTGTTGGATTAAGACATGTTTCACAGTTGAAAAATCATTGGCATCAGGAGAAGCCACACACGTGTCTACAAATAACATTAGGTTTGGGTCTGGGTTATGGAGTGTGGCTTGAAGGAAGACTTCCTTTGTCTTGCCATCATGGTAACGTGTCTCTGGACTCTGGGATTCTGATGACTCAAAAAATGTTATGGATACATCATAGTTGGCAATCTGGCTGTTCTCTTTGGTGGTGGTGTTCCCGTGAATGATTTCAATCTTGGATGTCTGGTCTGTGTTGCAGGTGAATTTCAGTTGAGGCATCCTGTGCTTTACAATTATGCGGCCAGGGTGGATCCGAGTTCTTGTATTGATTGAATTGGAATAACTGACAGTACCCAACTTGCCCTGTGAAGACATAGAAAGAACCAAAGCACATGACCAATGATACTCCAGGACAAAGACCTCTTCAGTGAAGATTAGGTGAAGTAAGGAACACATATGAATAGAAAAGTTATGGTATCCTTTTACTACATGACTAACATAGGTTAAAGATTCTACATTGGCATCCTCATGCCATAGCCATAGCAATCAGATGTAGGGCTATGGCTCAGGCTCCAAGCCTCACAGACAGTGAAGGAAAGGAACCTCTTAGGGAATATTACAAGGATTTTCCCAGGCTGGTGATCTGAGTAGCTGATCTGCAAAATTTTGCTTGGGGCTTGACATTTGGACTTATGCCACCAGTGGTTGTTCATCCATATCTCATGTTGTGGGAAGGGAGGAATTCTAAGGAATCTCTTTTTATATCTCTGGCAGAAATACAATGTTCTTCTTTTGAGTATTTGTGGAACCATCTTCATTTGTGAATCATGTAGGGTAGGTAAAAAGGTAATTGGCTGATTTATTTTTCCTGTAATCAGTGGAACTTGCTTGATTTGGATAAGAGCGTAGTGGACCTAGAGCTAGAAGGAACCTTAGAGCCTATCTAACACAACCTCTTCATCTTACAGATGAGAAAATTGAGGCTGTGTATGATGATTGGCTATACCATAAGAGGAAGCAGGTAGCTCTGTAGTCCTGACCTATATACCTTTATCAATTGCTTTCTTCTCCCTCATTTGGCCCTTGCTCCATCCTCCCTCAGCTCACCTTCATCCTCAATCTTTTCCTTAGCAACTGCTCCAGTCCTGGTTCCCTTTGCCTCTAACTCTCACACTGTATTTCCTTCAACCCCAAATGATCTAGTAGTGATAAACATTAGAGGAGGTGGTAAGAATAGTTTAAGAGGAAATAGGGTGGTAAGGGGGGCTGTTCGCTTTCCCTTTTAAATATTAAAAAAATCATCATGAGTTTAATAATCAACAAAATAAATATTTAATGTGCAAAAAGCAAAACATAAACCAGTGACCTCCTTCTGTAAGGTACAATTTATTATGAAAAATACATATTAAGTTTCAGATAACACTTATAGGTAAAAACATTGCTCTGATTATATAGTCTTCTGAATTTTTTTGTTTCCTTCCATATATTAAAAAAAATCTTATTGATGTTCCTCTATCTTTTTTTCCATTCCATTCGATTCCATTCGATTCCTTCTTTCCTTTCTTTCTTCCTCTCCTTTCCTTCCTTGCTTCCTTGCTTCCTCCCTTACCCTTCCTTGCTTCCTTGCTTCCTTCCTTCCTTGCTTCCCTCCTTCCTTTCTTTCCTTTCCTTCCTTCCTTCCTTCCTTGCTTCCTTTACTTCCTTCCTTCCTTCCTTCTTTCCCTTTTCTCATTCCCTACAAATTCATTTCTCTTTCTAAAAGAAACTGTTATAATGAATAAGTATAGCAAAGTACTCAATTTCTCCATTTCTTTCTATGATTTTAATATGGTTTTGCCCAGAAGACTGAGGCATTTTTATATTACATTTTCACAATAATACTTCATCTTGATATAAAACTTTGAGTTTTACAAGCTCTTTCCTCATAATAATCACATGAGATAGGTATTATAAATATTATTGTATCTCATCTCCATGATAGGAAACTGAGGCACAGTACAGATATGTGACTTGTATAAGATTCCACAGATAATAAACATCACAGCTAGGATTCAAATCTAGATCTCTTGAAAACAAGTCCAGCACTGTTGACACTTATAATGTCTCTCCATCCTCTTTTCCTTGATGTTCTCAAAGAGATCATTACAAGGCTAGCATTTTGTTCATTTTTTTTTCTCTCTGTAGGTTGAGACTTTCAAGTGTGATAATGGATTTCAAATGAAGATCTTGGGGAACACTGACATACTTTACATTATGACAGCTCTCTGGAAAAGTGCTTTGCCTCTAGAAAGAGAAAATGAGTATTTCATATTACAAATCAGATTTTAAAACAGGTGCATTCATGTTTTACTCCTTTGCCAATCACCCAATCTCTAAAAGAATGTCATGTTTTAAATATTATTGAACAAGATCCATACCCCTGGACCACCTTCTAGTCAATTTCTCACCTGTCTGATTGTCCCACACTTGCCAAAAGGTATGTCAAATATGAGAAAACGTCCTGTCACGTGTGGTCTGCACAATCTGTCGTTCAAGTGAACATTCCAGGAAGAGTAGCCAAGTCGCTGAAGATAGCCTCGGTCAATGACAGCTTGGAATCTATCTGGTAAGCAGTAAAGCTGGGCTGGAAGAGGAGAAGAAGGAAACATGTCCACAGAGGGTGGCAGGTCACTGAACTAGTTTATGCATGTACTGTTAATGGGGAGGGCTACATCATGGCAGACCCATCCCAGACCTAGCTCTACTACTAGATCCAATTCGAAGCCAGGATCCCATTGACAATATTCATTGTCATGTGTTAGAAAGAGTATATTTCACACACAGAGCCCAGGCTGACAGAATCTTTCAGCTTCTCAGGGAATCCCATTTCTACCTTTGTGCAAGAAGCAAGCCAGGAGTTGGAAAATATCACAAATTAGATATACTCAGCATCTTTCTTCTCTTCTAGCCACCAGTACCTCCTGATTTGTGGGATGGAATGAGGACAAATAGCAGAGACACCAAAACATGGTCTCTCCATGTAACTGTTCTCTTAGATACTTATCCCATTTGGAAAGATTCAAACCCAGGATGATAAAAAAAATTTACCTTTTTCCTTGGGTACACCAGAAGTGGATAAAGCTGGTAATGGGGAAAACAGATGAAAAAGAAACATTTATCTTTGCTGAAAGAGCCTTGGACAATGTATCATCTATCAATTCAATTGAGTGAATAATTAAATAGCCTTATCTAATTTATAGTTCTGGCTTTCTGAGAATAGAAAACCCAGGCAAAATAGTTCTTGAGATGGGGTCTACCTGGATCAAGGGTCTGTGTATAGATTTCAGGGGGTTTATAACCTTGGAAATGAAAAATACACCCTTTACTCAATACAATTGATTTGGTTACTCAATGCAGCTGATTTCTTTTATAATCTTTGATTAATAGAGACTATTCTCAGATATCTGGAGAAGCTAAAAGAACTTTTGGGAAGATGAAAGTCTCACTATGAAAAGGAATAATATATTATTCATTTAAACATATTATATTGGGAAGGGATTTATTGGTTTTTCCAGACTGCTAAAGGGATTTATGACACAAAAAATTAGGAACTTCTAGTTTTATCAAGACAGTGAGGGTATTTTGCTTCTATGAAATATGAGATTTACATATGATAAGAACTTTTGAGGTCATCAAACACTTTCATTTTACACATTAAGTAATTGAGGACAGAAGAAGGGAAATATCTTAGAGAATGTCACACAGGTAGTAAATTACAAAGCCAGTATTTGAATTCATGTCCTAGGGCAGCTAGATGGACACTTACTGGCTGTGTGAGCCTTAGGTAAGTCATCTGATGAGCACCTTACTCAGCACTTGAGATTTCTTGGCAATAAGGAAGTTGTCAAGGAAGATACTTGGTTTCAAGGTTGTGCTTTCCTGATCTGACATCCTATCATGGAGACTTCAAAAGGTAATATCACCTTCTTTAAAGGCTAAAATAAACATGTATATTTCTGTATTTATAATTTTTAAATTCAATGTTCAAAGAACATGCTGATCATAAATAAGGTGAAGTCCTATATTTCTCTTCTCAGATTATGAGAAAGTCCTCATTTTCCTTAGAACGTTTAGAGTAATTATAGCTCTTTTAAAAAGTCATTTGATTAATAGAGACTTTTCTCAGATACCTGGAGAAGCTAAAAGAGCTTTTGGGAAGATGAAAGTCTCATTATAAAAAGGAATAAATCGAATCCACTGCTCTGTAACCAAAAGAGAAATGAGTCATTAATTACCATTTAGATTGGCTCCTCCATTTTCTCTGGGGTTGGCTGAAAATGTAAGATAAAAACAGCAGTCAAGATGATGGCAAATAATGATTATGATGTAACTCAATACTGATTCACATGATAAATGTTTTTCATTGACTTGCCAATTTTAATGATTTATTTTCGATTACTCATCCCTTTCTAAAGAATCATAGAATCTTGCACTTAGAATTTACCTAGTTCATCTCCTTTTGGATGCCTGAATTTTCTCTATAAAATTCTTGATATGTAGTTATCTCATTAGCTTTTGTTGTTCATCTTTTGTTTTCAAGGAGGACCAGTGGCATCTTTGGTAATTAGTTGAACATCTTCCGTGATTTTGATATTTAGAGATCTTCCTAATTATTATGAACTTTATCTATCTCTAAACTATCTGATGCTAATAATACCCACTGGGGATAATCCTAATAAGGCTAAGCCTTTTTTGGCATGGTGGTCTTTCAAAAACTTGAAGTCAGTTGCTCTGTTTCTCTGAGTCTCTTATTTTTCATGCTAACCATACCTATTGCGTTCAGTTTTTTCTCATGTGACAAGCCATCAGATTCCTCCACCATTCTGAGAACCCCCTTCACAATTTGCTCCAACCTCTTAATATTCCTCTTAAAATGTGTAACAAAATGGCTAATAGCAACAAAATGATTAAAGCCTACTAATTCATAAATAGTATGGCTACTTATGATTATAAATAAGTATAAAAACATTTGTTCTCAGGAGAGCAGAACAAGATAACCATGGGGTGTCCTTGGAAACTTGAGAGAGGCTGTTGGCTGAGGAAAAATTAAATATGTACTACTTCATATAATAGGTGATAAGTATATAGGAATTATTTTAAGAAGTGCCATAGACTGAAAATGTAGTTTAAAAAATATTTGGATAAAACTATGGGTGATAGCACTATACTGAATAGTGAGAAGAAGGCAAAGATCTTGGGGAGAGTTAGCTAGTTTTTGGTAGTGATATCAGAAAACAATTATGTTCTTCTAAAACAGAAATAACATTCCATATTATATATTTCATGGTATCCTTCAAAAAAAAAACAATGGTCTGGACAAACTATTAGTCTAAAGTTGAATGGCAATTCTTCTAATATTATGAGTATTGCTCTGTTCTTTTAATATGTTATTTTGAGATGTAATTCAGGATAAATTAAATACTTCTTCCAGCTCCCAAGAGTCGTGTAGTGGTCTAATAATTTCAATGCATTCTTTAAAATATACTTCAGAATAGAAATTCTAAAATCAATTTTATCTGTTAAGACCTATCCATGATATCATTTTCTTGGATTTTATGAAATTTGTGTTAACACATGCTTGGTGATGAAAACCAAAATGACACTCATTCACAGTCCTTGGAAAAATGAATCCATTTTGTTTTCAAACACTTTGAATGGCAAATTTAGGGGGAATAAATGGGTTTCTGTCTTCAATAGGACAACCTCACACATACCTGTACAGATGACCCCTGCATCTTCCTGGTGTTTACAGTTGTGGTTGCCCCAACCTGCATGATGACATTGCTCCAAAGAAGCCTCATTTCCTATACAGCGCACATCATCTAGCAATATATTCCCCTTTCCTGCCCCAAAATGACCACGTCCAGGGGCCCCTACAGCCCGGCCACAGCCAAGAAGCTTGCAAACGACCCGTGCATTCTTTATGTTCCAATGATCATCACACACAGTGCCCCACATGCCATCATAACGGACTTCAATCCGACCCTCACACTGGTTCCGTCCATTCACAAGTCTGAGTGGCAAATCTTGAAAAGACCAAAGAATTGTTCAAAATGAGAAGGAATCTCAGTTATTTATATCATCTTGTTCAGCACTTTCATTCAACATTAATGAACATTTACTAAGTACCCAGTATTTGTGTGAATCTCATTTTTACATATATCTGAAAAATAGGTGAAAAGAGAACATCAATTCCAGCTTTATGACACAGTATTGTTCTTTTACATTTTGTAAAGTAAGATCTCACTTTCCTGGAATACTAAGAAAATGAGTCTTTCTGGTGGCAGACGTTTTCAGATAACTGAAAGTTTACCCCTTTAAACATAAGCCAAATATTTTAAAATTGTAAGCATTTTGGATGGAAAGTTTAAAAAAAATCCTAAGCTTTTGTACATTCTTAAAAGTATATGGCAAATGTGATTAATTTTTTTCTCCATGAATCAAAGTCCTCATGAACAAGTATTTTATGCAGTGATACATTCCCAGATCTTAGAGATCATCTAGTTCAACTCCTTTATTAAGGAAAGTCAGGTTCAGAAAAGTTGGCCTTTTCCCCTCTTCCTCAATCTTAGAAGCTTAGAGCACAGAGACTTGGGGCCAGCTCTATACATCAAGGAGCCAAAGCACACATAAAAAAGTCTTATGTATGGGGAGGCTGTTCAGAAGTTCAATATTTTGTCCTTCCCTAGAGAAGACTAGAGTACAGAGTCATGAAGCTGTTTTCTTTAATTATAAATCCAAAGCAAACTTGAAGAAGAAACATAAAGATTCTGGACATTCACTCACTTGGGCTTTGTTTCTTCAAATTAAGGAGTCATAACACCTGTTGAAGGTTTTAAATTCCATCTTGAACTTTGGGGAGGACAGACCCTACAAATCCTAATTTGGTCAAGTTGACTTGAGGAAGCCTGACAAGGCAAATGTTATCCATTTGTACTGTTTTTTCAATCTTGATCAGCTTGTTTCAGAGCCTGAATTGCAATTGGAATGCCCATGCCACATCCCTGAACCCTCAGTCCCAATTTAATTGTCCATACTCTTCTATAGACTAACAGTGGTGTCAGTCATGACGTGACCCATTCTGTTGTGCTCTTTGAAATCCCTATTCTATTCTCCACAAACCATCTTGAATCTTTGAATTTTTGGGCAAATATTCCTTTCTTCTTTAAACTTTAGCAGAAACCTGGTTCTTCTCTATCAACATCATATGATTTATAACTGATTATATTTTATGTCAGTCTTTCTCCTCCTCCCAACTCACAGGGCCAGAAGGATGGAATGAAAGAGGAAAATTATATGGGGAATGAGGGATTAAAAATGGAAAGGAAGATATTTACCAGGTGTAGGGACTGCTTCTGCTTTAGTGGAAATTGTAAATGTAAGAAATAAAATCAAATGTTAAAGAACTGACTTAGGAAAGATATTATCAGCCATTAGGAAGTCTCAAACTGACTAATGATTTGGATCACTTCAGACAAAGATGACATTGTCCTGTTTTGATTTGGTTCTGGAAACTGACTACTATTAAACAGAAAATTCTCTAAATGTTATTTTCTTGACATTCATAATATGATACATATATTATTATACAGTGTTAAGTCTTGGAAAAGAAAATATTTCTCTTAGAAGTATTGGAAAAGAGAGTCAATAGGAATGTGAAAGTGCTGGAAAGTGGCACCAAACATCTGACCTTTCATAGGAGTTACTTCTGAAGGTTCTAGAAAACAAAAAGAAATCAAAGTCAAGTTCCACTTGCTCTTCTCTGTGCATAACATCCCACCTCTCACCTCAATACCTCTGTAAAAGTGTTCCCCATGTTTGGAATGGTCTCTTTCCTGTCCTTTGCCTCTTGAATCCCTACCTTTTCTTTGAGGCTCCAATCAAATACTCCCTCCTACAAGAGATCTTTCCTGATTTTCACAGTGGTTAGTGCTCATCCTTTAGATAAAATTGTATTTATTTTACAAACATTTAAAATGTACTTGTCTGGGGCATGTTGTTTGCTTCTAGAAGGATGTGAGTTCCTGGAGAGGAGGAACTGTTTCATTTTTATCTTTGTGCTATCAGGGCCTCCCAGTGTTGGGCATATACTTAAAAATGTCCAAGTAATCCCATTTAATCTTGTCTCCTCTAGCAGATTGCCTCTTCTATTATTCTTACTCTGACATCTTCAATCTTTCCCTTTCAGCCAGCTGTTTCTTTACTGCCTACAAACATGCCCATGTCTCCCTCATGGATCCCAAACCTCATTTGATCCATCTATCCATGCTAACTATCATTCCACATCTCTTTTGCCTTTGGTGGTAATTTCTTGAGAATTTCTTTAGAAGGTTATTTACCCTGGGTGCCTCTACTCTATCTCTTCTCACTCTCTTCTGTATTCTCCTACAGTCTGACTTCCAAGATTATCAACTGAAATTGTGCTCTCCAAGGTTACCAGAGATCTTTTAAATGCTAATTTAGTGACTTTTTCTCAAACTTCACTGTTCTTGATGGCTCTTCAGCCTTTGGCTTTGTCTGTCACTCTCTTCTGGATACTCTTTTCTTCTAGGTTTTCATGACATGCCTCTCTTCTAGTTCTCCTCCCAACAGCCTGACTATTTCTTTTTAGTTTCCTTTGTAGGATATTCATCCAGGTCATGCCAGCTAACTTTGAGTATCCCTTAGGGTTTTTTTCCTGGATCCTCTTGTCTTGTATAGTCTCTTATCCTATCTTGTCTTGTCTTGTCTTGCCTTACCTTGTCTTGTCTTGCCTTGCCTTACCTTGTCTTGTCTTGCCTTGCCTTGTCTTACCTTGTCTTGTCTTGCTTTGCCTTGCCTTGCCTTTCTTGTCTTGTCATGTCTTGTCTTGTCTTGTCTTGTCTTGTCTTGTCTTGTCTTGTCTTGTCTTGTCTTGTCTTGTCTTGTCTTGTCTTGTCTTGCCTTGCCTTGCCTTGCCTTGCCTTGCCTTGCCTTGTCTGTCTTGTCTTGTCTTGTCTTGTCTTGTCTTGTCTTGTCTTGTCTTGTCTTGTCTTGTCTTGTCTTGTCTTGTCTTGTCTTGTCTTGTCTTGTCTTGTCTTGTCTTGTCTTGTCTTGTCTTGTCTTGTCTTGTCTTGTCTTGTCTTGTCTTGTCTTGCCTTGCCTTGCCTTGCCTTGCCTTGCCTTTCTTGCCTTTCTTGCCTTGCCTTGTCTTGCCTTGCCTTGTCTTGCCTTGCCTTGCCTTGCCTTGCCTTATCTTGCCTTGCCTTGCCTTGCCTTGCCTTATCTTGTCTTGTCTTGTCTTGTCTCGTCTTGTCTTGTCTTGCTTGTCTCTCTCTGCCTATTAGACATCTTGAACTAGATTTCCCACAAATATCTTAAAGTTAATATGTCCCAAAACTGAACAGACTTTCTCTCCAAACTCCCCTTTCTCCTTATCTTTCCTATTACTGTTAGGGTACCAGTATTCTTCCAATCACTCAGGCTCAGAACCTAGGCATCATCTTCTACTCATTTACCTTTATAACATATCTCCTTCACTGTCCCCTTCTCTGTAGGTGCTTAGTATGCATTTACTGATTGAAAACTTAATAAGTGCTTATTGAATTGAACTGAATAGAAACTTTTCAGAAAATACTTCTATGTTTAGTACTAGCTAAAGAGCCAGCAGGCCTGGATTAAATCCTGACTTTGCTACTAACTTGCTCTATGACTTTGGACTCTTACTTCCTCTTTTTGGGCCTTAGTTTTCTCCTCAGAAAAATGGATTTGGACCAGACAATCTCTATGATTCCTTAGCTTTAATAGCCTTTGAGATCTGAAAGTCTTTGAGGTTTAAAAGTCTTTGATGTCTGAGACATTCTGAAAGAGAATTGCTGACAGTTTGAATCATCTCTCTTAAAAACACAGAGGGAAAAGCAAAATATGACAGTGTCACAATGAAATGGACCCCAAGCAGGATTTTATTTGAAGCTATTCAATAAGCATTTATTAAGTTTTTATTATATAATGTTGTGTTATACTATACTATATTATGTTATGTTATTATATGATACTATGCTATTATACTATATTATATAGTTCCTATATAGAATATAGAACTTTGTACCACTTTCTGGGGAGCAAACTATTGTAGATAAACCACGCTTCTTATCCTTAGGAGATTTGCAAGGGGATAGTATACACATTCAAATACTGATACTACATAAATATTTGATAAGAAAGATGTCTTGGAAAGATGCAAGCCAAGGTGATAAGTGGGATCTGAGGGAGAAAGATGTCAGCAAGGAGGAAGGATTAGAGGAGGCTTTATGGGGAGGTGGCATTTGAATTGAATTTTAATGAATAGGTAGAAATTCATTAGTCAAGGAAGGGGATAGGAAGCATTCCAGGAATAGGGAATGGTGGGGATGGAGACACTGAGGTGAGGGGACAGATATTTGTATTAGTTTGTTAAGTGTCATAGAGAATAGGATGAATTATTTCGTCAATAGTCAGAAAGTATTACCTGGTAAAGGGGTCACTGCTGTTGACCTTGAAGCTGTAACTGAAAAAAAAAAAGAATTAACTATTATCCTCCAAAACTCACCACTTAAGAAAAGTCTTCAAAAGTTGACTTCAGGTTTTTATTTTTTATTTTATTTTATTTTAAATTTTATTTATGACCTCAGGTTTTTACAGCATTGCTGAAATAGGTATTAAATGTGCTGAGTCTATAAGTAAAATATAGCAGAAACGTGTTTATTTAAACAGATAATTATTGTGTCTTTTTAAGTATGTTTATTACATGGATTAAATTAGGCTCCCTGGAAACTGACAATAGGTTTTCCTTCCTTCAAATAAAAAGGCTTTATAAAATTGTTCCACTGTGGGGCATCTGGTTGGCTCAGTGGATAGAGAGCCAGGTCTCAAGATGGGGAGGTCCTGGGTTCAAATGTGAGCTGAGACACTTCCTAGTTGTGTAACCCTGGGCGAGTCATTTAACCTCCCTTTGCCTAGCACTTACCACTCTTTGGCCTTGAAACCAAAACTCAGTATTAATTTAAGATGGAAGATAAGAGTTTAATAAAAGTTCCTCTATATTTAGTCTAAGTATTTAGATTTTAGTATTTAGTATTTAGATTTCACCCTTGGAGGAGGCAGAGGAGAAGGAAAGAAAGACTTGGTTGTTTTACTTCTTCCCAAAAGGCTCCCTAAGATAGACTTTTCATAGGACAGGAGACATTAGGGAGAGGACACTGACATCATCAAGCATATTTCCTTGTAAGAAAGTCCCAAATCTGTCTTTACTGGAAAAAGTAGCTACAAAAAGAAGCCCAAGCCCTCTCAGTCACACTGCAAACTTTGCGCAGCAGATGCTGAATGAATATTTGTTTGACTGAGTTAAAAGGAAAACCCAATTAAAAGCAGTAAAAAGAAGCTTTACCAGGTAAGGCATAAGAAAAATCAAACATTAATATTATTATTTTATTTTATTTTTAAAATAAAACCCTTACCTTCTGTCTTGTATTTAATACTGTGTATTGGTTCCAAGGCAGAAGAGTAGTAAGGGCTAGGCAATGGGGGTTAAGTGACTTGCCCAGGGTCACACAGCTGGGAAGTGTCTGAGGCTAGATTTTAACCTGGGACCTCTCATCTCTAGGCCTGGCTCTCAATCCATTGAGCTACTCACCTGCCCCATTATTTTTTTTTAACTAAGTAGTGGTTAAAAAGAAATCTTCTTAAATTAAATCTGCTTGACATTTACAGTAGAGCAACACCAATCATTAGAAGAAACACTACTTGGACATTATATGATGGAGTTCTGGTATTTCATGGGGGATTTTTATACCAACTTGGATAGACTTTGTAATCCAGGGTTCTTAATCTTAGCATGTGTCATGGGTCGCTTTGGCAATCTGGCGAAGTCTAGTGACTCGTTTCAGAATAATAATTTAAAATGAATAATATAGGATACGGAGAGTCACAAAGGACATTAATTATATTGAAATACTTATCAAAATATGTGTATTTTTTAAAGTTTATGGGCAGCAAGTTAAGAAACTCTGATGTTAGTCAAATCGCATCCTTGCCAAGAGGAATATAGAAAAAGCCTAATATTGGAAAGAAAAACTGTAGCTACTCAATTAGCAGAACTAATTCTATTACTAACCAATGCAACTGTCTTGTTTTTGTCCCTCTGGGCCCTTGTTTCTTTGCCAAGTGAAGTGGTAAGACTAGGTAACATTCCTTTCACCTCAAGAATTATATTCTGTCCTATCCTGTTAAACAAGAAGGCAGAGCCCCAAAGCCACTATTTGTTTAAATAGTTATTTGTCTTTCACTCAATATTAGAATTGGAAAGGCTTACTACTCTATTTAGAGACATAATTAGGGCAAGTTAGGTAGCCAAAAGAAAAGGCATAGAAGGAACTGGGGGAAGCGAGATGCCCAGTGTTAGCCCAGATCACTCCTCAGTATCTCCCAGGGACAGTTTTCCCAGAGTAGATGCTGAGCTACAATGGTAAATAACAAAGAACCCCCCACAAACAAACCAAAATCTGTACTCACACTTCCCTCTTATCAGAAGCACATAGGCAGCTCCAAACACAAAAACCACATTTTACCTAAATGACTTACATTGGACAGGAAAGTCAGTGACATGAGTTTAAAAAATGAATATAAATAATAAAGCGATTTACCAGTTGAGGGGATCACTTCTGTTGAGGTTAAAGCTGTAGCTGCAAAGAAAGAACCAGGCTGAAATATCAGTAGGTGGGAAGAAAGCCCCAAATGGACATTTTAATTCCTATTTACATTTTTACTGTAGCTGAAATATTTATTAAGTTATATTAGTTCACCACATAAAACAGGAAAGTCCTTGGATGGTATAGTTCCTACTCCATGGATTGGGACCCATTATGAAGCTCAAATCATGACTCCAGAGGAGAAAAACGCCTGCTAGAGTCCACAGTGTCCCCAAAGTCTTGGTGATGTATTAAGCTTGAATAACTTAAACATGCATAAGCTTTAATAACTTAGAGAGGCATAAAACTACAATGACTTTTGGGATGTCTCGTATAAGAGAGCTGGGGAGGTCTAGGTTCTGGTTCTGCCTCTGGGTCTTGCTAGTGGTGGGACCCTGGCCAAGTCATGGTACCTCTGAGTACTCTATGTACCTCTTTGAGACTGTAAGTTGCAGAGAACAGGCTGACCTGCATTGGTTGAGGGAGTTTTATTATTACTATTATAACTATTATTTTTATTTTATTTTATTATCAGAGATTTTTCTATGTTATTGAAATCTCAGATCCAACCCTTAGAGTATAAGATCCATACAGCAGGGGAGACCAGCCTGGATTTCTATCTTCTTTATTGATATAAAGAAAAGGGGAATCCACTGTACTTCAAAATGAAAATTATCTTAACTATTTTATTACTTGTAAATTGGGCATTAGTCTGAGAGCATTACCAGGGGAAGGGATTGATTCTGTTGAAGATGACGTTGTCTCTGTGTCTAAAGAAAAAAAAAAGACCTGATATCAAACATTAAGACAAGTAGAAAAAAAGTATTTTAATGTCTGTTTTCATTTTGGATATTAGTTTCCCAGATATATGAGGAAAAAAAGAAAGTAGGTCCAAATTCTCCTAGTCATTGTTATAACAATGTTTCCCCATCCCAGGGATGTTCTGGGCTTTTGCCTCTTTTCATCCATTGACCTCTACAGTGCTAAATGTCTTCATGCAAAGGAAGATTTTTACCTTTGAAACCTACTTGAATCATAACTTAATATTTTCTTGGCCTTAGAAGTTTTGCAGTGCTGTGGCCCAAAGCAGTACAGTTTGGCTTGACCATTATAGTCAAAATGGAAAAAAAATTTTCAATGAAAAGGAACATTTAAAAAGGAGAGGCAGTGGGGCAGCCGGGTGGCTCAGTGGAGAGTCAGACTTAAGAGAAGGAAGGTCATAGGTTCAAA
The DNA here is from genome assembly GCF_027887165.1 of Monodelphis domestica. NCBI lineage: Eukaryota > Metazoa > Chordata > Mammalia > Didelphimorphia > Didelphidae > Monodelphis > Monodelphis domestica. The sequence goes on from NC_077227.1 coordinate 89,337,601, forward strand.
TCTAGCCTTAGACACTTCCTAACTGTGTGACCCTGGGCAAGTCACTTAACCCCCATTGCCTAGCCCTTACCACTCTTCTTCCTTTGAATGAATACACAGTATTGATTCTAAGACAGAAGAGAAAAGTAAAAAATAAAATAAAATAAAATGAATGATTCCTGGAGACTCAGAGTATAGTGTCTTATACATTATAAGTCCTCATACAGATCAGTTATGCGATCATGGACAAATCATTACCTCTCAGTGCTCTAGGAAACCCTTTAAGATTATAAGTGTCAGATAAGTTACCAACATTCATTGAAGAAACCATAGATTCCTATGGTCCCTATTCTTTTCCTTCCCCACAGAAAAGAATTTAAGAAATAATTATTGAATGACTAAATAGGATGAAAACTCTCAATTATGTTATAATTGCTCATTACACTGAAATCATTAGCAATGGAAAGGTCAAAAAGAAGAAAAGGAAGTCAATGCCAAAACCCGGTGAACGATACATAATCTACATTTATGAGGAGCGTCAGTAGTAAGAGCTTTAATATTCTTATATCAAGAAAGTCCATGAGGAGATAAAAAATAATTTCTAGTTATTTCTTGGAAACACACATGCTAATCTGTTGTAATGCTTCATATGTTACCGCAAAGGAGCAAAACTACTCCACAGAAATATATTTTCACATTACTGAAATTAAATCATATTTGTCTATTTAACCCTAATTCAAACTTAATGGTTTCAGTTTCGATTTCAGAGAATATAAGCCCATTAAGGGGGGAAGAGGGATTTCCTGCCCAGGACATTCCTGGTGAAGAATATAATCTTGGTTGAATAAAATCTCTCTCTCTCTCTCTCTCTCTCTCTCTCTCTCTCTCTCTCTCTCTCTCTCTCTCTCTCTCTCCCTCCCTTCCTCCCTCCCTCCCTTTCTCTCCTTCTGTCTGCTTATCCATCCATCTATCTATCATCTATGTACCTGTCTTCCATCTATCTATCCATTCCTCCACCCATTTATTTATCATCTATCTACCTATCTATCTTTCTAACTAGAGAAAGAGACAGAGTGAGTTATAGTTAGCTCTTGCTTTTTAAATTGTTGAGCAGAAGATAATTTATACTACATATCTATTCATATACATATGAATATATATGTTCATATACATATATGCATACATATATGTACTCATACATATCAAACATTGCAGATTGCCTTCTGCTCTGCAATTTATATTCTTAGAAAGCTTTCCAGGTTGAGTAAATCATCAAATGCATTGCCCAACATTAAGGTTAATATGTGTCAGAGGTAGCATTAGAAGTCAGGTCTTCTTCTAACTCTGAGGCCAGCTCCCTATCTCTTATACATATTTATTATATTATACAGTGGTTCATCCCAATTGCTTATATACCTAATTGTTTAATCTTCCTTCTTCTTTAATATTTTGGATACAAAAAGAGGATCAATATCATTTACCAATACCATTGGCATTAGGCTGAGAGCATTACCTGGTGAAGGAGTCAGACCTGTTGAAGCTGTGTCAGTGCCTAAAGGAAAATAATGATAATATTAAACTTAAAAACTAGTGGGAAAAAGAGCTTTAACTGCTGTTTTCATCTAGATATTACCCATGTTTTTAAAAAGATGTAAATTCACTAAATAGATTATGAAAAAAGGAAAGGGGGTACAAGTTCTCTCAGGCAATGCTGAAACATCATCCCCGTGAAGAGCTGGTATGCTGTCTCTTTGCATTCATTGATCCATTGATATTTTTGAAGGAAATCTTCCAAAAATATATCATATGTTTACTTGACTTCTTACTGAAGGACAGGATGAGGATTTCTGGTTTTATTATTATAGAGAGGAATTCCTTCTAACAAGGCAGGTTGGCTTTTTCCTGCAATTTATAGTATTCGAAAATGACCTAGTGCCCCAATTCAGTGTGGTCTGCCCAGGGTTACACAACCATTCTGGAAGCTAAGTAGCACAGTGGATAAAGCACAGACCTGGAGTTAGGAAGACCTGTGTTCAAATCCAGCCCCAGATACTTACTAGCTGTGCATAACCCTGGGCAAGTCAACATGACCCTGTTTTCCTCAGTTTCCTCATCTATAAATTGAGCTTGGAGAAAGAAATAGCAAGTCACTCCAGTATTTTGTCTTTGCCAAGAAAACTTCAAATGGGTTCACAAAGAGTCAGACAACAGAAATTACTGAACAGAAACCTACGGTGTTTATTTATTAGAAACTGAACTTGAATTCAGGTCCTCCTGGCTTTGAGCCCAGCTCTCTATTCACTTAACCATACAAATGAACATGATTTTGGTTGCTTTGGGTCATTGTTATGAGCATCATTTATAGCTGCATGGAATTCAGAGGCCATGGAGATATTGATTCTATGTGAAGTGGCCCTAGGCTATCTTACTGTTGAGCTCTATGTTTCTGCTTCTTACAATGCCTATTTGTCCTTTTTTGGGATATTGATAAAGCCATTGTTGGACTACAAGATGTTACTAATCACTACTGCTAGTTTGCCTGCTTTTAGTAGAATCTTCCCTTTTCCAAAGACCCCTTTCCCCCTTCTGACGAACTACTTTTTTGCTGTAGTTTGAGAAATCAGATGTTTGTGCTTGCTAAAACTGTATATAATAACAGAAAAGAGATCATAATGGGTTTTTTCTAGGCGAAAATTGCATGAATGGATTTCTTGGCATCTATAAGGGCTTCATCACCTCTGGCCTGAACACTTACACAGACTCCTAACTGGTTTTCTTACATTTGATTTCTTCTCTCTCAAGTCCATTCTCCCTACTGCTATCAAAATAATCTTTTTACCATATAGGCTGTGTCACCCTTTTAGCTAGCTAATATTTATATAGCACTTACTATGACCAGGCTATATGCTAATTATAATTATTATCTCATTAAATTCTCACAACAACCCTGATTCTCATATTACAGATGAGGAAACTGAGGCAACAGAATTTAAATGATTTACTCAGCGTCACAAAGTAGAAAATGTCTCAGACTCAATCTGAACACAGGTCTTTCCTGATTCCAAGTCCTGACTATCTAGCTGCCCTTTTTACTCACAAATCTTTAGTGAATCTCCTTTATTTCTAGGATAAAATATAAACTCTTCTGTCTGACATAAAACCCTTCATGATACAATTTTCCTCATCCTTTCAAGATTTATTTCATATTACTTCCTTTCTCCCATTGTATATTTTAACCAATTAACTGGTCCATTAGCTGTCTCTTCAACTTAGCTTTCAATACTCTCTCTCATTCCTTTAATGCAGGGTCCTTTCAATCTCTTCCTCCACTCAGCAGCAAGTGCTATTCTCCTCCTAAAATTGTCTTCTATCTACTTATTTGGATATGTGCTTTATTTCCCCAGGTGAACATAAATCACCTCTAGCAACAACTTGTTCCTTTTTGTCCTTAGATACTTTGTCTAGACTATATCCGTGGCATAAATAGTATGTGCTTAATATGTGTTTGTTGAATTAAATTTCCTTGGTTACTGAGAAATATTTTACTTGGTTCTATGTTTTCAGCTGTCATCTCTGTCTCCTGTATTCCTTGGTTTCTTCAGGTCTCAATTAGGATCCTACCTGCCTCAAGAAATTTTCCAATCTCCCCGCTACTGATTTCTCTGTAATAGTATCTTCAATGCATCTTGTATATTCCTTGTTTGCACATAGTTGTTGTTTGTGGCCATCTATTTTATAATGGGAACTCCTTAAGACAGATCATTTTTCTTGTCTCTCATTTTATCTCTAGTGGTTAACTTGGTTCCTGGAATAGTAGGCACTGAATAAATGTTTGTTGACTTGTCCCATGTTCCGATTAGTAGAGTTAACCAAGTAAATGACCTCCAGATAAGTGAGGTGTTCCTATTCTATTGTAGATTAGTTTCCATATTTGGATACTCATTAGAAGCTCAAACATAGAGAAATAAAACAATTATATAAACCAAAAGAAAAATTTACCAGGTGTAGGGCTCATATCTGTTTCTGTAGTGGAATCTGTGAATGAAAAAACAATAAGAAAATATTTAAGCTGCATGAAAATATCCTCTTTGACCAAAGAAAGCTTTAAATTCTACCAATATTAAGAGTCTTGTGGAAATAATTGAAAAATAGTTCAATACACAGACTTTGCCTCGTCCCTGATTATATTGTCCAATACAATATCCTTATCCTCCTTACTACTCTACCAACTTTCATTAGGTTCACAGAATAAACCAGAACACATGCTCAAGTTGTACGTTTGGGAGATCAGGGATATGGAACACAATGGAAAGATATGTCAGGAGATAGAATATGGAACTTGGAGTGATGAAGACCTGAGCTGTCTCTCCTTCAGCTGCTAAAAATCTGTTGGATCCTGGGAAAATCACCTGAACCCATTTAGAAAATGGTGATAATAACACCTATGCCAATGATATGTGTGAAGGGCACTGAACATCATAAAGTACTATATAAATGTGATTTTTATTCTGATTTACCTGAAATCTAGAATAGGTGGTACTGGAGTCAGGAAGAACTGGGTTAAAATTCTGCCTCACACACTTATTGGCTGTAGGTGACCCTGGGCAAAGCTCTCGACCTTTGTCAGCCTCTGTTTCATCTATAAAAATGAGGCTTAAACATTATTTTTTTAAAAAATGAAATCAATTTTATTTAATATCCACATTCCATAATATGAGAAAGGGTGTATGTGGGGAAAACAGCACTGATAAAGGGTGCTTCTGTGAATGATGCTGAAATTTCAAAAGAGAGATGAAAAAAAATCATTATCTAAGCTCTATTTTGGATGAATAAGAAGTTTCAGAGTTTTGTTTTCATTTACCAGGCTTTTTCACTTTGGATGGTGAGAAGAAAATTGATATAGTGGGTAAGGAGCTGACCTTGAAGATCTGGGGGCTTGAGTTCTATCTCGGACAGTTTCTGGCTGTGGGACCCTAAACAAAAACTTTTCTATGCTGTAGGCAATTCTCTAAGATTCTCAGTGCGCGGATAGAGCAGGTTTCTATACCAATGAAATTATAGGTCCACTTCTTATTCTTATCCCTTACAGTTCAACCATATTAGTCACAGACATAGGACGTTGACTTTTGAAATGGGAAAACTAAAAATTGGGAAGTTTTTCATCAATGAAATTGAAATAGAGGCAGAAATTCTGAAAACAAGAATTTTTCTTGTTCTTAAAGATAGCAAAATCTTTCTTTTTTATTAGAAAGGCAACTTCATCAACCTGAATCATGAAAATAATAAATAATAATTATTATTATATTTAACATGTATGTAGCATTTAACATGTTCCAGGAACTGTGTTAAATGCTTCATAAATATTCTAATATTTTGATCTTTACTACAAACTTGAAAAGTAGGAGCTATTATGATGTCAATTTTATAGATGAGGAAACTGAGGCAAAAAGGTTAATTTACTTGCCTCAGGTCAGATAGCTTTTAAGTGTCTGAGGCTGAATTTGAATTGAGATCTTCCTGAGTCAAGGTGCTCAATTTCTTGCATCACTTGAGGTTTGAGGGAATGCAACTAAGAGCTGTTGGTTTTGATCATTATGGAAGAGTTGAAGCTGCTGGGTTTATAAAATGTGTATTTCCCTGGAGATAAGGGACATAGAATTTAGAATGTTCTAAAATTCATTTTAGCATTTTATTGGAAAATTAACAGTAAACATTAGAGAAAGCAATCTTGCTTAGTAATTGTTTATATTTGTTATTTCAATGCACAGTATATCCTAGGATTTTCATGGAGCTTTGCTTAATTTCATGTCTATCCAGCTCTCTCAATTTTCCTTATCAACACCTCAACTCCACTAGAGAGTTCACATGCATAGAAAAACAAAGGCATTCTAAGGATCTTTTGTATTTCAGGGAGTAAGAATTCAAGAATTTAATCAAATACCAGGTGAAGTCTCTTCTTCAGGGGTTGAACCTGAAATTGCAAAAACACAGCAAGGTCAATCTTAAAAGCTTATCTTTGATGAAAAAAAGTTTATTATATTTTAAATTTATAAGACTTTTATTTTGGTTATATTAAGCACCAACATAGCATAGTATAGAGGTCTTGGAGTCAGGAGACCTGAGTTCAAATCCTGCTTCCAGCACATATAGGCTGGACATATATGCTAGCTAGGTGAACCTGGGCAAGCCACAGCTTTTCTATGCTCTATCAACCCAACTCTCTGAGAATCTAAATTGCAAAGAAAGTCTTGCTTTGCTTTGGAGGAGAGGAGTTTCCTCATTTGGAAGGTCATTCTACCAATGAAATCACAGATCTTAATTTCAGACACAAGATGTTAGCTTTTAAAATGGAAAAGAAAGAAACTTTACTTAAATGAAAACATAAAACATGGAGAAAATTAATAAGTCAGACTCAGAACTTTTCTTATTTTCTGATAAGCAGTTATCATAGACTTTTCCAACCCAAATATTTAAGTAACCCATGGAAATATTTCCATTCTTGGCAAAGTACAAATTGAACTGATCGTTTTATTTCTCTTTTCATATGGATAGCAATAAAACTTTAGGTTGTGGATCTCTGCCTCATAGAATATTTTCTTCTCCCAGCTTTATAGCCTAAAAACTAGATTCAAGATAGAATTAGATGAATTAATGGATAATAGTGAAGACATTGGTAAATCAAAGGAACTAAGGGTGTCTGGTGATCATTTCTAAGTTTTGTTTTGTTTTGTCATGAGGAACCACTACCTAACCCCACAAAACATCTCCAGGCATTATGAGGGACTCACAGTACCAGATGCTATGAAGTTATTTGATAAACCCTCCAACAAATGAAAATTGATTGATATATTCCTGTTTATGGCCACCGGCAAACAAGTTGGATGAGCCTACTTGGGAGAATTCTTCCTATCTTTAGCTAGACTATCCTCAGAAAGGCAGGATTATCGATTGCTTCTCATCACTCTCTGTTTTATTCTACCTTTTGATAGAGGTGAGATTGAGCATCAAGAAGGAGAGGAAGTCCAGGTGAACCACTAGTTATATAGACCAAAAAAAAAAATTACTTCAGTCTTAGAATCAAAGTCTTCCAGAATTTGAAAAGACTAGGAAGATAAGCAGCTCTAATATCCTTATTTTGAAGATGTTAATCCTGAAGCTAAGAATGATAAAGATATTTCTCTAATCTTACCTGGCCAGTCAAAGGCAGAACTGGTATTTTGTCCATTTAAATGACCATTTTATACTTTGATAGAAAGAATATTAAAATGAGTAATATGGTCAAAATAACACATTTTAATACTTTTTCATCAAAGTTCATATAATCACGAAGAAAGGAATCTGTCCATTAAATACCAGAATATCAAAACTAGGTGCTTACGTTTTGAAGTTTGGGAAATATAAGCTATGAGAGATTAAAGAGCATAGTATATTTAATTTACTTTTAAGGGACTTGCTTTTTTTACGTAGTGGTAGGAAATGAAGAAATTATGTGCCCATTACCTTGAAGAGAGCAGATGCTCAATAAATACTGACTAATTTCATTTGAATTAGACATAAATTTCATTACTTTTCAATAATTAAAGCATTCTGTGGCATGTCTGCATTTTGTAAAGAAAACAACAGCATAAACCAATTACCAGATAATGTGGTCACTTCTGTGGTTGATGCTGAAATTGCAAAAAGACAGTGTAAATAAAATATGTATCCCATATTTTGAACTATGTTTTTTCTTATAAGACATATATTTTGGTTGTATTAAGTAAAGGCACAAAATGCTGGTTTTCAAAATGGAAAATTAACAAGTTTTTATTTTAATGAAATTATGAAATGGTAGAGAAATACTAAGGCAGAAAATAAAAATTTTCTTTTTTGCTTATGAAAAGTTATAAGATCTTTTGTCATTGAATGGTGAGCAAAATATTTCCAGTAATGGCAGAAATTGCCTTAGTAACTGGAAGACTGTCATGCAGTCATAAAAAATGATGAATTCTTGAGGTGTTGAAATGACAATATAAGCTATTGTCAAGTAGCCAAGGTAATAATTTACCAGATAGGTAGTACAAATGATAGACATTCACAGAAAATTTCAACAATTTTTTAACCAATTGTTTCCAAATCCTTTGGAATTGCAAATTAGGATTACTATAGTTAGATCAATTTTTATTTTAACAGAGAGGTAAGTGAGTAGTAGGAAGAAGGGGAGGCACAGAATAATCACACATTACATTGAAAAAGGAAATTGTATAGCTTGGAAAATCCCAGAATGTAAGAGTAGTAAGAGACTTTAGAATTCATCTCCTTGTGCTCATGTTCAATTCTTTGTGACCTGTGACAGAGGCTGGCACTAGAGAAAAAGTGCCAGACTGAAGAGTATGTGAAATTGATCACCTAGATGGGGGAGGGGCCCCAAGAGTAGAATCTGAATGAGGAGAAGACTCTGGCTGGGAGAGCAGTGAGGGTCTCTGGGTCTTGAGAAGCCAAAGAGAGAAGGTGGGAAAATACTTTCTTCTTAGAGTTACCCGTTTTTCCTGCTGGTGACTGGGAATCTTTCCCCCCAACACTTTCCAAGTGTTGAAGGGACTTCTGAAGAGAAACCCGAGCAGACTGCCTCAGCTCCTGTTGCCCAGGGGTGAGTCAACCTGACTTTCTCTCAGGGAGCTCAGGCTGTCAAGGCCTGAGTTCCCCCCACAAACTCGATGAGGGAGGGGAAAGGGTTTAGATAGAAACAGGGACCCTTTTCCCCAGTTTACTTTTCCCATTCTTCCCTGCCCATTATGACTTTTGTATTACCTGATTGAGTTGACATTAAAAGTTATCTGTTCCCCAAGCTGAGTATGAGTGAACAGATCAAGGGGAGACCTTTATGGTCTCCAGTAATGGAGGGCGGACAAGAGGGACAAGAGTGAATTGGGGAGAGCAGCTTTAGCTAAGGAGGGAAGACAGAAGGAGGAAAATCTTAAAACCCCCTCTCCTCTCTCTGAGCCAACCCATTATATCTGCTGTCTTCCCTGAACCCCACTTTGAGAAGAGGGTTCTCCTCTCTTTCCCCCTCTCCATACCGAAAGTCCAAGCTTCCATTGGGGTACAAAACTTCCCTTCTTTTATCTTTTTTAACACAAACCCTGTGAACCATATTATTCATGGGATTTACTTGACAAAGATACTGGAGTGGTTTGCCATTTCCTCCTACAAGAATCAAAGCTTAGTATTGGTTCCAAGACAGAAGAGTGGTAAGGGCTAGGCAACTAGGGTTAAATGACTTGCCCAGGGTCATACAGTTAGGAAATGTCTGAGGATAAATTTGAACCCAGGATCTCCCATCTCTAGTATTGGCTCTCAATCCACAGAGCCACCAAGTTGTCCCCTCTCCAGTGAATTAAGGCAAATAGGGATTAAGTGACTTGCTCAAAGTCACACAACTAGTAATTGTCTGAGGTCACATTTGAACTTGGGTCTTTCTGACTCCAGGACCATCTAGCTGACTGTCTAGTCTAGTTCATCTAGTCCAAGATTTTAGATTACAAATGAGGGAAATGAGGCCTAGGAAAATGGAATAACTTGTTCAAGGTCCCACAGCCAATCAGTGTTAGAACTGAGACTTAACCACAAATTTCTAGACTCCTATTCCAGAAACCTTCCTCTCAAAGTTTATAAAATAATGAAAATATGGGGAGGGTAATATGAATTTGCCCACCAAATTCCAGAATATCAGAACTAGGGATTAGCTTCTGAATGGGCAATTCTATAAGAGGTGAAAGAAAATTAAATATTTAACTTGGTTTCAGAGACTTGATAATAAGGTGTAGTGGAAAAGGGAAACAGTATGTACTCAGTGTCTTAGAGAGAGCAGATACATTCCATAAAGCAAGAAAGCCTTAATAAAAGTTACCAGGTGACATGTCCACTTCTGAGCTTGATGCTAAAATGACAAAGAGAAAGTTTAAAATTCATGTCTTCTCTTCAGGGAACAGGAGGTTGAAGGTTTATGTAGTTTTCATTTATACAACATGTTTCAGACATAATCAGAATGAACATAAATATGAACATAAAAACAAAAAATGTAAGGAAATTTTTATTAAATGAAACTAAAAAAGAAATAGAAAAATATCAAGGTGGAATTTTCTTGTTTGATTATAAAATATCATTATAGATTATCATATCTTGGATAAACTAGTGAAGATCTCTCTAGTCATGGCATAATACATTTAGACGTAGTGATGATTGTCTATTTCAGCACAAATACCACATAAAATAGTACTTTGAAGCTCTGGTCTTGACTGGCAAGCAAGGAAAGAAAGAAAGAAAGAAAGAAAGAAAGAAAGAAAGAAAGAAAGAAAGAAAGAAAGAAAGAAAGAAAGAAAGAAAGAAAGAAAGAAAGAAAGAAAGAAAGAAAGAAAGAAAGAAAGAAAGAAAGAAAGAAAGGAAGGAAGGAAGGAAGGAAGGAAGGAAGGAAGGAAGGAAGAAAGGAAGGAAGAAAGAAAGGAAGAAAGAAAGGAAGAAAGAAAGGAAGAAAGAAAGAAAGAAAGAAAGAAAGAAAGAAAAAAAGAAAGAAAGAAAGAGGCTCATGGAAAATAAATAGATTCAAGAAAGAATTAGCTGATGTCATAGATGACAGATCCATAGAAGAGACAATAGAAAATGAAGAGAGCTAAGGTTGTCTGAGGAATTTTCTTCAATTTTTTTTTTCCATAGAGGAAAGATAGTATATTTTATAACAAAATAACCCTTGCTGCTACTTTGAGTGATTGAACTAAGTGGAACACAAGCCAGTGTGGCACTTAATGACCTTTATGTAACACTTTTGCTTCAGGAATTCTTTGGTCATAGTAATTCTAAAGCACTTGTTAAGACTGCTAAGCATAAGCCTCTCCATACTTTTATTGGGTTGGTTCTCTGACAGTAAGCAACATTTGTTGCTCAGATTGTACCTTCACATTACTTCCTATCTTGTTATACTTTTTTACAGAAATTTGATGATGATCAGGAAGAAAGAGAAATCTGAATGAGCCACAAACTAGATAATCTGAATAAATCACAAACTAGATAGACTGAAAAGAACTCTTCAATCTGAAAACAATTATACCTAAGATAAAAGAAACCTTATTGACAATCTATTCCATCCATTCATTAAACAAGCATTCAAAAAACAAGTCCTATGTGTCAGGCACTGTGCCAGTTGATGGGTTCACAAACACAAATAATGAAACAATCCCTCCTCTAAGTACTGACAATAATTACCAAGAGAATCAACATTTATATATATATATATATAAATATAAAGTAGTTTGGGCAGTAAGATATTGTGGAGGACCATGAAAGAATTTAAGTAGAAAGTAATGTTTTAGCTACTGCATCTTGGAAAAAGCTAGGGGTTGTATGAGCTGGAGTTGAGAAGAAAGTGCATCTTAGGAATAGGAGATGGACAGTGTAAAGGAATAGAAACAGGAGAGATAGATGTATGTTTTAGGATCTTACAGAAGGCCAATATGGTTGAAGTGTAGTGTATGGAAGGGAGGTTTATATACAACGATCCTGGAAGGGTAAAATGGGGCAGCTTGTGAATAGATTTCAAAACTTTTTATTTTTTAGGTAATAGGGAATAACTGGACTTGATTGTGTTAGAGAGTGACATAATCAAATCTGTGCTTCTGGAAAATCACTTTGACAGCTATGTGAATGATGGATTGGATTGGGGAAAAAATGGATGCAGGGAAACTAATGGAAGCCAATACAATAGTGACAAATTATGGCTTAAAACATAGTGGTGACTGTGGGAGGAGAGAGAATCAGGCAGATGGGACAAAAGTTGAAGAGGCAGGTATGGCAAAATTTTGCAAATGATGGATGGTCTGATAATCAGTATGATTGGCACAACTAGGTAGTATAGTGGATGGAGTCCTGGGTCTGGAGTCAAGAAGACATGAATTGAAATCTGGCTTAGAGACTAGCCATGTGACACTAGGCAAGTCACAACACTGTTTGCCTCAGTTAAAAAAAATTATTTATAAATATGAGCTGGAAAAGGAAAAGGCAAACTAGTATTTTTGCCAAGGAAACCTCAAATGAGTTCATAAAGAGTTGGACATAACTGAAATGACTGAATAACAAAATTAGTAAGATTGAGTGATTTCCTCTAGTTCTATTGAGTATCATGTGAATACAGGAGCATCAGAGGAAGCAGACAGTAGGAATAATCTAGGATTGGTGTTTGGTAGAGCCCATGTTACTACAGGAGGAAAGGATGAGATATTTAAGAAGTTGAAGAGAGGCTTATTGTTCCCAAGGTCAAGATTAGGAAGGTTGGAAAGTATAATAAGAGGAGGAAGTGTTTTTTGCCTAAGAAAGTGTTTTTGGGGTAGAGAATTTAACACTATTCAGTCAGTCAGTCAGCAACTATTTATTAAGAATTTATTATACTCAAGAGCAGAGTCAAGATTGAAGGCTAAAAGTCCACAACTGACATTTTTCTTCCAAAACCTCTCCTACAAAATGACCACAGGAAACACTGAACAGAATTATGTATGGGAAAGTCAAGAAAAGATCATGAGTTACTTTTTCAGCTCTGGAAAGCCTGAGGAGACAGAGAGGTATGCAGGCATTGGGGTAGGGACTAGCCAAAAGCAGTAAGATAGAAGTGGATTGTGGTTGAAGTATCACCAGATATGGACTGTGGGACAGCAGCAGTGCTCAGAGGTGGTAAGGGAATTGAAAATCTGGTCAAAAAGAGGTTCTATAACTGTACTTGGTGCAGAATTAGGTGCTGTTTGGTAGCACTTTTGTCCATTACACATAGACCAGGAGGGAATGACCAGACTTCTCTGTGGAACACTCTTTGTTGGAAGTAAATATTGTTCTTGAGCTATGAAAGCAGAACATAAAAGACAGAAGCTCAAACTTGAATTTTCCATCCTAGAAGTTATCAGAGCCCAACACTAACAAAAAATCCAAATTCAAGGAGTGGGGGTGAGAGGGAAGGAACAAAGAACATCCTTAAAAAGCTGTTATAGTGAACAGAAAGTTCAAGACATAAACTCAGATGTCATTACTTGAAATATTCTGTAAATAAAGCCTTAAAAACTACAGATTGGATATAAGCCCCATAATGATTCCTAGAAGAGCTAAAGAAAGAGATTTAAAAGGGAAACTAAAAAAAATCAGAGTAGTTTAGTAAAACTTGGTAAAAATGAGAACAATACAAGAAAATTATGAAAAGAGAGTTAAGCCTTTGGTAAAAGAGGCATAAAAATACTGAAGAAAATATCTTCTTAAAAATCAGAATTGACCAAATGGTAAAAGGGGTTAAAAATATTGAAGAAAGAAACTTCTTGAAAATTAGAACTCATCAAGTGAAAGCCAATGACTCCATGAGACATCAAGAAACAATACAAAAGTCAAAAGACTAAAAAAGTAGAAGAAAATGTGAATATAGGGAAAATGACTAACATGGAAAATAGACTGAGGAGTGGAGAAGTACAGCCATTCTAAAAAACAATTTGGAGTGCTGTCCACAGGGTTGTAATTTTGTGGATATACTCTGATTCAGTAATTCTGCTACTAGGTCTATTCCCCAAGGATGTCAAAGAAAAAGATACAAGACTCACATGTACAAACATATATATATATATATATATATATATATAAAGCATATATATATATATATATATATATATATGCTTTTTTGATGTGGCAAAGAATTGGAAACTGAAGGGATGCTCATCAATTGGGAAATGGTTGAATAAATTATAATATAGGAATGTGACAGTATACTATTAGGCTGTAAGAAATAATGTATATAGTTTCAAAAAAAACCTAAGAAGACTTATATGAACTGATACAAAATGAAGTGAGAACCAAGAGAACAAACATACAGTAACTGAAATGTAGCAGTAATCAACAGTGAAAGACTCAGTAACTCTGATCAATTCAATGATACACCATAATTCCAAAGGACTCATAAGGTAAAAGGCTATCCACCTTTAGAGAGAGAAATGATGGACTTGCAGTACAGACTGAAAAATCTGTTTTTTCCCTTATTGTTCATTCCCTATTTTTTTTAGCATGACAAATATGTAAATATTTTCCCTTATTTTATATGTATAATGGACACCATATTTCTTGCCTTCTCAATGAGTGGGGAAGGGATAGATGGAGGGACAGAATTTTTAATTAAATATAAAAAAGAATTATTGGACTACCTGAAAGATATAACAAAGAGAGACTAGACATCATATTTCAAGAAATTTTAAAGAATTTGCTATTTATCAGATCTTTGCCCAATAAGGATAAAAAAGGCAGGCAAAAAAGTAGTACTTACCCCTAAGGAACTTTTATTCTAATGGATATTTGTAAAGGATTAGATATACAGAAGATTCATATAGAAAAGATAAAGATAATCTGAAGGGGGGAAAGACACTCACATTTGTAATCAGTGGACACCAAGAAAGATCTGTAAAGTAAGTAGGATTTGAACTGAGCTTTGAAGGAAGCCAGGGAGATTAAGAGGGCAAGACAGGTGGTTAGACCCTTCCAAGAAGAGAAGAAATATATTGCAAAGATGGGGGGATAGAGTGTCTCATTCAAAGATTTGTCAAGGTATTTGGATTTCAGGGTATGTAGAAGGGAGAAAGGTGTAAGAAGCTGGAAAAGAGAGTGAAGAACAGCTACAGGAGGGATGAGACATAGAGAGAGATGGAACGATAAGTTATAGTCAGAAAAATGAATGTTGGAATTTTTGATTAATAAAGTAGAAGACTTGTGAGAAAAATTGTGAGATCTAGGGTGCAACCACTTCATTATGTAACTGGATAAATTAAAGAAAAAGATAAGGAGACAAAGGCACATTTAGATGAAGTGATTAATGCAAAGTCACACAGCCAGTCAGAAGAAGAAGTGGTCTTCTAATCTCAGTTCTGTGTACTTTCCATTGAGGTACTTAACATCATAAAAGGTGTTAAAAGGGACTTGTCTTCCACATTCTAGGATATTAGAAGCAGGGCTTACCTGCTTAAGTTTTGAAGGGGAAAGTTTGTGAGATGGGGAAAAAGCATAATATTTAACTTGGTTTGGAGATTCACTTTTATCTAATAGTGGGACAAATGAAGAAACTATATGCCCATGGCCTTGTGAAAAGAGCATGTGCTCAGTAATTTTGGGCCGATTTAGTCTGAATTGTATATAAACACCATTCCCTCTACATAGCCTATATTTATGGACAAAAGCCTATAGCATATCTGAATTTCATAAAGCAAGAAAGAAGCAACGAAAACAATTACCCAGTGAAGTGGTCATTTCTATGGTTGATTCTGAAATTGTAAACATAACATAAATAGAATCTATATTTCATCATTGGTGAATAAGAAATTTAATGACATTTTCAATTAGAAGGCTTTATGAATTCAGTTTGGTATATGTTGAGACACCTCATCTGAGATGTGAGACTGGAGGTCAGAGAGAAGTTAGGGTTGGATAAATTAATATGAGAATCACATCTTCAGTCATATTAAATAAATATTCAAACTGTAAACTTATAAAATCAAGAAGAATCATGATCATTTCCCAAATTCCATAATATTAGAATTAGAGTTTAGTTTCTGAAACTTAAAAGAAGAAAATTCATGAGATTAAAGAATTTGGTATGTTTAACTTGCCTTTAGAGATTTACTTGCATATAGAAGGAGAGGAATAAAGGGAAAAAATAGCTTAATGCCTTGAAAAAAGCAGGTACTCAAAAAATATTGGTTGATTTAATTAGAATTAGGCTCAAATTCTATTTTCTCTTAATAACTAAGGTATTTGGCATGCTTAGATTCCAGAAAGCAAAAAAAAAAAAACAAAAAAAACCCCACTACCAACAAAAAGTTACCAAGTGAAGTGGCCACTTCAGTGGTTGATTCTGAAATAAAAAAAATGATAGTGAAAATCAAATACAAACATCTTTAAGAAGTAAGACTTTGAGTTATATTTTATTTATATAGTTTGTTTCATATATATTAAACATAAATTTAAAATGTTAAATTTGTAAAAGGAATGTTTAAGAGTTTATCTTCAGAAACTTAGAAGCAAGTTCATAAGAAATTAAATAATTTGGTATGTTTAACTTGCCTTTAGAGATATACTTGTAAATAGCTGTAGAGGAATAGGGAAAATATGTGCTAGTGCCTTGAAGAAAGATGGTATTTGATAAATATTGGTTGATTGAATTAGGCTCAAACACCGTCCCCTCTCAATAACCCAGGCATTTAGAATGTCTAAAGAGTAGCAGCAAAAATTTACCAAGTGAAGTGCTGTCTTCGGTGGTTGATGCTGAAATTTTAAAAAATGAAAACAAAAATCAAACACAGATCTCGTATTTAAGAAGCAAGACAAAAGAGTTCCATTTTATTTATACAATTTATGTTTCAGATATGTTAAGCATAAATATAAAATTTGGGTTCTGAAATGGAAAATATGGAAGTTTTTCTTGAATAAAACTATGAATCAGAGAAACTTAAGGCCTTAGAGTGGGATTTCTTCTTGTAAATAGTTATCATAAACTATTTTGTCCTTGATAGACCAGTGAAAATATTTATAGTTATGACAATAACACAATTAAAAACTGATTTTTTCTCATTTGGCACCACCATCATATAAGAGAATGCTTTGATCCTTTGGATTTAGATGTCATGGTAAATAAATTGAAGATAAAATTAGGCCAACTCATGGATATTGGATCTACAGGGGAGAGATATCAGTTAATTAATGGTGCTAAGGCTGTATGAGGAATAGCCCTAACATTTTCCTCTTTTTAATGCAAAGCAACTATCATGTTTAACATTAAAATATGCTTCAGTGCCATTTGGAGTGGGAGAGGGGGGACTTAATTGAATGGACCATCCAACAGTTGGCACTTAATTGCCTACACATAATAGAATCTTTGAATAATTTTAATTCAAAACCAGGAGATCAGCTTACTGTGAAGAGCCTCTACCTGCTAAGCTATGCTTGTCTCCTAAAAGTAGACATTGTCCATTACAGATATGGTACTTCATATCACTTCCTGTTGTATTCTACCTCTTGACAAAGATCTGACTGATCAGCCAAAAAAGAGAAGCTGAATAAGTCAAAAATTGAATAGTCTAGATAAAAGATCTCTTCAGTATGAAAATCATAACTTAGAGCTAAAAAGTGACCACAATGATAATCTATTGTAATTATTAAAAACATTTATTTTACTTATCCTATATTTTTCCTATATATCCTACATAAATTTATATATAGTGGTTTAATAGTATTTCCCCCATTAGACTGTGCCAGAATTCAGTCTTTTTTCTAGTCTTTGTATCCCCAGATGTTAGCACAGTGCCTGGCACTGAGGTGTTTAATAAATTCTCTCTGCCTGAGCATCTACTATGTATTAGGCATTGCGCTAGTTGCTGAAGAAAAAAATAGAGGATCATCAAATAATTCCTACTCTCAAGGAGTTTACATTTGAATGGAGAATACATATGCAAGTATATACAGAATAAATATAAAGTAGTTTGGGAAGAAAGATACTAACAATTGTGTAGATAAAGAGAGGCTTCATATAGAAGGAATGCTTGTGTAGCATCTTGAAGGAAAGGAGGAATTCTATAAAGTGAGGAGAGAATGCATTCTAGGTACCAGGAATCCTCACAAAGATGGGAAATGGAGTCCCTTTTGTGAAAATAGAAAAAAGGCCCAAACCCCCCCAATTTTTCTGGATTGCAAAGTATAGACATGCATAATAGACTAGAAAGATAAATTAAGGCAAGATTGTGAAGGGCTTTAAAATATAAACAGAAATTCTAATGTAAGTTGATTGAGTAGGAGAGTCAGACAGTGAGATCCATGTTTAAGGATACACACACACACATATGTGCACATATACATGGTTTCTCCAAGGAACATCTTGTTTCCCTCAGGACAAAGTGATCAGACGAAATCTCATTACTACACAGATTAATTCAGTTTTTTGATGCTTAACACCTCAACTCCAACTATATCTATATCTATATCTATATCTACACATAGATATAAATATAGAGAGCTTGATAGCTAGATCTGGCAGTGGAATGAAGAGAGAACATTGAGGCAGGAGCATCAGCTAGGAAACTGTTATGATAATATAGGAGAGGAGTAAAGAGAACCAGAACCAAAATAGTAGAAGGAGTCAGATGGAGAGAAGTTGATGAGGAAGAAATGGCAAAAGTAGATATGTGAGGCAAGGGAAAGTGAGCAGTTAGTTATGATTCCGAAATAACAAATTTGAGAGATTGGAGTAATCATGATATCTTTAATAGAAAGAGGGGAATCTGTATAAGGTGGGAAAGTAATAAATTCATTTTGCATATGTAGAGCTTGAGATTTCTCTGGGAAATTAGGTTAAATGTCCAATCAGCAACTGGTGAAATATGATTTAGGATCAGGAGAAACACGAGACAGGTAAATAAATTTGTGAGTCATTTTCAAAGGAATGATAATTAAACTAAGGAGCTGATGCAGTGCCCAATTAAGGTACTATAGAAAGAAGAGAGAAGACCCAGCACAGAATCTTTATGAATATTATCAGTTAATGGGTATAATAATATAGCCGAAGAACTGGCAAAGAAGAGAGGAGGAATGGTCAGACTCATAGCAGGAGAACCAGGAGAGAGGAGTGTTCCCAAAGTCCAGATAGGAAAGGCTATCTAGAGAAGAGGTAATTAACTGACTCAATAATTCTATAAACAGCTCTGCTTGGTTTCTCCAGGGAACTCTTGTCTCTCTCAGGACAAACTGATTAGATAAAATCTGAATACCTCACAGGTTAATTCTGTGTTTTTGATGCTTAATCCCTGTAAACCTTAAAATTTCTTAGACTTATAAATGTTGGAAATTTCACCATTGGGCAATTTCATACTTGAAAAATTTCCTATTGATAGTGGGTCTTGGCTATTGGAATGTGAACCCCATTGGCATGGGAGGTTCCTCCTCCTCCCTTCTTAAGAGTAATTTAGGACAGAAACCTTTTGCTGAACAATGGAAAGGACTTTGACCTATGCTTAAGCACAGAACAGGAATTTCTTTGAGTCATGATTGATTTTAGAATTGATACAATAGAGATACTTGGAATGACAGAATCAGGTCTTGGAAAATACAATTTCCACCCCACTCAGTCCTAACAGGATTTAGGAAGGGCTGCAGCATAGATCAAAATTTAATTATTTGAGAATATGACCTCCAACAGACATGTGCAAAGCCACAGACCTCTGGGCAGTCCTGGGTTAAGCTAGAGCCACCATTGGCACAGGGAAAATGATGGACAGTGATTGGTAGATGTGAGAACTGAGGGGAGGGAACTTGGAGGTTTCCTTAAAGATAGAGGGGTCTGAAGCTGGTGGGGGGTTGGAGAGTTTTGGCTCTGAGTGGTTGGAGAGGGGCTCTGAGAAGCTTGCTCTGAAGGAAGCTGGAGGTGGAGGCCCCGGAGACTGTTTCTCCATTTTGGTCACGTGAGTAATAGGGACTGATCTCCTTTCTTTGCCCCAGCTATCTAAGGGCTTGGGCCTTTTGGCCCAGCCTAAACAGAGGGGGTATTTAAGCCCTATTCCCTTCTCTCCCCTTCTCTCTCTCTCTCTCTCTCTCTCTCTCTCTCTCTCTCTCTCTCTCTCTCTCTCTCTCTCTCTCTCTCTAATTCCTTTCTTCCTCCTATTTGTAATTAAACTCTATAAAAGGCTGACGGCTGACTTGAGTTTTCATTTAGGAATTACATAGCTGAATTCCTTGGCGACCTTAAATTAATATATATCAGTCTTTTAAAGTGATTTCCTTGTCACATCCCTCAACTCCCTCAACTGCCTTTAACATCTGCTCCAAGGTCTAGAAGGTGAAGAAATAAACTCTTTTCAAAGCCTTCCTTCATGGAGGGCTCTGAACTTTCCAGGTGACTCTCTGTTTTCTTCCATTGATGAGTCTGTTCCATTTCTCCATAAAACATCATGAGGTACCTTGGTAAACCCATTTCTTCTTGTTTACTTTTGTTTTGTATGTTGTCTTCCTTCATTAGATTGTAAGCTCCTTGATGGCAGGGACTATTTTTCTTTTTCTTGCTTATATCTCCAACACTCAGCATAGCAACTGGCACATATTAGGCTCCTAATAAGTGTTTAATGAATTGAGTAGAAACCAATAAAGGTAATTAAGAAAAAGGCCATTAGATGTGGCAGTTAAAAGTCATTGGAAAACTTGTAGTGTTCAGTTTTTAATGAATAATTAAGCCAAAGTGAAGAGTACTTGGTAGACAGTGAGAGGAAAGAAATTGGTATATATATGCATATAGAAAAATTATTTTGGAAGTGTGGCTAAAAAAAGGGTGTAGAGATAGAAAAAGATATCTTGGGGGAATAGTAGATTCTAGTAAAATTTTTTAAATACTGGGGATACTTGAGTATGTTTGAAGTCAGTATGGAAAGATCCAATGGTAGAGAAAGACTGAAGATGACAGAGGTGATGGGAAAAATTGACTTGGAGAACTTAAGAGGGAAAGGAGTTAGTTTTAATAAGGAAAAGGGATGCTTCTTTAAAAGAGAGCAGGAGGAAGGAAAGAATGGGAGTTCATGCCATGGAGTATAGAGATAGAGTAAGGGGCTCACACTTAATTGCTTCAATTTTTACAAAAAAAAAGTGTCACACCAGGAGAATGGTAGGAGGTGGAGATGTGGGATAAGTGAGAAGAGATGGGGAAGTGGGGGCATTTGAAAAGCTTCTTTTGGGGGGATAGGATATTGTTTAGGGAAAATAAAAGGATTGCCTTGTTGCAGGACTCAGTTGAAGTTGAAGATGGATAACATGAATTTATAATTTACCCAGTCAGCATGGTTGCATAATTTCCTGCTACTTTAGCCAGCATGTGTAGTAAGCAGGAGTGAGGAAGCAGGTGGTTGGAGTAATCTAGGGCTTGGAACTGGCAAGGAATGGGGTATGGATAGGACAAAGGGGTGAAGAAATTGAGAATTTATGAAAGAATTAGTCAAGTACAGAGTCAAGAGTGAAAAAGGAGAAAGGTAAAGTCAGAAGTGGGGGATAGTGGGGGAAAAAGTGCTCTAGAGGTTGAGATTTTTCAAAAATAGCAGTCACTCCATGTTAAGCACTTAATATGTGTCAGGCACTGGGTTGCCACTACAGGAATAAAAAGAAAGAGAACGACTCCTGTTCTTAAGAAATCTCACTCCAAAGAAGGTTTTGTAAAGACTAAATATATAGAAGATTTACACAGAGTAGATTAAATTAATCTGAAAAGGAAAAGTATTTGTATTTTCCATCAAAGGCATCAGGAAAAAGACTCCTGCAGAAGGTGGGGTTTGAGCTGTGAGGGAAGCCAGGAAGATGATGAGGCTGATGTGATGGGTCAGAGCATTCTCTGTATGAAGAACAGGCAATGCAAAGTCACTGAGTTGGGAGGTAGAGGGTCCTATTCAAAGAATTTAGTAGATTATTGTATCTAAATCATAGAGTACTTAGAGTGGAATAAGATGTAAGAAGCTGAAAAAGGAAGTGAAGCTATTGCTTTAGGAGGGGTGAGGCATAGAGGGAAGTGGGAATAATAAATTGTAATCTGAGAGGTGAATGTCAGAGTATTTGGTTAAGAGGCAGAAGATAGAGACAGGATTATGAATGGGAAGTCCTGGGTTCAAATGTAGCCTCAGACACTACCCAGCTATGTGACCCTGGGCAAGTCACTTAAATCCAATTGCCTAGGCATTTCTGCTCTTCTGCCTTGGAACTAATACTTAGTATTGATTCTAAAA
Organism: Monodelphis domestica; assembly: GCF_027887165.1. Taxonomy (NCBI): domain Eukaryota; kingdom Metazoa; phylum Chordata; class Mammalia; order Didelphimorphia; family Didelphidae; genus Monodelphis; species Monodelphis domestica. The sequence continues at coordinate 89,359,362 of NC_077227.1, forward strand.
TGGAAGATAAGAGTTTTTTTTTAAAGAGTGGTTAAAGAAGTGGAAGATGTAGTAATTGTTAGATCCAGGGAAATACACACACACACACACACACACACACACACACTTAGTATGTGACTGAGGGAGAATGAAGAAATAGGTGAGGAAACTGAGGGAGAATGAAGAAATAGGTGAGGAAACTGAGCTCCATTAAGATGAAGTAACTTGTACAAGGTCAATTAACCAGTCAGGGGAAAAACTGGTCTCCCATCTCCCAGTTTTGTGTTCTTCCCATTAAAGTTTATAAAGATATAAAGGCTATTTGAAGAAAGCCATTCACTATAATCTATATTATTAGAAGGAAGGCTTACCCTCTCAAATACTTGCAGAGGCAAGATTATTTGAAACTATTTGCCTGTAAATAATACTCAGAAAACAAAGGAACTGTATGCTCAGAGCCTTGCAGAGGAGAAGGTGTCCAATAACTGTGGGTTATTTCATTTGAATTAGATACAAACACCATCCTTTTTCAATAGACAAGGCATTTTGTGGCATATCTATATCCCATAAAACAAGAAATCAACAATAAAAATGATTACCTGGTGAAATGGTTGCTTCTGTAGTTGATGCTGAAATTACAAAAACAACAAGAAAACAGTGTAAATACAATCTACATCTCATAGTTTGTGAACAGTTAGATTAACAATCATATTTTCATTTAGAAGGCTTATGTTTCCATCATGTTAAGAAAAGACATAAAATGCAGACTTTAAAAATGTCAAGTAAAAAATTGGAATTATCCCCCACCCCCTTCAAAATGAGAAATAGAGCAATATACTAAGGCAGAGATTAAGACAATTTCTTGTTTGTGAAGCATTAGATCTTGTCATTGAATAAGTGAAAACATTTCTAGGAATGGCAGGAATTCAAGTAGGAAGTGGGAGCCTCCTTAATTCATGCATTTATATAAAGGGTATATCCTTTAAAGTGTAGGGATGACAACACAAGAACCTTCCAAATAGATAATATAATAATAGTACACAGGCCTAGTATGACTGATAGACATTAATGGATAACTCCAATAGCATATGTAAGCCTCTTGTTTTCAGCTCCTTACCCACTAGAAAGGCAAAAGAGGATCAGAGTTCTTAAATAATAAAAAAATTAAATGTTTCACCACTTAATTTCTTTCTTTTTTTTTTTAAACTGAATGGTGAGTAAGCAGTAGAAAGGACAGAATGTTCAAAATAAGCACAAATTAGATTGATTGAAAGTCAGAACTATCTACTCTGGAAGATCATATAATGTCAGAATAGTAAGAGACCCCAGAAATTATCTAGTCCCTCTCCTTCACTGTACAGATGAATGAACTGAGGCTGAAGATGAGAAATCTTGTGCCATATTTCTTGGGAAAATGGTAGTACAACTGAGATTTGAACTTGAGTCTTCTAACTTCCAGCCCAGCAACTTCCAATAAACATTTATGAAATTCATAAAGGATGTATTAAGAATACCATGGACTTCTTCATCAAATGCCAGGCTAACAGAAGTATGGCTGACCTTGTGAATCTGAGAGGGGGTAAATTTATAATAAAGAAAGTGGGATTTGCGACTTGGTTGGAAAGACTTGATTATATATATATATATATATGTATATATATATATATATTTTATATATATATATTTATATAGTGGGGAAAGAAAAAAATACGTGCCTAGTACTTTGTAGAGAAAAAGTGTGTAATTAATACTAACAGATTGAATTTAAATTTGAGAAAATGACATTTATTCTTAATAAACAAGGAATTCTGTAGCATGTCTGCATTTCATAAAGCAAGAAAGCAAGGAAACTAAAATGAAACAACAAAACAAAGTAAAACGAATTACCAGATGAAAAGGTGACTTCTGTGGTAGAAGCTGAAATTACAAAAAGATTAAGTAGAATCTACATTCAATTTTTGATGAACAGGAATTTTTATAACTATGTTTTTATTTATGTGGTATATTCTTCAATCACATTGAGTACAGACATAATTCTGGCTTCTAAAAAAGGAAAATTGAAAACATAAACAGTTTCCCCTTGAATTAAACCAAAATTGACAGCAGAATATGAAGGCCAATAATCAGAATTTTTATGTTATTGTTTGTGAAACACATCACAACGTCTCATATCTTTGACAAACTAGTGAAAATATTTCCCATACTGATATAAAAGATTTAGAAATTGGGATCTTCTCTGGTTGTAGACCAATACTAATTTAAATGATAATACCATACTGTGTTCTGACTTCATGGAAAAATGAGTAGATTCACAATGGAAGAGGGTAAATTCATGGATAATAGAGCTATAGAAGAGACATCATTAAATCAAAGTAACTAAGGATGCCTGGGGAATTAACTTTTCCTCTTTGGCACAGAAGGCGGCTGCCACATTTTTTAGTCAAGTTACTATGTGCCAGAAACTGTGCTAAGCATTATGAAAAAAAGAAAGGCAATACCTTCCTCAAGAAAACAACAACAAAAAAAACAGCCACTTCCTTTTATTAAGAATCTTATAGCCTCCCACAGAATACCACTCAGTGTCATTATGGGGGACTGTATGACCCATTTTCCTGTGTGGGACCTTATGAGCCCTTGAAAAACCAAGAGGGGATTGATGATTTGTTTAGTGATGGCAATCCACCACCAAACTGACAGTCTACTAGGGATGAGCTTTCTATTAATCCTCAGAAAGGAGACCTTATTGCTAGAAGTGCTTGTCACCACTTTCTCTTTTATTCTCTCTTGACAGAATGAGCAGAGAGGAGAGAAGTCATAAGTCATCAATTAGGCAGTCTGAATAAATGAACTTTTCCTTCTAAAATTTTATACTATGTTGGAACTGATAATCCATTCTAACTCACTCACTATACTCATGAATGAAACAGTGACAAAAACAAATGAAATGACTTAGTCAATATCATATAGCCATTGGTGACAAAGCTGGGTCTAGAGCCCAAGTGTTGATTTCCAGTTCAGTTCTCTTTTCAGAAAAGTTTATGAAATAATAAAGAATCATCATTCACCAAATTCCATAATATTAGAACTAGAGTTTCCTTTCCAAAACTCTAAATAGTTAAATTTTTGAGAGGTCAAAGAAAGGAATATGTTTAACTTGTCTTCAGACACTTGCTTGTTGATATGAGAATGTATATATGAGAATGGAGGAATAATTCATCCATTATACCATCAGCTCCTTGAAGACAAGGACTGTCTTTTACCTTTCTTCATATTTCCAGTGCATAGCACGTGCTTGGCACAAAGCAAGCCCTCAAAAGATGCATATCAACTAACAGATGTGTCTGATGCCTTGCAGAGAGCAGGTGATCATAAATTTTGTTTGATTTCATTTGATTTAGACAATATTTCAGCTTTAATTACCAGAGAAGGAAGTCACTTCTGTAGTTGATGCTGAAATCACAAAAAGAGACCATAAATTAGACTTAAATCTTATTTGAAGGGAATGAAAGTGCTGGAAATTATGTTTTCACTTATATGAAATTCAAATACTTCATGATATTTAAATCACTGCCAGGTTAAGCCCAGATATAAGATGTTAGCATCTAAATTGGAAAATTGAAGATAGGGAAATTTTCCTTCCATGAAACCATGGAGTAGTGAGGAATATGGAGGTAGAGAGTGAATGTTTTTCCATTTTAGTTGTAAAAAGTTCTTATGGTCTCTTGTCTTTGAATGATCAGTGACAGTTTTTGTAGGAATGGTGGTCAACAAATATTGGTTGATTTAACTGGAACTAAATTTTAACATTCTTCCCTCTGAATAACCATGGATCCTGTGAGATGTCTACATTCCATAAAGTAAGAAAATAGCAGCAAAATCAAGTACCAGAAGTGGTCGCTTCAGTGATTGATGTTGAAATCACAAGATAAACTCAAATATTATCTTTATGAACAAGACATTTAGAAGTTTTATTTTCATTCATACACTTTAAGTTTGACTCTAAAATGGAAAATTGAAAGCAGGGAGGATTTTTTTGAACCAAACTCTGAAGCAGAAATAGAGAAAATTTAAGGCAGAGAGTAAATGTTGCTTTTTTGCTCGTCAAAAATCACCATAGATTATCTTGTCTTTAGCCTTTTGAAAGAATGAAGATATAGAAGAGGAAACTGGGACCCTTTTAAGATGAAGTGCTTTGTGGAAGGTCATACAACTAGGTAGAGGAATTGGTCACCTAACTCCAAGTTCTGTCTTTCTATAAAAATTAATAAAGTCATGAAAGTTATCAGAAAGGGCCTGTTCACCAAATGCCAGATTGTAAGTAGACTTTACCCTCTGAATCTGAGAAGGGGAAAATTTATGAAAGATTAAGGAAAGTAAAGCTATTAACTTGGTGTCAGAAACTCTACTGTACAATAGTGAGATAAAGGAGAAAGTGTGTACCTAGTGACTTCAGAGGGATGGTTCTCAATATTGATTGATTTCATTTGAATTAGAAATTAACAACATTGCCTCTCAATAACCAAAACATTCTAATATATGTACTCCAAAAAGTAATAAATCAATAATAAAAATCATTACCAGGTATGGTGGTTCCTTCTGTGGTTGGTACTGAAATTGAAAAAGAATAAGAACAACAAAAAAGAATGAACAAAATCTGTATTACATCATTTGTGATCAGGAAGATGAAGCGATTATATTTTTATTTTGAAGATTTATAGTCAAACCATACTAAACAAAGATACAACATACTGGCTTTTTAAATGGAAAACTGAAAATCAAAAATATTTTTTCTCAAAATTTTAAAGTGAATAGGAGAATACTGAGCAATAGAATAAGAAATATTCCTTTTTTAAGCTTCTCTTGCATTTGAATAAGAAATGGCAGAGTTTAAATTAGAAACAAGGGACCCCTATAAGTCACATATACATATGAAAATTGAAGTATAATATAGCCCCCAATTGCTAAGAATAAGGATAGAGTGATCTGGGCAACACAAGTGGATAGAGTATGGACATAGAGTTATAAGACTCATTTTCCTGAGTTCAAATCTGGTCTCAGACACTTACTAGATGGGTGACCCTAAGCAAGTCACTTAATTTTGTTTGTCTCAGTTTCATCATCTATAAAATAAGCTGAAGAGGAAATGGCAAACCATTCTAGTATCTTTACCAAGAAAACCCCTACTAGGGTCATGAAGAGTTGGACAAATTGAGATGAATGAACAACAGCAACTAAAATAGCATGAAAATGGAAATTATTAGATAATTAAAAAACATTTCTTCAGCCAAGTGTTTCCAACTTAGATCAGAATGGTTTGATATATATATATATATATATATATATATATATTTGCTATTACTTCATATTTTTGTTCTAACATTTGATAGGATGGTAATTTAACAGGAGAAAGGAAGAAAAGTTCAGAAAACATGCTAGTTAGATTGACTAGAAGAAGGAAAATATACTCAGTATTGAAAGTCTTAGTAGTAAGAGAGTCTACAGACCATCTAGCCCCAATACCTTTGCTGTACAGGTGATGGAATAGAGAGGTATGAAAGGTGCAAAGATTTGTCAAAGATCTGACAGCCAGTCAGCAATAGAGTTGAGACACAAATCCAAGTCTCTTAACTCTTAATACAGAGCCCCTCCCATAAGAGTATAAAATCAGGAAGAGTAGGGGAAATATGGACTTAGTCACCAATTCCCAGAATATCAGAAGTAGGGCTTACCTTTTGATTCTGAGAAAGGACGAGTTTATGGAAGAGTAAAGACTATACAACTATGGCCTTGGTTTGGAAGATGCACATGTATGCAGTAGTGAGGTAAGGTGAAAGTATGTGCCTAATGCCTTTGGATAGAAGGTGTTGAATAAATACTGATGGATTTCATTGGAATTAGAAACACTATTTCTACTCAATAGCCAAGGCCTTCTGTGGCATGCTTATATTCTATAAAGCAAGAAACCAATAACCAAAATATTTACCAGGTAAAGTGATCTCTTCTGTAGTTAATGCTGAAAATGAAAAAAAGATAGTGTAAAGTAAAATTTGCATTCCATCTTTGGATTAAGAAATTCAATAGTTACTTATTAATTTACACAGTTTATTCTTTATTCATGATAAGCAGAGACATAAAATGCTGACTTCTTAAATAGAAAATATGAAAGTTTTTTTCTCTTCTTCTTGCAATTATCTGTTAAAAGGATAGAAAAATCCTAAAGCTGTCAGGTCAGATTTTTTAAAAATGTGGTTCTTAAAAAGTAATAGTAGACTACATTTTCTGTCTCTTGACAAAATGAGCAGAAAGAAGAAGGAAAATCATGGCAAGTCATCAATTAAACATTCTGGATAACCCTTTATTTAAAAAAAATCATAGCATGTTGGAGTTGGTGATCTATTCAAACTCTCACATTATACTGATAAGAAATATGAGAGGCAGACAGATAAAATGATAGTTAAGTCAACACAACCACCAATGGCAAAACTGGAACTAGAGCCAAAGGGTCTTAATTCCCAGTTCAGTGCTCTTTTCCATCATAGTTTATAAAATCATGAAGAGTTCACTATTATTCATCTCATTACATAAAATTAGAATTTATGAGTCTGAAGAATCCAATATGTTTATTTTGTATTTGAAGACTTCATTCTTCAGGGGGATTAGGAAGAATGGAGGAATTATGTGCCTAGTTTCTTGCCAAGATCAGGAGCTCAATAAATATTAGATGACTTGATTTGATTTAGACAGAAAGAGTTCATCTTTAATAAGCAATTCATTCTATGGCAATGTGTAGTTCATAAAGTAACAATATAACAAGAAAAACAATTACCAGGATTCGTTGTAATTTCTGAGGTTGATGCTGAAATCACAACAATACAGCATAAATCAAACCTAAATTCAATTTTATGTTAATTGAAAGTTTGCAAGTCATATTATTGTTTATACATTTTGGTTTATTGTACTATTAAGCCCAAACATAAGATATTGGCTTCTAGAATGAAAAATGGAAGTAGGTAAGTTTTTTTAAATGAAATTGTGAAAGAGATTTAATATTGAATTACATAAATCCACAGATCCTAGATCCATAGTGGAGATCCAAATTTATCTTTGGAGTTTAGATTGTTTGAGGAATATCTCTATCTTTTTTCCCCCACAGAGGACAACTACTATATGCTTCAACAAAATATTTCTGGATGTTATTGTGAAGAATTGAATGGACAGTTAGGCAGCTGAGTGGGTGTGGTTGGACTTGGAATCCAGAAGACTTGAGTTTAAATCTCACCTCAGACATTTGCTAGTTGTGTGGCTCTAAGCAAGTCACTTCAAGCTTGTCAGCCTCACATTCTTTCTCTGTAAAATGGGGATAATAATTGTATTTACCATGCAATGTGATTGTGAGACTCAAATGACATAATATATGTAAAATGATTTGCAATTAAGATACCATATAAGTACTGGTTATTATTATTGTCATTATTTGTTGTCCAGCCATTTCAGTCTTGTCTATATCTTTGTGAATGTATTTGTGGTCTTCTTGGCAAAGATACTGGAAGGTGTTTGCCATTTCCTTCTTCAGCTCATTTTACAGATGAGGAACTGAGGCCAATAGAATTAAATGACTTGCCCAGGGTCACCCAGCTAGTAAGTATCCAAAGCCTTATTTGAACTCAGGTCTTTCTGCCTCTAGGTCCAGCAGTCTATCCACTCTCCCACATAGCTGCCCAGTTATTAGTATGAGCTTTTGTGCTACTTAATGCAATTTAGAATAACAGAGATGATTAATATATTCTTTGACCATTGCCCAAACTGGAGAATATTCCAGTTAGGTTAGCCTATATAAGTCTCTATACTTAGCAGGTCTGGTCCTTTGAAAATAGAAATTGTTGTTCAAATTTTAATTTTTTCAACTTCTTATTTTGTTCTATCTATAGGCAGAGTTATGAGTGACCAGAATGTAAGAGAATTCTAGATAAGTTACAAGTCAGATAGAGTTAATACAAGAACTCTTTAATCTGAAGATTCATAGCATACCAGAGCTAGAAAGGACCCTACAGATGATTTTCTCCAAATCTTTCATTTCATAGGTATGAAGATTGAAGATAAAACTTAATGAAGCCTACACAGGAAAACTGGGTTAAGAATAAAGGTGTCTCAATTCACAATCCAGGGTTATTTTCATCCAAGTTTATAATAGCTTGAAAATTACCTGGCATTCCATGAATTTCAAAATGTCAAAACCAAGTTTACCTTATAAAGCTTAGAAGAGGTGAGTTTGTAAGAAATGAAAGAAAGGATATTTAGCATGATTTCATAATCTTACTTATATATACTAAAGGGAAAACAGAGAAAGTTTGAGCCCAGGAAAGATAACAGGTGCCCAATAAATATTGATTTAATTAGAATTATACATAAACACTATTCCTTTGATAATAAAGACAGTTTATGATATATCTTCATTCCATGATACAAAAAAAGAAGATAATTACCAAAGAAGGTAGTCATTTCTGAGGTTAATGCTGAAATTGCAAAAAAAAATAGCAAAAATCAAATTTAAACTCCATTTTAAGTGTAGAAGAAGTTTGAGAATTATATTTTCATTTAAAGTACTTACATTTTAGATATGTTAAGCATAGGGCACAAAATGTTGGCTTATATAATGGAAAAGTGATAATAAGGAAGAGTTTTCTTGAATGAACCTTTAAATCATAGACAGATAAGTACTAAGACAAAGAAAGAATAAGAATATTTCTTGTGTGGTTGTGAACAATTATTTTAGGATGTCTTGCTTTTGAGAAATTATTGTAAACATTTTCAGTTATAGTATAATACAATTAGAATTTCCAATTGTCTTTTTTTCCTGTTCAAAACAATTTAAAATAAAAGTTTATCAACACTAAGGTACCATCTCACAGATTGACCAATATGACAGACAAGGAAACTGATAAATGTTGGAGGGAATGCAGAAAACCTGAGACACAAATGCATTCTTGATAAAGTTGTGATCTGATCCAACCATACTGGAGAGCAATTGGGAACCATGGCCAAAAGCTTCTAGAACTGTACATGCCCTTTGATATAGCAATATAATTATTAGGTCTGTATGCCAAAGAAATAAAAGAAGGGAAAGGACTTACTTGTTCAAAAATATTTAGTAAGCTCTCTTTGTGGTTGCAAAGAAGTGGAAATTGAAGGGTTGTCCATCAACTGGGGAATGACTGAACAAGTTGTGCTATATGATCTTAATGGAATACTATTGTGTCATAAGAAATGAGGAGCAGGACAACTTTGGAAAGACTTACGAACTGATGCAAAGTGAGAAGAATCAGAATAACATAAATATTGACAGCAATATTTTTGATGAATAACCATGAATGACCTAGTTATTCTTAGCAATGTAGTGATCTAAGACAATCCTGGAGATTAATGATGAAAAATGCCATCTGTTGTCTGAGAAAGAAATAATGGAATCTGAATGCCAACTGAAACATACTATATTTCACTTTCTTTTTTTTTTAATTGAGACTTTTTTCCCATAAAATGACTAATATAGAAAAATGTTTTACATGATTGCACATGAAAAATCTATTTCATATTGCTTACTGTTTTGAGCGGGGAAGAGTGGTAGTGCAAGGGGCAATGTTGGAAGGAGAGACATGGAACTCAAAATTTTAAAAAAGTCAATCTTAAAAATTTTTTCTACATTCATTGGGGAAAAATTAAATATTATTAAAAAGAAAAAAATAGTTTATGTTGCAAGTTTAGGCTTCACAGAAAGTAGGTTGATTCCTAATGGATCTTAGTAAATTTATGGGTAATAGATCTACAGTGGGAAGTTTGGAGGATAACTTTAACTTTTTCTCTTTCTCATGGAGGACGACTATTACATTTTTTCACAAAACATTCCTGGGTATTGTGGTGATTGAGTTTTTGTGTAATTAAGAGCTGATTGTAAGTAGACATTAGAATTAAAATAGGAACAAACCTTCTCTATCAGTGGAACCACATATAAGGCTTTGAATGGAGCTTTGAAAAAAATGACTTTAACTTTCAGAAAATACTTCCTTGTTGTGTAACTGCCAGGTTCCCTCTCCTAATGAGAATCACCCTTCCTACCATCAGCTCTGAGACTCTTGACCCAGTCCTAGGAAAGGACCTACTAGTCCTATTACTGTGCACTAACCAGAATCTTTGGGGTATGGGCTGCTACCTCTATTATCAAAATGATTTCCAACTAGATGCATCTTTGGCATGAGGATACAAGGCTCCTAGGACACCTCAAATCTCCAGAGGAATCCCAGGGCAAAGAGTATGAGAGGAATTTCCCATTCTTGTATCCCCTCAGTGTTGAGTAAAGAAAGCAACTGAAGGAACTGTATGATAAAAGAAGTCTCTGAGAGATACATTTCCTTAGCATTTCCCCTAGCTTCCAGACAGGCATGGATATGTATCTTCCATTTGCATCTCAGACATTAATTCATTTCCTGAGATATGCGATTCACCCTCTCTTGTGATCAGGTACACCTATGATTTTCACCTCATACATATATCACCCCCACCTCCATTTCTGGTCATGTAGTCCCTGTCCATAAAGTATAAAAGTCCTGGACCACTCTTCTTGTGAGGCTGACTTTTACCTGCACCTGCCTCCCAGCCACTCAACTTAATACAACCACTGTGTACCTGTTGATAGGACTTTTGTGCTCTTGAGCAAGTTTCTTAGTACACAAACATTTATTAAATGTTTACTACACACAATGCTCCCTGGGCTTCAGTTTTCATATCTATAAAACAAAGATGGTGCTTTGTATTCATTATCTCATTAGATTGCCTCAATAATCCTTCAGAGAGTTCTGATATCCTCCATCTTTTATAAATGAGATTCAGAGAAGTTAAGGAATGGTCAGATGGTATATTTCTAGAGCTTTAAGGGAACTTATAAATGATTTAGTCCAACCCCCAAATCTAATGGATTAGGAAGAGAGAGAGACAGACAGACAGACAGACAGACAGACACAGACAGAGAGAGACAGAGAGAGACACAAAGAGAGAGAGACAGACAGACAGACAGAGACAGACAGAGAGAGGCAGAGACAGAGAGAGGCAGAGAGAGAGAGAAATTAAGTGACCTGTCCACAGTTACTGGAGTAAGTGGAATAGCTGGGGTATGGTCCAATGGCTCAAAGTAAGTGGGAAAGTTCAGGGATCTTTCCAATGAACCATACTGCCTAGAGAAATGGAACTGTAAGAGTCTTCTATAAATGTTTGTTGAAATTACTATAAAGCCATACTATCCAATTTCCATTGTCTTTGACAATACATAGCAAGCTTTCTAGCCAATTCTTATGCCCCTTTTATATGCCTCAGTGGCCATTTCCAAACTCCAAACTCTGCTTTCTAACTCTAAATTCCATCCACAAACCTTCCCTCTCAGTAAATGAGGATGATTATGGCAATAATTGCTATTTGTATAATATTTGAACATTTTAAAATGCTTTATGGATAGCATCTCATTTGATTCTGATCACCAACCTGTGAAGTAAACTTGAAGGTTGTTATTTTACAGAAATGAGGAAACTGCAAGTGAGGGAGATGAAATGATCAGATAACTAATAAGTGTTTGATGTAGGATTTGAACCAAAGTCTTCTCAATTCCAAAGCCAACAGTTTATTCATTGTGCAATGCATGCTGTTTCCAAGGGACTGGAAGGGAACAATTAAGAGTGGTAAAATCTGTGAGGAGTCAATTGCCAGAAGCAAGACAAGTCAGCATGCTAATAGATAAAGCTTTGTCTCCATGGTTGAAATGAAGAATTGTTCCAATTATCCAGAATTTGGGGATTATTCAAACAGCCAAGCAGTTAGTCAATATGCATTTATGGAGAAACTGGTTTGTTCCAGGCATTATGCTAGGTAAACATGGCTAATTCAATATAATTAGAGCATAAAGCTACATGAAATTGGTAATTATAAACAGGTAATTAAAATATCTCATTGACTAGTGGAGAGAATGTTGGATTTTTGGCTTTTGCCTTGTCTTAGACACTTCCTATTTGTGTATGAGTGATTTCATGTCTCCGTGTCTCAGTTTCTTTAGCTATAAAATGGGGATAGCAAGAGCAACTACCTCTCAGAGTTGTTGTGAAGGCAAAATGAGATATTTGTAAAGTACTCTGCAAACTTAAAAGCATTATTTAAATGCTAGATTTAATGATGAGATTTTATAAGATTTGCCACCGACTTATTCATGTCATTCTATATTTCTAGGCTTAATTTTCCTCATCCATACAATGGGATGAGTGGGTTGGTCTAGGCACAAAGATACATTTTAGCTCAAATAGCTTATATTTCATGATCTGGACTATATGGAGATATATTGGTATGTGTATGTACCTATAATTTGGTTTCATGACTTGGCTAAAATATATTACAAACAAGGAATTCCTAAGGAAAATCCTAAATAGCATTAGCCCTATGTTTTGCACAATTGAAACATAGATTTATACATGGATAGATTTTAGAGATAATTGAGTCCAACTACCTCATGTCTGCTAAATGAGGGAAATGAATTTTGGAGAGATGGAATTACTTTCTACAGTTATTGCACTACCAAAAATAAAAAAAAAACCCTTAATATTTAAATCTGATGAGAAAATCACTTTAATATCACCAACCTGGTGATAATCATAAATAATAATAATAGCATTTATAGAGTATTTAAAGTTTTCAAAACACTTTACAAATATTATTTTGCTTAATCCTTACAACAACCCTGGGAGGTAGGTCCTTTTACTATATAGCCCCATTGTTCAGATGAGAAATTAAGGAAAATAAAGATTAAGTGAGCTGCCCTGGGTCACAAAGTAATTTTCTAAGGCTGGATTTGAAGTCAGATTCCCCTTAGGTAATGTTTTATAAGTGAAGAACTAAAAAATACCTGATGTTGAATCCTGATCTACAGTCATTGTTGATGTTGGAGAATCCATTGTAGCTAAGAAAGAAAAGAAAAGCTTAGGTAAATGTTTTACATAAATAGAAGACTTGTCTATTTGGATATTGTTCTTGGAATTAAAATTATTCGATTGTTTCAGGTGTTCATGTATTATCCTAAGTTATCATAACCTTAATTGACCACCATATATTTGGTTTTAAAATATGTATGTAGTAAAAAAAAACCCAAACATTTCTGACACTAATTCGAGACCCCATTAGGTAAGTGGTTCAAGTATTCATTTCATTGTTTTGTTGACTCAATTATAACATTTTAGGATTTAGAACAAGAAGAGACCTTAGAGATTAATTATTCCAATCTTTTAACTTTATAGTTGAAGATACTGAGGTCCACAGAGGTAAGGGATTTCTTAAGGTCACATAGGATTTAACAGCAGGACCAGTATTCAAAGATCACATAATTGGGAACTGTTTTATGGAAGGCATTGATTGAACTTATTTGTAGAAATACAACTTGAAGGTAGACAGTACCTGAACAGCTAACTCCAGCATCTTCATGATGACCACAATTATGGGAGAACCAGCCACTGTTAAGGCAATTCCACAGTTTTTCTTCATTTCCAACACATTCAACATCATCCAAAGCAATAGAACCTGAACCTTTTTCAAAATATGCTTGTCCCGGGGCTGCAATAGCTCTCCCACATTCCAGTTGTCTGCATACAACCTGAGCATCCCGGAGGTCCCAGCTGTCATCACACACTGTGCCCCAGGTATTATTGTAGTATACTTCAACCCGTCCTTCACATCTATGTCTTCCATTCACCAATCTTAGAGAAATGTCTTGGGAACAGGGGGGAAATGATTAGTTATTGCTCTATGGAACTTTCTACTTTCAAAAAGAGGATATGTGTGATTCCATAGAGTTCGGTTTCCAAATGTATAGTTTGCTTAGCTCTTTAAGAAAAGGTTGGAAAAATCTCTTTAACTTTCCATTTTAACGTGAAACTGTTAACCAGGTTAGAGAAAATGGCATTTAATGATAGAATTCATAGTTAAATTAAAAGATAGGGCTCTCCAAATTTGAATTTGGAATCAGGGGTATTTTTTTTTAAAGAGAGCATTAACTAAATAAAATTTTATCTTAAGTAAAAAGAGTTTCCTAGTTATGTTCTCAAATCATATGATCATGTGCTGAACTAAAGTTTCCTAATGCTCCCAATATGTTATAGGAAATTATTTAATTTATTTTGGGAGACATATTGATTCTTTTAGACCATTGGAATATTACTGAGTGAACTCCAATTTCAACATAACTGTTATGACTAAGGACAAAATATGGAGTGAGATATGAATGAGAAAAAGTCACAAGTTCAACAATTAAGGTCCTGATTGCACATTTACTATCAAGATCAACATTTGTATTCTAAGATATCCTGCCCATGTTAAATTCATTAGTGTGTCTAAGAAAAGGACAATATATTTGACTTCCAAAAAGGATATTTGGATATAGATTTCATTTTCATTTTACTCTAGCTGATTTACTTGCTAGTCTTGTAAACAATGAGTAAGTCTGAAACCAGAAAACTCTGTTATCCTACTAGACAACACAACCAGTAAAATAATCTGCTTGATCTAGACTAGAACATATGTTTCATTTTGACCTCAGCTTAATTTTAAAAACATTCTTACGCTTTTGATGAAATATTCACTTTTCAGAAAATGCCTCCAAAGAAGAGCACCTACCACTATTGTTTTCATCTTGTATGAAGGAATCATAGGAAGCATGGAAGCCAATATTGGTGATGATGGCATCACTATGGAACACAACTGTCATGCTATTGAAGGAAGATGTAAATACTGGGGTTGTGCCAGAACAGAATCTCCCCAGGGAAAATGATGCACTTTGTGGACCATCAAATATTTCTACAAAGTCATAGGGACACCCATAGAAGTTTTCCATCCTGTGAAAGAAAATGATATTGTTTATTATCTCTTAGTACAATCACTATAGGTAGCATAGTAGAGAGAGGACTAGGTTTGGTGTCAGGAAGCACTGAGTGTGAATCTTACCTCTAATACTACTTGTACAACCATGGATAAATCACTTAAGCCATTTCTGCCTCAGGTGTGTAATCTGCAAAATTAGTGGGTTAGATCCCTAAGATTCCTTATAGCTCTAAATCTGTGGGTTTAACTACATGGGCATTACAGGAGAAAGAGCATTGGATCTGCAGCTAGATGTCCTGTGCAAATCTAAGCACATTACTTAACCTCTATGAGCCTCAGATTCCCTTTCTCTAAAATAGGGAGCATAATATCTACAATGCCTAATTCACAGGGTTAGTATGGAGTTCAAGTGAGATATTAGCAAAGGGTTTTATTACAGTAAGGAGGCAAAATAAATGTCAGAGATTCCTAAAGTGTATTTGTTTCTCTCTAATAGGAGCCAGTCATTTAGAAAATTTTCCTGAAGCACAATATTTCACCTACAAATATATTTGCTTATATAATCTTCCAAGGCCCCTTTTGCATTTTCCCATCTACTTCATTTTTGAGAAAGATATACATAATATTTTGTGTAACTTGCTCCCA
Source organism: Monodelphis domestica (assembly GCF_027887165.1). NCBI lineage: Eukaryota > Metazoa > Chordata > Mammalia > Didelphimorphia > Didelphidae > Monodelphis > Monodelphis domestica. Next base: position 89,374,881 of record NC_077227.1, read on the forward strand.
CTCTCATCCTCCACCCGATTCAGGTCAGCAGCCTGGAACCTTAGTCTATGAAGGTTAGGTAAGAAGAGGTGTAAACTGTTTGGCTAAAGGCTATTTATTATCTGAAAGTCTTCATTTATTCCATTCATGTTCTTATCTAATATTCAACCACTGAGTTATTATGAGCCATTTTCAGAATACAAATAATTCACATTTAACTGGAGATGATACAATAACAATATTATTATTTTTTACTTACTTCACTTCTTCAAATGTGAGTTTGACATGAGCTCTGCTGTCCACTTGTATTTCCCAGGAACAGACTATATTTGTAGGGTATTTCTTAGGGTACCAAGGACTGGAAAAAGAGCCTGAAGAATTTGTGAGCAAACCACCACAATGAAAATTTTCATCTGCAAAAAATATGGAAGGAATCACATTAGATGACCTTATGTTTTGTTTATTATTGGTTGTGTGGCATTTTCAAGTTCCATTATCTATAAAATGGGGATAATAATTTGTACTATTACTTATCTCCTGGGGTTCTTGTGAGAAAAGTCCTTTGCAAATCTTAAAGCATTATCTAAGTTTATCATCATCATTATTATTGATATTATTGATTTTTGGATTAATGGAAAGGGTTGGAAGTGAGGATTCCTAACTCTATTCCCAGCTGTCATAATCTCTGTACCCTCATTTTATCATGGGCCTGTAGAGATGGTAATGGTTACATCATTAATAATGTAGGACTATATCAAGATAGGAACTGAATCTGATTTTTATTGAGTTGGAAGTTTCTGATTAGAAGGAGGTTGCAACCTCAAGTCTCAGAGAATTGCCTACAGCAATGAGAATTTAAATGATTTGCCTGGGTTCATAAAGCCATAATGGATCAGAGGTAGAATTTGAACCCAATTTTCTTGGCTCCAAAGTAAGCTCTCTATCTTCTATATCATTCTTCAGGAGTATCATGAGGGTAATTATATAAATAAACTTAAAAAAATTAAAATTAGACAGGGAGGGTTGTATGGATAGGATAGAGTACTCGATTTAGTAGTAATGAAGATCTCAGTTCAGATCCTGCCTCTGACATTTTCATTCTCTTAGACAATAGCCAAGCTACTTAACTATACCATAATATATTGCTTTATAAAATGAGAATTCTGGTAACAACACATATAGATATCTACCTCCTAGGATTGTTGTAAACATCAAATGAGATAATGGAAATAAAAGTATCAGTTATTAAAAATGTTACATATGCAAAATTTTATTTTATATTCATATGGGATGAGGACTAAGTGACTACTTATACCCCTTTCTACAGATATATTCACATATTTAAATATTATATATTCTATCTCGTATCTTCTAAGATAAAAATTAAAATACATAATTGTGTTCAGCATTGCATTTTTTAACAAAGTCTTTTATTGGCCTGGATTAAAATAATAACTTCTCATGTCTGCCTGCATAAAGGGGAAAGAATACTAATCTAGAACCTTGGGGGTACCATGAGTTGAAGGACAGATGGTGGTTTAAGCTTGTAATCTCTGCTGCCAGGGAGGCTGAGGTTGGCAGATTTCCTGAGTTCAGGAGTTCTGAAACATAGTGGCATGAGCCAATCATATATCTATACCAAATATGGTGTTAATTTATTCAACCCACAGGAGCAGAGGGCCATCAGGTTGCCTATGGATGAGAAAACTATGTCAGGATGAAAACAGAAGATCATAGCTACTGTGCTGATCTTTAAAGGGATGAGAGGGAGACTTAAACTTAAAAAAAGTTGACTGATTACAAAGACAAATAAAATGGCAGTAATACCTATTGGTGGAGACTTGTCATCCAGGTCTATAAAAGAAACAGAAAAAAAGGATATCATGAAAAAGGATTATTTTAGTCAAATGGTTCTTTTAAAATACAACTCACTCAAAAAGATTATTGAACCCCTCTCAGAATCAGGGCTGGTGTTTACTTCTCTATGTCCTACTGATTCATTGGGTGATTAGATCCTTTCTAAGGTTGTTCCTATCTTGGACTTTATATAGCATTTTACATCGCACCTTCTCTAATGCATCTTGTATTATTATATCTTAGCTATTTGTGTGCATTATAATTGCCTCCTAAACTCCATGAGGCTAGACACCATTCTTTATCTAAACTCTTTCCTCCAGCACCTAGCATTGATCTATGCACATAGAAGGTGCTGAATAAAGGATCGTTGAATTGAAAATGCTCTGGATTTGAAGTCAAAGCAATGGTTTTTTTAAATTTAATTTTTGTAATTTAATTGATTAATTTAGGGCATTTTTTCAGGATTACAAAAATCATGTTCTTTCCTTATCCTCCCTGCAACTCCCTCCCTTATCCAATGCACAATTCCACTGGGTTTTACATGTGTCTTTGGTCAAGACCTATTTCCATATTATTGATATCTGCAGTAGGGTGATCATTTAGGGTTTATAACCCTAATCATATCCAAAGCAATAGGTTTTAATTACAATACGATGAATTTTCTATGTCATTCTTGATTAATAATTTAACTTCTCTGGGTCTCTGTTTCTCCATCTAAAAACTGATTGGGTTGTACTGGAGGATTTCTTGTGTTCATTCTAACCTTATGATACAAAGAATAAAATATGGTATTTTACTTTTTTTGAGGGAGTTACAAGGTACCATGAAAAGGATGCATAGTCAGCACGATCTGAGTTCTAATTTGACCTTATTTACTTATTGTGTGACTCTGGACAAATCACTTCATTTCTATCTACCTTAGTTTCCTCAACTGTAAAATAGGGACTCTGGAAGAAAGAGTGAAGTCAATGACTTTGCACAACTCTACCTCATTTAAGTCCAACTCAGGGGCAGTTCAAGACATCACTTTTGTGCTGTTATTGATCCTCTTTGAAAATGAAAATGAACAATAACAATAAAATGTGGATAATGATAGTACCTACCTTCCAGGGTTGTCATGAAAATCAAATGAGATCCTATTTGTAAAGTATGTTAGTACAGTGCCTGGAATATAGCAGGTACTTAGTAAAAGCTTGTTTTCTTCACCTAGTATAGCAATCTGCACACAGTGGGCAGGCAGATATTTAACCAATTCAGAAAATCCCAATGACTTCATGGTATTTTTCATTTCTGATACATCAGTATTAATCTACATTTCACTTGGCTTAGGATCTTAGAAAGATCAGTGGCTTCAAGATTAAGTAATTCATTTGTATTTTGAGAACCTCTCAGGTAACCAGCCCCCCTATCCTTGCCTCATAAGAATACGCTATATAAACAAATGATACCTGTTGGTGATGATTGAGTGTGGCCATCTACAGCTGCTCAGATGCATAAGATAGGAGAGCCAAAATGAATGAAAGAGTAGAACAGTTAGATAATGAACATCACACAATTTTCATGATAAAAATGTTTTCTGTTCAATCACTATGGTTGGATAGTCCAAAAGTCTATGAACCAACTCTGAGTTGCTAGAGTTAGTGAGTAACAACTACAAGTTTTAGTACTTAGGCTAAGTAAGAAGGCAAATTTAGTTGGGGTGTGGTAGTGGGAGTGGAAGTAGAAAGCTCAGACCTCAGGATGCCAGACTCTGCAGGAGATAGACCTAAGGACCCTAAGGTATAAGAATAAGAGAGGGACTACAGAGTAGGGCTAAGCCATTAATGAACTCACATGGGATGTAGTTTGTTTTGCTAGAGGGAAGAAATGTAGTTTCCTATTTTATCTAATTGGGCAGCTAGGTGGCACAATGGATAGAGTACTGGGTCTAGAATTGGGAAGACACAACTTTCTGAATTCAAATCCAGCCTCAGACACTTATAAGCTACATGACCCAGGACAAGTCACTTAAACCTATTTGCCTCAGTTTCCTCATCTGTAAAATGCACTGGAGAAGGAAATAACAAACCATTCTAGTTTCTTTGCCTTGAAAATCCAAAATAAGGTAATGAAGAGTTGGACATGACCAAAATCACAATAGGTACTAAGTACAGTAGTTTCCATTTCCTAAAGGAGTTTCTAAATGTCAGTAATCTGAGGTCAAACTCTGATGACCTTCCTAAGGCACAGTTCTACTCATGGGGGTACCAGGTTGAATTTTCCCTCACAGGATTGATAATGGTACAGATAGAAATAGAATACTATTTGTATGCAAAAATGCCATCTCAAGAAATAGAATGGGCAGGAAAATCACTAGCAGGGTGAGAATGGCTATGCAGTTTAATATATTCACTTGGAACTATTAGGGATCATTATCAGTAAGACAACGCAGTGTAGAAAGAGACCTCTGATTTGGCATCAGAGGACTTAGGTTTGACTCTCAGCTCTGCCATTTGTTCTTTGTGTGACTTCTCTGGGTCTCAGTTTCTTCATCTATCAAAAAAGGGGGCTTAGACTGAAACCTTTCCAGCTCCTATGAATATCTTTCAAAATAGATAGGAATGATGTTAAAGTAGAGGAATTCTGCATTCTAGGAATTACTAGGCTTTGCATATTTGATCATTCTAATTTCCTATTCAACCATTGCCTCCCACTTAACTAGTTCATTCAAACTGAGTCTTGGTATAAGACATGCTCATATGAAGTCTTAATGTATTTGACATGATATACAAAGGGCCTAGGATCACATTAAGGAAAGGAAACGCGCAGTGTGAGAATTCCTTCATCCAATGGAGAGCATAACTTTTGATTTAGTGCATGTTTTAAAATGTTATTTGAAGAGTATAGAAGTTAAACAACTTGTCCCAGGCAACTTGAATCATTTTAAGAAAGTCAAATATAGCACATAAGAGAAAAAATGGATCCATGGATGGTAATACATCCATGACAAACTTCTCATCTATTCCCTGACAGTGGGGACAATGACACACAACTGGAGCATACCTGAGCAGATGACACTGGCATCTTCCTGGTGGCCACAGTTATGGGAGAACCAGCCATTGTGTATACACTGCCACACTTTGGCTTCATTTCCAATGCAGTTCACATCATCCAGAATTATGGGTCCTGAACCTCCCACAAAGTGGTTTTGTCCTGGTGCAGATAGAGCTTGTCCACAGCCCATCTGTTGGCATACAACTTGGGCATCTGTCAAGTCCCAGCTGTCATCACACACTGTTCCCCAGGTGCCATTATGGTACACCTCAACACGACCTTCACACCTGTGACTTCCATTCATCAATCTCAGAGATATATCTTAGAAATATAAAAATAAAATTGGGCAAGCTATAAACCTGACTCTGTGGGACCATAGGCTTGGTTTCTAGGAAAAGAATACTAAAATATATAATGAAAATAATACTAAATCAAGCAAAATATTGTATCATTATAATGAACAATCATTCCTGGATAAAAGCTGAGGAAATTCACCTCCCTCCTTTTGATAGAAAGGTAGAAGCCTACAGATAGAATGGTGCATATGAAAATGTACATCACATATAATAACTATTGGCTGATTTTGTATAACATTTTTAAAAATCCCACCTCTAATGGTTACTATAAGCATGACTTTAAAACAAGTCTTTTTAACTTCCTTGGCCTCAATTTTCTCATGTGTAAAACGAAGGAACTGAGATAGATGAATTCTGAAGTGCATTTTAGTTCAATATCTATAATCGTTTTTGCTAAATGGAAATTTTCAGTGCTAAATTTTTAGAGTATTTTTTTCATCTATAGCACTTTTTTCCTTTCCCTTGGGAAGGAAATGCCTATATGACTACTATTCCCCCCAAATCACAGAAACTTACTTAAGACTACCTTCTCTGCCCCAAATAATCACCATTTGTGGAGGGGAGAAGTGATCATGAGTGCCTTTAGGTACAGGGTTTCTTGTGCAAATGAAATTCCAAGATGTGTCAACAAAGGAACTGTTTCAGACTAAATTTAAAGAATCACTCTCTCTTAAAAACAAGGAGTCAGCCTCATAGATAACCTACCATCTTCTTTTTCACCTTGCTGAATAGCATTAAACATTGCATAGAAGCCAGTGTTGGTGATCATAGAGTCACTTCTGAACACAACTGTTAATTTGTTTGAAGAAGAGAAGAACGTGAGCTCTGCCCCAGCACAGAATCTCCCCATGGACAGGTGGGCAACTTGCCATCCATCAAAGACTTCAATAAAATCATAAGGGCAACCATAGATATCTTCCAGGCTGAGGAGGGAAATGCATCATTGTTAGTTTCTCACTGTTGTGGTCTCAAGACAATTTCAGATTCAAATCAAGAAAATATAAGAATACTTAAAATGAACATTCTAAATTTTAAAATGGTTCTTTACCTTGAGTAACTCACATCCCTAAATGCTTCCTTAAATATTATATTAAAATTCTTTGGTTCAATCCCTAATCAACAAATATTTTAAAAGTATGAACTAATGACATAGCTAAAGGTATTGGGGATATTAAAGCATGCTACTGGCTAAAGGACCTGGGAATACTAAGATAAGAAGGAAATGGTTCTCATACTCGAGGAGCTCTCATTGTAATGGTTACCGCAGGGGAAGCAGCATGAGTAGGTCCCCAGATTCTTTGATCATCTACTCCAGTGGTTCTCAACCTTTCTAATGCTGTGACCCCGCAATACAGTTCCACATGTTGCAGTGACCCCAAACCAAAAAATTATTTTGGTGGTTACTTCAAAACTGTAATTTTGCTACAGTTATGATTCAGAATGTAAATACCTGATATGCATTATGTATTCTCATTGCTACAAATTGAGAGGTTGAGAACCGCTGATCTACTCAGTCCTAGAAGAAAATGGTTGGGTAACATATCTCTTATAGACAATTTAACTTGGAATCTCTCCTTTATTTGAGCATCATAGATAAACACCAAACAAATGTTTTCATTCCGTGGTTTTGTAGGAGTGCAGAATAAATCACTGTCAACCACATTCATAGACACTGAAATATTTCCTATCCAATCAAAAGCAAAATATTCATGAATCCTTTCCCTCCATGAATATTCTATCAATCAATCTATCTATCTATCTATCTATCTATCTATCTATCTATCTATCTATCTATTTATCTATCTATCTATCATCAATCTGTCTATATTTATCCATTTATCAATCTATTATCTATGAATCTATTTTTCTATCATCTATCCATTTATCAATCTATGTTTCTATTATCTATTATATATTTTTCTATCATCTACCAATCTATCTTTCTATCATCTATCCATTTATCATTTATCTTTCTATTTGTTATCTATCTATCTATCTATCTATCTATCTATCTATCTATCTATCTATCTATATGTATTTATATCTCTACCATCTGTCAACATGTCTAATATCTATTATCCATACCCATCTGTTTGTCTGTTTACTGTCTGCCTCTACCTGCCTCTTTTTTTGTTTATATATTCATTGCATTTTGAAGGCAACTATTTTATAAAAGGAAACCCTAGCCCAAAGACAGTAGCATACAGGTATTAAATGTAGAATGAATAGAGTCTAAGAAAGATTGTGGGATCAGACAATTAAGAATTGAAAGGGATCTTAGTGATTATCTAGTCTAATTTCCTCATGTTACATAATTGGCAAAAATTTGTTTTCAGAGATCCCATGTCGTTTAATATCAGGAGGGCAGTGGGGAGGGGAGCAGGACAATCTCAAGAGTCACACTTTCACCATGTGGGTGTAAGAATGAAACAGGTTCCAGACATGATTCTTTACATTGACAATTCCATTGAAATTTTCACAATTCAAGCAGAAGTTTGAATTAGATATACCTCTTTAAAACAACAACAACAACAACAAAAGACAAAAGGCAGAAACAAAAAAAAAGTGCCCCAGCCATGACCCACAAAAATTCTGGCAAAATCAAAAGTTGAACTCAGGTGTGTGACTCCCACTTTAGTGCTTATTCCACTGCATATAGCATTTCTTAACATTTGAAAATGTTTGAAAAAAAATTGGAGAAAGGAAAGAGAATTTACTATGATACAGTTTGGAAAAATAAAGCCAAAAGGGAAAGCTGTGAGGAAACTTAGTACTACTAGGGAAAACAAGAATGGAAAATCTATCAGAGACAAAATTAATTAATTAGGTAAACTATGAAAAATGAGGGTGAAATAATCTTTTGTAGAATTTCTAGATAAACACCAATTTAAATTTTGAAAATAAAATTTCCCATCAGAAAATCCAAGTACATTTAAAAAATATTGATTCCTGTATAATCTGGATGTTGGAGATGGGATGGTTTAAGTTGTTTACTTACTTCAAGTTGGGGATTTGAAGTTCTATGCGGTATTTCTCCTCCACATGTATAACCCACACACATTCTACACTTGTGGGATAATTTCTAGGATACCAAGGGCTAGAAAATGAGCCAGAAAGCTTTGAGATGACTCCACCACAAGAGTTACTTCCTCCTCCAAAAAAAAAGCAAAAAAAGGAAATCAAGTTTTATTTCTATGCAATCCTTAAATCCATGAAAAGATAAGATAGATACATGTTATATTCATACTAGTTCATAGTTTGGGAATTGGCAGGTTAGGAAGATGGTTTATTTATGAATCTTTGTAGGCACATCAAGGACAGATATAAGATATGTGTGTGGGGGGGAGGGTGGTTGGAAATCTCCATGGAAAATAGAAATTTTATGTACCTTGATACTGAACTGACATGTTCATGAACTGAAATAACATGGATGGCATCATACTAGTTGTCTTCTACTTCACATATAGTGTTCTTAACCCTCAACCCTAACAGACCAATGCTACCTAGAACTATTTCACCTTCCCAAACATCTCTCAATTCAGTCATATAAAAGCATCCCTTGCTTTCTTATCAACCTTAGATTTCATAGTAAGGGGCATAAAGGGGAATTTATTTTAGGTCATTTAATTCACTCACTCCTTTGCCCTTATAACCACCATTTGAATTATCGTTCGAAGAAGGAAATCTGCTCTGCTTTAAAATAGTCTAGAAACAGTTTTCAACTAATACTATTATAAGGAAGTGAGAGGCTTTCAACAGGAGAGAATTACCTTTGGGCATAGGTGCTGGCAGAAATGAAAAAAAAAAAGGTAAGAGTTTAGAATTTTTTCAAAAAAATTACACTTAATGCCAAGCCAAAATCCTTGTTACTTTAGATCTCGTTTAATGTTTTCATGCCTTTGGTGTTTATTTTTCAGTAGAGTAAGTTCTACTTCTACCTTACAAAACATTCAACCAAGTGAGGAGACTGCATCAAAGGACTCTCACAGAAATCAATTATGTCTGATTTCTGCTAAGTTCTGAGATTCATTGATACTATAGATGCTTGCATATTTCCTTGATGCATAAAGATTACATAGATTCTGTAATTCCATAAGGACTTTAAGGAAAGGATACTTATGTGGTTCTTTTTATGGAATCACAAGTTCCACCTCAACACCCCCATTGCCTAACTTGGCACTCTGCACACAGTAAGCACTTTAAAAATGTTTTTCATTGAGTATATCTAGGACTCTTACATTGTTCTTGGCATACCTGGAGGTATAGGATTCACACTTGGAATCAAATTTTCAGCATCTATTTATATAGGAAAAGAAAACAAAATTTTAAAAGGAAAATCCCACTTGCATTTTAAAAATTGTTGAGAAATTCTTGCTATGGTGATTTCACTCATAGCTACGAGAATTAACACTTATATTTCCAAGCTCTAGGTCTTAAGCTCCAACAAATAACTAGAGAAGCTCCATAGCCTAGATGACAGTGTGCAAGACCTGAAGTTAGGAATTTATAACTTCAAATCACACCTTAGAGACTTATTAATTATGTGACACCATCACTTAATTAGTCTCAACCACAGTTTACTCATTTAGATTGGAGATAACTACCTTATAGGGTAGTTGTGAGTATCAAATAAAAAACACATGTAGAATGGTAGGTATTATATATACATGTGTATATGCATTTTTCTCTTCTATTATATATATTACACACATATGTATATACTTTATATGTGTATGTGTGAATGGCATGAATGACTTGTTTTCTGAAACCTGGGAGGGAATAACACTAATAAACTCATGGGTCCACTGGTGCTTTGGAATATTTGTAAATATGCTTCCCATGTTAAGATTATAATTTATAAAGTGATACCCCAATAGTATGAAAGAATTAATGCTGCTCCAATAGATATCTATGTATCTTTTTAACTGGGCAAAAATATGGCAATGATCTACTTTGTTTAATGGCAGTATAAGCATGGGTTCTTTCTTCCTCCATGTCCATTTTTATATGCTATGGCTTACCCAAAACAGAGAATTTTTGATTTGTCTGTTTCTACTGACAGTAAAAGTGGACCTAACCAAATATTAGCCAGGGTGTAGTTTAGATGCTAGGAGAATGTGGATTTTATTGACTGGGAAGACATGGTTCCAACACTCTGCACTTGGAAGAGCTTTCACATAGTGCATTACTACAGGTTTGGAGATACAAAGAAGTCAGTACAAATGGCATTTTCCTTAGGGTCCATTGATATACTTCTTCAGACAACAAAGGCTTGACCAAGTGTAACATCACCTTTCTTAGGGAGGAGAAATAAGGATAAGTTGCCATTGGAGAATGAATCCCTAAAATTTGCTAATAAGATGGATATTAGACCAGAATGGATTTAAGTGATGAGTTCTGGAAAACTGAAGACTTTTCCCCTGACTTTTCTCTTCAAAACAAAGGGATCAATTTAAGTTACTTACCTGTTTCCTGTTCTTTTTGTCTAACAGCATTGTACATTACATAAAAGCCTGTGCTGGTGATCATCAAGTCACTTCTGAACACAACTGTCATGATGTTTGAAGAGGACAGAAATGTCAGTGCTACAGGTGAACAGAATCTCCCCATGGACAGAGAGGCCACTTGTGGCCCATCAAATATTTCAATGAAGTCATAAGGACAGCCATAGATATCTTCCAATCTGAGATGGTAAGCAAAGAGTTAATCAGATATATGAGTAAATCAGACATACATATATAAGATATTATGAAGGTAAAATGGACAAGTCTTGGCAACATTTTGGTATGGGGGAATGAGAGGGAGTGAGGAGTTGAGGATGATACCTAGGTTGCCTACCTTGTAAAAGTAAAAACTTTCCAGATTTAAAGTGAAAGAAAAATAGACAAAACCATTCAAGACTATTTGAAGTGTAGATTTGATTTGAGTTTAAAATCACACTTTAAGATATATAACATTATCTACATTTGAAAAAATTTTTCTATCTTCAGAGCCTTTAACTTTTCTTTGCCCAATGATCATGGTTGTATTATCAAATCAAAAGTTTTCAGAGCATAACTTTATTTCCAGCAATACCATTTGCCAATCACACTTAGCATGATAAGGGAATAATAATGTGCACTAAACAATATTTTATAACAGTATTCTCAAACATTCTATAGGGTGCTGAAATTAAAATGTCAGTAGGAGAACAGGAGAGATGGAACTCATTTGCAGTGTGGCAGATGCTCTTGAGAGAATTATTTTGAAGGAATAGTAGTTGTCAGAATGATGAGTTTTGCAAGCAAAAGAAGCAAAAGTAAAGACTGATTATGTTATTTACTCCTTCACCATATTTATATGGGATACAATGTCATTTTATTTTGAAAGAGAAGAGGAAGAATAAGACACATCTTTCCTCACCTTTTAAAAAGATTGATGTAAGTGATACTTAGCTTTATAGTTTGGCTTCTCAAATGGTTAGTGTACACAATTATTACATATTAGAGGATATAGTCATTGTAGGAGATTCTGGGTCATTATAAGCTTCTATTGTTTTTTGGAGTAGGGAAATGGCACTTCTTGTGTAAGGAACAACAAGGAGGTCAGTGTCATTGAATCACAAAGTATGATGGGAAGGAATGCCATGTATGAGATGAATAGAAAGACAAATGGGGGACAGGTTATGAAGGGCTATAAATATCAAACAGAGAATTTTATATTGGATCCTGGAGGTGGTAGGCAGCCATCTGAGAGTTTTGAACATGGGTATGTAGCATGACCAGACTTTCACTGCAGAAAGATTATTTTGTCAGATGAAAGGAGAGTGGACAAGAGTGAGAGACTATCTCCAGGGGATGATGGCAGTTCCATAGGGGGAAAAGGGACATACATATATGAGATGTTATGAAGGTAAAATGGACGAGTCTTGGCAACATTTTGGTATGAGGGAATGAGAGGGAGTGAGGAGTTGAGGATAATGCCTAGGTTGCTTCCCTTGTTACCTGAGAATCTGATAGTACCCTGGATAGCAATAGATAGACAAACTCAGAAGTGAGGAGGGTTGGAAGGGAAAGATAATGATTACCCACTTAGTTCAGGTCCTCATTGCTCTTCATCTAGATTATTGCAATAGCCTCCTAATCAATTTACCTGCCTCAAATCTCTCTCAACCCAGTTTATCCTACACATGAAGTAATTTTCTTTAAGTGTGACCCTGATGATGTGATTCCCCTACCTAACTAACCTCATCTGGTTGCCTTTCTATTGCCTGTATAATAAAATAAGAATCTATCTCTTAGCTTTTAAAGTCCTATGTATTTCTAAGCTTATTGACCATTACTCCTTTTGAACTCTGTGATCAAGCTAAGCTTGCCTTCTCTCTGTTTCTCACACACAAAGCTATATCTCCCATGGTTCTTCTTACTGGCCATCTCCCATACTTATAATATACTCCTCTCCCACCCCTACCTAGGGTCACACAGCAAGTAAAGTGTTGGAAACCATATTTAAAATCAAGTCTTCCTGACTCCAGGTCTAAAACTTGAGTCATTGTTATCACCTAGCCTTTCTTGATTGCCCCAACACAAATGTTCTTCCTTCCTTAAAATGTTGTATTTAATTACTTTGTATATATTTGCCACCTGGACCCAGGCTTCCAATGCCGAGAGAGTGGGACTGTCTCTGTGCATCGACTTTTCCACTTAAATCTCCTTCACGCACAAGTGTCTTTGTGCACACTCATCTATCATAGACGAAAACGCACAAAGACGATTGTCATCCTCAGTTACTGAGAGACTACTACTATACTACTACTATATATTTGCATTTATCTGATTTACATTATGCATATATATATATATATATACATATATATATCCATCCATTAGAATAGAAACTCTTTGGGAATGAGATTTGCCTGATTCTTTATACTTTTATCCCTAGTGGCCAGCATAGCACTATTGAGCACATTGTAGGTGCTTAATAAATATTTGATTTTATTTCTAGGAAGAAAACCTAAATAAAAGAAAAGATAAAATTCAGGGCACAACAAAAGACCATTCAAATGTGAAACTATAGGGGCCAATTATCTAAATGAAGTTGAATGAAAGATGTTAGGAGGCCTATAGATATTTGGGGCAAATTTAATTAAATTGATGATTTTTTATAATAATGATCAAACAAAACTCCAATATTGGTAATACTATAGGTTTTCTAATTTTTTCTCTTTTTCTGCCTAAATATTTTCTTAATACAGGAAAATATCTTTGTTAGAATTATGAGTTGAAAATCATAACCTTAATTGTGTGATTGTTAGCTGAAGAAGACAATTTAAAGTTCTTAGTGTTGGGTAGAAAAAATAATTCTTGATCTCAAAGGGTTTGCAAGGTATGTTAGGGATCTGATGTAAACACATCAAAAAGTGACAATACCAGACCAGTAAGGGCTATGCCAAATAAGAGGTGCAGGCAGAAAGTACTAGGTAAATGGTGAGGATAGGATTGCTCCAACTAGAACTGATCAGGGAAGGACTCATGGAGGAGGTAAGAAGTAAGATAAGTATTTAATAAATGCCTTTTAATTGACTGATAAAGCATATAAGTACTGAACACTGATATATTATTCAGAACGCCTGGTCTGGTTTTGTTTCAGCAACTTATTAGATGTATGTGAGTAACCTTGTGCAAGTCATTTACCTATTCTTTACCTCAGTTTCCTTTCCTGTAAAAGGAAAATATTAGAATAGATCATTTTTTTGGGTCCTTCCTATCTCTAACTTTCTACACATTTTTGGAAGAATATAAATCATTTACTTACTTTAGATTTGGAATCATGAGCTCAATATGGAATTTCTTATCAACATGTATCTCCCAGACACATTGTATGTTTGTAGGGTAATTTCCAGGATACCATGGACTAGAAAATGATCCAGAAAGACTTGAAATGACACCGCCACAAGAATTACTTTCTCCTAAAAAATAAAGAGAAAGAAATGCAGCAGTGCAGATTTACTTCTATAGAAGACAAACTAGTCATTGACTCATGGAAATGCTGTTCTATAGGTCTCTTCTCCCAAGGGAGTTTTAGGATAGGTCTTTATGACCTCTTTATGTCTTTATGACTCTCACTAAATAAGCCTAGGGCCAAAAATGTGCTGAATTTGATTCCCTGGACAATGCTTTAATGGCAATCTGGTGACTTTTAACTCTTACTCATTGTTGCATAGTCAAGATACCTCAGTTGGGACAGCCTGACCTTTTGGTCCCACCTAATTCATCCATACTTGGTTACTGTCTCTTGTAGACTGGTACCTCAGGCAGCCTCTCCCCACACCCCAACTTTGGTCAAAAGAGTCAGAATAATACCAGGAATTCTTAGCCTTTGTTGTGCCATGAAGCCTACCAAACCATCCTTAAAATAATGCTTTTAAATGCATAAAATGGGACTACAAAAAAAATCAATTATATTGAAATACAGTGATCAAAATATTTAAAAAGTTCACAGATACCAAATTAAGAATCCTTGATTTATAGAAGCATTAATACAATGGATAATGTAGAAATTAAAAAAAAAGTCTTCCATTCTGAGGAAGGTCCATGCTTCACTCTCCAGACTTTGCTATTGAGGGAATTGACTTCTTCTTTTGTCTGTCAAGCCCACATTTCCTATTTGTTCCTCCCCAAAATCTGATTTGAGGAAGGTTCCAGATCGTTCATATTTCATTTTCTGGGCTTTTACTAATTCAGCCATACAGAACAACCCTCTTCCCTTTTCAGTTCATTTTAATGTATTCTCTTTTAATATTAGAATATATACTCTTTGAGGTTAGGAACTGACCTTTTTTTGCTTGTATTTCTTAATAAATGCTTATAAACTAGACTTAGCTCTTATCCTCAAGTAGGTTAATTTTGATTATGCAAGATAAGGTACATCTATATAGAAAGTACTATATCACTTTTTCTGGAACAGGTGATGTTGGGTCTTATCCATTTTTTCCTATTCTAGATGTTGCAAGAAGCAACTCCAGCTCATTGGAGTAATGTCATTGAACTGTCAAAGGGAAATGCCATGAATAAAGGGACAACTAGGAAAGGAGAATGGAATGTTCTTCTTGAGTCTAAGGCCTTTTAGATTGATTATAAAATATTGATCAACCACATAAATGCTCAGGAGAAGTAAATGAGAATGACAATAAGATTATATGGAATCGGAGAAAGAAGCTACTGATAAAATAAATGGAAAGATGATTTTAATTGCTCTAAGAAATGGCATTTTTTGAATTCTGGAGTTATATAAATCCTTCTTCAAAAACAGACCGAGAACAATGGAAGTATTCTGACCTGGAGGCATGCCAGTAAAACACACTTTCCATGTTCTTCCCTAATGGACCAGTGATTAGCAAAAAGAGAAAACCTTTTAAAAAAAGAAAACCTTTTTCTGGGGAAAGGGAACAAGTTCCATCTTCTGGAGGCTCAGGAGAATGACCGAACCACAGTATTTAGATTATTAGATAGAGAGTGGAATTGTGTGGGAAAAAGTATAGGAACTCTGTAAATGGAGTAAAAATGGATTATGATAAATCCATAAAAGAAATATGTACAAGGTGTTTACAAAGGCTAATGGTAACTAAAAATCACTCACAGCTAGGTCTCCCAAAGGATATGATATTGGAAATGGGTCTTGATGGATAGATAGGCAGAGGTGGGGGGAGTAGCTTCTAGGCATGAGAGACAGTAAGAGGAAAGGAATGGAGGTGGGAAAGTATAAGGCATGATTGAGGAACAGCAAATTGTTCCATTTGACTGAAATATAAAGTGAGACAGAATTGTGTGAAATAAGACTCAAAATTAGTAGGCATGATTCATTTGCTCCCTGATACTTTGTTGTTGAGTAATTTCTCAGGCTTGTCTGATTCTTTGTGACCCGTTTTGAGATTTTCTTGGCAAAGACAGATACTGCAGTGATTTGACATTTCCTTTTTCATCTTGTTTTGGAGATGAGGAAACTGAGGCAAACAGGGTAAAAAGTAATTTGCCCAGGGATGTTAGTAAATATCTAAGGTTGGATTTGAACTTATGTAGATGAATCTTCCTGACTCCAGGTCCAACTGATGTTACTATACTTGGAATGATATGGATCATGAAGGATACATTCTGCCTGAGAGGGCTTGCTTGACATATTCTTTTTTTTTAAATTTTATTTAATTAATTAATTTAGAACATTATTCCTTGGTTAAAATAATCATATTCTTTCCCTCACCTCCTCCACCCTGTCCTGTAGGTAGTCAACATGCAATTCTACTGTATTTTACATGTGTCCTTGATTAGAACCCATTTCCATGTTGTTGGTGTTTGCACTAGGATGATCATTTAGAGTCTATATCCCCAATCATGTCCCCCTTGACCCTTGTAATCAAGCAGTTATTTTTTCTGTGTTTCTACTTGCACAGTTTTTCTTCTGAATGTGGATAGTGTTCTGTCTCATAAATCCCTCCAAGTTGTTTAGGATCACTGCATTGCCACTAATGGAGAAGTTCATTACATGAGATAGTACCACAGTGGATCAGTCTCTGTGTACAATGTTTTCCTGGTTCTGCTCCTCTCACTCCGCATCAATTCCTGGAGGTCATTCCAGTTCACATGGAATTCTTCTAGTTTATTATTCCTTTTAGCACAATAGTATTCCATCACCAACATATACCACAGTTTGTTCAGTCATTCCTCAAATGAAGGGCATCCCCTCATTTTCCAAGTTTTTTGCCACCACAAAGAGCACAGCTATGAATATTCTTGTACAGGTCTTTTCCCTTATTTTCTCTTTGGGCTATAAACTCAGCAGTGCTATGGCTGGATCAAAGGGAAGACAGAGTTTTAGCACCCTTTGGTTCCAAATTGACCTCCTGAATGATTGGATCAATTCACAACTCCACCAGCAGTGCATTAATGTCCCAACTTTGCCACATCCACTCCAGCATTCATTACTTTCCTTTGCTGTCATGTTAGCCAATCTGCTAGGTATGAGGTGATATCTCAGAGTTGTGTTGATTTGCATCTCTCTGATTATAAGAGATTTAGAACACTTTTTCATGTGCTTATTAATAGTTTTGATTTCTTTAACTGAAAATGGCCTATTCATGTCCATTGCCCATTTAGCAGTTGGAGAATGGCTTAATTTTTTTTTTACAATTGATTTGACTCTTTATAAATTTGAATAATGAGACCTTTGTCAGAGGTTTGGGTTATGAAGATTTTTCCCCCAATTTGTTGGTTCCCTTCTAATTTTGGTTGCATTGGTTTTGTTTGTACAAAATCTTTTTAATTTAACATAATTAAAATTATTTATTTTAAATTTTGTGATTTTTTTCTAACTCTTGCTTTGTCTTAAAATCTTTCCTTTCCCAAAGATCTGACATGTGAACTATTCTGTGTTCATATAATTTAATTATAGTTTCCTTCTTTATATTCAGGTCATTCACCCATTCTGAGTTTATCCTGGTATAGGGTGTGAGATGTTGATCCAACCCCAATCTCTCCAATACTGTCTTTCAATTTTCCCAGAAGTTTTTATTAAATAGTCAATTTTTGTCACCAAAGCTGGGATCTTTGGGTTTATCATAGACGGTCTTACTGAAATCACTTACCCCACGTCTATTCCACTGATCCTCCTTTCTGTATCTTAGCTAGTACCATATTGTTTTGATGATCACTGCTTTATTGTATAGTTTGAGATCTGGGACTGAAAGGCCTCCTTCCTTCACTTTTTTTTTCATTATTTCCCTGGATATCCTTGATCTTTTTTTCTTCCAAATGAACTTTTTTATGTTTTTTTTTTTCTAATTCAGTAAAAAAGTTTGTTGGTATTTCAATGGGTATGGCACTAAATAAGTAAATGAGTTTGGGTAGGATGGTCATTTTTATTATGTTAGTTCATCTTACCCATGAGAAGTCAATGTTTTTCCAATTGTTCAGATCTAGTTTTAGTTGTGTGGAAAGTGTTTTGTAGTTGTGTTCATATAGTTCCTGTGTTTATCTTGGCAGATAGATTCCTAAGTATTTTATGTTGTCTATGGTGATTTTAAATCGAATTTTTCTTTGTAATTCTTGCTGCTGAGATGTGTTGGAGATATATAGAAATGCTTATGACTTATGTGGGTTTATTTTGTATCCTGCAACTTTGCTAAAGTTGTAATAATTTCCACTAGCTTTTTAGTTGATTCTCTAGGATTCTTTAAGTAGACCATCATATCATCAGCAGAGTGATAGCTTGGTCTCCTCATTGCCAATTTTAATACCTTCAATTTCTTTTTCTTCTCTAATTGCTACTGCTAGTGTTTCTAGTACAATGTTAAATAATAGAGGTTATAATGGACATCCTTGTTTCACTCCTGATCTTATTGGGAATGCATCTAGTTTATCCCCATTGCAGATGATGTTTGTTGATGCTTTTAGATAAATACTGTTTATTATTTTTAGGAAAGGTCCTTCTATTCCTATGCTTTCTAGTGTTTTCAATAGGAATGAGTGTTGTATTTTGTCAAAGGCTTTTTCTGCATCTATTGAGAAAATCATGTGATTTTTTTGGGTTTGCTTGTTGATATGGTCAATTATGTGAATTATTTTCCTAATATTGAACCATCCTTGCATTCCTCATATAAATTCCATTTGGTTGTAATGAATAACCCTTGTGATCACTTGCTGGAGTCTTTTTGCTAGTATCCTATTTAAGATTTTTGCATCTGTGCTCATTAAGGAGATTGGTCTATAGTTTTCTTTCTCTGTTTTTGACCTGACTGGAGTTAGAATCAGTACCATATTTGTGTCATAGAATGAATTTGGTAGAACTCCCTCTCTCCTTATTGTGTCAAATAGTTTGTATAATATTGGGATTAGTTATTCTTTGAATGTATGATAGAATTCACTTGTGAATCCATCTGGACCTGGGGATTTTTTCTTAGGGAGTTCTTTGATGTTTGAGTTCAATTTCTTTTTCTGATATGGAATTATTTAAGAATTCTATTTCTTCTGTTAGTCTAGGCTATTTATATTTTTGTAAATATTGATCCATATCACCTAAATTGCCATATTTATTGCCATATAATTGGACAAAAAAATCTTTTAATTATTGCCTTAATTTTCTCTTCATTAGAGGTGAGGTTTTCCTTTTTATCTATGATACTGTCAATTTGGTTTTCTTCTTTCCTTTTTTTAAATTAGATTAACCAGCACTTTTTCTATTTTATTTGTTTTTTTCAAAGTACCAGCTTCTAGTCTTATTTATTAATTCAATAGTTATTTCACTTTTGATTTTGTTAATTTCTCCCTTAATTTTTAGGATCTCTAATTTAGTTTTCATATGGGGATTTTTGATTTGTTCTCTTTCAAGTTTTTTGATTTGCATTTCAAATTCATTGACCTCTGCCCTCCCTAATTTGTTAATATATGAAATCAAGGATAGAAATTTCCTTCTGAGTACTGCTTTGACTGCATCCCATAGATTTTGAAAAGATGTCTCATCATTTTCATTTTCTTCAATGAAATTATTAATTGTTTCTATGATTTGTTCAACTAACAGATTTTGTAGAATCATATTATTTAATTTCAAATTAATTTTTGATTTGGCTCTCCATGTACCCTTAATGATTGTTATTTTTTTGTATTATGATCTGAAAAGGTTGCATTTATTTCTGCTTTTCTGCATTTGTTTGTCATGTTTTTATGCCCTAGTACATGGTCAATCTTTGTGAATGGACCATGTGCTGCTGAAAAGAAGGTGTATTCATTTTTGTTGCTATTTATTTTTCTCCACATATCTACTAACTCTAATTTTTCCAAGATTTCATTCACATCTCTTAACTCATTCTTATTTATTTTTTGATTTGATTTATCTAGATTTAATAGTGGTAAGTTCAGGTCTCCCACTAGTATAGTTTTACTATCTATTTCCTTCTTCAACTACACTAGTTTCTCCTTTAGAAATTTGAATGCTATACCATTTGGTGCATACATGTTGATTACTGATATTTCTTCATTGTCTATACTGCCTTTATCAGGATGTAGTTACCTTCCCTATCCCTTTTAATCAGATCTATTTTTACTTTGGATTTGTCAGATATCATGATTGCAACTCCTGCCTTCTTTCTCTCAGTTGAGGCCCAATAGATTTTGCTCCATCCTTTAATTCTAACATTTTGTGTGTCTACCCAAGTCATGTGTGTTTCTTGTACTCAACATATGGTAGGATTCTGGTTTCTAATCCACTTTGCTCTTTGTTTTCATTTTATGGGTGAGTTCATCCCATTTACATTCAAAGTTATGATTGCCACTTGTGTATTCCCCAGCATTTTGATATCCTCTCCTAGTTCTGTCCTTTCTTCTTTTGCTATATCCTTTTAAACCTGTGGTTTTCTTTTTATCTGTCCCCCTAATCCACACCCTTAATATGCTTCCCTTTCCTCCCCCTCCCTTTTTGTTCCCTTCTTATTTTTTAGGGTCTCTTAAGTTCTCTCCCCTCCTCTCTTTCCCTCCCTTTTTGTACTCCCATACCCACTTCCCCTCCTCCCCCTTATTTTTCCCTTCTCACTTTCCCTTTAGGGTAAGATAGAATTCAATACTCCACTGGATCTAGATGCTCTTCCCTCTTAGAACTGATTTCACTGAGAGTAAAGTTTAAGTATTACCTATTAACACTCTCTTCCTCTCCTTCTTATAATAGTATTCTTCCCCTCCTCTTCCCATGTGTCTCTTTGTGTGATAAAGCTTATCCTATTTATCTTATTTCTTCAAGTTTCTCTTGGTGCCACCTTTGATTCCCCCCCTCGCTTGATGTATTCTAAAATCCAGATTACTCTGAATGGATTATTGATCTCTTTCTTACAGTCAAGATAGTTTGAATTATATTCATTCTAAAGCTGAAAAACAAAGACATACCTTTTGTATCATTTTTAGAAATTTCTGAAGAACCTAGAAAGAAAAGTAAGCAAATGAATAATAGCCTAGGACTGTCCCCCACCCCAACCATTTCAGTTTATTTTCTATTCAGCAGTCAAAACAATCTTTTTCATGTGTAGGTCTTAGGTCTAACTACCCCAACACTAGCAGACATTCAATAAATTTCAATGACTACCCCTAGGGAAAAATAGAAAATCCTCTATTTGGCTTTAAAAACCCCTTCATAACTTGCCTTTCTTCCTACCTTTCCAGACTTCTTACACTTTACTTCACTACACATGCTTTGTAATTCAACACTATTGGCCTCTTTGCTGTTCTTAACCCTAGGCATTTTCATTTACTGTCTCCATGCCTGTAATTCTCTCTCTCATCTCCATCTTTTGGCTTCATTGGTTTCTTTAAAGCCCTAGAAAAATTCTCACTTTCTACAAAAATCTTTCCCTATACCCTTTAATGTGAGTGCCTTCCCTCTGTGACTTTCTACAATAAATTTGAATCTTCCTTCCTTCCTTCCTTCCTTCCTTCCTTCCTTCCTTCCTTCCTTCCTTCCTTCCTTCCTTCCTTCCTTCCTTCCTTCCTTCCTTCCTTCCTTCCTTTCTTTCTTTCTTTCTTTCTTTCTTTCTTTCTTTCTTTCTTTCTTTCTTTCTTTCTTTCTTTCTTTCTTTCTTTCTTTCTTTCTTTCTTTCTTTCTTTCTTTCTTTCTTTCTTTCTTTCTTTCTTTCTTTCTTTCTTTCTTTCTTTCTTTCTTTCTTTCTTTCTTTCTTTCTTTCTTTCTTTCTTTCTTTCTTTCTTTCTTTCTTTCTTTCCCTTATTTTGACTATGCTGGAAGTATAGCAGCTGCTCTTGGCCTAATCCCACTGCTCATCTTTTGATTTGGATCAATTTATTTCTTAAATTATCTGGCAAACCCCATTCCTGAGTTCTTACTATATTGTTACTGGATTTAACATGGTCATCTAATCATCTTTAGCCATACTTTCCATTAGCATCTGCCTCTCTTTTAGACATCTGCCTAGTTACCCTTTATATGTATATGTTTTCTTTGTATATAATTTGTACTGTCTTTTCCATTAGACTGAACTCTTTGAAAGCAGGGACTATCTTTTGCTTTTCTTTGTATCTCTAACTCTTAGCTAATGATTGGCACACAGTGGATGCTTAATAAAAGTTTATTGATGACTTGATAAACATAGGTTTAGAGATGAATAAATGCTATAAATCCTTTGTGGCAGAGCTAATTTCCTTAGTTCAGCTAGAATAAGGACAGAAGGTGCTGAACATTTTTGTTCCTTCATTTCTAATCTACCTGTTTGCTCTTTGAAAAAGGTACATGAGATCTGTTCACAGAGATGTTGAAGGCCTGTACTAGGATGGTAATTGTATGAATGAGACAATCCAATATATCTACATATATCTCTTTGTCTTCCTTTCTCATCTATATTTCTCCCTCTCTCTCTAAGAAGTGAAAATAGAAACAAGATTTGGCAACTGATTTTATAATGACTCTAGAAACCTTGTTTCTCAAACTCTGAGAATAGAGAACAAAATTTTGCTGAAAACCCATCTTTTTAATGAAATATTCCCTGACACCCACCATATCCTAATGTGCATCTTGAGAAACATGTACTATAAGGTCTTATCTGGGAAGTAGCTGCACTGTTCTCAAGCTACAGGTAGAAAGCATTGAAGGTGGAGAACATTATCGTTGGGATAGGATATTGTATCTTATTGTTTCCCATAAAAGATATTATTAGATGCTGGTAAAAGGTAGAGATGATATGAATCTGAAAAAATTAAGGCATGCTAGATGGCCCAGGCTATGAAAAACACTGTTTTTTTTTCCTACTAACTCCTGGCTATAACTTTGCTGATTTTAAAATCCATAGGATGGCACTTATAAAAAATTAAATAAACTTTGCCATGTTTTCCTAACAATGGCAATGGTATCCCAGTAATCTTCCAGTAATGCTATCACAATTAATTCCTTATCTTTGGCTTAACCACATTGATCATTCTTTCTTAACTGAGATTTAGCTCAGTGAAATATTCAATCAACAAATATATGTAAAGATCTAAACAATTTGAACATTAATTGTTCATGAGTAGGACAAGCTAATTTAATAAAAATGACAATCTTACCTAAATTAATTTATTTATTCAGTGCCATACCTATCAAACTACTAAAAAACTGTTTTATAGAACAAATATATATGTGGGCAAATGTAGTCAAGAAAGAATTATCAGTGTGGTTAGATCAAAGATAAGGAATTAATATATAAGAAATTAAATAATTACATATATATTACACATTAATATATAAGGAATTAAATATGTATTCATGCAGCTATTATAAACAAATACCTTATTTGTACACATATATGCTCTTTGAATATTTTGTTATTGATACAGATATACAAAACATCTATACTAGTCACTGGATTAGCTGCTAAGGATAAAAAATTAAATAAGACATTTTCCCCTTTTGAATGGAGCTATAATCTACTATGGACAGTAAGATATATATGAGTGACTATTAATCAATATCAGGTAGAATGCAAAAGTGTAATAAGAGGACCTCAAAAGGCTAGGAGAATTCAGAAGACAGATAGATGTGATGTAAACTGTGATAGAAGAACATGATATAACCTTTGACATACCTGGAGGTGTAGAATTGAAGTTTCTTGCATCTGCTTGTATAGAAAAATAAAATGTCAATTAAAAAAGCAAATAGAAAGTGAAGGAGAAAACAGATTTTATTATTGAGGGGAGGAATTATTTTTAGCAGTTCATTTAAATAAAGATGGTTGGACAGGGCGGAAGGGGCTATAATTATTTCTTGTTAGGGCCCCTGTCAAACTTTAGAAATTGACAGAGATTTAGAATTTAGAAATTTAGAATTTATTGTAGAGATTTTAGAATTAAAATTAGGAGTTAAATTTAATTTAGAAATTACTCCTTGTAGTAATGAATACCTGAACAGATAACACCAGCATCTTCATGATGACCACAGTTGTGATTGGACCATCCGGAGTGGGAGCATTGGCCTAGGTAGCGTTCAGCGCCAACACACTGCATATTGTCCAAGAGGATATTTCCTGAACCCGGACCAAAGTATGCTTCTCCAGGGGCTGACACAGCCTGTCCACATCCCAGCTGCCTGCATACGACCTCAGCTTCATTTAGATCCCATAGGTCATCACACACCGTGCCCCAGATGTCTTGATAATGAACTTCCACTCGTCCTGCACATTGCCCTGAGCCACCCACCAGTCGTAGTTCTGGCCAGTCTTCTAAAGACAAAAATAAAGTTCATTGTAAACCTAAAAGTATTGTGTATACTTTTATTCTAGGTACAAGGATGGTCTAGATGATATTGTTGAAAGAGGATTGAACATGGAAATAGAATACAGGTTTGAATCTTTGCAACTCTCGAAAAGTGAGTTATCTTACTCCCCTGGGACTTGGCTTCTCTGTCTGAAGATGAGGATTGTAGTAAGTGATCTCTAAAGTCCCTTCCAACTTTAAATCTGAAGATCATAGCAATCTGTGTACCTGGAGGTGGGAATTAGTAGCTGTTTTAGTTGAGTCAGATGGGTTATGTGATAGAGGCTGGCGCTAGAGAAAAAGTGCCAGACTGAAGAGTATGCAATATTGATCACCTCAATGGGGGAGGGGCCCCAGGTGTGAATCCTGAGGAGAGAAGACTCTGGTGAGGAGAGCAGTGAGGGGCTCTGGGACTTGAGATGTCGAAGAGAGAAGGTGGATAAAGACTTTCTCCTGAGGGTTACCCACTTTTCCTGCTGGTGACTGGAAATCCTCCCCCAACCCCAACACTTCCAAATCGAAGGGACTACCTGAGCAGACTTTACCTCAGCTCCTGTTGCCCAGGGGTGAGTCAACCTGACTTTCTCTCAGGGGGCTCAGGCTGCCAAGACCTGCATTCCCCCCAAACTCAAGGAGGGAGGGGAAAGGATTTAGATAGAGACAGGGAACTTTTCCCAACTTTCCTTTTCCCATTCTTCCCTGCCCATTATTCCTTTTGTATTATCTGATAGAGTTAACATTAAAAGTTATCTGTTCCTCAAGCTGAGTGTTAGTGTACAGATCAAGAGAAGACCTAGTAGTGGAGAGGGGACAAGAGGGACAAGATTGAATTGGGGAGAGCAGCTTTAGCTAAGGAGGGAAGGCAGAAGGGGGGAAATCTTCAAACCCCCTCTCCTCTCTCTGAGCAAGGCCATTACATCTGCTATCTCCCTTGTACCCCTCTTTGAGTAGGGGGGGTTCTCCTCTCTTTCCCCCTCTCCATACCAAAAGTCCAGACCTCCCTTGGGGTACATCCCTTCCTCTGTTGATTTTTTTTTTAAAAACAGTTACTTCATCTTTCTTATATATTTCTATTATGGTCATTATGTTCTCAGGTCATCAAACTTTCTTCTTCAGAAGAGATCAGAACTCATGCATTCATGGCAAGTGTGCTATCTTGCATAAAAATGTAGGAAACTACTAGTAGTATTAGGATATATGTTTTGAGTTGATTTATTAGCAGTGGGGATTTATTAAAGCTGAGTTATCCACATAATTTCCTATGTATTCCCTTTGTTTATGAATAATATTTTCATTCATTCATCAAGAAAACATTTATTGAGTACCTACTATGTGCTAAGCACTGTGCTAAACACTGTGGGATACAAAAAGGAGACAAAAGACAGTCCTTGCCCTCAAGAAGGTCACATGATATATTGCTGAGAGAAAAAGGAATGTAGTTTGTGTCTATGGGACAGAGTTAATTTCTGTGAAAGGTTAATTGGTTCATATGTATATCAAAATTGCAACCTTTGGCATCCATAGCAATTTATTCTGAGTCAAATAATGGTTCTAGGAACTAGACCAGAAGTACTGGAATTACTAGAAGAATGGAGAATACTGAGTTGTAACTAGCAATTCTGGTGATCAGGTGCAAATACAAACAATATCAAGATTCGGTAAACAACGTAATGTTACCTCTTTCGGAAATATAGCTTTAGACATACCTGGATTGGTGTCATTTGAATCTTCAGAATCTGTTTTATAGAGAAATGAAAAATATCTATCAATGCCCATAGGAAATTTAAATACAGATAAGAAACATTTAGGACTATCTCTTTTAAGGAATTTTTTTGTCTGCCTTAGAATCAATACTTAGTTCCAGATCAGAAGAGCAATGGAGATTAAGTGACTTGCCCAGGGTCACATATCTAGGAAATATCTGAGATCAAATTTGAACCCAGGACCTCTTATTGCAGTTGATTGAAAGTCACCACTTGCTCCTTTGTTAAGTATTTACCTAGTTAGTGGGTGCATATTTCCTTAACACAAGATTTGCTATGGATGAAGTAAGGCAGTAATAATTTACTAAAACTTATTAATGTAGAGTATTAACATAGCTTCCATAAATGCTACAAAGTATTGCTTAAAAGTCTTGAAAAAATGTAGTATAATATAACAGATAGCATGTTGGATCTGTAATCAAAAAGACCTCAGTTCAAATTTCTTTTCTGAAGCTTAATAGCTTTGTAATCCTCGATATATTACTCAACTTTTATGTACCATAGGGAAATTCCTCAAGAATAAGGCGACTAAGCCATAGACAAGTTGAGATCTAGAGATGGGGGGAATTCCCTCACTAGTAGATCCTTGCCCTTCTAAAATTTCAGATCCTTTATATATTTATATATTACTTAATCGCTACCTAGCTTCTGTCATCTAACCACCAAGAATCTTGACTTAGTTGTTTTAGTCATTGTTTTCCTTAATGTCTTCAATGTTTTATAGGAATGTTTGAGTAAATACTCAAATAAATGTACATTTTAATAGTGACAAACTTAAATGCTTTACTACATATGATAATCTAGCACTTGAAATATTATATTTCCAGGTAGAATGATTCAAATAAAACTCCATGTAGATATTTCTTAGTTATTCTTTGTGTTTTTGTCTTTCTTTTGTCATATGTCAGTATGATTGGTCCATAGGAGATATAATGAAGGAAGTAGCCTTTTGAGAGATAAGTGTATACCTGAACAGATGACACTGGCATCTTCATGGTGACCACAATTGTGCTCATACCAACCAGAGTGGGAGCATTGACCAAGGTAACCTTCAACTCCTGCACACTGCATGTTGTCCAAGAGAATTTTGCCCGAGCCTGGGCCAAAATGGGATTTCGCTGGGGCAGAAACAGCCTGTCCACATTGGAGCTGCCTGCATACAACTTCTGCTTCATTCAGGTCCCACAGGTCATCACACACAGTGCCCCAGTTCCCTTGGTAAAAGACTTCTACTCTGCCTGCACATCTCCCAGGACCATCAACCAGCCGCAGTTCTTGCCGGTCTCCTAAAGAAAGACACACATTGACTATGACTATGAAACACAAGACCCTTTTGCTCAGCTAACAGAAATCCTGAAGCACCATTACCTTCCATCTCATCTTTTAAACCTAGTTGGAGTTAAATTTTAAATATCAAAATTAAGTTTATCTTTCTTGAAAAATTGAGGTTGACTTCAGGTTGTTTTTGACCATTGTCTTAATAGATTTTTTGGTTATTTGTGGGAGTGTGGGCCCTAGATTCTTGGGTGTGGTGATTTCTGTAATAATTGTTCATGACATACATGCTTGGTATGTACAGCATCCCTTTCTAAAAGCTAGCTAACTGTGGCTGATCTATTGATAACCAAGGGGAAGCATACAAAATGGAGGGTCATGATCAATAATAGTACTAGAAAAATTATGACTCCCCAGGACTCTGAAGAGAGAAACAGTCAGCCATTCATCATCATTATTGTCATCATCATCATCCTACTTGAAGTCAGAGTCAACATTGCTAATGGTTTTGGGCAATCCTGGATATGTCAGTGTATTTGAATAGAATAAACTGGGCATGTCTAGATAGACACAATCTGCAAATAGTACAGATTCTGTACAGATCCAACAATTTATAACTAATTTAGCAATTAATCAACCATTTATTAATGAATTTAGTAAAAAGAGGTTTTCATATTATTTACCTGCTTTTGCTGTTATTATCCTGGGTGTGGTTGGAATGGCTGGGGAAATAAGAATTACCCCCCCCCCATCACAAAACAAAATGAGATCTTCAAGCATGTAGATATCAGTTCTTCTAAAATTATTATCTAATATATACTGCCCAAATATGGTGGATAGTTAGATAAATGGAGCATTTATTAAGCACTTTCTATGTGATAGGCATTTACTAAGTGGTAGGAGTACAACTACAAGCAAATAAGACAATCTTTACTCTCATGGAGTTTATATTCTAATGGATGAATACGAATACCTATAGATAATCTAGAAAAGAATGGATTGAAAGGGGAGGTAAAAATTCAAAGAGTGAGTTGAGTCAGGAATTAAGAGAGCATAGCTGAGGCCATGTTAGCAAAGGAGGTCTTGGATGGAGAATCATCAATCTAGAGTACAGAACTTCAGGAAAGAAGTTTCACCACAATGGGAAGGCAACTAGAACGAAGCTGAGGAAAAAAGTTTGAAGAATGAATCCAATTTGGAGTGAAATTTGTCACAGTTTAGATTATAATCCTAGCTTTTCCACTTGATGTGTTATGTTGAATGAGACATCTCTCTGGGTCTCAGGTTTTTCATCTCTAAGACTTGGCATAGAGATTAGATGATGTAGTGCTAAATGGACAATCATTGGATTTTAAAATTGTAAGGGACATGAGATATCACATGGACTGATCTCCTTGTTATACAGATGAGAAAACTGAATCCCATGAACAGAAATATTAAAAATCTATGTCTGGTTGATGAACTAAACAACTATTTTCTTCTGATTCATTGGAATGTCTTTTATTTACTGTTATCAATGTAGGGAGACATTTTGATGAATGGCATCTCCTTTTGTACAGAATACTGAATTATTCATTTCAATTATCATTAATCGTCATGATTGTAATAGATAAACATTTGAAAAATAGTCTCATAATTTAAAGTTATTTAAAATCACATCATGGTTAAAGTTGGGTAACTATACTTATAAAAATCTGTGTAGAAATATTTAGGATATGTAAATTATAGCTGATAGAAGAAAATAGAAACTGGTAATAAAGTAAATTATTAATACTCATTAGAGCTTAAACACAACCCATCAGGAAAGAATACAGCATATTTAAGAAAAGTAAATTGAATATAGAATATGACTCACCTATTACATGTGGTGTCTTAGAAACAGTTTCTGTAAGTACAAGAAAATAATTATATATACCAATAAATTTATAGTCACTGTGAGGCTATGGTACTATTAATATTAATAGAGAATATTTAGAAATTAATTTTGATGACACATCATATATTAGGGAAAGGGCCTGTAATTTCACTAGTATAAAGATCTTCCAGATGAGGAAACTCCATCAGAGCAGGTTAGCATCTTTTCTTTCTGCAACATAAAGACTTTAGAGAATTACCTGTGGTGGTAGGAGTTTAATTGACTTGCCCAGGGTCACACAACCAGTATGTGCCAGAGGCAGGGGCTTCTTTATTATGTAATGTTGCCTCCATATCATTAATAATTCTTTTTTAAAACATAAGGAAGTGAAATAAAGAGATGATTTTTCAAAATGATATACATTTCTCATGTAATATAGAATAGGTTTCAAGACAAAGTATGAATATATATTTAGGTCAGATTTCTACTCTCAGAGTACATTTTATCTTAATCTTTCCAGAACTTTAAAAAACTGTCTGCCCTTTGATCTAGCCATACCACTGCTGGGTTTATACCCCAACGAGATAATAAGGAAAAAGACTTGTACAAAAATTTTTATAGTCTCGCTCTTTGTGTTGGTAAAACACTGGAAAATGGGGGAATGCCCTTCAATTGGGGAATGGCTGAACAAATTGTGGTATATAATGGTGATGGAATACTATAGTGCCCAAAGGAATAATAAAATGGAGGACTTCCATGTGAACTGGAAGGACCTCCAGGAATTGATGCAGAGTGAGAGGAGAAGAACCAGGAGAACATTATATACAGAGACTGATACACTGTGGTACAACAGAAAGTAATGGACTTCTCCACTAGTAGCAATGCAATGATCCAGGACAATTCTGAGGGACTTATGAGAAAGAATACCATCCACATTCAGAGGAAGAACTATGGGAGCAGAAACACAGAAGAAAAACATTTCTGTGATCACATGGGATGATGAGGATATGATTGGGGATGTAGACTCTAGCAATCACCCTAGTGCAATTATCAATAATATGGAAATAGGTCTTGATCAATGACACATGTAAAACCCAGTGGAATTGCATGTCGGCTAACAAGTGGGAGGGGAAGGAGGAAAGAATATGAATCATATAACCATGGAAAATATTCTAAATTAATTAATTAAATAAAAATTCAATTAATCATTCAAGATTTGTAGTTGTAGAAAAATAAAACTACCTAATCAAGTTGCTTTAAGGAACACTTTGTAAGTTGTAGATTACCATGAGTTTTTACTATTAGCTATATTAGTATTATATTGTATACTATATTATGTTAGTATATTATTATATGGTATTATATCTCATAACTAGTATATCTTATAAACATTATATTATAAATAATATAAATAAATATTATATCTTATACTCACATTATATATATTATACTCACATTATATATCTTATACTCACATTATATGTCATAGTACATCCCTACTAGAAACTGGTACATCAGTAGGATGTCAATATTTGCTTCTTAATTGAGTGCAAAGGAGTATGTCACTGTGAAATTGGACATTGTTGGTTTTTTTATTCTTACCTTTGGTCACAGTATAATAATAAGCAACAAAGTTCTTTCCTATATTGTTGTAATTGCAGTAGTACACAAGTGTCATTGTGTTAGAAGAGGAAGCGAATGTGAGACGAATCCCCTTACAAGTTCTCCCCAGGAAATCAGAAGAAAATCGATCTCCATCCAGGATTTCAAAATATTCATTAGTGCAGTCCAGGCTATGGAAGCAAATTCACATGTTTATTCTTTTCCATAGTAGAGAACTTGATACTGATGTTGTAAGGATTATAGATACTTTGTTTTAAAAATAGTCACATTACTGTATCAGATGGGCAGAGATAATAATCACTACCATTTAAATATCACTTTAAGAGATACAGGCACTTGGCACACATCTCAGTTGAATGTCACAAAGCCCTGAATAATAGATAATATCATCCCCACTTTACAGATGAGTCAGCTGAGGATTGGAGAAGTTATATGAATGAAAGGCAGCAGGGTAGAGTGGGATGAGTGCTGGGCCGGGATTCAGATGTTCAGTTCCAGTCCTTTGTCACATACTAGTTGTGCGATCTTAGGCACGATGTTTAACATTAACCTTAATCTAAACCTTAGTCTTCTTATCGATAAAATGGAGATGACAATAATGACCTGGCTCATAGATTTGTTGTAAGTATAAAAATGACTTAAAACAGTAGGTAAATGTGAACTCTCAGAATTGTGTGATGACTTTGGAAGAACAGATAAGAAGTGAGATAAACAGTGGGATTAGAGCCCATCTTCCTCTAGACAAGTTCAGTACTTGGCTACTTATCACTATAGAACTAGCTCTTTCCAATCTCTATGTAGCCCTATTTTTTCTTTATCTCATGTTAAATGTTCATAGCAACTATTCTAAACACTAATATTTATAGCTGTTTCTAAGTTTATTTCATTAAGATTGAGAAATTAAGTTCCTTTATATTTCTGTCATTAGCAGTGGAATTTCCAATAGGAATCTCTGGGATCCAATAAGTAAGTTTTCACCTAATATTGGCGGGAACCAGACTACCACACCACTTTTGTGCATTTCCAAGTTATGCTATTGTAAAAAGAGTCCCAGTTTTAACTTTTTTTTTTTTGTTACTCAATCATTTCCAAGACATCTCTATACTACAGTACAGAAATTACAGTCCAAATCATTTCCCTAATATAGGAAATATCATCCAAATGTATTTGTAAATGTTACCTCTAATAATATTAAGAGTCCTATAGCCTCAGTGACTACAACATATGTCTCTATTTGGGGATTTTCTTGGCAAAGATACTGGGATAGTTTGTAATTTCCTTCTCCAGCTTATTTTACATACAGATGAAGAAACTGAGGCAAACAGGGATTAAGTGACTTGCTCAGGGTCACACAGCTAGTCTGAGGCCCGATTTGAACTTGAGAAGAAGAATCGTCCTGTCTTAGACCCAGAACTCTAGGCACTATGATCTCATCTAGCTGCCACTTTCAACTCCAATTCCTCTTTAAGTATTTCCTTCCCTTCTTAGAATATAAGCTTCTTGAGGATAGAGATGGTGTTTCTGGTCTACATTTGCATTCTCAGTTTCTACCACCATGACTGGCAAATAATAAATGTGTACCCACTCATTTAATGGATAGAAGTTACATAGAGACAGATTTTTGACTCCAAAGGAAGAGAAAAATTGCTAATAATTAGAGCTATCCCAAAGTTGGATCATCTTGCTCATTAGAGAGTGAATTCTTCCCCCTGGAGTTATTCAAGTGGATGACAAAATTGACAAGTGCATGCTGAAGATTTTGTAGAAGGAATTCATGTCTGAGTTATGTGTTAGAATGTGTTAATACCTAAGGGGTAGGAAAAGATTGCATCAGTGAACTAACACATTTCTGGAAGTTACCTAGTATCCTGAGAGATCTGGACTTAGAAACATCTTACATTTAAAACTAACTTCAAATACCTGACTTTTTAAATTCTCCTTGTACATAAGACAACAACATAGAGTTTTAAAAGACGCTGACAGTTCAGAAATAGAGGAAGAGACAAAATAATCAAAAGCAGGAATAATTTAGCTGAGCTGATCCCAGAGAACAGATTTCAAGAAAAGACTAGACTGTCTAAATAGTGACTCCTTTGGGGTCAAATGTCTTCCCCAACACACCAGAATCATTTTGCTTTACTTAGTAACTGCCTGAGATTATATCAGTTAAGAGATCCATTTGGGTTGATCAATATATTTTTTTTTAATGGAAAATAACTCTGAGAAGGTTAGGAGCTCTCAGGGATTCCTTCATTCTTGTGAAATAGCTTGTTTAGCTTATGTTTCTTTTAACATTAGCTGTGCTTTGGGAATGAGGATTTGAATTGAGGGAGAGAGGAAATAGACTATATTATAATTTATAGGGGAATGAGAAAGGTGGAAAGCAGGAATTAAGATATCCAGAGGGTACTTGTTCTTAGATGCCTTTGGAACACTAGGAATTGGGTTCTAAAAGGGAAGAGTTCTTCCAAATTAATAAATTTCATTCCAAGAATAAATTTCATTTATTTCCCAGAAAAGGGAGAACAAACATTTTCTTCTTTCTTCTTTCCTTCCTACAGTACATGCTCATAACCTTCCCCTAATTCCAGGATTCAGAACTCAAGATATTTTAGATTATCAGAATTCAACTACATTTTGGATTAAATAGGCTTCTGTGGGCTGGTCTAAGAATCCAGTTGCTTAGCACAATATTATTTCAATGGGAAAAAGCAGCCAAAATTCCAAACTGGACTAACATATTAATGTTTAGAATAAAAACTATTCACAAATTAGGAACCACTTTTGTTTGCCTGATAGGCTTTGTGGAGATAGTATGGCTTTACTAATTGCTATTTTCAGAGCTATAACAAATACTTTTTGTGGGGGGCAGCTAGGTAGCTTAATGGATAGAGAACTGGTCCTTGAGGCAAGAAGACCTGAGTTCAAATCCAGTCTCAGACAACTTACTGACCTGTGTGACCTTGGGCAAGTCACTTAATGACCATTTGCCTTAATCCACTGGAGAAGGAAATGGTAAACAACTGGAATATTTTTGTCAAGGAGACCCATGGGCAGTATGGTTCAAGGATCATGAAGAGTTGGACATGATCAAACAATAACTAAGTTTCACAAAATGTACCTGTGGTAGAAAATCAAATTGTATTATGGGAGAAAACTGAGACAAATTAAGTTTGTTGGGAGAAAACCCTGGGATACGGTAGGACAACTGCTGAGAAGTCCATAGTTGATGATACAATAGAATCAGAATAGAGAGAAAGTCATCAGGAAATTAGTCACAAAGGACAGGGGGCCATACTGTCAGGTAAATTCCTAACTTGGTGCTATATTTAGTTCTTCCTATGCTTCAGTCATACAGGTATTCTCTGAAACCATCTAGATTATAGTGCCTTTAGGAAAAGTCCTAATTCCCTTTTCCTAGATGTAGGGGACTAATTGTACCTTCTTTATGATGTTTGGGTAAAAACAATGAAAAGTTCTACAATGAGAAATGTCTGTATGAAAAAATAAAAGCGAAGTTATAGTCAATTGTCTGACTATATGAAACAATATTTTGATTTAACAATATTGCAATAAGAGTAATAATGACTATAGTTAGTAACTTGAATGGTACCTCATCATTAAACTTTTTATAATTAAAAAAATAGAATGAACTGAAACCTAGGATGGATTCCATTTAAACTTAAAATATAGAAGGATATTTTATTCTCCTTTACCAAGGACAAATTCTAGAGGACTAATGATTGGAATTATAAATGCTAGGGCCATACTATGTTGTTGCATACTTTATACTTACTTAAGATAAGGAAATGCCAGCATTATGTAATCAGATGAATTGGCCTTTATTTCCCAAATGCATGTTATATTGTCATGCATTTCATGTTGGGGAGGGTTTCTAATTGATCCAGATGTATTTGAAATGATGCCACCACAGGAAGATTTTCCTACATGTAGAAAGAAGACATTTTAAAAGTTATTTTTAAAATTTTTGTTAACATTTGATTTTCACTATCATCTTTCAGTCATCTCAGGTGTTCCTCACTACAAGAAACCTCTGACAACTCCCACCTCCAATTCCTCATGTTCTCTCCCTTCTAAGATTCTCTTATATTTACTTCTTTCCTAACTGAATGTAAGGTTCTTGAGAGCAAGAATTATTTTTGTCTTTGAATCCCCAGAACCACGCTGGATACGTAGGTATGTATTTTGAATTGAATTGAATTGACATAAATCCTACAGTTAATTTCCTGCTCACTTCATTATGGTAAAAGTTCTCATGGGTCATACATAACATTTTTGTGCTTTTGGTGAAAGATATATAATGAAAGAAACATAGTTGTCAAGATGGTTGTATAACCATAGAAAATTAGAGAATTATGCATATATATCGACTTGGAAATGTCTCTCTCTTGTTCTACTGTTTTTAAAAACAAATACATATACACACATACATATAAACATATATATATATAGTAAACTGAAATCTCTGTGCTTAGTCTGCTTCTTCCCTTGCACTTCTGCTCTATTGTCTGATAATGCTTATCAGTCCTAATGGTCTCATTACTCATTTTAATCAGCAATCAACTGCTTCATTGTTTTAAGGGAAATTTTAGCAAATGTATAAATGCTCTTTCTTTTTATACAAATCTAACACTTATGACCCACCATAGATTATGCACTTTAAGTTGCTTTTCTGGTTGTGGCAACATAGCAACACAGTTCAGATATATTAAACTCCTAGTCAACTCTCCATGGGACCTACAATACTCCTGAGTGCTGCCAGAACCAGGTTAACATATAATTGGAAAATATTTAACAAAAGAAATAAAAATAAAATATAGCAAAGATAATGCTAATTTGTGGTTTTCTAAATTAATCTGTAGTTGGCAAGGATCCTTAAGTATGGTTTAATGGCCTCCATTTCTATTTGAATTTCAGACCACTGAAGTGGTGGGAAAAGTCCTCAGTTTAGGAGGGAAGGGCTGAATTAAAATCCTGCCCCCTATATTACTAATGATGCGTTCATGGAAGCTACTTGCCTTCCCTAAGACTTAGTTTCCTCATCTCTAAAGGGGAAGGGAGGCAATCATAATACTTTTTTTTACAGAGTTGACATAAAATGCAAATGATTTCTATCAGTGGAGTTGGCTCTCCTGAGTCATCTACACTGTCAGCTCTACTTGGTCTCTATAGATAACAAGTCCTTACATTTACAGTTACTACCAATTTTTCACATTTATCATACCATATGATCCTCATAAAATCTCTTTGGGGGTAGGTTAGGTAGAAATTTTTAAAAATGAATAAATGGAAACAGCTTCTTTTCTAATCATGATGTCTGTAAGTACGAGAAAGTCTGTAAGTATGAGAAAGGCAAACTTCATTTACCTTGCACTATTTACACTCTTTGATTAATGAAAATCCATTTATATTCAGTCTCCAAAAAAGTGACAATTATTGATGACTTCTTGTTCCTGATCTTTCTGACTAATAACAGCAATAGCTGACATCTATAAATTACTATAGTTCAGTGTCTGGCACGTAGTAGATGTTTGAGTAGTGCTTGTTGGTTGTTTTAAGGTAAAGTGTTGTACAAATGTTATTTTATTTGATCATCACCACAACTTTGTGAGATAGGTAGGTACTATGAGTATCCTTTTACAAATGAGGAAAACTGAGGCTCAACTGATTTGCTCAGTATCACACAAGTAGTAAAAAGTAGTAAGTGTCTGAAGTGGGATTTGAACATGAATGTTGCTGTCTGTGGGTCCAGTGTACTATCTACCACATCATTATCTTTCCTTGGCCCAACTAGTTGCTACAAAGAACTAAATAGGTTTTGGTTAATAAAACTGATGGTTATAATGCAAATTCTAGTAGGCATTTTGGCTAGAAAAGATGTCTTCCTGGATATCAGTTGCTATCTTAGAAGATTCCTTTACATTATTTTCGTTGGAACTTCAGCTAGACAATGATAAAGCATGATAGATCATGATGCATTTAACTAGCACAAAGCTGATAGGAAGCTCACCATTTATCTTTCCAGGGATAGCCAATGGAATAACTGTCAAAATAAATAGAAGAAAAAAGCATTTTCAGACTTTAGCTCATTATAGTCATGTCACAAAACACAAAGGAAACTAAAGAAATAAAATTCTAGTTCTGTGACCCATACTTGGGTGGAGCAGAGGCTGAGAACACATGATAACAAGATCATAGATTTCGGCTTCACTTTAGAGGTTGCTTTTATGGGAATGGAGTATTTTCTTCCCTTGTGCAGACTTGAGTTTCCTTAGGTACTATTCAGGAAGGAACTCATACATTGACAGAGTAGATAGATAGGTATCTACTATGAAATGTCTCTTTTCTTCCCTCCCCCACTTCCCACACATCCCTCTCCTGTCTACAGGGCCATACTACTTGAACTTCAGCATTTGAGATATTCCTTTGGATTAACTCATTGCTGCTTCTAGACTTCTTTTTAAAATATAGATGCCCCTAGAAGGTACATATATGTATAAGGGACATATTAAACTCCTAACATAAAATAGCAGAGTTGGAAGAGGCCTCAGCAGCTATCTAAACCAAATCCTATACCATTTTATTGTGAATCTTTGTTTCTTTCCTTTTCTTTCTCTCCCTCCCTCCCTCCCCCCCTCTCTCCTCTCTCTCCCTTCCTCCTTCCCTCCCTCCCTATGTCTGTCTCTGTCTCTGTCTCTGTCTCTGTCTCTGTCTCTCTGTCTCTCTGTCTCTGTCTCTGTCTCTCTCTCTCCCCTCTCAAATCTTCTTGCATCTCTATGGGAGATCTTTCCATTCACATGACAACCATCCAGTCTGAGACTTTTTCACCTAGTCTCTCTCTCCTTGTAATCCATAATTTAGTATTCCAAATTGTTATTATGAAAGGATAGGTCTGACTCTGTCACCCCACAGCTCAAAAACTTTGGTAGCTCAAAAACTTTAGTAATTACCTATTTTCTTTAGATTCATAAATGGGGGACTGACCATTAATACCCCAGTTCTTAAAATATTACTTAGATTTACTGTTCCTGGTGGGCTATACAAAGAAAGCAAAATATTCTTTGGTTCTATTCTAACACGTGGTGGCTTGATGAACCTACTTCTAACTATGAGTGCATGGGGAGCTGGCACTATGTGGTGATGAGGAATCTTCTGGTTGATTGAGGAACTGGAAGGTCTAATAACTAAGGAAACACCAGGCCAAAGCTAAGTTTGAATATTAAAGAATTGATATCCCTTTCTTTTACTTCTCTTTGTGCTTTTCCTGCTTGTTAGAAGGCAAAGCTGTCAAGTAAAGGGAGGAGCTGTAAATTCATTATCTCTAACCTATCCTCCATGTTTTCATGAGTGCATGATGTCTTTAGTTCTTTCATGGTTATTTTCCCCTCAGTTTCCTGATATTAATGGACAAGTATTTTGTAAGGGGAGAATCAGCTGACTTGTGTGATCAGGTGATCCATTAAAGCAGTGTTAAGGACCTACCAGCAACCCACCAGTATCAGTGATCCTAACTGAGAAGTCTATTAGAGGTGTGGTGACCATGGAAGCATCTACACAGAGAGAAGAGGTCTATGGATAAATAGATGAAGAGTGATAGCCAACAGAAGGAAGATGTTCTCTGAAGGTGCCATTTCCCAAGAGTATCTAGTCCAGTGAGCAAAGGAGGACCTTATCTATCATCCAAATCATACCCAGAAATAAACTTAGTGGAGACTCTGTGAAAGGAGAAAATGACTTCCAAAGCAAGAAGTTAGGAGGTAGATCTTGGCCTCTAAACATGTATTTCATTCCCATTATACTTTAAGTCTGAGCCCTGGCTCCCTGGGACCTTCCATGTATGCAAGGGGAGAATGAACTCTGGTTTGGACAGATCGTTTTCAACTATTGTTCTTGCTATACTTTTTCAATATCCCTTTGTAAAAGTTAATAAAGTTCCATTGGTTGATTTATATTAGAGGACATGCTACATGGGAGTTTATGACTAACAGTGCTAGAAATCCCAGCCCCTCTGGGTTACTAAAATCCTGAGGGTTTAATAAATCATTTCCATTTAGGTAACTAAAACTGCTAATCCAATGGGAATTGGGAGATTGAGCCCAGAGGTCATGTTATAAGATAAAATACAAACTCCTCTATTTGGCATTGAAAGCCTTTCACAGTCTAGTTATAGTTTACTTTTCCAGATTGATTTCACTTTAGTATCCCTCATGCAGTATATGTACAAGCTATAATAGTCTACCTTTTATAGCATTTACAACATTCCATTTCCAACCTCTGTGCTCTTTGCACACCCTGAAATCTAGGCAATGGATATTCTTTATCCATAAAGATTTACCTTTGTGGATGATCAAGGCAAATGCCCTAAAGTTATTTTAGATCTTTTCCAGGAGTCTTTGCAATTTCTCTTGGTCTTGATGCAATCAGCACAATATCTAAACAGAACTATCTGGAAGACCTTACCATCACAAGGAATCCTTCTTCCACTTGTATTCTGATGGCACCCCTCCATCAAAATGGCACAATTGGACAACTCCATGATGTACGCAAATAGGATTGGATCTTATATTCTCTATATCTTTCAGTTAATTGTGAACTGATATAGGCTCCACTTCTATACCATGCCAACTGATGTCTGGTTTTAATTCTCAATGGTCATTCCTCTTCCCTTTCTCCTCAACCTTAGGCCTTGAACTGTGCTATTGGGACACTGGTCTCTAATAGGTGAGCATTTGGCTTATCCTGCCTAGATCCAGCTCTCTATGCCTTTTTCTAACAACCTCTCTATACTATGGCTATACTCCGGTCATTATTCTTATCTTTTTTCCTTCCTCCTAATCCTCATTTCAGAATCTTAGACACTATCCCTGCATTGTTGGATTTTGTAGATAAACTTTCAACTTATTTTGACTGCAACTATACCATTTCCTCAAATACCCACCCCTTTCTCCTTTCTAGATCTTTTTATGTGTTGTTTCCCCTATTAAAATGTAAGTATCTTTAGGGCAGAGACCATCTTACTTATTTGATTTGTATCCCCTATATTTAGTACAGTGTCGAGTATATAAGAAATGTGCTGAATAAATCCTCTGTATATTATGTGTCTATTCATCTATCTTCTTGTTTTCTCTTATTAATCTTGATTCTTGCATAGATGACTCATTAGTTTTTTTGTATTCAAGTGAGAAGAGGCATATAGGTCAGTAGTTATAGATGCTTATTGGCTACTTTTTTATTATTAATAAATTCCAATTTCCCCCATGCCTTTGGTATCTTCTCTTCCTTCAGATACTTTGTATATTTGTCTCTCAGCACCCTCTTCTGTATATTTTAGCACCAATATCCTTCATACTTTGTCCAGTAAGGCTGCTTTTTATCTTTGTTCCCTTGAATGCCATTTCCCCCTTTCTTTTAAGCACATCTGAAACTGTGATGTTAGGCTTCAAATGTGGTGATTCCACTGTTCTTGATGGAAAAACAGTTTATTATGATAATTTTGCAAATTATTTCCACTTTTCTTTTTCCTTTGTTTTGATCATCTTTCCATTTTTATACTTAAATGCTCTTAAAATGATTTTATTTAGTTGGATATCTTGCCAAGCTTTCTTTAAATTGGTTTTACAAACTCTATTACTTCTCTCTGCTTTATAATACAATACTTATAATCATCAATCTATTATGACTTGGTTTTGCCTTTGGTAGCTACTTCTTGCAATTTGGTAAATGTCAGATGTTTGCCTATTAAAGGACTTTTTGGCTTTTTTTTTGGGTTTTCTTATTGCAGCAATTTACACTGAACTTCTGGATAAATTCTTATGCCTAGCATGTAGTAAACACCTGCTGTCTTGGTTGGTGTCATTTTTGTTGACCATGTTTCATTTTAATTTTTAATTACTTGTTTGAATATTTCAGGGTTCAGTTGTTTCAATTATTCACAATATATTTTCTAATATTCTTTTTTTCTTTTCCATTTATGACCTTACCTCAATGATTTGATTGTATACAGAAACTTTTCTACCAAGCAGTCTCATGATTTGCCATAGTCTCTAATTTTCCTAACAAGGGACAATGTCTTGAGTATATTTCCAAGGTTTTATTAGGGATTTTTGTCTAGTGGTTTCTTTCCTTTGCTACCTTTTTTTTACTGTATTTAATTTTATTTTTAAAAAAAATTTTTAGCATTGTTCATTTTGCTGCTTTCAAATGAATTTCTTATTGCTGCTCGAGGAAGAAGCTTCATTAGGGGTATTTGCCACAGCTTTCTGGATTGTAAGTTATAGTTCTGGTAATACTTATATGTTAGTTGATTTGGGAGTCAAGAACTTTGGGTTAGAAAACCTGACTTAGATAGGTGGTTTCACCAATTACTAGCTAAAAGATACCACGGGCAGGTCACTGAACCTGAATCTCAGTTTCTTTGCCTATAAAGTGATGAATACAGAAATATTTGATTTCAGAGAACCCAAGTACAACTTAGGTTCTTTCACTATAGTAGAAGAGGCTTGGGAAAAAAAAAAAAAAAGAAGAGGCTTGGACTAGATGATATTAAAGGTCCCTCTCATCTGTAATTCTGAGTATTTTCCCTGAGCTGTTCCCAATGCCTGGAATCCTATCCCTCCTCATTTCTGCTTCCTGGCTTCCCTGACTTCTTTCAAGTCTTAGCTTAAACCACACCTTCTATAGGAAGCCTTTCTTGAACATTATTAATTCTAGTGCCTTCTCTCTGAGATTATCTTCAATTTATATCTTGTTTGGACATCATTGTATACATACTGTCTCCCAAAAGATTGTTAGTTCCTTTATAGCAGGGACTGTCTTTTGCCTTTCTTTATATCCCTCAGCAATTCTACACATAGTAGGTACTTGATAAGAGTTTATTGACTGACTAAATAGATAATCTTATGGCTATATGATTATATG
This sequence comes from Monodelphis domestica, assembly GCF_027887165.1. Classification (NCBI taxonomy): domain Eukaryota; kingdom Metazoa; phylum Chordata; class Mammalia; order Didelphimorphia; family Didelphidae; genus Monodelphis; species Monodelphis domestica. Next base: position 89,416,810 of record NC_077227.1, read on the forward strand.
ATTAATTCATCCATCCACCCACCCACCCACCCATTCATCCATCCATCCATCCATTCATCCATCCACCTATCCATCCATCCTTTGCTATTTATTATGTCAACTATCTGAAAAACTCAACATTGCAAAGACAAAGAGATGAATTAATATGGCTTATGAAGAAAAAACAACTAGCAAGAGAGATCAGAAACATATACAAACACGCCACACCTTATAGTGAAGAATTTAAATCAGAATTTAAGATCAGTATAAAGTACTACGTAAGGATGGTTAAAGGAAAACTATGACCCAGTCTTTAGGCCATTCAAACTTAATGTGAAAGGCTCATAATGTTTAACGGTCAAACAACAAGTCCATTTGTAACCTCAACAGGATCCTTGTTTCTTTTTTGCTTGCCTAATATGACAAGGACTATCTCTTGAAATGACATTCCCAGCTAATTCATTCTCTTTAATTTTTGCCATGAGCACAGGACAGACTATGAAATTTCCCAAAGTGATAGAGTTAGAAAAATGGCACTGCTTCTTCATGAAGATTTCTGAAATTTCCAAAGGAACATTAGCCTTTGGGCTTAGAGGCATAGTGGTTTTAGGTAGTGGAAATAGAACTAGTCAAAAGACCTAGGTTCTCATCCTGGTACCATTTACTAACCATATGACATTGACTTTGAGTAGCCCATTTACCTTCCTGGAGACTTAATTTCCTTGTCTGTAAGGCAGAGATTATGGTACTTGACTTGCTATTTCCCAAGGGCAGTGTGATGATCCAACCGAATAATGGATTTTAAAGCACTTAAACAATCATAGAGTACTATTTAAATAAAAATATTATTTTATTAGCAACTTTAATTCTCCCCATTTTGGAGAATGCATAAATTTAGGGATGTAGGATCATGGAGTCTAAAGATATTATAAAATGGACATGATAATAACCCCCAAAAGGAGAGTTACAGAAAATAAATGCCAAAATGCAGTAGATTAAGCAAAAGCATTGCCTTACTTTCTGATAAATGGAATGTATGAAAGATTGCACTCCTTTTTTTTTTTTGAGATTAGAGAAACTACTCTAGTGGTTTATAATGTGACCAAATGGAACTGATATCACTTCTATTAGTACTTTAGATCTAGTTCTTTTCTCTGTAATGTCCATTTTAGCTCTTTGTCACAAAATAGTCTCCTAATGGAAAGAGCAAAGCACTTAGTTGAAAGACCTGGGATCAAATCCTAGCTCTGTAACTTATTGGGTGTTTCATGAGAGAAAGTTATTTACTGTTAGTAAGCCTCAGTTTCCTGAAGTGTAAAATTTAAAAAAATAATACTTGTATTATCTACTTTATGGGGTTTATGTGAGGCTCAAATGAGAGATAATATATGCCAAAAATCTTTGCACGCTGTAAAGTGCTGTACAAATTTTATTCTTACCTATTTTTATTCTTATTACTTTATTAATACCTGTAGTGAAAAAAAAGTTGTCTCACCAAATAAATTATATTTCTTGTGGACCAAAAGCGGTTTAGTTTACCTTTTATCACCTGGAATAAAACTAGACTCATAACTGGTTGTTAACAAAAATGTGTTATTCTATTTGTTGATTTATTGGTATCTAAATGTATTTATGTATAACCCAGTAGAGTTGCTTGTCAGTCCTGGGATGGGAGGGAATGAGGAGGGGGAAGAAACATGAATTATATAACATGGAAAAAAATTTAAAAAGATAAAAAGGAAAAAAATATTGCTATCTGTCACTATTGAATGTTCACTATGTCCCTTTACACATTTAAGAGAATACAGGAAAAAAGATAGTCACATTGAGAAGTGTACTTTCTTATAGGTGAAGAAAAGTTGATGGGCTTATAGTTCATATTTGGCAAGAAGCATAGGGGAAGGTGACCTGACCTCAGGGGCAGGGACTATCTTTTGTCTCTTTTTGTATCCTCAGCATTTAGTACAGTGCTTAGTATAATGTAGGTGCTTAATAAATGTTTATTGAATTGAACTGAATTGAAGCTTGTCCTCTGATACATACCATCTGAGAGATGCTGGGCAAATTATTTAATGTCTTAGTGTACCAAGCAACTTTCTAAGTCTATAGGTTGTATAATAGATGCAGATCTAAATTGATAGAGAGGGTTACTTCACTGAGAATTCCCTTCAAAGATGAAATTTTAGATCTGAGTCAAAAGGGAAAAAGAAGTATACTTAACTCAAAGTCTTTCCATAAAGACCAGGAAACTGAAATCCTTTATAACAACCCTCTTGTTCAGAATATTCTATCCCTTTGATATTACATAAATCAGACTATCTCATCCAAGGGACTATTTGGTCAAATTAAGTCATGTCTTAAAAAGCTAAATTGTAGGAAATATTTAGGAAAATATTACAGAACTATCTCTACATATAATATACATTACCATAAATATGCCAAAGGTCAGGTTGTATTTAAGCACCCAGATCTTTGGCATTGTGAAGAAAAAGTCTACATTATATGCCCTATGAGTCTTTAATCTCTCACTATATGTTGTTCAGTTGTTTTGGTTGTCTGGCTCTTTGTGATGCCATTTGGGGTTTTCTTAACCAATATTCTGTAGTGGTTCGCCATGTCCTTCTCCAGCTCATTTTATAGATGAGGAAATTGAGACAGTGTTATTTGACTCTTTCAGGGTCACACAGGTAGTAAGTGTCAGCTCAGATTTGAAGTCAGTAAGATGAGTCTTCCTGACTACAGGCCAGTGCACTATGGTGCTATCTAGCAGCTCTGTGAACTCACTAAAAATGTCCATTTTACAAATGGAGAAACTGAAGCAAACAACATTTGAGTGACTTGCCTAGAGTCATATATGTAGTAAGGGTCTGAGACCAGATTTCAACTTAAGTCTTTTTAATGTGAATAATTACTGTTATTTGAATAAGAATGTCATAAAAAGTGGCAAAGTAGTTGCTCATTTGTATTGATAAAGGGATTTTTTCCTTGGGGATTCCCTAAAGCAATTAAATCACAGGTCTTCCTCCACTGAAAATAATTAATTGTACATATATAGAGAAAGTTAACCCCAACTCCTTCTACAATTATGAAAGGATAAATTGCCAGCATTTATATAGTGCTTATTATATGCCAGGCATTGTGCTAAGCACTTTATCAATGTTATCTCATTTGTTCCTGTCAACAACCCTGGGAGGTAGATGCTATTATCATCTCCATTTTACAAATTGAGAAATTGAGGCAAACAGCAGTTAAGTGACTTGCGTAGAGTCATATATGTAGTAAGGGTCTGAGACAAGATTTAAACTTAAGTCTTCTTGATGTGAAGAATTATTTTGTCATTTGAATAGGAATGTCATTAAATATCAATTTTATTTGTGAAAATAATGCTTTTGGAAATAAATACCCCAAAGTTAAGAACTTTACCAAAGAAAGTTATCTGCTGATGTACTTATTGAATGAACATTAATAAAGAGGGTATGGAATTTGATAGTTCAGTAGGGAGTAATATCATAAATTGAGAAAAATAATTTCCATGTTGGATTAAAAAAATTTAGTTTCATGGAAAAAGAACTTTAAAATATCAGTACAACTTGAAGAACTATCAGATAATATTTTCCCTATCATTTTTCAACCCCAGACTCACTATATAGTGTGTATGTTATTCATATCCACATATTTGACAGATATTTCATTTTCATATATTTTATATCAATATTTTAATATTAATGAAATATTTATGACTACTCATTTACTGATGTAATTTTATATTTGGTGTAGTTGTTTTTCTCATGGACTAATGGCTTTTAAAATATGTTGATCTACCAGTGAATGGTTGTGACATATTGTCTGATGGAATATTAGCACTGTAAAGATAGATTGTTTTTTCTTACATTTAGCTTGGTTATTTATTGTATTTCATATATTTTGCTATTTTAAAATATTTGCTCAACAATGTCATCATATCTATGGAATTCTCTTGCCTTGTCTAGTAATCTTGTCAAAAAAGAGACATCAGATTAGTTTGGCAGGATCTATTCTCCATGAAATCATTCTGGCTCCTACTGCTCACCTTGTCCCTTTCTAAATACTCACATACCATCCCTTTAATAATATGCTCTTTTACTTTGCCAGAAATTGAATTCAAGCTCAATTAAGTATACTCAAGGGACTACTTAATAGAATGAGGTAATGTCTCTACAGTCAAATTCTAAGCAATATATATGAAAAAATATTTTAAAAATATCTATCAACTTAATCTCTGGGAGAATGTTAACAACTTGCATGTTTTCCATTTTCAGGTTTTGAAGTACTTTCACAAACATCATTTCATAAATCCTCATGACAACATTGTGAAAAAGAGAGAGTAGCTATCCCCACCTTAACAATGGAGAATCAGAAACTTAAAAGACCAATGGATTTGCTCAAGAACACATAGTTAATAGGTGGTAATGTTAAGCTCCAAATCCAGTTCTCTTGTCTCTGTATTTGGTATCCTGTTTACCATGCCTGCTGACTTTTGAGAAAAGACACATCCAGAGATTTGTCATTGTGCTTACACAGCTTCAGCAAATTCATATTTATGTGTACATACATGTATACTTGCATAGTGCCTTCCCTTTAAATCATTTTGATTAAAAGAGAATTTAAACATCTCTCATCTTACCTGTTGCTAGATTACCAGAGGAATGGTCACCTGTCATGTAAAGAAAAACAGAATATTAACATGAATCAACCAAAGATCATTTAACCAATATGCATTGATTGTTATGTGAAGAAAGTCAACAGATCAATGTGTTTCACTTTGAAAGAATGTGTATTAGTTACATATTCTGTTGTTCTGCTGTCTTTAGTATGTCATCATTTTTGGACTACATTTATTTGAGAAAATGAGAAATTGTCCCCAGAGAAGAAAGAAACGAACCTGAGCAGATGACCCCAGCATCTTCCTGGTGCCCACAGTTGTGTGCATCCCAGCCCACGTGATGGCACTGGCCCAGATGACTCTCATTCCCTATACATTGCACATTGTCCAGTAGGATTTTTCCTGAGCCTGCTCCAAAGTGGGCCCCTCTCACGGCTGAAATGGACTGACCACATTGCAACTGTCGACACACCACATCAGCCCCATTCTTGTCCCAGAGGTCATCACACACAGTCCCCCAGATTCCTTGATTGTGAACTTCCACACGTCCAGAACATCTTCCAGGCCCATTCACGAGTCTCACTTCTATCCAGTCATCTAAGGAAATATAATGGTGGAAATTCATGTATTTTCTCTAATATTAAACTTTTTCTGGTCCTCTCTCTCAGGTGGTTTGAGGCATATCTCATATTTTTTCTCAATTTCCAGCAATGAGTACACCAGTTTTATAAGTTTGAGCACCAGAAGATTATTCTACCCCGGTTCAAAATCTTTTCTTTCTGTTTGCCTGAGAAAATAGGCACTTTTCTTTGGAGCAACATTCATGGCTCAAGTCTTTTACCCTTTCATACAAGAGATGTGAAAAGGATGAAATTCAGAAATACAGTGGCAGAATGATGACATGAATAATGAGAAATGAATGCTCCCCCTCAGAGGCTACAACATTCACAAATCCCTTCTTTGGGTTTGGTGCAAATATCATTATTTCCATGTAAAAGATGAGCTATTGAGTTTCAGAGATATGAGATGATCTCCTCAAGATTATCCAGCAAGTTACAACTCAGGATAATACTTCACCATAGTACTACTTATTCTAAATTCAACACTTGTGAAATTTGATGAACATTAACTCTGGATATACATAAAAATTTTTTAGAAAGAAGACATTGATTACATTGAAGAAATCCTCAGGGAACCCTACAGAAAACTCATTCCAGCATTCAAGATGATAGCTTTCCTGCCCATTAGGACCTTTCCATCTAATTAAAAGGTTACAGGGACTAAAAATAACAAAAATATGGTAAAATCTATTAGCAGAGAAAATGGGAAAAATTATTTTAAAATTCATTTTTCTGAATGATTTTTCCTACAATATAACATGCCATGTTGGCAATTAAACAGTTTCTTGTTGGTCTTTCTCAAACACCTAGATACTAGAACTCATTATTTGCTCTACTCTTTCCCTTACCTCCCAATAGTTTCAAGGTAGTTTTAGGCAGCAGCTTGGGTAAAAAACTTCAGTTCAGTTCTAGAAATGCCTCCCCAGTATCACAATGGCTTGCCTGTTGGCATGTCTGCTAGTTGAACATTCTCAGGCTCTTACACATAGGAAGGGCTTAATCAATGTTCCACAATTAATTAGAAAATTAGAAATCACAAAAATTATTAAACTTTAAAAAGCTCTGGCTTAATGTCTTAACTATCAGTTTTTGACTTGTCTCCCTCAAATAGAAAAGCAAGAAGCTTTCCTGTGGCAGCACAACTGAGTAATTTTAGATAGAATCCTCATAACCTTAAAATATTTACTCTGTCTACATTGTCCATGTGAGTTCTTTAAACATCTGTACACTCCCACCATGCAAGGAACTACTAAGTACAATGAGGTAATGCCTTGAATAGCCAAATCTTTATTTACATTTGAGAGGAAGAATTCAGGAATTTCTCCAACCTGGGAAAGTCTTTTTTAGGAAAAATCCAGATGGCTAGAATCATGTAGAATAAACATTCAAAACAATGGCTGAACTTTTTAGCTTGCATCCAGCTGTTTTCCTGCTTTAACTACTCTCCATGAAGATATAGCATAAACACTGTCATATATACAAAATGCTATTTGAGAGTCCCTTTTCTGTATTAAGAGGAGGCATAACTTTCAGATAAAGGGAAGAGATAATGACACTGTATTCTGCCTTCATCAACCTCTGTCTGGGGTACTATATTTAGTTCCAGGCATTGCAGTTTAAAAAGATTTATAGACTAGAAAGAGTCTAGAGGGAACCAAGATGGCAGAGTAGAAGCAGAGAGCTCAAAACTACCATGAGAATCTTCTCCAAGCAATCTTAAAATAATTCCATAAAACAAACACAGCAGTGAAAGAATCAGCAGAGTGAAGCAACTTTCATAAAGAGAAGAACTTGAAGGGTAGACTGAGAGTATCCAGGGCACTGGGGTAAGAGGGGAGCATAGTTAACAGGAGGCTATAGCAAGGAGCAAGGAGCAAGCCAATCGCAAGCACCTCCTTAACTCCATATCTACTGTTTCATGTTCTGAACTTGGGCCCAAGACAACATCCAGACCCTGAGACTCTTTTTGGGCCAATAGCAGTGCATCCCAATGCACTCCCCCATAAAGTTCCAAGTAAACCTGTGGTGAGGGCCATGACTTTTAGTTTGGGGCAGTCTGTGCTGCTTAGCCTGATCTGTGGTGGCTCAGAGTATGGCCAGGAATCCCAGACCAGGATTGTGGTAAGGACCTGAATCCCAGCTTGGGGCAGTTGGTAGACCCAGAGCTGGGTTCTGATACCCCACAGGGGAAGTCCCTAGGGTTCTGGCACATGGGAGCCTGGCTGGCCCTTGCCAAAGTTCAAGGCAGAGGATCAGGGCAGGGAAGTCTTAGTATGCTATGTGGGGTGCCTAAAGGGATATGCCCACAGTGATACCAAAAACCCACACCAAGACTGAGGCTAGAATTTGAGCCATCAGCAGACTCAAGGGGTGATGGAATCAGCAGTGGGAAGTGGCTCTTGAAGCTCTGAGACTACAAGATATCACACTACATTGGAAGAACTGAAACTTGCTAAATCCTAGAAATAAGACTAAGGGTAGCATCAAGGAAGGACAGAAGTTTAAGAGAGTTCTCTATCCTCCTAGAAAAGAGAACCTACCTTTAAAATAAAAATGAAAGTCAAGAAAAAGGCTGGGAAAATGAGCAAGCATCAAAAAAAAATACCTAAGCATAGAAAAAATTTATGGCAACAAAGAGCAAGGAATAGACACAGAAGGGGACAGTGAAAACAAAGCAAACACAAACAAAGCTCCAAAGAAAAATATGAATTTGACTCAGATTTTTGAAGAGCTCAAAAAGGATTTAAAAATCAATTTAGAGAGGCAGGGGAAATATGGGGAAGAGAGATGAAAGCAATGCAAGAAGAAATGGGTTAAATTTTTAAAAGGCTCAAAATTTTGCTCATAGAAGAAAATAATTCCTTAAAATCAGATTTGGGCAACTAGAAGCTAGTGACTTCATGGGATACCAAGAAATAATAAAACAAAATCAGAGGATGAAAAAACAGAAAAAAACATGAACTACTTTATTGAAAAAAACAACTAACATGGAAAATAGATCAAGGAGAGACAAGAATTATTGGACTATCCAAAAGACATGATAAAAAAAAAAAGCACCTAGAGAAGAGCAACTAGTATGGTTAAGGGCTTTGAGTTCATGTCCTGATTGACTCAAGGAACCAATAATATTTAGCTTAAAGATGAGAGAACCCAGAAGGAACATTAAAGTTGTGTTAAAGCAGTTGAAGAACTATCATGGGAGAAGGGACTAAACTCATTCTATTTTGCTCCCACAATAGATCTTGAGGAGTGATGGATAGAAGTCCTACAGAAGACAGTTTAGGTGCAATACCAGAAAAAAAAGTTCTCCTAACCAGTTTTTGTTGGTATTCAGTCATTTTAGCCATGATTGACACTTTATGATTCCATATGGGTTTTTCTTGGCAAAGATACTGGAGTGTTTTGCCATTTCCTTCTCCAGATTATTTTATGGATGAAGAACCTGAGGTAAACAGAGTTAAATGACTTATTCAGGGTCACACAGTTAGTGTCTCAGGTCACATTTGAATTCAGATCTTCACGACTTGAGCCTTGCTATCCACTGCACTACCTAGGTGCCCAATCCTATTGATTATACATGTCCAAATAGGATATGAGTTATCTCTGGAAGTGGGCAGTTCCCCTTCTTAGGAAAGCTTCAAGCAGAAGCTAGACAAACACCTGTTGGGCATTTTCTAATGAATATTCCTTTTGGATATATTTTGGACTAACTGGATGATGAGATCCCTTTCAACTATCAAACTCTATGATTTTTTACTAATAGTTTCTCTGCTCATTCTGAACATTTTTCTTGCTTGGCACTGTCTACTAAGAGAAATTATTAAACATTCATTTCTAAAAAGAGCTTTGGGCTTGGAGTCAGGAAACCTTAAGTTTAAATCCTTCCTCAGCTGTATACTCCTAAGAAAATCATGTTGAAAAATTATATTTGTACATCTGTTTACTTAACTGTAAATTGGGTGTAATGGTAGTATCTACCTCAAAGGTTGTTGTGAAGATCAAATGTATCTTAATATGTATCTTAAATAATTAATTACAAACATAAGACATAAATGTATAACTAATTATAATTGATTAAATAACACATTACAAATAATGCATTTTAAAAGCTTTGAATCTCGAGAATGCTATATACATGTGAGAATTAGCCATTTTCTATAAGCTGATGATGGCTTTGCCTGTTATTTTTATTTGGTCAATTTTGAACATTATTCCCTGGTTACAAAAATCATTTTCTATTCCTCCCTCCCCTAACCCCTCCCCTCCCTTCCCATAGCTGATGCACAATTCCACTAGGTATTACATGTGTCTTTGATCACAATGATGGTTTTGCCTTTTAAGAACCCAGTTTCACTTCCATGCCCTAAAGAAGTACTGGCATAGACTTTAATTTTATGGAAGGGTTTTTTGTTTATTTGTTAGTTTTTCACTTTGTAAACTTTAGTCATTAGTGAGTTTTGTAGGGACTTATTTTTAAGAAATTTCAGAGTCATATAATTTATACAAGTCAAATAGTCATGAAAAATTTTCTGTGGATGTTGTATGCTTCCTTTTTTGTTTTTCTAAAATGATAGTCTTCCCTTTGTATTAATAACTATTTATATAGTGCTTTAAGTTTGTAATACATATTGTATCTTATCTCATTTTGTCTTTGCTACAGCCCTGTGATAAAGGGGCTATTATTATATCCACTTTATGGATGAAGAAATAGAAGATGAGAGATGCCGAGTAACTTGCCCAAGGTTACACAGCTAGTAAGTGTCTGAGGCAGATTTACACTCATCTTTTCTTTACTCCAGATAGCTAGATGGCACAGTAGATAGAGTGCTGGGCCTAGAGACAGAAAAATTAATCTTTGTAATATCAAATCTGGCCACTGACACTGGGCAAATCATTTTGCCCTATTTGCCTCAGTTTCCTGATCTGTGAAGTGAGCTGCTGATGGAAATGGCAAACCATCCCAGTGTCTTTGCCAAGAAAATGCCAGAAGGGGTCACAAAAATTGGATATGACTGAAAATGGCTAAACAACTATGATATTTTTGTCCACCAAATAAGTCAATATATCACTGGAGGAAATGAATTCCATTCACATTGACATCCTTACTATAAGTGAAACTACAAAATGTAGGGAAGTTGAAGCTCAATGAGATTTCTCCCAGAAAGGCAAATAAAGAGAGGCAAATAAAGAAAGGCAAATAAAATTGTCGAATGTATTTCTTAACACTCACATCCAATAAGATAAAGAGGTCAAAAGAGAACAGAAACCAACTTAGCTAGGAAATTCTTAATCTCCTTGACAAAGGGAAGGTTGTGGGAGTCAAGGGCTTACAGGAATTTAGAGAGGAGTTTTTTTTAAATTAATTTTTATTTTTTATTAATAATTATCATATTATCATTATATTTATATATTATAATAATTATATATTATAATAATATATAATGATAATTATTATTATATATTATATATAATAATTATTATTATTAATTAATTAAGATTGGCAGTCCCAAGAGCATTTAAAGAGAAAACTGAAAGCAGAACAAACAAATTGAGAGTGAAACAAATCTGTCAACATTTTTTAATAAATTATTTCTTAGCCAATGATTTTGACTCAGTTATTCCCTGACATTTTTAATAAGGAAGAAGAAATTATATTACTTCCTTTTTCATACTCACACCCGCACACATCTACACATTAAATTCCAACTAATCAAAGTTCTAGCCATTTTTTAACCCTTATCTTCCATCTAGAATCAGTACTCTGTATTGGTTCCAAGGCAGAAGAGCAATAAGGGTTAGGCAATGAGGGTTGTTAATTGCCCAGGGTCACACAGGAAGTATCTACAGTCATATTTGAACCTAGGACCTTCCATCTCTAAGTGGCTTTCTAACCCCTGAGCTTCCTCCCCCTTAAAAAAAACACACCCTTGCCCTACATCTTAGAGTCAATACTGTATATTGGTTTCAAAGAGGAAGAACATACCAAACTTGATATTTCATCTTCTCTCTTCACAGATTTTCACACATTGACCCCCATATCTGGAACAGTTTACTAGCTCCACCCTTTAGAATACTTATTTTCCTTCAAAGCTAAGCTCAAAGATCATCTCTCCTTTTTAAAGTTTCCCCAGACCTACAATCCTAGTTTGTAGTGAATTCTTCTTATTACATTTACTTATATATGTTCATGTTGTATTATTCTAGCAGTATTCCTTCAGGCAAGAACTGTGCCATTTTCATCTTTACATCTCTGCTTCTCATCACTGTGCTTTAGGTGCTTAATTTACTTATTTTTATAGACTGAATAGATCTATATATATAGATAGATCTATTCAGTCTATAAAGCATATATATATACATATATATACATATATGTATATATATATATATGCTTGCCAAAGGTGTTTGCTACTAGCATGGAAGAAGTTCTAAATAGATTCCAAATGGAAGGGAGATTCCTTTAGGATGGTGAGACTTCCCAGCTATTTCTCTTTGAAAGACACATTGTATTGATTGATTAAACTGAAGTTCCCAATAGAACTTTCCATGCTATCCTTAGTCAAAACAAATGGATCTAGCAGTCTAGCTTGCTCAAGAAAAAAAGCAAGTGGGTAAGGAAGACATATTGCCTAGCTTGCAATATGCAGCGGGATGGGAAACAATCAATTAGTCCATAGTACACCTCTCTTGGACACTGTATTTGGATAAACAGGTGGGCCCAGAACTGAGGAGTAGAAGAAAACCAACATGAATTGTATTCAAGAAATTGAATAGTAGCTTCAATGATACTGCCCTGGTTCTGTTATAAAACTCTTTTTTTTTTTACATTGAAATTCTGCTATTGATGTCTCATGGCATTGTATAATGGCATTTCATAATCTGTGAAGCCTCAGAATTATGAGCAACCAAAAGGACAATAAAGAAATGCATGGTGGGTGTAAATGGGCTACAGTGATGGCTTGCATGAAAGAAATGGGATAAAAACATCATCAAAGAAGTTTGTGATTAAAAAAGAAATTATGCTGATCATGTAGCAAAGAACAAGGAATAACAATGTGAAATGTGAAAAGTATACTTGTGCCACAAGGTGTTAAACCTGGCATTGGATCAGGTGGTAATTGATCCTTTACTTTTGAAGTGGACCAATGACATCACAGGATGATGCAGATTTATAGAAGGAGTAGAACAAAAATCACATGAGATGAGAAAATATGGAAGAGGGCAAGAGGAATTTGTGGAAGAATAATTGACATTGAAGAGTTCATGGCTTCTTCAAAATATTGAAGTTTATCATCTCCAACATATGATGGCTCTTTTGATTAAAAAGTCAGAATAATCGTTGCTTAGAAAATACCCATAGTCTTGTAGCACTCAGTCATTCAGTTATGAAAATAATATTTCAAGAAAGATGATATTGATGACAAAAAAGTTTTTTTCATGAAAATGAAGTAAGTTGAAAATATGACCAATCTCAGCCCCAGAGAATAGATAATTAAAAACATTTCCTTCCTTTATTGTAGCAAGGCAAAGGGACTATGGATGCACTGATTATCAGATACTTTGAAACATCACTTTGCTTTGCTTCTTCCTGCTTTTTAATAAGGGAAAGTTTTATAGGAGGAGGAATGCAAAAATAATACTGGTGTAAAAAAAGTATACATTTATTCATCCAAAAAGCATTTATTAAATACCTGCTATATGCACTAGAGTTACAAGGACAAAAATCAAATAGTCCCTTTCCTCAAGATGCTTATATTCTGATATGAAGGGATGGGGTAGAGGAAGATATCATATATATATATGGATAAATAAATATGTAGTAACATTTTTGGAGGGAATTTGGATAAAACTTTTCTATGAGATGGCACTTGAGCTGACGTTTAAAGGAAATTAAGGATTCTAGGAGTTAGAGGTGAGGAGGACAAGCAGGTCAGCTTGGGTGTATGAAGGACTAATAATGTACATTAGAAAGTCTGGAAAAAGGTAGACTGGAGCAAGATTGTGAAGATCTTTTAAAGCCAGAGACATTTGTATTTCATCTTAGAGACAATAAAAGTGTTTGGAGCCTCCTGAACAGGTGAATGACATGATCAAATCTGTGTGTTAGATTCATCTTTTTCATAACTGTCTGGAAGATGGTTTGGAGAGCAAAGAAACCAGAGGCAGGAGGCCAATTAGGTAGTTGCTGAGAAAGTCCAGGTGAGAGTCAATGAGGGTTTCTCTCTAGGGTAGTGACCTAGCAGTAGAAGTGCTCAATTCATTTAACTTTTTAAAGTATCCCATACCTTTTAGACCAAAGTTATAAAAAAAAGTTATATTTTTACAATGAATTTTTTATAGAACTACTTAATCTATAGAATGGGTTAAAAGTTTCACTCTGTTTTATTTACAAAAACAAACAAAAAATCATGTAGAATCCATAATGCATTACAAATCTATTTCACCACAACTACAATTTAGACAACTTAATTTTGAATATTCCTACTCTTGGATCATAAGTAAGGGCCTGAAGTTTTTCAATTTTTTTGTCTAATTTACTTTTTTTTGTCTGGTTCATAAATAAGTAGAAATCCTACATTCCTTACTCCACCCTAGACTTGGGAGAAAGTTTGAGACCTGAGTGATCTGTCTCTGACTTCAAGTCTATTTTCTTTGTTAATAGGGTAATGTAAAGGGCTATCAAATTATCCCCACAGCTGTATTTTGTACTTGGTTGATGTGATAGTGAATAAGCCCAAACTTTTTACCTGCCTTTTATCACTGGACACAGAATAACTTTCCTTGTATAATTGTGGTGTGTCCCTAAGATCATTTCCAAGTCCTTTTATTCAAGCTAATTTAATCCTTAACCAAAGAACCATTTTTGTGCCAATAGGAGGAGAATGGTGTAGTGAAAATCATATGGAATTTGTTCACATCCTGACTCATACCTGTTGCCTAACTTTGAGTGTTCAACTTTCTGAACTTCATTTGTAAAATTAAGGGATTGGTCTAGATGACTTCTAAAGTGATTTTTAACAATTTTCTATTATCCTATGAACTGTGAGTAATTGACCCAAATTCAAAACTGCTACCAATATGTAATTTAAACTGTATTCATGGAAGAAATTCAGCATGTTGTACTCTCATGAGAACACTCATGAGCCAATCAAGAAGCCCAAATAATCATTTCTAACTTCCCTAATTTTGGCCTCATCCAACTATTACCAAATACTTCAATCCTGTAATTAACTATAATTTCTGAGCCTGTCATTTAAAACCCTCCACAATCTAGTTCCAATCTACTCTTCTAGACTTACTCTGAGATCTTCATATAGTCTTTGTTCTGTCCAGACTTTTCTAAGACTAATCACTGTTCCCTTAATGATCCATTTCTCATGTTTCCACCTCTGTATAGGTTGTTCTCTTTCACCAAAGTCTTGCATTTACCTCCCTGTGGACCAATTGTGTTCCCCTCCCTCCACAATACAATAAATGTAAACTTCTTGAGGGCAAGAGCTCTTGCCTTTTTGTCTTCATATCTTCAGAGCCTTGCAGATCATAAAAGCTTAAATGGTGTTTGTTGATTAGAAATCTCTTCTTCACTTATAAGAAACTCCAATATGACCTGCTATAATCTTTTAAAGCCAAAGGCTCAGAGGACTAGCAAGGAGTTAGGGAATTCCCAGGAACTTTTAGGAAATGAAATGCATTCATTTCAACTAGAATGACAAAATGCTATTTGTTGGTATAGGGTTTTAGAACAGGAAAGGGGGCTTCTGGCCTTTTAGGAGTAACTTGTGAACCCCCTATTTCCCAGCTATCTAGTTAGCATCCTTGTAGGAGACCAGAAACCCTGCCCAGGAAATTTTAACTCTTCATTTTGGGATCTGTCTTGAGCAACTCACTGTCTCCTCATTGGTTACTGCCTCACCTGACTCCCTGTTTCAGGCAAATCCTAGCTATTTCACTTCATTATCTCTCTATCTATGACCTTCCTTGTTTTCTTTCTGACTCTTAAAAGACCTTGTTCTCAGTTTTATCTATTATTTTCTAGAATCTTGATTCTTTTTTCTCTTTCTTGGTTTCTTCTCCACCTTTCAAGTATTTACAAGTCTCTCCTGTTCTTGTGGGTGGGAAAACACTCCAGTTGATTCTAACCCCAAGTCTTGTTTACTTTCTGTTAATACAAAATTTCTTAAATTCATGGACTCCACCCATTGCCTTTATTTTGTTGTTACTTCCTTCTTTCTTAATCTCTTGCAATTTGGCTTCCATTAACACTGTGAAGGAAATGCATTTCTGAAGTTACCAAAGATTTGATTACCCAAGTCCAAAGGTCTTTTCTCCCTGCCCAACCTGTTCTTTACCCTCTTCTCCATCACTGGCTGCTCACTCTTTTCTTCTTTTTGGCTTCAGGATGTCATACTATGCCAACCTTTCCAACTGGCTGCTTTCTCCTTTATTTTTCCTCCTAAATGTGGAAATTTCTAGCTACCAGTTAGGTTGAGCAGGGTTGCCATGTGGTATAGTGGATAGAGTGCCAGACTTGGAGTCAGGAAAACTCATCTTCCTGAGTTCAAACCTGGCCTCAGACACTTACTAGCTCGCTAACCCTGGGTAAATCACTTTAACCTATTTTCCTCAATTTCTCCATCTGTAAAATGAAGTGGAGAAGGAAATGGCAAACCATTCCAGTATCTTTGCCAAGAAAACCCCAAATGGAGTGAGGAATGACTGAAAAATGACTGAACAACAATAACAACATCATCTGTGCCCTTCTGTTCTTGTTTATATACTTTCTTGGAGAAACCTTCCATCACCATGACTTCAATTATTTCAGTCTCTTTGCTAATGACTTAAATATTTGTCTCTAGTTTGTGTCATCTCACATTTTCATTTCGTATTTCTCAGTTCCTATTTGACATTTACACTTGAATGTCCCACTTTCACCTCAAGTTTGAATATAAAAAAAAGTTTCTTTCCCCACAAATAGCTTCTCTTTCCAACTGACTTGTGTCATTCTCTTATTATCATTCTCTTATTCTTTAGAATTTATGAAATATTTTCTTCACATTAATCCTACTATCCTCATTTTTACAGATGATGAAAGTGAATTCCAGAGATTTGACAATACTTGTGGCAAAGCAGATTGAGTGCTGGTCAAAAATCAAAGAGATCTGGGTTTAAATCAGAACTCAGAAACTTACTATCGCTGTGGCCATTGACAATCTCCTTTTGGAGCCTCAGCTCACTCATCTATAAAATGAGGATAGTCGATCGATATCACTTCCCTCACAGGGTTGTTGTGAAGCTCAAATGAGATCATGTGTTTAAAATGCTTTTCAAACCCTAAAGTGCTGTAGAAATATCAGTTATTATTGTGATTAGTAAATGGAAAGGTCAGGACTCTTTCCACTAGAGAAATTACAAGCGCAGAAATGAAACATATTGACCTGAGCAGACAAATTCTGACATCTTCTCAGTGCCTAGTTTTCTTCCATCTATTCTGTATATAGCTAAAATATATTTGTCATTTTCACATTGTTTCACCCCATTCCGATGTAGGCTCCTTGAGGGCATAGCCTATTTTTGCCTTTCTTTGCATCTCTAGTGCTTGTCACACAATAGATAATAAATGCCAGTGGAATAACCATTTGATGAAACTGTCTCAGGTGGTTCTGTTCTCCATATATTGTCCGGAAGGATTTTTACTGACACTGCTCCAAACTGAGTCTGTTTGGGACTGAAACATACCGTCTACACTCCAGTTGCCTTGATTCTATGTCAGCTCCATTCATGTCTCTGAAATTGTCCTGCTCAGTCCCCCTCACTACTCAGGAGAGAACTTGGACATGTCCTGAACACCTTCCTAAGCCATTTGCAAGCCTCACTGCTATCTAGTGGGCAACATAAATGGCTATAAAGTATGTATTTTCCCATGGCATTTAGCCATCATAGGTCTTCACCTAATGGGTTATTTGACCTGCTTGGCATTTTTTCAGTGTCCTGAATTTAAAAGCACCTGTCATGGTACTGATGGCTTAAGGGAACTGAGGTGATCATTTCCACTCTTCTCAAATTTCATAATGTTCTCATGTCAAATAATGGATTCATTACTGAATGATCTGTGCTAATGGTAGATTAAGTACATTGCCAAAATGCATGAAGCAACCTGGCAGAGGATTTAGGAGTCAGTTATTCCCATCATCCCACTGAAACACTGGATTGAACTCAGCAATTCAGTCCATTTATTCAGGAACCTATCTGAAAATGATCAAGCTATCCATCACCTGGATTTGACCTGAAGAGCTATCATAATGATGTCACTATATGGGTATAACTAATAAGATTTTTTTTTCAATAATCTGACCCTTTCTCAAAGTTTTTCAAACTCCCTCAATTTTTTTTTTCCACTTCCAGTCTTCCTTGCCCTATGACCCCAGTCAATAACTTCCCTGATCTTCAGCTGGCTCATTTTAAAAATTTAAAAATTTGGACATCATGACTCTTGGGGTCCCTTTCAGTTCTGTGATACTATAAAATATAATTCACCTCATTCTTAGGGCAACCTTCTAGTTGGCAAACTTTCTAGTGTTTTAAGATAGCATGACTTAGTTAATATTAGTCACTTATTCCAGCTGAATTATTTCATACCTGATAAATGAATCGTGGGCTCCATGGCTATGACTGCTGGGGATTCAGCAACTAAAAGAAAATCAAAATTGGTCACACTATTAGACATTATTTCCAAAGTCTAATATTACTTTATTAACATTGATAAAAGATAGAAATAAAAGTTAAAGACATCACATAGAGTAAAAATGAAGACATTTTATGGAAAAAAAGGAAAACTTCTTTCAAGACCTAAAATCAGAATCTCTCTAAGTTAGAAGGAATTTTAGAGGCTTGTCCTATATATGAAGAGTAATCAAAAGACACCAACGAAGCAGACAATGTGCTAACATATTAGGGGCACAACTACAACAGTTAGACAAATTTACCTTAAATTCTATAAGGAGGATCCAGCATGTTCACAGATAAATAAATCCATGATACATACACATAAAAATAAAATCATTTCAGGGTGGAGAGTTTCTCCAATATTTTGGGAAATTAGAAAAGTCCTATTGAAAGGAGGTAGAATGTGAGCAGAGGCTCGAAGGGAGATAGATATTCTAAAGTGAATAGGAAAAGTTAGTAAACATGGGGGACAGTTTATGCTAAAGTATAAAATCGAATGACAGAATGTAACTTTGAGGAAATAGCATGTTGGCTCATTAAGCTGGTGTGTAGAATACATGGAAGTGAGTAATGCGCAATCCATTTGGAAAGAGAGTCTGTATAGCAAATGGGTTTAAGTTCCACCTTTGACAAATGCTAGCTGTGTGACCTTAGACAAAGTAACTTCTTGGTGCCTGAGGCAACTAAGACTATAAATGGCAGAAGAGGCAGTTGTTTCTTTGACTATAAGGATGAAGTCACAGATATACACCCCACAACTATTTCTCTTCCCCACAAAAAAAGATATGCTGAAGCCAGATTTTCTTTAAATGCTAAACAAAGGAGTTTCTATTTTATTTTAGAGGCAATAGAGGACCATTGATGCATCTTGAGGAAGGGATTGAAAGACAGGGTTAGACTATGACTTTAGAAATATCAATTTGGGCAGCTATGTGGAGAATAGATTAGGAAGGGAAGAAAAAGGCTTGAGAGCAGGATCACAAATTTGGTTATAGCAATAGTTCAGGTGATGAGAGCCAAAGGTATTATGGTTATAGTATGAATGTCAAGAAAGATTTGGTTATAAAGAATGATGACGAGGTAGAATCAATATGATTGAACAACTGATTGATTATTAAGATGAATGACTGTGAAGAGTTAATCTGGGTGAATGGAACAATGGTGGTATTTACAGAAATAGGCAAGGTAAGAAAAGGGGTGAGTTGAGGGGAAAGATGAGTTCTGTTCCAGTAGAGATGCCAAATAGGCAATTAGAAATGTGGGATTGGAGTATAGGCAAGAAATATAGACTAGTTATGTTATTTGGGCATCCTCTGCATAGAGGAGAGAGTTATATCCAAGGAAGCTGATGCATCTTATATGAAACTTCTTATATATTCCCCACCCACAGCCCCATTAAAAAGTAAGTTCCATGAAGGCAGGGATTATTGTTGCTTTTTCCTTAATGTATCTAGTGCTTAGCAAATGTCTGGTACTTAACAGGCACATTACAAACGTTTGTTGATTAATTCTCACAATTGTCCTGAAGGAAGGAATTTATTATTATCATTTTACACATTAAGGAATATGGGGGTCAGAGAGATTAAGCATTTAGCATTTTGCCTGCCATATAGTAAGCCTTAGTAAATGTTTGTTGACTGAATGATGGAGCAGGGTCTTACAATGGCAAGTGTTAAAGGTGATACTTGAATTAGATCTTCCTATTCCTGTATCCCTCACCATTTATGCTATACTACCATTCACTATAAATAAAGAAAATCATAGGTCTTTTTTGGAATCTAAAGTTTTCTAGAAATAGGAGTATGTAGATGAAGGCAAATCCTAATTTTATAAAAGTTTGTTGTTCATAGAATTATCATGATGAGAATACAGGTTAATGCTAATAATGGACAGATCTTTATTTTGCCTTGTTTCTCATTTCGTTTCTCTTTTTCTTCTCTGCACCACATGAGTACCTTCACTGGCTACCCTCTACTTCCCATTTTCAGCTTCCTTTTTGGGTGTTGTCTTCCTTTTTTAGATTGTAAGCTCCTTGAGGGCAAGGGATGGTTTTTCTTTTTCATATTTGTGTCCCCAGCACTTAGCACAAAACCTGGCACATGGTAGGTATTTAATAAATGTTTATTGATTTACTGAATGATTAATTATTCAGATGGATGAGAGTATTTTAAAACAAATTGGATGGGCATGTCTGGAACTACTATGGCAGTACAGTAATATAACTATTCTAACATTTGAATTCAAATACGATTATGGTGTTTTTTTTTTCCTTCGAAGCAATGAATGATTATGGTCAATACTATGCTTCCCATTCTGCTTCTATTTATATAAATTTGATGTATCTTATTTGATACACTTAAGTATGTCTAGCATACCAAATGTCAAGATAAGTTGAATATACATTTTCATACCTATTTGTGATGGTTGTTCCATGGATGGAGATGAAGAAGTTGATATTTCAGTAGCTACAATCAATGAAAGAAAAACCACCTGTTATCAACAAATAATACTACTAATCTCCAAAAAGACAAACCTCATAAATGATCAAAAGAGATAGCAAGTATTCCAAATGGATTTTTGACTTTTTTTTTGAGGCACTGTAATGACTTGTTCAAAGTCTTTTAGCTACTTAGTGAAAAAGAAGGGACCTGAACCCAGGTGTCCAGATTCCCAGGCCAGTACCCTTTCCACTTCATCAAGCTACTTAAATAGTCAATCATTGAGTCAACCTCAACCAAAATCTTTTGCAAAAGTGCCACCATTAGAACATGGGGATCATGCTTAGCCTCAGTGAAGAACTAGAAAAATGTAACTCTATATTTCATTGCTAAGTGGGGTAAAATATTGCATACACTGTTAGAATTAATTAACCTACTATTCACTGAAATTCCCTTATCCTAACTACATTCCACCCCATTCCATTTTTAAAAAATGTAAAAACCAAAGAATTTAATAACAGAACCAAAAAAAAAAAAGAATAAAATTCACCCAGAACAAAAGGTAAATTATTTCAAGGGAATTTTTTAAATAGTACCAAAGTTTAAACTATACTATAAAGAAGCAATAACCCTGTTGTTTTGAAGAACAAAGAGAGAATTTGAACAACGCAATGGATCAGATATACAACATAGAGAAGTAACCCATTCCATTTTTAACTGACCCCTTTTTCATTAAAAACAAAACTTGTTTGTTACAAGAGATGACTTGCTGGGTATGTCGGGAAATATATTCAGAAATGATTCGGATATTAAAAAAGACATCAATTTAGCTCACATTGAAAACAATTTCATCTAAAGTTTAAACATATCCTTTCCTTCAGTCAGCCACCAAGTAAGGCTACTTTAGACCTTCCATTAATAACGTAGGGAGAAAAAAAAGCACAATGGAAATGTTTAGGACCACAAATATGGGAACGTCTATGAGAACCCACAAAGTAAAGAAAAGAGACATCTTAGTTGGGAAGAGACATTGAGGATACTTGGAATCCAAGTCGTGGCAAGGGAACTTCCTTCAATGAAATTTTCTACTTTGTACTTCTGGAGAGAGATTATGCCCAAGATTTTCCTATTAGTTGTGATTCTTTGCAAGCACTTCAGATACAAATCTGAGAGGAGAGGATAATAAAAATATATTCTCTGGCAAGGTAAAGTGCTTTCTGTTGCTTTTACTGGGTTTTTTTTTTTTTTTGGTTCTGAACAAATATTTTATTGCTTCACTTCTATTGCCAGTATTTGTTTACATACTTGGATAATGATCATCTAGACCTGAGTTACCTTCACAACTTCCCAGGATTATGAAGTGGAAAGCAAAGCAATGAAACAAAGATTATTGTTGAAAATTCCTATGGTATGGACCCGAGTCTGTAAGAGTCTAGAGCTATTTTGAAACATGACCTTCAGTTGTAGAGTTATTCAATAGATTTGATTTAATTTTAGTAGACTAAGATCCTTGTATTAGCAGCACTCTGTTCAACATAGATTATTCTAGCAACAAGGAAAACTTGATTCTAAAAACCATCATAATTATGTATTGCTGTGATGTTATATAATTATGAGAACTACTCAGTTACTAGATAACTGAACAATATCTGGCATTTACATATCATTTTGAAAAGTGTTCTACAAATATTATCTATCTCATTTGATCCTCACAAGTATCCAGGGAGATAGGTGCTATTATCCTTATTTTACAAATGAGGAAACTCCAGGAGATAGAGAGAGGTTAAGGGATTTACTCAGGATCACATAGCTTGTAAGTGTTTGAGGTTGGATTTGAACTCAAGTCTTCTGGACTGTAAATTTTAAATTAATATCCAAAATACTCCAAGTATTATAAAGTTTAGTAAAATTCATTTGAAGTAAAAAGCCCGAGTAAAACCAACTTTCCCAGCCACACACTTGGAAAAAGAGAGAGAGAGGAGTTACCAAAATTTATATGCAAACATGAATAAGCAATGTGGTGGAGTAGGGAAAGGAATTCTGGGAAATACAAAAGGAATTCTGGGGAATGTAGTTCGAATGTAGAAAATTTCCACTTATACAGGACTCCAGGTCAGGGGGATCTATCTATTGTATTGCTTAGCTGTCATTTGATAGAATCATCAAGGATTAGTGTCTTCTAGGTGCCTATTGATTATGATTAAATATCAAAAGGACTCCCTAAGGAAAGGCACTGAGGAAGGCATACAAGACAAAAGAAAATAGAGTTGACTCATTTTATGAATGAAGTAAAATTGTAGGTCATTATCAAATCTCTGGAGAGATCTCTAGAAAAAGGATACTTGCAAAGTATTTACCAAATCTTCACCTTCTGACATAATTTTCTGAATGAGTTAAAAATATATCATGGCCAACAGAATGCCCTATTGGTAGCACAAAAATATTGCTAGGCATGTGCAGAATACCCTCCTTATTTTAGTCAATGACATCAAATTTTTAGCATCAAGGGCTCTGATCTTGGTTCTGACGACATTCAATCAGTCCGATCAGAAGAAACTTACTATGAACAGTTATGGTGATCTTCAGGGGCATGTCTGCTCCCTTGGAGAAGAAAACTGTTATGTTATGGTTCATTCTGGTTAATTGTGGTTATGGTTAGGGCCATGTCACAAATGGGATATAAGAATGATGTAGATAAACATCAAAGATTCCTGGAGAACCTCAAGAGAACTATGGCTTACCTTTGGAATCATACAGACCCCTCAAAAACAACACGCTGAGGTCAAAGCTTCCAAATGTTTTCATGTTGTGAATAATTAGTTGGATTCTATTTGAGAGCAGATACCCACCAGAAGCTCCTAACTGTTTCACAAGAGGAAGTTGAGAAGGCTTCTCACTTTAGGATTAAGTTTGAAGCGGTTCCTTGATAGAGACCCAATGAGTATGGAGTACAAAGTCATTCTGGGCTGATCCAATGAATAGGGAAAATAACAGGTGGTAAAATATCATGGTTTTACATTAGGCTGTGTGAGATCGATCTGTCCTCAAGGAACTGGAGGTGACTAGGTCTTATTTAAACGTTGAATCTCCATCAGTCTAGCACAGTATTTGGCATAGAGCACATTCCTTTTTTTAAAAACCCTTACCTTCCATCTTAGAATCAATACTGTGTATTAGTTCTAAGGCAGAAGAGTGGTAAATGATAGGCAATGGGGGTTAAGTGACTTGCCTGGGGACACACAGCAAGAAGTGTCTGAAGCCAGATTTCATACAGTATATTCTTACTAAATGTTCCTAAAATTCTCTTAAACTGAATTGTTAAAATGAGATTCTTTCTATTCACCTTTGTCTCACTTTTCCAATAAAAAACAAAACAAAACAAATAAACCCAGATTGGCCTAGTTAGCTGTTTACATAATGGGAATAAGCCAAATAAGTCACTACCTTACCTGATGAAGAATCTGCTGAATTTTCATCACCTGTTCAGGTAGAAAAATGAAGATATGATAAAACTTTATTAACTATATACAGTTATACTGAGAGCAAAACAGTATCTTATATTTAGGTATTCATACCCAACTACAAAATGGCACCAGTAACACAAAAAATTTCAGAGGGATTATTCTTTTCTTCCCAGATGCTTTTTAATCAGGTTCTCTTATAACTAATCAGTTGATTTTACTTTAGTCTCTTTTCAATTTATCTATGTTAAATTTTTAATGATTAATAAAGTTGTATGATGAGTCTAAGCATATGTAAAGAAGCATGACTTTTCTTGAGAAAAAAGGCACTTACCTGAACAGATGACACTGGCATCTTCTTCATGTCCACAGTTGTGAGTGAACCAGTCATCATGGGAGCACTGAGCCAGGTGGCTTTCCTCTCCACTGCACTGCACATTGTCCAGGAGAATTTTCCCTGAGCCTGGGCCAAAGTGGGCCCTTCGAGGGGCAGAAACCGCTTGTCCACAGTCAAGTTGCCTACATACCACATCTGCTTCCTTCAGCTCCCAGTGGTCATCACATACAGTTCCCCAAGTCCCTTGGTAGTAAACTTCTACACGACCGGAACATCTTCCTTTTCCATTTGATAGTCTCACAGGAGACTGATTGTCTAAGTGAAACAAAAAAAAAAAGAAAAATGCAGGTCAATATATTAAATGTGTAATATTCATTTTCTCTGTCCTCATATAATTTTCAAGACATATAAAGTTTTTCCTCTATCTTATCTTTTGACTTAATTCAGACCAATGTGATCTAGAAATGCAAGTGGGCACTAAGACTTGGGATTGGCTGGTTCTTTGGCTACTGAATTGTGAGACAATGGTTAAATAAGTAATCCTTATTGTATAATTAGTCTTAAGTTACAGGCCATCTGGCTACCTGGTACATACAATCCAAGGCCAAGAATTTGACAACACTCCTGTAATACAAGGAGTAATAATTCAAACTCTGCTTTGGAGTCTTGGGCAGAATATATTCTTAGTGATGAAGAAAACTGAACCAATCCGTTTTGCTTTAACCCTCAAAAATGATTTTTAAGCCCCTCATATAGGATTAGATATTGGTCTCTGGCATATTTCTGGCTAACCCCTTCCGGAGAAAATCAAATAAACATACAAGCTCTGCACAACTCCTCTTTTACTGGGAAAAGTGTGACAACCAACTATCCTTTAGCTAGCCAACCATTTCTTCCTGTTATCTAAATCACCATGATTCTGGGTAGAAAGCTGTCAGAATATAAAATTCTCTTTTCCTGCTTTCACTCTATGCTGACTGTTTCATCCTCCCTCATCAAGTGCAAGAATTTAATTTATCTTTTTCCCCCACCATTACAACTTCTTCCAGTTTCTGGATTCTTCCCTCTATAATTCTTTTTCCATATAACTGCCAAGTTGTTGCTCCTAAAGCATGGTTCTGAATATGTCACTATTCCACTTGAAAATTTTCAATAACTCACTTTTACTTTTTCTTTCTTTCTTTCTTTCTTTCTTTCTTTCTTTCTTTCTTTCTTTCTTTCTTTCTTTCTTTCTTTCTTTCTTTCTTTCTTTCTTTCTTTCTTTCTTTCTTTCTTTCTTTCTTTCTTTCTTTCTTTCTTTCTTTCTTTCTTTCTTTCTTTCTTTCTTTCTTTCTTTCTTTCTTTCTTTCTTTCTTTCTTTCTTTCTTTCCTCTCACTTACAATCTTAGAATAGACACTATCAGCTCCAATGCAGAAGAATGGTAAGAGCTAGGCATTTTGGTTAAGTGACTTGTCATGGTCACATAGCTAGGAAGTATCTGAGGTCAAAGTTGAACTCAGGGACTTCTGCCTAAGATTCTAAGACAAAATGTAAGAGTTTAAAAAAAAAAAAAGAAAGAAAATCTAAAGTTTGGTCCCATTTTCCTAAGATTTTTAAAGACAACAGATGATTGGAAGGAATTTATATAATTATTTAAAAGAATTCGAAATCTTTCACTCATTTTTATATCTACTACAGCTTCATTCCATATGGCTTATTCTTATTATACTGTTACTTGTGAAGTTTGCTATCTCCTAATTAAGCTTGTGACATTTGAAATTGTTTTTATCCTACCTACCCATCATGCCTGTAATTCACAAAACTACCACAAGGTGGTAGGATTGCTCAAGTTATGACCTTATGGGCAACTACACCAAATTCACCTGATGCAACCAATTTTTTAAAAAGCATTAAATTAAATTAAAAATCAACATGCATTTAATTAATTCCTGTGTTATAAAGTGTGTTGGGAAATAAGACAAAAGTCCCACAAAAAAAAGCTTATATTCCATTGGGAGAGACTTTTTTACACACATACAATATGTATAAATAAAGGCAAATAATACAAAAAGATCTGGGGTGGGGAAGATATTAGCATCTGAGGCTGGGATTGGTCAGGAGTGATTTCCTGTAGAAAGTAGCACTTGAACTGGTTGCTGAAGAAAGCTAGGGATTATAAGAGATACAGGGGAGAAGGGAGAATATCCCAGGCATGCAAAGTATAAAAACAGATGGTGTTTCTTCTTTATTCCTTCCCTCCCTCCCTCCCTCCCTCCCTCCCTCCCTCCCTCTCTCCCTCTCTCTCTCTCTCTCTCTCTCTCTCTCTCTCTCTCTCTCTCTCTCTCTCTCTCTCTCTCTCACTCTCTCTCTGTCTCTCTCTCTCTCTCCCTCCCTTCCTTCCTTCCTTCCTTCCTTCCTTCCTTCCTTCCTTCCTTCCTTCCTTCCTTCCTTCCTCCCTCCCTCCCTTCCTCCCTTCGTTCGTTCGTTCGTTCCTTTCTTCCTTCCTTCCTTCCTTCCTTCCTTCCTTCCTTCCTTCCTTCCTTCCTTCCTTCCTTCCTTCCTTCCTTCCTTCCTCCCTCCCTTCCTTCCTTTCTTCCTTCTCAGGATTCAGGTGCAAGTTTGAACTTACTTGATAGACTAGGTATTTTTGAAGATGGTACAGGTGGTCCTGGAAGTGATAGTGATGATGCTGGTGATGACACTGAGGGCAAAGATGATGATGGCAGTGATGATGGTAGTTCTGCTGTTGCTGCTTTAAGTGAAAACAAAGACAATCTGTTTCTATGTATTAAGGGAAATAGATGACTACTTTATTGTTATTATGAAATGATAAGCAAGGCAAATGACAGGAGCTTTCAATCTTCCTCCAACTGCTACAAGACTCTGATACTGCATATGGGCATACTTTTTTGAGTAGCATTGGGATAGGGGTTGATCATTGGTACCATTGATCTTTTGTTAGTAATGACATTTTATTGGCCCTTACTTATGACATGGAGAATCAGGCCTCCACACAGAAAGTTTATTATCTAACTACTACAAAAATTAAATGTGGTAACTCCTGACACTGATAAAGCTTTTCAGCTCATTTGTATCTTCTAGTGTTGGAGAATTGCCTGGGATACGGAGACATTAAGTGACTTTCTCCAAGTCCCACAGATGGCATGTGTTAAAAGGTACAACTTGGACTTCTAACTGCTCTTTCAGACTCTAAAGTTAACCTTTTGATTATGCCACATTGACTCTCACCATAAAGTATATATTTTTTGAGCTGCCCCATGAATAGGAGTGATGGCTTTGCTTGTGAGAGAAGATGGATACATTCATTTATTCTGTATTTTGTGGGGTCTATTGCCTTCCCATCAATGTCTCTTTGCTCATGTTACTTTTGGGCACTGAATTCTTTACCACATTCCTCCTGGCTCTGCTTCTGACTTTATTAGACTTTGCCACCTTAACTCAGCTGTCTTTTTAGCTTGGAACTGTAAAAATGGGCTTGAATCCAGGACTTCAGTCCCCAGAAGTCCTTGGTCCACTTCCTCAGAATGCTTTGTGTTATCACTGAATTCTCACCTGGGCCGAGATCGAGAAGGGGTATTTAACCTGATTGGAAAGGCTTTTGTGGGTCTTTTCCTGTTTCCTCTTGCAAGCAGATGCTCTTTTCATAATGTAGGTGAGGTTGTCTAGGCCCCTGGGCCTAGGCACGTGCTTTCTTAACCTGTATTTTCTTTAATCCTTAATCTTCAATAAACCTCTAAAATATAATATATATATATTGTGTATATATATATATAATATAAAATATAATACTCCTTGCAGAGAGAAACTAATTTCTACCTCTATCAGCTTCCCTAAATTTTAATCTTTACAGAACGTCTGTCAGTCTTTGTGATCTTTTCCCCTTAAACTTCTCTCCTTGCTACTGACCTTCTTCCACTGGTGAATTCCTTCTAGAAGTTTCCATTTTGGGAACAAGACCATGCATAATATGCTTCATTCCCCTCCCCTTCTGCTTCTTACTCTCCCTGGACTTCACCACCTTGCCCTGGACTGGGTACCTTCTCTTCCCCTCAACTTCCCATAATTCTCAGCTCCCTTTTGTGCATCACCTTCCCCCAGTAGAATGTAAGTTCCTTGAGGAGATGGAAGGCACTTCATTTTGTATGTATTTGGATCCCTGGTGTTTATGACAGTACCTGGTACATAGCTTGCTAAGTGCTGGCTGCCAGTACTGTTTCTAGAGCTCTGGGCTCACCCCTGGGGCTGCCTTTCTCGACAATGTCAATAGGAGTAGACCTGCTTCATGACAATTCATGTGTTCTTCGCAAAACTAGAATGCATTTGGGGGGAATCGCAAGGATTGGTATACATTGTTAAAGGATCGATTGCATTGACTTACTTGTCAAAAGGGTTAAAATCAATAAGTTGCTATTCGGAATAAAAGAGAAACACCTTGTATCCTACCACCACAGGGCAGTTCCCCAAACTACAAAATTTATGGAATAATCTAGTTCAGAGAACAATCAGTGAAAGGGGTGAAAAGCAAATAGAGTTCTATGACTTCAAGTGAATCAATTGGAATGGAACTCTCATTTGAATATAAGCTTTTTGAAGAAAGGTACTGATTATTTTTTCTGTCTTTGTTCTCTGCTTACTAGATACTCTCTGAATTGAATTGAATTCAATATGAAATTTGCAGATAAAGTGTAACTAAAGGAAGAATTATCATCCTAGAAAAAAAAAGAATCCTCATCATTCCTGATCCAAGCTAGTTCTTGGAACAATGATGAGTCATTTGAATAAACTAGGCTTGAGAACACTGATTTTTCCATAGAAAGAATGTGAGGATTAACAGAGAGCCAATTGGAAATACAAATATAAGATTAATCTTAGAGATTTTGGGACAGGTCTTTCAGAATCTGTTAGTGTGGAAAGATGCAAACAATAATCATCGTAGTAGGTCCTTAAAAATCTATCTACTAAACTTAGAATTCTATGCATGAAGCATAAGATTTGAGTTTTTAAGAGAGAGAACACTCACTTACCTGAACAGATGACACTGGCATCTTCTCTGTGACCACAGTTGTGGGTGAACCAGTCATCATGGGAGCACTGAGCCAGGTGGCTTTCCTCTCCACTGCACTGCACATTGTCCAGGAGAATTTTCCCTGAGCCTGGGCCAAAGTGGGCTCCAAGAGGGGCAGAAAGAGCCTGACCACAGCCAAGTTGCCTGCATACCACACCTGCTTCCTTCAGCTCCCAGTGGTCATCACACACAGTTCCCCAGGTTCCTTGGTAGTAAACTTCTACCCGGCCTGAACACCTGTCTGTCCCATTTACTAGTCGCACAAGAGGCAAGTCTTCTAAGAAAAACAAGAGGATGAGAGTTGGTAGATGAAATTGTTATGTTTAGTTTCCCCTAGTTTTTACAATTTTTCAAACCCTCCATTAATTTACCTTTTTTAATAAATGAACTCTACTCATTATTTTATTAGGATAAAGGGATCCCTCTGAGAAACTTCCTTTATCATTGCAAATCAGCACTTTTTCTGCAATATGTTACCTTAATAAATGTCTTGAGGCATTGAAAGGTAGTCACCACTACCTTATTTTTTTGACTGAATTTAAGCTGGTTTGCTGCTGTAGAAAGAACACTGAGCTGAGCCTTGGGAGATCTGGGAGCAACTGTCAGTTCATGACACTAATTAATTTGGTGACTATAGTCAAACAAGTCACTTCTGAAGGATTCCAACATGGACCTCCCCACTGGAGAAACTGAATACCAGTCTAATGAAGAACCAGAAATGTGGCAATCTTCTAATGTCTCAGAAAGCAAATCAGTATCTAAATTGGATCCTGGGAGAGAGTTGTCCTTGCTTGTGGGAGAAGATTAATAAATTAATTATACTTCAGCACTCAAAAATCAACAAGAATAAAATCATGTCTTTTAACATGCTAGTCATGAGGCCACCTAATTGCCACCCATATCAGAAAAATCAAATCAAAATTCTAGCTGGGAGAGGACAACATTCCTATTATTAAAAATAAGCTTTAAAGCTTTCTTTGGATTTTATTTAACTTATATTTCTCAATATTTTATCCAGGATATAGAGCTATATCACCTCATCTAGATCCCAGAAGTAGTTATCTACCCATCTCCAGGATACTACCTTTCCTTTCTCAAGTTTATTTAATACAGAACTCACAGTCTTCCTCTCTAAAATTTTTGGTATTATTTTCTTATTCTCCTGGATTCTTGGTCAAATCCAAAGTCCCACACATTAACTCCCTCTCACCTATAAACAGAAATGGCTACACCATTGACTTTGCCATCAATCACAAACATTCCAGTTCCACAATCCAGAATTCTGAAATTTCTCTCTTTAAATATAGCCTCATATCTTTCTATCTCTGTGCTTCAGTCCTCATGAAATGTCTTCATCCTTTATCCAGTGTAATTTCCAGTAAATATCCCCATCTTGTTTTCTCTATATCACCACTATTTTGACTACATTTATCTCCCTTTGTGATGATCTTAACAGTGTGGTAAAGCACTCTAACATTATGCTATCCTCTGCCCTTGTATTAATTTACCTTTTGTCTCATTCCCATTTATCCCTTATGAAACCTCAATTATAGGTTACCACAACCTCCTCTGCCAACTCTGTTCCTACCTACATTCTGAATAATGCTGGAAAGAACAAAAGAATTGGATCCCCAATTGGATCCTCAAAAATCAACAAGGGATGTAGACCAAGTTCTTCAACATGCTGGCTACCAGGCTACTTGATGACCATCCCTTGGGAGAAAATACAATAAAAATCTGAGCTGGGAGAGAGGATGCAATTCTATCCATCCCCTTTAAAATATATTTTAATGGTTTTACTCTTCCCTGATTGACTCTCACTATCATGTTCCCCATGGAACCTGTTCCAAAACTCTTCCTTTCTCAAGCCGCCAAAACAACTTTCAATAGTGGACCTTGCCTCATACTATTTCAAGACAATTGAGGTATGTTTAGTGAATTCTTTTTACTCCCCAATGCTACAATGATGTTGAGATCTCCTCAACATCAATGACCATTCTCTCTTCTCCAGTGCTGGAGAAGAAATTATGTCCTTTTCCTTATCAAGGTAAACCATTTATATGTGTCCTTGATCCCATGTCTCTTCTGACATCTTGCCTCTTGAATCATTTTTCTCCCTCTCATTTTTAACCTATAACAGATTGATTCTTTCTAATATCTTCTCAAGCTATGCTATGTATCATTTCTTTCATAGACTAACTCTGAGAAGTTCTTTATAGTTGTTACTTTGACTTCTCCCCATCTCATGTATTCATCTCCTCCTAATTATCTTTAAGCTCCACCACTCAACTGAAGTTGGTCTATCCAAGGTTACCAACAATGTCTTCATTGCTAAATCTGAGTGTCTTTTCA
Source organism: Monodelphis domestica (assembly GCF_027887165.1). Lineage (NCBI taxonomy): Eukaryota > Metazoa > Chordata > Mammalia > Didelphimorphia > Didelphidae > Monodelphis > Monodelphis domestica. The sequence continues at coordinate 89,448,428 of NC_077227.1, forward strand.
TATTCTTCTTTTTTCTTTACCTGTCTTTTGTATTAATCCTATTATAATTATTCTACTTCTGGATCTCTCTCTCTCTCTCTCTCTCTCTCTCTCTCTCTCTCTCTCTCTCTCTCTCTCTCTCTCTCTCTCTCTATCTGTGTGTTTTAAATAACTCTCATTTCCTATCTTAGCAACAACAGAAGGCCAAGGACTAGGCAAATGGGAGTTAAGAGGCTTTCCAGGGTTATACAGCTAGGAATTGTCATTCATCTTTGAACCCATTTCATCCTAACTCCAGGCCTGGCACTCTACCCACTGTGCTACATAGCTGCCTCCACTCCCTGGATTTTGATGATACTCTTCTCTCTTGGGTCTTTTCCTACCTGTCAAATTGTTTTTTCTTAACTTTGCAAGTCTCCTTTGCTGAATTATCACCTTTGTTTCTCACTTTATGCAAGAGTACACCCTCGTTATCTTCATGGAACTGATTCACAAGTTTACACAAGAAGTCTATATGTTCCTTATGAAATCCAGGCCCATTTTAACCAATTGCATGTTGGGCATTTCTATCTCAACACCCCCATTTCAACACTTTAAAAAAAGAACTTACCTTTCTTCTTTTTGGAACCCACCAGTCTTCTTACCTTTCCTTTATTCATCAATGCTTCCAGACCCCCCAGATTTGAAACTTTGGATCATCCTTAATTCTTTATACTTTCTTATCCTCTTATCCTCTTAACCCAATAATTTGTCAGAATATGCTAATCCTTTCTCCATAGTATCTCTGACATCTCTTTCCTTCTCTCTTCCCACATAGCAATCACACTAATGATCCTGATGCTTACAAGCATAATGTGAATATTTTAGGATATATAATACCATAACCCTTATATATAATATAATATAATATAATATAATATAATATAATATAATATAATATAATATAATATAATATAATATAATATAATATAATGTAATGTAATGTAATGTAATGTAATGTAATGTAATGTAATGTAATGTAATGTAATATAATATAATATAATATAATATAATATAATATAATATAATATAATCCTTAATATTTCTGGATACATGGAAAATCATAAGAAAAATAACAATATTTTACTAATATCACAAATTAGATTGGCTAGGATTCAGATGAACATTTGCACTTACTTGATGGATTAGGAATTTTCATAGGTGATAATGGTAATGATGATGTTGACAGTGATGGTACTAATGGTGATGATGATAATGATGTAGATTCTGCTTCTGTTTGTTAGAGAAGAACAGATCCTTATAACCATTGCTCTTATGAAATATGAAGCAGAAATAAATGACTAATTCCCTTAGCCTTCTCTCAATATCTGTAATACTCATATATAGGTGAATTTTTGAGCAATGATAATTTATTGCCTTTAGTTAGTTTCCTAGCCTATAAATTAATGATATGCTATCCAATTACATTATAAAGTAAGAGTAGAAAAGATAAACAAATAATTCTCATTATATGAAATTTAGGAGCTTTTGCTTAAGCACTAACATAATTTTGATGAGAAGGAAAGTGGGTCAATTGGGAAAATAATTTGTCTTTTATATCTATATCTATATATATATAATGTCTTTTATATCTAATATATAGGAAATGAACACAAATATAAAAGTCAGAAAGCCATGGCCCAATAGTAAAATGGTCAAAAGATTGTAACAAACTGAGAAATTCAAACTATCAACAAAAATGTGAAAAAGTACTTCAGATCACTAATAAGAAAAACACAAATAAAAAACTCTGAAGTTTCATCTTACATTTAGTAATAGGTAAAAATAAAAAAATGAGAATAATAAATGTCAAAGGTTTTAGAAAATACACTATATTTCCTTGGTGGAATTGTGAATTAGTTCAACCATTCTGATAAGCAATCTGGAATTAAAAGAAAATAATTAAAATACTCATAACATTTAATTCTAAAATTTTGCTGGTATATGACAGATTTAAATAATAAAAAAATAAAGGCTCCATATATATATAAATTATAGTTGATTTTCTAGGATTCTTTAAGTATACCATCATATCATCTGCAAAGGGTGATAGTTTAGTTTCATCATTGCCTACTTTAATCCCTTCAACTTCTTTTCCTTCTCTAGTTGCTACTACTAGTGTTTCTAGTACAATATTAAATAATAGAGGTGATAATGGGCATCCTTGTTTCACTCCTGATCTTATTGGGAAGGCTTCTAACTTGTCCCCATTGAAGATGATATTTGCTGATGGGTTTAAATATATACTATTTATCATTTTTAGGAAAGGCTCTTTTATTCCTATATTTTCTAGTATTTTCAATAGGAATGGGTGTTGTATTTTGTCAAAGGCTTTTTCTGCATCTATTGAGATAATCATGTGATTTCTGTTGGTTTGGTTATTGATATGGTCAATTATCTGGATGACTTTCCTAATATTAAACCACCCTTGCATTTCTACTATAAATCCCACCTGGCCATAGTGAATAATCTTTGTGATAACTTGCTGTAGTCTTTTTGCTAGTATTCTATTTAAGATTTTTGCATCTATGTGCGCATTAAGGAGATTGGACTGCTTTCTCAGTGTTTGTTCTGCCTGGCTTTGGAGTCAATACCATATTTGTGTCACAAAAAGAATTTGGTAGGATGCCTTCTTTGCTTATTTTGTCAAATAATTTGTTTAATATTGAGATTAGTTGTTCTTTAAATGTTTGATAGAATTCGCTTGTGAATCCATCTGGCCCTGAGGATTTTTTTTTAGAAAGTTCTTTGATGGCTTGTTCAATTTCTTTTTCTGAGATGGGATTATTTAAGTATTCTGTTTCCTCTTTTGTTAATCTAGACAATTTATATTTTTGTAAATACTCACTCATTTCACCAAGATTGTCATATTTATTGCCATATACAAAATTTTTTATAGAAATGCTTTTTGCAGTACAGATTTACTTTGCAGAAAGAAAAGATGAATATAATGAATAAATAGATAAAAGGGAACACATTCAGAATAAAATGCTGCAAACTGAAATAAACAGAACCAGAAAAAAACCCAAAATAAACAATGACTAAAGTGATAGAAGTAGAAACAATAACAAATGGCAAGTGTAATGTTGTGAAATGATGGCTAACCATGACCCTAGAGAATAGAGATGAGATTTTGTCTGCTGCCTGTCTTTGTATAGATGAACTATGGGTAGGAGACAACACATATTATGTTACTCCAGTATTCATTATTATTCATATATTATTATTTAATTTTCAAAAATAGATTTTAAATGTGGAAGCTTCTTCCACTGATATGTCAATTCAATTTTGTCACTTATAATCTTAGTTCTTTAATCATTCTTTTACTAATTTTCAAATTTTTTCTGTCCCCAAATTCTCAAACTTTATTTATCCAAAAATCATATTATAATTACTTTAAGACAGGGTATGGGTATAGATTGATATGGATAATTTTTAACTCTTCCAAAAATGATCATTTAAAGTCATATTTCTGCATTTCATCTTTAACAGTTCAATTAACATTGATTAAATGCCTATTATGCTAAATCAGTCATAATGCAACTTTGGAATAGTATAAGGTACTTAATAAGGATAGTATAAGAAACTTTGGGATACAAAGACAAAAAATAGCCCTGCTCTCAAAGTACATTTTACTGGGGATTTCTTTTCTTAGTGTACCATTTAAAGCCTTAGAATTCTATGTCTTTTATCTTCTTTATTGACTAGTCTGCTGAGAGTTTAAATAGCTTAATAATAGGCATATAACTAGTATATAACAAGAGTGGGGATTTGAGTCCTTTGTGACTCCATTGGTTCTATCCCATAATGCTTCTTATCATAAACTATATTCATCCAAATTGCTCTTAGTTGTAGTTATCGATCTTTTGGTATTTTTTGAGGACTATTGCTTTTGTGTCTAACATTCTTGGCTGATGTTACTCTTGGACAATGTCACTCCTACTGGATCTCTGACCTCTACACTGGTGTTAATTCCTTGAGAATGTTTGTAGAGGTCAGCTTCTTAGGGAGAGAGGATGTGGGAGGAAGGAAAAGAGAACCATTGTAAAGCTAAAAGGTACTTTGAGAAAAAATTGATGATTTGTATAGATTGTCACAGAATCAAATGAGCTGTGATGAGCAATGATCAAAGATTGTTAAAATAAATGCATTGACTTTGGGATATAGGAATAATGCCTTTGTAACTTATTGCATCTGGACCAGAATCCCAAACCCTCAAAATCTATAAATGATTTTACAGTCATATATGGCTTAGGGTCAATAAAGGAGATATAAGGCATATCAAGTTTTAAATTCTAAATGGTACACCAGGAAAAGAAATCCCCTTTAGAGTATAATTAATTATCTTAGGGTATGGGCTGTTCTCTGCCTTTATATGCCAAGGTTTCTTATACTATCTTTATTAAGTTCTTTATACTATTTATTATTATTAATTAATTACCTAACATAGTACATATTTAATAAATGATTATTGAGTTGCTAAATGTGAAATATGCAGAAAATCAATAATTTTTTAAAATGATAATTTTTTGGAACACTAAAAAAATCATCCAGATCAATTCTTATCTATTATATAGTTCATCTTAATGATAATAGGTCATTTGGATAAATAGGGCTTAAGGATTTTTAGGATAAAAAGAATTTGAAAATCAATAAAGAACTGATTATCTTGGGTATAATAGCACAACATTATACAAAGCATCAATTTTAATGAAAGCATAGTGCCTGGTTTTTCAGAACATGTTATCATCAATTATCAATAAAATAGGTCATTGAACTCTGTGTAGTGGACTGTGAATAGTCACTCTCTGAAGTATGAAAATTTGAGGTTTTAAGAGAGAGAACACTCACTCACCTGAACAGATGACACTGGCATCTTCTCTGTGACCACAGTTGTGGGTGAACCAGTCATCATGGGAGCACTGAGCCAGGTGGCTTTCCTCTCCACTGCACTGCACATTGTCCAGGAGAATTTTCCCTGAGCCTGGGCCAAAGTGGGCTCCGTGGGGGGCAGAAAGAGCCTGACCACAGCCAAGTTGCCTGCATACCACACCTGCTTCCTTCAGCTCCCAGTGGTCATCACACACTGTCCCCCAGATCCCTTGGTAGTAAATTTCTACCCGACCTAAACATCTTCCTGTCCCATTTACTAGTCGCACAGGAGGCAAGTCTTCTGTGTATGCAAAAATAATTAGGATTAAATTAATGAAACATAACACATAAAATTTTCCACTAGACTAACCCTATCCATTTGGTTCAGAAATTCAGGAGACTTCATTTGTCTCCCATTAACAGGGACATATCAGGAGAGTAAGTACCATAATTACAACTCAGTATAGTGCTCCGCATTCAAGAAAACAAAGTCAGCAGATGAAAGAATAACTTTTTTTTCCTCATCTATTGATATCTAAGATGTTAACACAACTGTGTCAGGTTTGGGAGCAAAATAATGGCAACAAGAATAATAAATAATTATATTTCTATAGTATTTTGTAGTCATAAAGTATTTGCTCACAAGTCTAAGATATGATATGTAAGTATTATTATTATTTTACAGATGAGACATTCATAGTGGTGAAATAACTTACTTGGTGTCATAGGTTTGTAAATTGGAGGAGTTAGAATTGGTAACTGAGTTTTCTCATGCTAAGTGTAAACCTTTTCCTCCTCCACAACACCATGCTAGTATAACACTTTTACTTACCATGAAAAATTAATGTAAGATAATGTGAACAAATGCTACAAGCATCTAAAATTCTAGTTCATGCACAGCAGTCTCAAACAATGGTCCTGCCTTGTACCATGAGACTTTCCCATTGTATGTAACCTGGTAAAAACTCAATTCTGCAACTTTTTAGCTATGTAGCCTTAAGCAAATGACTAATTTCTCAGAGCCTCAGTTTTCTTATCTGTAAAGTCAACAGATTAGACTAGATGCTGCTGCAAGATCCTGTCTAGCTCTAATATTCTGGGTTTTGGAATGAGAATTATCATTATCTTAATTTTGTTTATAGAATAACAGAATATAGACTGAAAAGGACCTTCGAGGTCATCTAATACAACTCATACCTTAATGAGAATCCCTGATTAAAACTTCCTAGCTAGTTATAGAGTTTCCATTAAAAAAGTGTCAATAAATCCATTATCTCTCATGATAGCCCATTCCACATTTGAATAGTTCTGTTCATTAATCAAAGTTTCTTACCATCAGCTTTACCATTTGACTCTGACTCTATATTTTGCTCTTATTTCTGTTCCCTCGGGTCAATAAGGGCATGTTTCATTCAGTTTCCTCTCATGTCCTTTATAAATTTTCTCTTTTCCATTTCTTTCAACTCATGCTGTTTTAGGATCATCTATAGCTCCTTCACCATCATGGATGTCCTTTATGTAATATGCATTATGTAATAAGCATTGTCAATGCCCTTTCTAAGATGTATTATACAGAGCTGAGCAACTCTAGACCACTGGTGTCAAACTCAAATTAAAATACTAGTCACTAAACCATGCATAGGATCCCTTCAGGCCACATGTCGACAGTTTTAAAATGTTATATTACCTATGTTTTATTGTATTTTATTTATTTGGTAAAGGGTTTTCCAATTATATTTTAATCTGGTTCTGGCTATACATGGAAGTATTGTATAGCCTGTGGAACATGTGTTTGATATCTCTACCCTACATATGATCTGACTAGTCCAAAATAAAAGCCTTTCTAGTACTAAATCTGGCTGTCTCTTAATGCCATGTAGGATCACATTAACTTTTTGGAGCTGCAATGTCACAGCCAAAATTTGGCTTGTATTACAACAAAATTCTCATATCTTTTTTGGATAAGCTGTTATTATATCTCCCTTATAATATATTTTCCAAGTTGATTTTAGTTACTCAAGTGAAGGATTTTACATTTATCTTTAAATGTAATCTTAATAGATTTATCACATTGACAGTTTTTTGGATTCTTATGCTATAATCCAATATACTAACTGTATCTGTCAACTTTGAGGTGCATAAAAATTCTATAAGCATGCCCCATCTATGTCTTTATCCACACCATTGATTAAAGATATTAAATAGAATGGGGCCAAAGACAAAGTCTTGGGGGACTTCATTAAAATACCTAATTCATGTTGTTTCCAAAGAAAAGTATTCTTTGGTTCTGGCTATTTAATCAATTCCAAAATTGTTTAAATAATTTACAATGATATTATGAGAGATTAAATGTTTTATTGTAGTACTGAAATGACAATAACAACAATAACAAAACAACATCTGAGATATGTAAAGTACTCATTTGCCAGTTGAGGAAGATATAAAAATTTTAATAGACATGGTCACTGTCCTCAAATGTCTTATAACCTCATGAGGGACTTTGACACCAATGCAAAAGTGTAAAATAATTTATTATATAGCTAAGTGTAAGAACATTGAAAAATGAAACATGTGAAATCTAAGAAGAAAATAACTTGTCAACCAGGAAATGACAAGTCTGGATTTCTGATAAGGTGCCATTTCAGATTGGCATTAAGAGTCAATGGAATATCCAACCAGGCAGCTAGGTGGCATGATGGATAGAAGGCTAGACCTAGAGTCAAGGAGACTCATCTTCCTGAGTTCAAATCTGGGCTCAGACACTTATTATCTGTGTGTAACTCTGGGTAAGTAATTAATCCTGTTTACACAATTTTTATCATCTGTAAAATGAGTTTGAGAAGGATTTGGCAAACCCCTTTAGTATTTTTTCCTAAGAAAACTGAAAATGAGGTCACAAAGAGTAAGACTTAGAGTAAGATCAAACTGAAAACAACTAAATAACAAAAAGATATCCAACATTAAAGAAGGGGAGAGGGGGCCCTCCAGGCACATGGAACAGCTTGAGCAAAGGCAAAAAAAAGTATTCTGGGGCAGGGAGTTGTCTAGTTTGGTTGGAATGTAGTAAGAAGGAAATAAGTATTTATTAAATACCTACTATTTGCCAGGCATTGGGTGGAGCACTTTATAAATGTTATCTCATTTGATCTTCACAACAATCCTAGGAAGTAGGTAATATTATTATTCCTGTTTTATAATTGAGGAAAACAAGGCAAGAAGAAGTTAAATAGCTTGGCTGGGGTCATACAGCTTGTAAATGTCTGAGCCTAGACTTGAACTCATCTTCCTGACTCCTGACCCAGTACTCTGTCTCATACACCATCTAACTGTCTCAAGCAGTATAAAATACAAGAAAGGTTGGAAAGATAGTCTGGTACTTTGTTGTGGAGGACCTTGAATGGCAGTCAGAAATGTTTGAATGTGGTAGACAATAAGTAATCACAGAAGACTTCTGAGCAGAGTAGAGACATCAGAGCTAAGAAAAAAGAATCTTATTCAGGTAACATGATGGATTAGAGGTAGGAAGAAGCAGAGAAAGAGAGAGGTTGGTCATCAGAAGACCTGGAAAACCCAGGTACAGTCATCTAAGTGGGTGGAACTGAGATTGTGTAATAATAATGCTTATACTGTAATTTCATGAACATGGGGAAGTTTGGATATAGAAATGCCTTCCACTGAGCAAATGGGCAATTCATATATAACAGTAACACCCTAGAGAAATACCTGGAGCTCTGAGAGGTTAAGGGATTTGCTCAAGGGTTACATGATTCATATGTGTTGGAGTCACTACTTGAACCCATGTTTTCCTGTTGGCAGGAGACTTAGGAAGGTCAGAGAGACGTGGGGAATGAATCTAATAGTATCTGATAAATGATTGACTATGGGAGATGAGTGAGAGCGGAGACTGAAAGTATTACTTTGTGCTGCCTCTTACCAGAAGATTATTTTGACTGATCTAGTTAATAGTATTATTTTCTTTGCTTAATTACATTTTATTTATTCATTTATTTAGATATAATACTCCAGTTCTATGTAAGCTCTTGAAGGGCAAAATTTTTTTAATTGTTGTTTTTATTTGGGCCATTAGAGATAAACATGGTGCCTTATAAGTACTTTTTTTTTGTCAAATTGAGTCAAAGCAATCAAGGCTGAATTGGGAAAGTATGCATAGATGAAAAACCAAAGGTCATTATAAGAAAGAAATGTGAACAGTCAGTCAAGTTTACCTACCTGGTTGTGTACCATGGTCAATAGGTACAAGTGATGGAGATGCTGAGAAGGCAGCAGGTAATTCTATATTTAAATGAAAAGACTACTTAGTAAAGCTTTATTTAACTTAGGACAGATGCAAGAAAACTTGGAAACAAAGATTTGAATAAGAGAAAGTGATGAGCTATCTCTTGATATTACCTAACAAATCATGTTTGTTTTTCTATATAAACCCAATATTTAAAGTAAGCTGTCCATCTCCTAATAGATTAGGAGAGAATGTTGAACCATATATTTTTTCTGGTGAGTCTCAAAATTAGAATCTTTTCAGATCTACATATCTTGAACCTAAATTGAAGACCATATTTCTCAACTAGAAAAATTATTTAGTTGAAGAAGTTTATAGCAATTTCTTTGTTTTTAGTCCCTACTCACTTTGCCTTTCTTCATGGTAGCTAATTTGGAATACTGAGTTCTATTAAAAATCATCATTGGCCCCAAGGTCTGAGCCACTTTTCGTTCTTGTTTTTGTCAAAGTTCTAGATATCTGTTAGTGATCTTAGAAACACAGCATTAATTGGAAAGAAGAACAATTTCCAAAGTCTTGATAGAAAGTTGACCAAAGTCACAATTGAGCACCAACTGTTGCCTAACCTTTCTCATACTTACTCATTTTCTGCTTTTTTCCCCACATTTGCTTCTGCTGTTTTGATTTCTCTATCTCTGTTCCAATATTCTATGTTTAAACTGTGAGCTAGAGAATTGATGACTAAAGGAATTTAGGAGGGAATTTAATGTAGTGGAAAAAAGAGCTATTTTGGAGCCAAATGAATTAGATTGGAATCCCAAATTTGCCTTTTTTCCTTGTGTGGTCTTGCATTTTCCCTCTCTATAAAACTAGAGGATCCTAGATGATCTTTAATATCCCTTCCAACTCTAAATCCTAGGACTTAGAGAAAATTCTTCAAACATTTATCAAATATAGGCATATCAGCAGTGCAGGCTGTCTACATATTCAGTATTGGGGATGGTTACCAATAGGATGCAGAGCTGCTTCACATTATAGGACATTTTGGACAATTCCGGGACTGTTGAGCCAATGCCCATCTTAATATAAGATGCGGAAGGTGCAATTGACATCACTAATTGAGTGAAGTTTTTATAGAGCATACAGTCAGAAATCAATGATAATTTTGAATGACCATAAAAAATTGTTCAACTATATTCAAATGTGTTATCCATTTTATGAATTATTTGGAGCTAAAGTTTAGTCCTACAGACTTTCTAAGTTTCAAATACTTTCTAATAGTATCAGATGATTCATGATCAGGGAATACAAATTAATTTTTCAATATAACAATCAAAATATCACTTGGAAAGTAAATATGATGGGAAATGGAAAGAAAAAAGCTATCCAAAGCTAAATACTAGCAACTCTTTGGATAAGTTGCTGTTTTGGATTGTTTATCTTAGAACTTCATTAAAAAACCATTGAAAGTTAAACAAAAATCCAAATACCTAATCTAATCCTTATGTTTAAAAAAAAGTTTTACTTACTTCTTTAATGCATTTATAAGCCTAGCTCCTTTATGTGAGTTTGTTGTTGTTGTTGTTTTTTTGCATTAGCCCTGGAAAAATCTATTAATTTAAAAACTGCACTGTAGTTGAATGAAATCTGATTATTATGGGTTTTCCTATAGAACACACATAGTTTAACATTCTATCTTTCCAGTCATTTCATTTTATCTTCTCTCTTTGGGGGATTAGACACAAATGTTACCAAGAAAAATAACCTGCTCAATTAGTTCACCTGATAAAATTGGATTCTCATCACTTATTGGTAGAGAAATTAAAACAGTCATGATCACTGTGGTTATTCATTAAATAGTTTGCTTCTCAGGATGTCATTGAGGTTATAAGTCTGATCTATACCAAAGATGAGCTTTTAAGACAGGAAACACAAACCTGAACAGATGACACTGACATCTTCTCTGTGACCACAGTTGTGAGTGAACCAGTCATCATGGGAGCACTGAGCCAGGTGACTTTCTTCTCCACTGCACTGCACATTGTCCAGGAGAATTTTCCCTGAACCTGGGCCAAAGTGGGCTCCGTGGGGGGCAGAAAGAGCCTGGCCACAGCCAAGTTGCCTGCATACCACACCTGCTTCCTTCAGCTCCCAGTGGTCATCACACACAGTTCCCCAGGTTCCTTGGTAGTAAACTTCTACCCGGCCTGAACACCTGTCTGTCCCATTTACTAGTCGCACAAGAGGCCAGTCTTCTAAAGGCACAAAAATGATGAAGGTTAGCATATGAAATGCATCATGTTCATTTAGCATTACAGCTGATACAGAGTGACTCACCTGAAGGCTTATCAAGAATTTCTGGTGATGGAGGATTTGAAACTGCAACAGGCAGCACTGTAATAACATTTTAAAAAGTTATTACCAGTGATTACTGGTCTCCTTGAAAAAGGACATTTACTTTATTATCTGATCTAGTAATCAAGATGAGGAACACAGTTATCCTTACCCATGTATATTGTGATAAAGGATGGAAAGGTCCCTTATCCAAAATCCTATCATAACAATATTCAGATGGAGAAAGTTTCACCAAGTAATCAGTATATTGCAGGTTGATATAAGATGGATTGATAGAAGTGAAAAGACAGATTTTGGCTCAAAATAAGGATAAGCTTTTTAACAATTCGAACTGTTTGGAAAATGAAGAACAGGGGAAAAGTTGGGATTATTCAGGCTTTTAGAGGAATCAATCATGCATGTAGGAGCATTATAATTGTCTTCAAATACTGGAAATGCTATTATATAGGAGGAATATACTCATAAGGGAAGAGATGGAACAAAAATGGAATTTATAGTCAAGAATCTTTCCTAAATATAAGGAATTTTCTAAGCATTGGACTTATCCCCCAAATGGAAGACTGATTCCTTAATTATCTCTTCACCAGTATAAGTGTTCAAGTAGTCTGTATGACTATGAGACATGTCATTTATTGATTCCCTCATGGAGTGGGAAATTGTATTAGTTGACTTTTTTTAAACCTTTACCTTCTGTCTTGGAGTCAATACTGTGGATTGGCTCCAAGGCAGAAGAGTGGTAAGGGCTAGGCAATGGGGGTTAAGTGACTTGCCCAGGGTCACACAGCTGGGAAGTGTCTGAGGTCAGATTTGAACCCATGACCTCCCGTCTCTAGGCCTGGCTCTCAATCCACTGAGCCACCCAGTTGCCCCCTTAGTTGACTTCTAAAATCCCTCTCAACACTAAGATTCTATGACTTGGTCTTTAAATAGGCAGGAAGTAAAAAGTTTTGTTTACCTTTTGTTTGTAGATATGAATGGGTGAGGTTTAGGAGCTATCATAGAGTGCTTCAGTGTATGATAATAAAACTTTAGGTAACTTAAGGTAGGGATTCTTATCCTGAGGTCTATAAATTTACTTTAAAATATTTTGATATTTATTTCACTATAAATGATTTGCTTTATAATACTATGTATTTTATTTTATGGAATTAAAGAGTTTATTCTGAGAAGTCAGGTTTCTTTGTATCCAAAAGGATTCATGATGGATGCCAAAAATGTTAACAATCCCTGGATTATAGATGAAGAAATATTTAAATTTAAGGAGTACACTGAAGCCAGAATTGTCTCAAGGATTTTAAAGTGCCGTTTACTCTCAGCCTTTCATTTCTACTTACTGGTATTTAAATAGTCCAAATTGTTAATTAGTTTCTTCAACCATTTCTATGATTCAAGTTTAATTAATTCAAGTGCTTTAAATAACCAATTATGGTTTTTCACTCATAGTGGCCTACCTGACGGAATATTTGCACCAGTGGCTTCTGGTGATGGAAGAGATGAATCTTTGGTAGACAGTGCTATAAAAACATGGAATAGATATTAAAAATTAACACTACTCTGAACAAGATTACTTAGTGTATTTGAGACAATATGATGTAGGCAAAAAATCATTGGATTTAGAATCAGGAACCTAGAGTTTGAGTCTCAGCTCTGCTACTTATGATGAAAGTTGTCTAGGTCAAATCACTTAGCTCTGAATTCCAATTGTTACTTTATTGAAAAGGGGATATATAATGCTGGTAATCCTATATCACAAGATAATTGGGAGGGAAGAAATTTGTAAATTGTATCTATATAGAAATGTGAATTGTGATCTGATCCATCAATCCAGAAAGGGAATTTAATTATCCACAAACAAGTTTATTCAAAATGAAAACATTTCAGAATCTCTGAAAAGTCATGAGATTTGCACAGAATGGGTAGGCCTGGCTGGGATTCATCTCTATTGCTGGGAAAAGCACCCTTTTTGATGAAGTATTAGAGAACTTTTAAGTTGCATAAAGCAAACAGAATGCTCAAGGTGGCATAAAATGTCTTTATTCTTTGACTATATGAGAAGTAAACATCTCATTGATATTGCATTCTTAAATCCATAAATATATGAGATTGGGAACCAGATAGTATAATGTCTGGCAATAAAATCCTAGTAACTTGGCTAAGTTTATAGATTATGGATGAACAAAGCCAACTAAGGAGAAACACTGAATGCAGAATAGTTTTAGAGAACATTATATACCCTTTTTAAAACTAGTAGCCTGTCTAATTTTTGTTGAACCAGAAGCATATCCATGTAGTCAAAACATTATATTCTACTGTCATATTAAACTTCCTAAAGCATGGTTTTGATTTTTTAAAAAATTATTACACTGCCCTTGAAAAATCTGCAATGGCTCTTCTTTGCCTGATAAAGTCTTAATCCCTTAGCTTCATGTTGATAGGAGGCCCTCAATGATTATCCCTATCCACTTTTCTTTACAAATGCCCCATTACATTGCTTCACATTCCTTACATTATAATCAAACTGGAGTTTTCACCTTTCCCTGAACAACTCTTCATGCTTTTGTTCAAGCTGTACTCTTTGTGAAGTTCTCCTTCCCACCATACCTGTGCTTATGAAATGCTTTCCAATTTTTAAAGGCACAGATCAAATGCCACATCCTTCATCACATTTCTCTTTTACCCATGAACTAGAATGATCCCTCCTTCCTTTAAAAATTCTTCCATAGCATTTTGATCTCTTATTGCCCTTATCTAATTTTCCTTATATTATAGTTAGTGATGTTTGTCTTCTCTACTGAGAGAGTATATAGTCTCCATGAAGGAAGGGGCTGTGTACTATTTATGCTTTATTTCCAAGAATGCTTAAAGATAATAAATAGAGTAAGCACAATAAATAAGTAAATAAATTTAAATTTAAAAGTGAATTAAACATTAAAATATAATAATTATTACTTTTATTCCATTTTCTAATTGTTTCCATGGTTCTGGTATTTCTTAAGGAAAAGGAAGGCACCCGTTAATAATTTTTCATTCACCAGCTCCTACCTGGTAGTTTCCCAGAATGGTCAACAACAGGTGATTGAGGAGTTGAGATGCCAGCAGGTAGAACTATAATGAAGAAAATGACTTAATGAATAATTGGTCTTCATGATAATGAAGAAATGTATACTTTTGTAACATCTTCAGTTTTATTTAGAGGAGGTATTTTCCTACACACTTATAAGAGCATCTAGGATTTGATCAACATTTGGTCTTGAATAAGGGCACAACAGAAAATATCATTTTTAAACGTCTTTATTTCTTATTGCACTTAGGTAAGTGGTAACAGATCCTAAATTACTCTTGGCCCAGTGAGCCTTAAGATCTAGTTGTATACCTGTGAACCTTAAAAATTCTCAGACCCTACTTCATACGGTTGGATTGTGAACCTTAAAAATTCTCAGACCCTACTTCATAAGATTTGGTTAAGACCATTCCCCATTTTAAACAATGAAGGAATTTAGATCAGGAATGTGAGACCTCTACTCCACCCCTACTTAAGCCTGCTTTAGGGGAAGAAACTCCTTGCTGAACAATGAAAACTACTTAAACCCATACTTATAGTAAGGCAAAAGTTCTTAAGCTGTGCCTATTTTTAGATCTAATACAAAAGGGTGCTAAATACCTATAAAGGTCAGGCAACTTGTGAATTTACAAGGAGCAAAGAGGTAAGAACTTATTCAGAGGTTTTTTCAGGTGTGAACTTAATCAAAAGTTCAAATCTTCTTCAGTGTGAATTAAGAATGGTCTTTCCTTTGGAAAATGTCTACTGTGATTGGTAGATGTGAGAACTTAGGGGAGGAGACATAGGAGAAAATTCCCTTTAAAAGGAGATGAAAAGCTGACTCTCAGGACAGTCTCAGAAAGGAAACTCTCGCTAGAACTCCCTCTGAGGAGACTCTGAGTCTCAGAGAAAGTCTTTCTGGAGATAGCAGCTGGCCAAAGCTGAACTGGTGTCTCTCTGAACACTAGAATCCGTGCTTGGACAAATCTTGTGGTGAGTGGATAAAAGACTGACTGATCTTTCTCTTAGGGCTTGGGCCTGGGTTGGCCAGGGCTGGTCTGGGTTGGTCTATCTTTTCTCATTATTTCCTTTTTCTCTCTCTCTCCCTTTCATTAATTCCTCATTTTTGTTAATTAAAATCTCTATAAAACCCAACTGACTTCGGTATATTTAATAATCGGGAATTTTCCCCTGGTGACCACCTTATATTTGATTTAAAACAAGACACTGTCATGAAACCATATTTTCTGTGGTCACAAGTTAAGCCATCCACTCTTTTATCTACTACAATTTATGTCTTCCACTATTTTAATCACTACAGTTTATGGCAACCAACTATTTTAATTATTACAACACCTGCATTCTGAATCAGCTTAGAAGTACTTCATCATTCCCTTATTTGAGTCCTCATACTTTTCTCTTATATTTTGTGTCCAGTTAAGACAAAGAATTTGTGCATGCAACATGGTATCTCCACTTTCCCACACAGTGGGTACTTAGAAATCTTTCACAATGAATCAATGACTCCTTTCGAGGAGCTGTTGGTTCTGATCAGTAAGATTTTCTGGAGCCTTTATCCAAGAGTCTTTCTCAGATCATTCATGAATTCATTTCATTAATGATTCTTACTCTGCCTCTTAAACCAATAACTTTTAATTCCTTGAAAGAACAAGAACTGAAATAGTTATAAAATGTGAATAGAGTTGTAATTTAATTTTTTTCTGTCAATTAAAATTATTTAAAGCATCAAAGTTTATAGCCAAAGGATACCTCACAGTTGATTTTGCAAAACTCTTTCATTTATAAGTGAGGAAACTGAGGGCCAGAAAGAGAAAGTAATTTGTTCAAGGTCATAAACAATGAGTTAGTATTACAGGATCCCATCACACTATTATAGACATGCCCTGACCATAAAGGCATCACACCACTGATTGCCTTTCCTTAGGATAGGGGTGTGAGAAGAGAGAAGAGCTAAGTGTCTCACTAGAGATCACATACTATTTATGTTTTGTGTACATATATTTAGGTATTTATGTACATGCATGTGAAGATGCATATATGGGAAAGCATCTTCAAAGTGAGGATACTATATACACATTGCCTTGCTATACTGTTGGTTCCTTCTCTCTCCTTCCTTATATTGGCTTGCCACCAAATGGTGTCTAGCTTAGGGATCAACATTAATCAATTAAATATTTATTAGTACTTACTCTGTGCCATATACCCCAGACATTGGGATTACAATACAAAGAATGAAACAATCTTCTAGTGAAGAGATTACATTCTAGTAGGGGAGGCAACAAGTACATAAGCTGCATAAATAGAATGTGAACAAATATAAATATATGCAAAGTAGTAAAATGTAAGATTTTTTTGGGAGCAGGGCACTGCAATTGGAGGAGATTAAGAAAGGCTTACTGCAGAAAATAAAGAATTCTGTCTTAAAGGAAGAAGACGACTCAATGAAGTGGAGGCTAAAAAGAGAAAACATTCCAGGGACATGGGATTACCAAGGCCAAGGCTTAAAGATAGAAGACAGAATGTTATTTGTGAGGACTGTAGGCTGGTTGCCTAAATGGCAGCGTGCCATATTATGTGATACTTTAAAAACTAAACAAAAATATTTCCGTTTTATCTCAAAGGCCATAGAAGTTGATTAAGTGGGAGAATCACAGAATCAGATATATATTTAAGAAAAAATATGTTGATAGTAGTGTTTAGGAGGGACTATAATACGGAGAGACTTGAGGTTGGAGGCTGTTGCAATAATCTAGGACAGGTGTTGAGGGCCTGAACTAAGGTAGAAACTGTTAGTGAAGAACTGTCATATTCAAGACATTGTGAAGGCCTAGATGACAAGATTTGGCAACTAATTGGATATGTGGGGAGAGAGTGAGGAGTTGAGGATAAAAGGTTGTAAATCTAGGAGATTGGAAGGATTATATGACTTTGATGGAAATAAAGTTTGGAAGAGAAGAGGGCATAGGAGGAAAGGTAATGAGTTTTACTTCAATATATTTCTGGAACATTGAGTCTGAAATATTATCAGAATTTTAATCAATAGTTATCCCTGATTTTTTTAGGGAAGCTGGGTGGTTAGAAAGACTAATCTTTGTCAATTCAAATCTGGGCTCAGACACTAGGTATGTGACCATAGGCAAGTGACTTAATAAGATGAAATTAAACAAGAGTAAATATAAAGTCAGGGCACCTAGGTGGCCCAGTGGGTAGAGTACTGGGTCTAGAAACGGGAAGACTCATCTTCCTAAATTCAAATCTGGTCTCAGACACTTACTACCTGGGTGACTTTAGGCAAAAGGTTTAACCCTGTTTTGCTTCAGTTTCCTCATCTGTAAAATGAGCTGGACAAGGAAATATCAAACCACTCCAGTTTCTTTGGCAAGAAAACCCCAAGTGGGCTAACAAAGAGTATGAAGTAACTGAACAACATATCCTTGATTTTATATGCCAGCTTCAGGGAGGCACAGGGTTGGTGCACCCCACCCTGAGCTCTTACCTGCATTTTTTGCATTCTTGCCCCATAAAGCTATAGTCTACTACTTTCCCTTTGTGCCAACATAGAGGCTGATCTGGAATTAGAATCTGGATTTTCTTCTTGCCAAGACATTGCTTTTTACAATTCACTTTTGCCTGTGCTCCATATATTACTCACCCACACCTGTAATTATTACCTTTATCATTTTTCTGTCTCCTTGAGTCACTATTTTGTTATATCTTTTTGGTGTGATTCAATATTCTATAACTATACTCAGTACCTTCTAAATAACAAAAAAAGAAGTAGGAAGACAAGTGAATAGTCTTTTCTTCCCTGCAAAATTGGATGCATTTCATCAAAGAATAAGATCTATGAGACATTATGTGGCCATTAAAGTGAGGAGGCTTGAAGATATTAGGGGCTCTAAGATGTAGTGAAAAGAGCATTGCATTTAGTCATGGAATGTTTGGTTTTTAATACTGACTACTATTTCCTACCTGTAAACCATAGGGCAATTAATTAAAACTCTGAGTTTTGATTTTCTCATTTAAAAAAGGACTTTAGATTAACTGCATAATATTCAACTTCCTTCTACTTTCATACCCTATGAGAATTAGAAAATATTGCACAACAATAGCACCATCTTCCCAAAGTTATTCACTGAAGGGTGGCCATTTGAAATATCAATTTTATCTAAACTCATGTTTCATCTGTAATACTCACTATATATAACCAAGGACCAGTTTTAATGTCAGACCTTGCTTAATATACTTAACAAGTTTTCCTTTGATTTCTCTTTCATATATTTTGATATTTAGAAAAAATGTTCTTTACCTGATACCATGGTTGATTCATTTTCATCACCTAATGATAAAGATAAATAAAACATATTTCAACACCATTTTGCTTTATTTTATTTAGCTTATTTTCAATATATTAATGTGTCCAGCAGAATCCATAAAATGTGAAATAAGGTCTCTCATATATGAAATAGAGTTCCTTATGTTATTTGAAAAATATCTTTGATTTGATTTGATAAAAGGAGAGAAATGTTAACCAAGAAAGGTCACAAATACTTTAATTCTGACAGCTAATAGCATGCAAAACCTGAGCCAGGTGGTTTTATTCCAAGTCACTATATATTATCCTGGATACTTTTTCCCAAGTCGGCATTCAAGGCCCTAGTGGGTCCAAAAGAACCTGCTCAATTTCTGCTGTGGATTCACCACACCTGCTTCTACCAGAATCCCAGAGGCTGATACACATTGCCTTGATTAGGACACTGAAACCTATTCTGAATATCTTCCCATCCATACTGTTTGCTAGTGGAAAGTGAGGTCAGTTTTCTAAGTATTCAAAAGGAGGAGAGTCTATGCATCAAACATTATCAGCTCTGTTTTCTCAGGACCCTAGCCAGAAATCATAAGGCCCAACATTTCAAGTGAAAAACTAGATTGCTTTACAACAGAAGTAAATCTTGAAGAGGGAAGGACAAGTAACTCACTTGCCACAAAAATATCTCTTACCGATTTCCTCAGAAGATGACTTGTCAACATCTTTGACTGGTAAAGGAGTTGTGAATCTAATATCTGTTGAAATGGAAAAGATATATAGATAAAGCTATTCCTAATCAAGTCAAATAACTCCAGATAGAGCGAACCATGCTGAATACTGAATAGCGATGAATGCTAAACAAATAATACTATAGAAAGTGGATAATGTGCTTGCATCATAGTTTTTTATAGAAATTAATCTTTCTGGATTTGATTGTGAAACTGAACATAACTATTTCCAGGAAATACCTTCAAACTTTATTGACTGAAATGAAAATATAGAGAACTTGAAGAAAAAAGTGACTTAATATTATTTTCTACTGACTGGTAGAATTATTGGAACTATTACCATGGGGAGTGACTTTCTCTTTTAGTTGAGAAGGATGGACTAAATCATAGCATCCCTATACAGGGATACATTGTAGGGGAGGCAGGTCTATTTTGTCAGTGTGTCATATTTTCCCGTTATGAGTGTAGACCTTTCATTTTCTGCAACAACCTTTGTTCTGACACTGTTTTAAAGGATGAACTGATAGCTGGAAGATGTGATGAATCCACTATTCTCAGAACCAGAAGGATTCTGTAGAATGAGTTTCAGACTCATAATACAGATACAGCTGCATTTGCTGGAAAAGTAGAGCATTTAATTTAACTATGTGTTCAATATTTTTAAGGTGTTAGACATGTTATCCATTTTAACAAAATAATGAAATTATTGTTGTCTTAAAAAGAAATGAATCAATGAAGTTGTCTAGTATTATAGAAATATTTCGGTCAAAATACTTAACCCTGACACCCCTATTACCTTTTTTATTTATTTACAAAGAGAAAATAGAGTTTAGTGACTTGCCCAAAGTCACACAGCTAGAAAATGGTTGAGGCTAGATTTGCACCCGGTCTTTCTGATTCAAGATTTAGCTCTCTAGCTATTGCACCACCTAGCTGCTCTACTCCTATCACTTTCAAGTGACATGACAGTGGCACTTAAATTTAGATTCAGTTGTACTGTTTGTCACCTTATACTTTTCTACCTTCCTTTCTGGAGAACATCTTGATAAGCATGTTGAAAGTAAAATATTAGCTGAAGAAAAATGAATACTCGACTTACTTTTTGTAGGAATCAAATACTCATCCTCTGTCAACATAGGAAAAGGAAACAGCTATTGTTAGAGGACAGGCTTTTTCATTCTTTTTCAGAAATGCTTTGATTAAAAATGATTCTTAATGATAAAATCAAGGAAATACAATGTATAACACCATTTTCTTGGTCCAGGTGCAAAGCATTATATAGCAGACAATTAAATTCTTTACTCCTTACCTTAGATCATCATGGAAGAGTCTCTATAATCAACTAATAATCAGAAAATGTATATTAAACACCTACTACGTAGCAGGCACTGGATAAGATACTAGGGATACAAAGACAAAAGTGAGAGAACATCTGCCCACAAGGAGTTTGCCTTCTCTGTGAGGATACTTGTAGCCATTTCCAGCACATAGAATCTATTTCCTCAATCATCATTCAGGAAAGATATAGCTTCCCACAAATGAAACATTCCAATTTTATCTAGTAAGAATACTTGATTGATTATTTCAGTGGAGATATAAATTAAATAAAAATTATTGGATAAACTGTTGGATTATTTGAATTTGTTGATCCAATTAGTTGGTTGTTTTGCTCTCAGATAGATATGGTTTAGTGGGCCCAATAAAAATGGACCCTTCCCTGATGCCCCCAGTTAGTTGGTATTGATTTCCCTTCTCAAACTTCATGTTGCCCCCCTTTATATATACATTGTGTTCACCTACTTATGCACATGGTATTTCTCCCTATCTTCCTTGCACCCCATAATAAAATGTAAGCTCCTTAAGGATACAGGTTATTTCATTTTTGATTTCTTATCCCTAGGACAGTGCCTGGCACATAGAAGGCACTTTTTGAATTGATTATTTTGTATTATATCAGTCTTTGCAGGCATTGTTTTTCCCTACTAGATTTTTAGCTCCATCATCATGATCATCATGATAATAACAATAATAGATAGAATTTATATGGCCCTTTAATGTTCGCAAAGTTCTTTATATACATCTGAGCCTTACAATAATCCTGGGAGACAGGTGCTATTATTCATGCCATCTTAAGGATGAAGGAGGCTCAGTGACTTGCCTAGGTTCACACAGCTAGTAAAAATATGAGGCAGGAATTGAATTCAGTTCTCCCTGACTCCAGGTTCAATGCTCTATCCACTATACCTCTTGGCCAAATGACCAAGGATGCATTTAATCTAAACTTTGTATTGCTATTGCAATTACAATGTAAATACTTATAAACTATTGTATTAGATTTGTGTGTAATAAAAGACTAGGATTTGGTACTCTAGAGTTCTTTAATGAGTTATTTTATTTCTTTTCATGGTATAAGTCTAAGATTTAGCATTTTTATATCTATAGAAGCACTATAGAATGCTAACACTGATAGTGATGCTTAGTTAAAGCTTACTGAACACCAAAGGAGGACACAGTAGAGACTGGGGACCTCAGGCAACTGAAATATGAACTCCCCCTTAGTTTATTAGTTTACAAGCTTTTCCAGATGATGGGGCTATGTCTACCATTATGTTTTTACCTCTCCACATGCCAATGTAGTGCAGTACACTGTACATAGTGATTTATCTACAAAGTGATGACCACCTTTTTCCTTGCTTCATTGAAGCAGCAAGAGAATTGGGATTGTATTCCTTGAAATCTAGTCACTAGAGTTTGTGGAACTTTTCCTTATATGAGTTTTTCAGTTCCATTTTAACCTCTCTTTTGTACCTCATTTTCTTATGAGTTCAAAACTTTCCAATGGTTCCTCAATTTTGGTTTGTAAAAGACAATCAGGAAATTTCCATAATGAAGCATTTGTGTATCATTCATGAGACTAGTGCAAATGCATTTAAAAAGAGACACGTATACCTGGGAGTAGAGGGAGACATTACCTGAACAGATAACACTGGCATCTTCTCCATGACCACAATTATGTAGAAACCAGCCTCCATGAGGACATTGCCCCAGATAACTTTCTCTTCCTGTACACTCCACATCATCCAAAAGAATCTCTCCCGAGCCTTCACCAAACCAGGACTCAGTGGGGGCAGCAATGGCTTTCCCACATCCTAGCTGCCTGCAAACCACATCCGCTTCATTCATGTCCCAGTGATCATCGCACACCCTGCCCCACTGGCCATGGTAGTAAACTTCGATACGTCCACAACATCTGCCTGACCCGTTCACTAACTTCAATTGAGGCCAATCTTTCAAAGACACAAACAAATTAAATATTAAGAGAAGAAATACACTATATTCATAATATTTCCTACTCCTCACACTAACATACATTTTGAGGAAGAAATAAAATTATTTTTCTGAATCATATTCTGCCTATCTCCTTGCTTTTTATTTCTTGTTTAAAGAGTCAATCTTTGATGGTGTTTAGGTTGCTCTAAGTCTAGGGCCAGTATCTATGTAAAAATGTCAGAAGCTCTGTGAATTTAGATGTGAAAAATTACACCTTAATTTTAACATAATTGAATTCCTTTATGATCTCATGTATTTTATTTTATGCCTTGAAAAACATTATTCTGAGGAGTCCAAAGTCTTCACCAAACTTCCAAAAGCTCTTTATATAATAAAAGACCTCTATTCTCAGTAGAACTTGTGTACTTTTTGCCTGGGTTAACAATGCATTAAATTTAAGAAGTAAATTCCTTAGTTTTATTGCCTTAGAGTAGAAAGCAAATCATTCAACAGCTCTTACACTCCCAATTCCTTTGGAGAAAAACAAGCTGTGAGTAGCTGCTTGGTGGTTATTTCCTTTGATCAAAGAAACTTAAATACACACAGACATTTGTTAAATTGAATTGAACTCTCAACCTTATAAGTGTAAGGAAATAAAATCTTACATATGATATTATCTTTCAGTGACTTGCAAATTCATTCTTCTTTGTTGCCCCTATGCCCACTTCTGTTACTTACCTCATGGACACAGGAAATAGACTGCCTAAAACAGATGGCATTCTGGATCTGCTAGCTTTATCATAAGCATGGAAAATATGCTATCTCATTGGGAAAAGAGTCCCAGTTTGATGAATTGTTCATGTATACCAAATTTCTGAGGGAAAGTAGTGATAGCTTGAAAGTTAGAGACATCAAGTTGTTTAGAAATATATAAATCACCAAAGCATATCAGACTTAATTTTTAAAAAAATAATGTAACTTACCACCTGGAAATGGTATTAAGATTTCAGAGCCTATGGACACAGAGAAATGAAATGATTTACTATTTTCAGATTTTCTAATTTCATATATGCATGCAAGTACTCACACATAATATGATATGAAGAGAGATTATACTTTTTTTCCACGTGAACTCGGAGAAAAGGATCCTGTCCTCTGAGGGGATTCTAGCAATGGCCAGAATATTAGATTAGATGGCCTTTAAGGTCCCATCTCAACATAAGTAAGAACCTATGATTCTAGTAGGCAAAATAACTAATTTTTGTTTGCACATATGTGGGTTATCAAATTAGTAGATATTCCACTTGATCTTTTACCTGGAGCCAAGTAAAAGACAAATTCTGGTAAAAGTCAAACCATTAAGTAGACATTTCTCTATTAATGGCTGCAGCTATTTAGTTAAAGTTGAAGGGAGATTGGTTCAATGACCTGAAAACATATTTATATAGCCATCAATTCAGTATTAACTCTCTGTCATATTATACATACACACACACATATAATGAACTTAATGCATAGATATCTAAATATCTATATGGAAGTCAGCATGGTCTAATTAATATAGTGTTGGAACTGAATTAAAGAAAACCTGGGTTTTCCCAGCTCATTTATTGCATATCCCTGGATGAATTACCCAGTTTCACCCTTGGTTTCTTCATCGGTAAAATGAGAATAATAATACACCCATTTCAGATAATTGTTGTAAAACTCAAATTAGATAATATATGTGCTGTTCTAAAAGTGCTGAGCAAATATCAAATTTATTATATGTAGATCTTTACCTGTGTATGTACATATATACATACATATGTGTGTGTTTTAAAGCATTTTGTGAGGCATCACCAACTATTTAGTTAATGATGTAGAAAAGTGATTCTTTTTTGTGGACAGAGCATGGATAGGTAATGGTCTACAAAATATATTGGAGGAAGAAGTCAGTATTAATGAAATCAGAAATTTATTAAACATTCTGACATATAAGAATATTAGTCTTACCAGAACCTCCAGAACTTTCAAAGTCATGATCTATAAATGAGAAGAAATGAAACATTGCATATAAGTGTTTAGTTTCTCTTTTTAGGAAAAATCCAACGATTGACATTCTTTGTACCTGGTCCCTGTCTACCCATTTTCAACCATGCCTAATTCTTTTTTTATACCATTTGGGTGTTGTTGGCTTTTTTTTTTTTTGGCAAAGATAGTAGAGTGATTTATCACAGCCCTCTCCAGTTCATTTTATAGATGAGGAAACTGAGCTAAATAGGGTTAAGTGATTTGCCCAGAGTCACACAGCTAATAAGTAACTAAGGCCAGATTTGAACTCAGGAGGATTAGTCTTCCTGACTCCAGAGTTGGCATTCTATCTAGAGAACCACCCAATTGCTCGTCTAGTGCTTAGGTAGGCCTTATAAAATGTAAGACATAAGCTACTCTTAAAATATTATATGGAATGCCCAAAACAACCTTAACCTTTAAAAATTTCCCTTATCCCCCTTATCCTCCAACACAAATGCCTGAAATTTCTAGCAACAGTTGTTGCTCCTAAAAGATTAAGCCTTTTTTACTGAGGAGGGATAGTTTTTTAGTTCATTAATTCAAGAGAAAGAAGTGATTTCTTATTAACCTATTACTATTCATTTAGGTGAGTGAGAAATGAGGGCCTCTGGAAATGAATAGTATATAGAGAGATGTTTTGAAAAGGACAGATGGAAAAATGTAATAGCTCAGGAGAAGCAGAATAGTATAATTAATAAAAAATTAAATAATAAAAAAAGAAATTCAACTTGAGTTTAAAGAGTGGGATTCAAATTTTGGCTCAGCATATTGCTACCGAAGTGATCGCTATTTCCCATATCTATAATTATAGGATTGAACAAGTTGATCTATGAGCTTCCATTATAGCTTGAAATTTAGGAAACCATGGGATTCTGGATTCCTTGATCCTCTATTGTGGGGTTTAGCATATATAGTAAACTTTACCCTGGTTCAGTGAATTATGTTATCAATTGAAGGGAATCCAGACCACTATAAACCCAGCCAACTGGAACTCTATGAAAGAATCCCTCAATGTGCTGAGAGATGAGTTCCTAACACTGTTTATAAGGCACATTTATATATGTTCCATCTATTATAAATGTAGTGACATATTTCTCTTGGAAATTTGTTACAAGATAAATTAAAATCTCATTAAAGAATGTAGACAATCTTTTAAAACCACTCCCTTCAAAAAATCTTTGATTTAATTATTGAGGGTTCATTCTCTATATTTGAAGAATATAGCTTCTATAAGATCAGCCTTCAAGAGTTGCTGTGACCAAAAAACAACCATATCTTGGTCCACCTTTGGTGTTGAGATGGTCTAAAATCTTTAAGAGGCAGACATTGTTTATCACCCTAATTATCACATATTAAAAACTTTCCTGCTTTAGTAGAACCTACCAGGGCTGACATTCTGCTAGTATATACCCTTTGAGAAGGCAGGTTGCCTCCATTCCCCAGTGACACATCAGAGTAGGACTTTAATGGAAAACACATACTTAAAAAAAAGAAGTGAAGCTTTTTCACTTATAGAATTTTCCTTAATAGAGGAGATCAGTCAGAAGTGAAAAGTTTTCACTATGGATTGCAATACAATTTCATGACTTTCAAGTAATGAGAAATGTGTAAGCCAGTTAAGTATTGCTAAGTAGAAGTTTATTAATTTTGCTTTAATGAATAAATTAGAATAGGTACTTCTAAGGTATTCAAATAGAACTTTTTTTCTTTAATTATTTACTTCTCTGAACTTATGGCTACATGACATACTTAAAAAGAAACTTTTCTTGAATATTTACATACTTTTCTGAACATAAATATGGCCGTGCAAATATACATATAACTATGGCTGTATAACATATAATGCAAACAGTAATGTTTAGATAAAGCAGAGATAAATTTCAGTCCAGACCTGTTTAGGTTAATTTCAGATACATATAAAAGAGGTCTAAAAAGCACCCAGAGTTACAGAAATGAATGTTGTCGCTAACTGGTTTTGTCCAAATGAAAAAGCTCTCTATTCTTCAAAATAAAACCTAAAGGGGAATTATAGCATGTTCGAGTTAGGATAGTATTGGAAAATGAGAGGGCAATATAGTTACAGATAATCATCATACTAGAACCCAGGTCCAGACTTTGCTGGTCACTCATTTTGGGCAATTCACTCCTTGATTCTGGTCCTTAATTTCCTTATCATGAAGAGAGGGGCCAGACTAGGTGACCTCTGGAGGCTCATCTCTAAAATTCCACCATTCTATCTTGTCCATCTCACCCCCTTTTTACCCAGGCTATGGTCTCACACAGATTAGACAACTGGGAAAAAAGGGGATTAGAATTGGCAAGGTCATACATGTTTTTTTTTTCATTATGAAATTCAATGAAGTTTTGAAATAGTATATAAAGAATTTTTTTTCTAATTTGAAGATATTTTATTTTCCCAATTTCATATGATAACAATTTTCAATATATTTTCTAAAATTATGAGATCCAAATTCTCTCTTCCTCCCTACCCCCCCCCCCCAAGATATGGTAAGCAATTTGATCTGGGTATAAGCAATCCTTAAAAAGGATGTGGAGAAGGGAATTAAGAGCCAGACAATTAGTGTTCAAGGTGGCCATCAGATTTATAGGATACTATAGTTGTTATTCTATATTCTCTTAAAGGGGAAAGGCTGTTGAAGCTATCACAGAACATTTTGTCAGTAAAATTCCCACTTCTTGTGCTTTTCTCCTTATTGTCTCCTCAAATACAGAATATCTAGGTTTATATTTATATATTTGGTGTTAACAGCTAAGAGACCCTGAAACCATGAGATCTCTTCAACTTCAGTAGAAGGCTCATGCCAGATAATAAAGGCAGTGCTTTTGAAGGCTTTGGAATATTTCCCAAAGCTTTTGACTTTTATGAGATGCCTACTGAGCCCAGTAGGAATGAGGGGATTCAGGAATGCATCAGAAGGCCTAGGCAAAGTGGTTGGGTATAACGGTGAGTGTTGTTTAACAGATACCTGAGATAAATAGAATTTGGCTAGTTGATAGAACTTTTGATGACAGACTAGGAAGACAGAGCACTAAAAAATGTCCCATGAAGAAAGTATCTATACTAAACCTCCTCTGTTGACCAAGTGTCAGTTGGTTTTCAAATGATTATATCCAGTGTTTGGTCAGAGCCTAAACCTAAAGTCAGCTTGACTTTTTTGGTTCCTTCCACCAAACTGAATTGGTTAACAGAAAGTGGTTTCTTTCCATATATCATATTTCTGCCTGATATTATATAAACATGTCTTGAGGGGTAGCAGTATGTACTTGGAATCAGGAAGACCTGGTTTCAATTCCCATCTGCAACACTTATCTCTGTGACATAGGGCAAGTCATTTATTTAACTTTTTTGAGTCTCAGTTTCCTCATTTTAAATTGGGAATGATTACAATACCTACTTTGCAGACTTATAGGGACTCTGGGAGACATGAGTTCAAAGTCAGCCTTAGAAGCTTTCTAGCTGTGTGACTCTGGAAAAGTCACTTAATTGCTCTTTGTTTTGCCTCAATTTCCCTCATTTCTAAAATGAAGATAATAATACTGCCAATTCTCAGAATTGTTGTGAGGATCAAATAACATAATTCTAAGGGGCTTAGCACAAGTGCCTGGCACACAGTAAATGTATGGATGTTAGCTATTATTATTATTTATTATCAAAGCACTTTATGAACTTTAAGATGTTGTATGAATGTCAGTTTATATTATTAAAGTATTACATGCACAAGAAATACTCACATTTTTGTTAGGCTTTATGATTAGAGTTGATTAACTAGTAAATTAATTGCTTAATTGAGAATTTCCATGCACTGAATTTCTTTTTCAATGAGGGATGGTTGTATTTCTGAATAAAATGATGGCTTTATAATCAAATGTATGGAATTTTCCAAAATGCAGATAATTGATGGAAGAAGAAAATGCAGGAAGATTTGATACCAAAATGATCAGATTTCAGAAGTGTAAAGAAGACATTTACCTGAACAAATAACACCAGCATCTTCCTTGTGATCACAATTGTGCACAAACCAGCCTGCATGGGAACACTGCCCTAGGTAGCTTTCACCTCCAGAACAGTACACATCATCCAGAAGAATTGGACCAGAAGCCTGGCCAAAATAGGCTTTACCACGAGCCGAGACAGCCTGTCCACATCCCAGCTGTCTGCACACCACCTGTGCTTCCTTCAGATCCCAGAAGTCATCACACACTGTTCCCCAACTTCCTTCAAAGTAAACTTCCACACGTCCAGAACACCTTCCAGACCCAGCCACTAGTCGGACTGTTAGCCAGTCTTGGGGAAAGACCCAGAAAAAAGTCCAAAAGACTAGTGAATTACATACATCTTTTCCATTTTGTGGCACCTTGCTCATTTACCCACCTTTGACTGTGCCCTCAGGTTTGTCTGCTGCTGCAGATTCAATCATACGGATAGAACCTTGGAGACTACCCAATAACATCACTGCCATGATTAAAATTGACATTTATATGGTACTTCTAAGGTTTTTGAATCTCTGGTCTATCTTAGCTTATTTGATCCTCACAATAATCCTCAAAAGAAAGTGCTATCACTATTAAAATCCTGATTTTATAAATGAGGAAATTGAGGGAAAGCAATAAATATCTTGCTCACTTTCAAGAAGTGTCATAGGCAGGGTTAAAATTCATATACTTTGGTCCAAAACTAGCATACCATACATAGTACTGATTAGCTTTGTTTATGTCAAAGTAAGCCTTCTTTGTATGCCTCACTGTAGGGGCTTAATGTGGTGTAATGGATAGAGAAATGGACTTGTGAAGAAAGAGACCTGGATCCAAAACCCAGGACAGTCTCTTTCTGTTTATTTGACCTTGGGCAAGTCACAACATTTGAAAGTCACAGTTTCCTCATCTATAAAATGGAGAAAATTATAATTAGTCACTTCCTGGGTTATTGTGAGAATCAAATTAATATATGTTAAGTGCTTTGTAAATAAAGGGCTTTTTAAGTGTGAGTTTATCTCTGTCATCTATCTATCTATCTATCTATCTATCTATCTATCTATCTACCTATCTATCTATCATCTATCTGTCTATCTATCTATAATCATAGGATGTAAGAGTTTGAAAAAGATCATTGACTCTAAGCCTTTCATTTTATATTTGAACAAATTAAGGTCCATTAAAGTTTAATGGCTCACCTAAGGTCTTAGAGAAGCAGAATGGTGTCATGGAAAGAGTACTAGAATGGAAATCAGAAGATGGGAGTTCAAATCCTGACACAATCAATCAATGAATGGATAATTTAAGAGTGCCTCCTATATGCCAGGCATGATGATAAGTGTTGGGGATACAAAAAAGAAGTCAATGATAGCCCTTGCCCTCAAGTTTAATGAGGGAGACAACATGCTAACAAATATATACAAAGTAAGCTATATACAGGATAAATATGAGATAATTAACAGAGAGAAGCCATTGGAATTAAAATGGTCTGGGGAAGGTTTCCTACAGAAGATGAGATTTTAGTTGAAACTTAGAGAAAGCCAGAGAAGTCAGCAATCAGTGAGGAGGGAGAGCAGTAGGGGACAGACAGATAAAATGCCTGGAGCTTAGAGACACAGTATCTTGTATATGGACTAGCCAGGAAGCCAGGGTCAATGGGTTGAAAAGTACATGTCGGAAAGTAATGTTTAAGAAGTCTGGAAAGGTTAGAGGAGACTAGATTATGAAGGGATTTGAATGTGAAAAAGAGCATTTTGTATTTGATCCTAGAGGCAAAAGGGATCCACTAACCTTTATTAAGTAGGAGAATAACCTAATTAGACCTAAGCTTTAGAAAAATCATGTGAGTGGTTGAATGGAAGATGGATTGAAGAAGAGAAATGCTTGAGGCTGGCAGATCCACAAGCAGTTATTGCAACAATCCAGTTGTGAGAAGGGCCTAAATTAGATTGGTAGCAGTGTCAGAGGAAAGAAGGGGATGTAGCTGTACAGAAATTCTGCAAAAATGAAATTGGCAGGTCTTGGAAACAGCTTAGATATGGGTGGGGAGAGATATGAGGAATCCAGAATGAATCCTAGGTTGTGAGCCTGAGGGACTGGTAGGATACTGTTGCCCTCTAAAGCAATAAGGAATGGTATGGGAAGGTTTAAGGAGAAAGATGAGTTCTGTTATGGACAGATAGAGTTTAAGATATTGACTTGACATCCAGTTTGAAATATCTGAAATGTAGTTGGAGATGCAGGACTGTAAATCAGCAGAAACCTTAGGGAAAGATAGGTAGATTTTTGAATCATCATCATAGAAATGGTAAATAAATCAAAGAGAGCTGATGAGGTCACCAACTGAAGTAACATGGGGGGACAAAAAAAAAAGGGTCCAGGACAAGAACCTTGAGTGACATAATTAGTATCTGCCACTTATTTGCTGAATGGCTTTGAACAATCTATCCCTCTGAGCCTCAATTCCCTCATTTTTAAAATAAGGATATTAGATTAGGTGACTACCAAGGTCCCTTCTACCTCTACTATCATAATTCTAAACCACACAGGTAATAGCAGGGTCAGGTCTAGACCTCATAACTTCCCTCTCCATTCAATATATTCTCTCTTTATTTCTGGTTACCAATACAAAATAATAATCCCTTATATAAGTATGCCACTGAATATTTTAAAAGTGCTTCCATGTACATTATCTCTTTTGATATTAAAAAAGATTCTATTGGATTGAGAGAGTTGGTGTGAATATCTCTATTTACAGGTGTTGAACCTGAGATTTGGAAGCATTAAAACTTGTCCAAGATAACCAACAAACTGGTAAAGCCGTAAGGTGATTACCCTAGGCTTCTTTTCTTTCTTTCCAATACATCACACTATTTCTCATTTATCAATATTAACCCATTAGTAATAGTATATATTTAAATATTAAATTCACTAATGTGATTTTGACAAGTTGCTTATACTGAGGTTTTTTTTACTTCATCTGTAATATGGAGATGATATTATTTGTGCTATCTTAGTCATAGGGTTTTTTTGAGTATCAAATGAAACAATATATACAGAGATCTCTGTAAACTGTAGAATATTTTGGAAATGTCAATTATTATTATTCAACAAGAACAAAGAAAGAGAAAATAGAAAGGAAACCACAGACTGTTGTTGACAGATAGGGAAGAATATATGGAAGAGGAAATTCTATAGATAATAGTCTATCCCTAGCCCTGTTCTTAAACATTGATCTTCCTTTAAAATGTCCTAACATAATCAAGCCTTATAGAAATAATTTTGTATCAATGATATTGATTAGATTCATAATGAGAATTCTTGAAATCTTAAATCCTTGGTGCAATACTTACTTCCTATCTCTGTCTGAGATAGGGCTCAGTTTAATAACTATTTACCTTCTCTGTCCTCCAGTGGCACTTTTTCCTGATGTCTTTTCCAAGGTCCTTCTCCAGGCCTTCTCTTATTCAATCTGCAAACTGAGACACACCAATTATATTAGCACCTGGGGACCAGACAGCACGGGAATAAGTATGTTGACCAAATAAGTGCTTTCCATGTCAATGACTCTTGGACATTATTCCCTTCCTGCACACCAAAAGCAATTGCTGTAAACATATGCACTTATTCTTTTGAAATATGTCTTACTGATATATTTTGCATTTTGCATATCATGGTAATTTCTGGATCTCTCTAATGCACTCCAGACTCTAGAACTATATTCTGCCTTGTAACAACAACAAAAAATCTTGAGCAAAAATATCAATATAATGATCACATTCTTCAATGCATTCTTGATGGCACAATGGTTACAGAACAGGACTTAGAAGCAGAAACATGTCAGTTAAAATTATGCCTTAGGTAGCTACTAGCTGTGTGACCCTAAGCAAATAACTTAATCTTTGCCTCAGTTTCCTCATCTATAAAATGGAGATAATGATAGCACTTGCCTCACAGGATTGTATCAAATAAGTTAGCATATATAAAGTGCTAGATAAATTATATTATTATTCTGTTCTGTCTATCTGTAGTGAGGAAGAAGTTATGTTTCACTTTTTGTTCTCCAGTGTCATTATTATTAGCTTTTCAGCCCAGGGTTTCTCCTCTAATTGGTAATTTTTTCATTTATACTTGTACTCCTTATGTAAGTTATACTATTTATACTTCAAAAGTTTAAAAAATCTTTCCCCTTTTTCTGAACTCTAGCTATTTATTTTCCATGGAAGTAATAATCTACCGAATTCATATACCACAATCAGTCTTGTTACTCACCAATTGATGGGCACGTATTTTGTTTCCAGTTTTTTACCATCAAAAACATTACTATGAATGTTTTAGTATAGATTGAAACTTTTTTTATTTTTGACCTCCTAAAAGTACATATCCAATAAGGGATCATTGCCTCAAAGAGCCTGAAGCTTTTTAGTCACTTTTTTTATGTAACTGTTAAGAGTTTTGCACTACCTCAAAACTATACCTACATCTAATCTATATGTTTTTCTCCATTTCTTACCTGGACTTGCTCAAAATAGTTAT
Organism: Monodelphis domestica; assembly: GCF_027887165.1. NCBI lineage: Eukaryota > Metazoa > Chordata > Mammalia > Didelphimorphia > Didelphidae > Monodelphis > Monodelphis domestica. The sequence continues at coordinate 89,481,862 of NC_077227.1, forward strand.
TCTCAAATGAAGTTTTGAGTCTGCCACCACATTGCCAAAATTGAATTCTCAGATATATCTTATTCATTTTGAAGAAAACACTTCTATGAATGTCTCCTTTCCATTTTGTTATGTTGTAATTTCCACATTCATTTTAGTTATGTTCTAAGATCAAGGACCCACTGAAATAGAATGATATCTTTGCAAGGACATCAGACATTTTGACTCCTGGCCAGTGTAAATACAAGTATCCCCTTTTTCCTGTTCCTCATTCTTTATAGCGTTGTACAATGACTTTCCTCTAGTCAATGCTATGATAGCTAACACACAATCAACCATTATTCTTCCAAATCAAATATCTGTAATTCATTTATAAATGATCTCATCTTTTCCGATCCTATCCTTGTTCTCAATATGTCTTTTAGTAATTTCATTTTATTTTATATTTCCATGTTAGTCCCTTTTATTCATTTTAAAGCATCACAACATTTAATATTAGCATAACAGATATAATTAGATTTGATTTAAAATTCTTGAGAACAGAGACCAATTCTTCATGCAATACATATGCACCCCCAGTGTGAATGCTTGGAACATATGACATTTAATAAGTATTTGTTACATGATTGCTATCGATGAATATTAATAGCTTCATAAAATGTAATTTAAATCCATTTCAGATAATAGTTTTCAAAAGAAGAAATGTAAACTATCAATAATCACATGAAAATATTTCAAGTAACTAATAAATGAAAAGCTTAAAACCTTGAGGTTTCACTTTTCACTCATCAAATTGGCTGAGATGATAAGGGCAAAAATAGCCAGTGTCAGAGGGGCTATGGGAAGACAGGAACATGAATACACTATTGGTGAAAGTGTGCAAATGGTCCATCTGTTTTGGAAATCAATTTGGAGTTGTACAAGAAAAATTACTAAAACTGTTCATCTGTTTTGATTCAGTGTTCCTACTACTGTGCATTTATACTAAAGCGACCAAGGACAGAAAGAAAAGATATGATATTCATAGCATCAGTTTTGAACTATCAAAAAACTAGATTCAAAGTAGATGGCCAAGAAATGGAGAATGATCAAACTGAGCTAATGGAATATGTACTAGTGCATTATAATGAATATAATGAGAAGTTTGGAAGACTTGTAAGAACTGATAAAGAATGAAGTCAGCAGAACTAGAAGAACAAAATTTACAATAACATGAATGAAAACATATTAAAAGACCACTGAACTATAATTAATTGTACTTTGGGCCCAAAGAAAAAAAGTCAAGGATACTTTTCTAATCATTATAGACTAGTGGAAGACAATATATGCATAAAACTGAAAATATCAGCAGATTTGATCATTTTGTAAGTCACTTTTTGCTTAACCTTTTCCCCTTGTTATAAAGGAGAATTCAAGGGTAGTGATGGTAGAAGGGTATACTGGGAAATTACTATGGTATAAAATAAATCCATCTATAGAAGTCTAGCCAGGGTGATGAAATTCACACACATGAGACAAATAGAGAGTGATAACAAAAAAACCAGAACCAGTACCAAAATATGTAATACAGGCAGTAAATGCTATGAGAGGTCAGAAAGGAAGATCATTTTGGACTACAATAGTTAGGAAAAGCTTCTTAAAGGACATTAGGGTAATTCTGTGAAGGGAACTACCACCACTGACTGAGTCATTGTAAAAATGGAGATTTGAACCCTGGACTTCAATTCCCAAAAGTCGTTGGGAGTTCCCAGAATCCCCCCAAATCCCACCTGAGATATCCACCTGGGCCAAGAACAAAATGGGTATTTAAACTGACTGTACCACCTACCCGCTCTCTCTCCCTGCTTCCACTTCCAAGCACACACATCTCTCAAGATGTAGAGTAAGTGAAATTGAATGGGCTTTCAGCCCTCCTAGGCATGTGCTATCTTAATTTGTATTTTCTTTATTTCTTAATCTTTAATAAACCTCATAAAATATAGTACTGTTGGCAGAGAAACTAATTTTAACTGTTACAGTTTTGGTGACCATGAAGGGACAAAAAACTCTCATTTTTTTTTAAAGATAGCCTAGATAATGATTTCTAAGCCATGTTTCTCCAAGGCTTTTTAGCAAGCCTCTTGACTCATCTCACTCCTGCCTACAATCCAGACCCAGATTGTTCTCACTTGGTCCCAGCCCTGCCTGCCCTTCCCGCCTGTCCTGGCCCGGCTTGGTTCCTTTTACCTGTTTCTCCTCTCCAGCAATCCGGACCTGTGCTCTCTCTCACCTGGTCCTGACCCTCCCGGGCCCAACAGGCCTCTGAGTAGATCTCTCATCGCCCTGGACCCAGGCTGCTTGTAGCAGACCCAATTTCTTCAGGATCAAAAACCAGCTGGTAAAAAAGCAGGGAAGATTTTTCCTTATGCTATGATTAGCCTCCACATGGACTGGGGGCAAGGGTATAGCAGAGGGGGAGAAAGAACGAAGGAAGAGACTTTTCCAAACAGGAACTTAAAGCATGGCTACTTTAAGAGGATATCTTTTGACTGTACTGATACTTTCATTTATGTCACCTGGGAGTCAGGGGAAAAATTCAGTTCCCTGCAACTCTTTAGCCAAATTTGAGAGTCCTCACTATGGGGAGGCAATTCAGTGGCTCAGTGGCTTGAGAGCCAGGCCTAGAGACGGGAGGTCCTTGGTTGAAATCTGGCCTCAGATACTTCCTGGTGGTGTGGCCCTGGGCAGGTCATTTAAGCCCCATTGCCTAACCATTACCAATCTTCTGCCTTCTGACAATAGGCATCTAAATGGATAAATTAAAAAAAAAATCCCAAGGAACTTTAAAGAGATTGGAGGTTATATTTTTAAGGCTTTTTAGACTCTAATGTTTTATAAAAATCTCTGTATTCTATTGCATTTTGCTGGTTTTGTTTAAGGTTTAACTTTGTGATTTTAACTTCATATATTACTGCATTCAATACTATTCTGTTGCACTGAATCATTTTAATATACTGGGTTTTAACTACTGTTAAATTCTGTTGTTTTTCCCTATAACCATACTGAACAAACATTATTGAGTAAGCCCATATAAAAACAGCTTTTCTATTTTTTGTCTTTGTAAATTGTCACATAGAGGATAGATGGACTGCATCAGAAAATAGCTACAACAACTTTTGGAAAATTTAATGAGCTAAATATCTCAAATTGATTTTAAGGGTTCTTTAGACATGATTTAAAGAATTTTTCTTTACAATCTCTGGTCATTTTGCCTGCCCCTAACACGAGGTAAGGCTCATTTTAGTAGCTGCAGTGAAATACAATTATAAACCCCAACTTCCGCATTTATAAGAATTTAAATGGAAGTTGGGAAGTTAATCCCAGGGCATTGTACCCCTAGAAGCCTCCCCCCAAAAAAAAGTGGAGCATCTCTCATTTATACTCTTCAGCTCACTACTTTACTTCCAGCAGAATGATATCTAGAATTCTTGATGATGTTCAAAACCTGAAATAAGTTTTACTTTGTTTAAAAATATGTTTACCAAGGTTGAAAGATTTGCTACTTTTGTAAAAATTGCGACAAATATCCATCAATTCATAGGCTTTTAAAAATGCCATACAGCAACTTATGTGAAATATGATAGTGAGTTTGTTTGCTATTGTAATTAACTGGACTATTGAGAATTTGGGGGATATTGATACATACATATTTGTACTACTGTTCTTTATTTAAAAAAAAAGAAAAACAACAAAACTATTACCTTGTAAAATTCATTCGCTTGTACTCACAGTGGACCATGGCCAAATATGAAGAAGAAATGGATCTCATTTTGGTGAGAAAGCCTTGTATTCTATATTTTCTTAGCTGACACAGTGTGTCAATCATTATAAGCTACATTTTTGAATTTTTAAAACTCTTTTATTATATTTTTCTTGCATGTGCAATATACTATTTCAGTTTTTTTAATTTTTTTCTCTCCTTTTTATATTTAAAGCACATGTCAACAGTATTAAGATTTTCTTTAACTTTTTTAGTTTGCAGTAATATAAATTTAAAATACATTTGCTATAATGTCAATGCATGCCCCAAAAGCTTGAGACGGTAAAAATGCTGCCACTAATTATTTTTTAAAATTATGGGACTCTGCTTAAATACTTCTGTCTGATTCCAGGACAAGATATACAAAAGAGCCATTTCACAGGGCCAATGAAGCAAAAAGCCAGACCTGATTAGTGCCACAAAGAGCACACAGGATAGATTAGTGTGAAGACTCAAATTAGCGATGCTTACCATACATTAAGGCATAGGCCTTCCTTGTATCCACACTCACTCTGAAAATACTTACAGATGAGTATCCCAAACTTGGCTCCTACTTGGCTCCTATAATCTAAGCCATTTTCTGTCTTTCATAGTGTGGCAAACTTTCTGTAGTCCTGGCTACTGACTGGCTAAATGCTTCATTGGTTAGATCATTTTAATTGGGCCCTGATTCAAGGACCTATTATAGATTTACTTTCTATAGATTTACTTTCCCTTTACTTGGAATTTTTACACATAAGCCTTTTATAGTCTATATTTTATCCAGAAATTTTCTTTTTCATTTGGATTTTTCTGATGTCTTTTTAATTTCTCTTACCAATTATTTCATATACCTCATAACTCAGCCATGCATCCCTAGGTGATCCTGTGTTTTTCAATCACCTTCTTCATGGGGAAATATAAAATATTATTATTTTAAATTGCAAAGTTTAAATTCCTTTTGAGAAGAATTTTAGGTTAAGAAACATGATACCTCTCCGAATCCAGAAATGGAGCCATTTGGAGAAGACACCATGAAGATGCCTCCAGACCACAAGCTGCATGAGAAGATCAAGAATGAACTTTGGGTGTGGTTGATTGAACATTTATTTGTATCTATACTTTCATGCCAAAGGGGACTGCCCCCTAACTGACTTTTTGTCAATGCTTCTAGCAATTATTGTTTTTTTCCCTCTTATCCTCAAATTATTGTAATCTTTAAGTTGATTATGTTGTCATGATCCTTTTGGGGGAAATCTTTCCCAATAAGGATCAAATGGAGAAATGTAAAAATGGAGATTTGAATCCTAGACTTCAATTCCCAGAAGTCCTTGGTAGTTCCCAGAATTCCCCCAAATCCTACCTGAGATACCCAACTGGGCCGAGAACAAAATGGGTATTTAAACTGACTATACCACCTATTCGCAATCTCTCCCTGCTTCCACTTCCAAACACACTGGTCTCTCAAGATGCAGAGTAAATGAAATCGAATGGGCTTTCAGCTCTTCTAGGCACATGCTATCTTATTTTGTATTTTCTTTATTTCTTAATCTTTAATAAACCTCATAAAATATAATACCTTTAGCAAAGAAACTAATTTTAACTGTTACATCATTCAGACTTGGAACTTCAGCAATATTTAACACTTCCTTCTCCCTGACCTCTTCCTCTCGACACCAAGCTTTATTAATTCTTTCATCACAATATAATTCATATCAGTATTTTCCATAGGTACTAGTTTAAGCATTTAAAACTGCTTTTCAATTCATCATCACGCTGATTAAGTAATCAGACGACATTATTTTTATACTATTATATAATTAAAAAAACAAATATCAATGACCAGTCAAAGTCATGCAAGGAGAGAGCAGAGCTAAGATTAGAATTTTTATATAGTGTGTCCTTCCATTTCAATATACATTGCCTCTTAATCTTTCCCTTGTGCCCCTTCAAGATTTTTGTCCAAATGTAAGTTCTTTAGCATAGTATTGTAGAAAAAGCACTGGATATTGAGTCAGGAGAGATGGGTTAATATTCTAGTTGTACCACTTACTAGTTGTGGGAACTTTGGTCAAGTCACTTAAATACTCTGAGACAGTTTCTTCATCTCTAGTTGACTAGATGACCTCTGAGATCCTTTTGATCTCTAAAGGAATGACTTTTTTACCTTAACTGTGGTTTTCCTAACTAGTCTCTCTGACATAATTCCCGCCCTCCATTCTAATATAACCTACACACTAATATTAGGTTAATCTTCCTAAGATACTGATTATTTTACTCTTCTGCCACGGGCAAGATCCAGCCTCACTCATGACTCCAAGAGTTCCTGACTGATGGTGAACAATCAGTCAACAAAAATAACAAATGGAAGACAGCTTAATCATTACAGTCATGGGATTGCTTTGCATATGATAGCTGCTCCACCATTCCCAGGCTTGGTGTTATTTTTATACCCATTTTATTGGCACACAGATACATTACCTAGCACACATGTCCAAAGAGAGATAATTGGAAAAGTGATACATTAACTTTTAACAAATCACTTAATTAACATTCTATATTCTTGTATTGTGATTACAGACAGCATACAAGATAAATGATTTTGTCACAGGTGGCTTAATTTTCTTACTATCCTGTGAGAGGTTTTTGAACTTACAATCAAGGAAAATTACTTATTGCTTTTAATAAAATGGAATAATTAATCAACAGTTCTTAAAAAACAATTCAACAATTGAGGTTGAAGGGTACTGGGAACACAATTCAATTTTAAACTCATCATTTCTCAGGGTTTTTACTAGGGAGTTCCTGGGTTACTGGTTTGTGAAATCAAGTCACTGAGGCATATTGAAGCTTGATGTTCTTGTACTTATTGTATGGGCCTTTATGATTCATTTGTGTACTGGCTTCATGAGAATAGGTTTTTGTGAGTGGGAAAGTTTTGGGCTTGGATTGTAGCTGCAGTTTTACTGGGAATTATGTACTTAAGTAAAAGTTAACCCATAGTAATCTTTTGGGGATTGGGTTTAAGGGTCTAATCTTTTGGTGATGTTTTGGGGAATTAGGGTACAGGTGTTTTGCTCTTGCATTATTCCTTCTGAGATTAGGGGGAATAGTAATTGTGTCAATTTCATAGGTAAGGGGCATTGATGAGAGAGGTCATGCAAAGGGGATAGAGTGGGCAATCACATCTTGCCAAGGGCTATTCTGTGGCTTCCTTAGCTACCACACATGACTCTATCAAGGCGTCATGGCCTGATGGCTCCCAGCACTCTTCTACTCAAATTTTTCAAAGGCTCCCAATTACCTGCAGGATAAAGTTAATTTCTTAGACTGACAACACAAGTTGTATATAATTGAGCCCAACCTTCTTTTACAACTTGCTTTCCACCATTGTCCGTCCAGTTCATTATGAGGTTGAGAACAAAAATGGTGGATGTCTATTGCTTTGAAGTTATCTTCATATAGATCATAAATTAATCCATTAAAAAAGAGATTACCAAATGAGAGAATATAGATGCAGGAGAGAAATCCAAAAAAAGAACGTTGAAGGTACATTCCCATTTAGAAAGATATGACCTAGATGGAAGTCCAAGAAAGAAGAATAAGTCAGATGGTTAAGGGAAGTGAAAGAACAGTATTTTGAAAACTGAGGAGGGAGTATTCAGGAGAAAAAAGATGGTAAACAATACACAATGCTGCAGAAATATTAATAATAGGGACTGACTTTTGATATTTAAGAAATTATATGCCACTTTGGAGAGAAAAGTTTTTATAAATTATGTCAGGAGGCAGACTGCAAAGAGGTGTAGTAGGGGACAAATGGAAAAGAAGTAAAAACACTGAATACAAATCATTTTGTTCAAAGAGAAAGTGTAAAAGATTGAAGGGAAAGGAGTCTGGTACCTTCTTTTGTCCCTTCTCAAGACTGCATCTGAAGTTCCAGGAAGCCACTATCTTTGGGGTTTTCATTGAATAACTAGATAACCTAACCTCAAATAAATTAAGAACCAGAAATCTGACTGGTTCTGAATTCTTTAGAAATACAAATAATAAAGAGCTGATCTGTATTTTGGGACACACCATTTGACATATTTCTAAAAGATGAAATGGAAATGAAAACAAACATGAAAGAATGCCCAGGTAAGCAGCATCTTTCCTGGTCTTACTTTTCTTGTAAACCATTTCCATCTCCTCCACTTGAATGGTTTGTAAGCTGATTCTTATGAGGTTTTAAAGATATTTTGAATGTTTATTTTGGACAATGTTGATCAGATAAATTCAGTCCCATTGAATAATAGTATTTTGAGAAATAATCTTGCTTTCACTATAGACCAACAAATAGTCCCTTGTCTTCAGTTGTCTCATCCATCTCCCAAAGGTTATACTGGTAGAAATCGGATTGTCTACAAATTCCTCAGAATCACTTTTGAAAAGTCAGTTTTTAGAGGTTGCTCTTAATCCATCACTGGAGACTTGTTCCCAGAAGGTCACATTGGTGCTGTTGTCTTCAGTGTTATTATGCAATCTGCCAAGCTTAAGAAAGCTATCACCTTCTCCTAGTATCATGTCACTAATCTGTGTTCTCCTCAAAACTCATGAACTTATTTCTAAATACTTGGGTCCACGTGCCTTCCTTTGTAGGAGGTAGGGATTTTCAGAGTTTGATGGAAAGGTTGCAAATTGGGGCAGAGATAAATGAAATGGAAACCAGCAATAAAATGGTATTATTGAGAGACAATAATTGCAAATGGTGCCTAAAAGATATCCTGATCAGCTCAGATATACTTAATGTTAAGAAGAGATCAGGAGAAATGTAACCCTAGAGTCTTATTCATAGATTGATTATGAGATAGGCAGAGATAGTTTAGTGTAAGGAAAGGGGCATGGCCTAGAAGTCAGGAGATGTGGGTACCTGTTCCAATTCTACCCTTAACTACACAATCTTGGACAAAGCCCTTTCCCTCTCTAGGCTTCAGTTTACTATTCTGTAAAACAAGGAGTGGACTACATGATCTTTAAAGTCTAGCTTTCATGCTCATTGATTTTATAACTGTTGGCAATTTTTTTTCTAGGTAGATCAATTGAGTCAATGGCTTTTCATGGGGTTGGAAATAACTCCATGATAGCAATATATCCTTTTCATCCCACTACATCATTGCTGTATTAAAGACTAAATTCATGGCATTTCATTGAAAACAGATGATCAATGTGATATTATGTCTGGAAAGAGGAAAGGCACAATTTAGTTATGATGTAGCTTCGCAGTCACTAACACTCATAATTTCCCATTTCAAATTATAGAATCAGAGAGAAGGAACCTTGGAAATTGGGTAGTCTAACCTCCTGCCTTCATGCAGGATCTACTCCACAACCTCACTGATAAGTGGTTGAGCTTCTTAGTGATGTGTGATGGAGAACTCTACTTTGAGAGGCAATAATCCTCTTTTGGACTTCTATGATTGTTAGAAGTTCTTGCTTACTCATGATGAAATAGAAAAAAAACCACCTAGTTTTTTAAAACTCATAGACTTAATTATTTATCCTACAATTTACCAATTATGGATTTCTGGGGAAGTCATTTAGCCTTTCTAAGCCACCATTTCTTCATCTGTAAAATGTTGATAAGTTTACTTGCTCTGCATACTTCCATGGGCTGTTGTGGGGATAAATGAGATGATGTATATGCATGAAGTGCTTTATAAAACAGAAAGTCTTCTTTACATTTAAGCCAACATCTACCTCCCTGTGATTTCCACATTTTGCTTTTGCTTTAGGGAACTACATAGGCTAAGTTGTAAAACTGTTTCCACATGACAAACCTTTAACTACTGGAGGACAGCACGCATGGTCCACCTAAATCACCTCTCTTCCAATCATAGTTACCATATTTCAAAAGATCCTCATTGGAAATGGTTTTGAGATCCTTCATATCACAGTTGTCTTCCTCTAAATGCACCCCAGCTTACCAACAACCTTGCAAATGCCCATAACTATATATAATACACCAGATGTAGTCTTACAACTACAAAGCATTCTGGAATTTTTATCTTGGCTTGACTACTACATCTCAAAGAATTCAATAGGCTTTTCTTGCCTATTTTGGCACCTAGAGAAACTTCCTAAAAGGCCCCTGGAGGAGATGTAGAGATAAATAAGAGACCCTTGGGCAACTTAGTTCTTGTTTCTGAATTAAGATTTTGGGGAATCTGTTGATTTGTGCTGAGATTGCAGTTAACTTAAATCTTCAAGTCTTTTTTCATATAAAGAACTGTTAAACCAATTACCCCTATATGCTATGCTTTTCCTGTTGATTGTATTTAAGATAAGGGCAGGCTATATTTATTTCAGCTAATTAGGTTTGGTCTATTAATCCAGTTTGTGGATATGCTTTGAATCTCTGATTTCCTAATCTATGGCATTAACTATTCTGCTTAGCTTTGGGTCATCTGCAAATTTAATAAGTATTAGTCTTCACCCAATTTCTAAAAATCTCAGATAGAATAGGATCATTTGGCACTAAAGACATTCTCTGGATCAAGTGTTCTCAATCTTTATTCTTTCATGGACTTTTGTACCAGACAGGTAAAGCTACATGCTCCTTCTCAGAAAAATGTTTTGAAATAATTAAATGAAATGCTGTTTTCATTAGCAGTTAGAGAAAATAAAGACTTTACTCTTTACCATCTACATACATAGATGTCCCAAAATCTATTCATGGATCCATTGGGAGATCCATGAATTCCATGTTAAGGCCCCCACTCTAAGTTGATGCTGATTACTATTCTCTGATTATTATTGTTCCACTAGCAATGGATCTATCTATCTACCTATTTAACACTAGCCCATATTATTCCATCTTGTTCACAGGACAGCATGAAAAAATTGGTCAAATGGGTTCCTTAAGCCATAATCTACTGTCAGTGCATTGCTCCAGTAGTAAGTTATCCAGAAAGGATGCAAGATTAATTTGAAATGATTTGTTCTTAATGGGCTCCTAGTGATTGCCAATCAATAAATAAGAATTTATTAAGTGCCTACTGTGTTCTAGGCACTATGCTAAACATTGGAGATGTAAAAAAGACAGTCCTTGACTTCAAAGAGCTTGCAGTCTAATGGAGGAGACCACATGCCAACTATATGCAGGATAAATAAAAAATAATTAACAGAAGGAAGGTGGTAGAATTAAGAAAGGTTGGGAAAGACTTGTAAAAGATCATATTTTAGTTAGCATTTAAAGTAAGCAAGGGAAGTCAGAAAGTATAGTTGAGAAGTTGAAAAGTTGCCATTTCCTTTTCTCAAGGATTATGAATCATCTATTCATTTATCCGTTCCAAGATTGTACCAGAGATTTAAGTCAACAAAGGTCTGTAGTTTCTGGAATTCACTGCCCCCACCCCTTACTCCTCTTATTGAAAAAGTAGAACAACATTTGCCCATCTCTAGTCTTTTGGTACCATTTCATTCTTCCTGACTCCTAGAAAATGACTGATAGTTCTTCAAGCATTGCTGTTCTTTCACTTTCCTGGAATGCAATTTTTCTGGGCCTGGAGATTCAAATTCCTTTAAAGGGACTTACAATATTATTTTCTTTTTGCTCTCATATAATTTCCTCATCTTTCTTGGGCTTTCCTCTTAAATAAGCTTGCCTGACACTTTCAAATCAATATGCTAATGATATAAATTCACATTTAGGTAATTATTTAAATTATAGTAAGTGGTTTCTTAATTCAAAATTTCTAGAATCTAAAATTTGTGATTTCATCAATTTGGGTATGCTTTGGGTAGGGAAGTTGCTTAGTGCATATAGAAGCGGGTCTAGAGACAGGAGGACCAGGATTCAAATCTGACCTCAGAAACTTCCTAGTTGTGTGACCCTGGTCAAGTCACTTAACCCCCATTGCCTATCTGCTCTTCTGCCTTGGAGCCAATATAGGTAAGGGTTTTTTTTTAAGTTAACCTTATCCTACTCCCTTATTTTGCATATGAGAAACTGAGGCCCAAAAGAATTAAATCACTTGCCCATCACAGGGGACAGTGACAGAGTTAGCATCTGTACTCATCTTCTAACTCCAAAGCCAATGTTCAGTATTTGTCCTTGGTTATATGCTATTTCTGCCAACTTTTTTTACATGTTCTTGAAAAATCTAAGCTGGTCAGAGATCTGTGTGAAGCTTTAGATGTGTCTTCTCTTTTTCTTCTTCGCTGCAACTAACTTTAAATTACTCTTGAGACTGTCTCACCTATATTGAGTCATCTCTTTTAGGGTCTTAGGCCATGGGCTACTACTAAAATCTCCCTGAACTTTTTGAGATCAAATGTGCTTTCCTAAAGCCTTGGGTTTATCTAGGTAATCTAGCCTGTACTTCTATGATAATAATAATAGCTAACATTTATGTTGTGCTTACTATGTAAATATAAAGTGCCAGGCACTCTGCTTTGTTTTATAATTATTATCCCATGTTTTCCTCATAACAACCCTGGAAGAGAGGTGCTATTATTTTATCTCCATTTTACAGATAAGGAAACTGAGGCAGGGAGTGGTTAAGTGACTTGTTCAGTGTCACACAGATAGTATGTGTCTGAGGCTAGATTTGAATTCAGGTTTTCCTAATTCCAGGACCTTCACTCTGTTTTTGTGCTGCACTTAGTTGTTTCTCAGTATGATGAGGTGAAGATAATGTGATCACCTTCCCTTAAAGTTATTATCATTTCTCTTTCCTCAGTCAAGTTCTCTTTGTTGGTCTCAAAAAGACTAGAATAGCAGCTCACCTCATTGCTTTCTTCTGAGAAGTGAAATCGTCATCATCAAGGCTTTTATTAGATACCCTGAAGTTAATAAATTGATCTGACCCTTGGTCTTCTGAGTGGCTGTTTCCCATGCCTGGAATGTACCTCCAGGCTTCTCTGGCTTTCTTGTTTTTAAACCCTTGCCTCGTGCCTTAGAATTAATACTAAATCTATTCCAAGGCAGAAGAGCAGTAAGGGCTAGGCAAGTAAGTGACTTACCCAGGGTTACACAGATAGAAAGTATCTGAGGTCACATTTGAACCAGGATCTCCCATCTCCAAGCCTGTTACTTTAACCACTGAGCCACCTAGCTGCCACCAGGGAATGTGTTTTTACCTTTCTTTGTGTCCTTAGCACTTAGCACAGTGTCTGATAAATAATAAAGACTCCTTAAGTAGTTGTTGACTGACTAACTGGACCCTTTACCATATTTCTAGATAGCTGAAGTCCCTAGTTACTACAATATCTTCAACTCTGGCTCAGTTTTGTGATATTAATTAATAACTAAATAAATATATATCATATATATATACATATATATATATATATATATAGAGAGAGAGAGAGAGAGAGAGAGAGGAAACAGAAAGAGGGAGGGAGAAAAAAGGGAGGGAGGGAGAGAGACAGACAGACAGAGTTGGGAGGATCCATAGAGATCATCTAAAGTTCTCTTATTTAAAATTGAGGAATTAAAGCTTCAAAAATAGGGATTGTCTTAGTTTTCTATTTGTATTTCCCTGTTTTTAATCTATTTGAATAAATGCATTTTTCTTCTTTTAAAATTATTTCCCCAAATTACATGTAAAAATAATTTTTAACATTCTTTTTAAAAAATGAGACAAATTGTCTTCTTCTTTCTCGCCCTCTTTCCCTCCATATCACCCCTCCTCCTTCTCTGAAATCATAAGCAATCTGAGAGAGATTTTACATGTATAGTTTCATGAAACATTTTTTCCATATTGGTCATTTGAACAAATGTTTTTTTTTTCATTCAAAATGAAAGAGCTTACTAAGAGCCAGTGCTCTTTGTATCACATCATAGATGCTTCTAGAAAAGACCTTCAGGGATATGTATAGAATGATGCTATTTCCCTCTGAGAAAAGAAGCAAGACTGAATGATTCCTGTAGGACTGATCATCACTCCCACTTCCTTGGCATTGAACACACATTGCCTTGTTTTGATATTTTCTTTTTTATGTCTATGTCCTTTTTCTCCAACTAGGCTTTAAGTTCCTTGAGAATATTGCCTAGCACCTGGTATAGGCAATATAGATAAGAGGTCCTTAGCAACTGTTAGTAGTATTGAACAAGTGCCTTTGCTATAATTCTTCTAGAGAGAAGAATTCCTTTACTTCCCAAGAAGTTCTTTCCATTTTTGGATAGCACTAATTACTAGGAAGTTTGACCTTACGTCTACCCTAATCCAATTTTCCACAACTACTACCCATTGCTCCTGGTTGTTCCTTCTGGGGTTAAGAAAAAAAGACTAATCTCCCTTCCATATTATAACCCTTAAAAAACTTAAAAACAGTTACCAGCCCTGCCTTCTTCAAATTTACTTGTACAGTATAAAGTGTACAAAGATGTTTAGTTATTTCAGTTGAGTCTGAGTCTGTGATCCCATTTGGGACTTTCGTAGTAAAGATACTGGAGTGATCTGTCATTTCCTTCTTGAGCTCATTTTACAGATGAGGAAACTGAGACAAACAGGGTTGAGTAATTTGCCCAGGGTTACATAGCTAGTGTTTCAGGCCAGATTTGAGCTCAGGCCTTCCTGACTTCAGGTCTAGCAATCTATCCACTGCACCACCTAGCTACAAAAGCAGCCCCCCAAATATCTGACAAATCTAATGCATTGAGTAGATTTTATTTTTTGTTGCACATCAATGATTTAATCAGTATAAGGAATTCCCAATGTAGAAACTTCCTCACTGGTTCAGATCCACAACTCATGGGCAACTTGCATTTCCAACAAGTTTCCTGAGCCATTGAGGAGTCAAGTGACTTTCCCAGGGTTGCATACTATGTACCAGAGATAAAACCATGATATTCCTGGGTTCAAGGCAAACTCTCTAGCTACTACTTCATGCTACCTCTCTGGAGAAAAGATTAATGAGATACACTGAGTGGATTACTAAGGCACTGTGACCAGCACATAGATGGTATATGTCAGACACTGGACTTGAACTGAAATATCTTTGACTCTAAGACCAGCCTACTATCTCCCCTCCCCTCTGCCTCTTGGTATTATTTTTGTCCAAACCCATAATTTCATTAGTATATGGAGATTCACAATAAGAAACTTTACCAATGCAGTTATGCAGCAATTATCTAACATATATATCTTTATCTCTCTCTCTCTTTCTATCTCTGTCTGTCCGTCCATCTGTCTGTCCATCTGTCTGTCCATCCGTCTGTCCATCCACCTATCTATCTAATCTATCTATCTATCTATCTATCTATCTATCTATCTATCTATCTATCTATCTGTTTATCTGTCTGTCTGTCTACCTACTTACCTATCTGTAAGTTGTAATACATTAAGCTGTAATACATAAGTATATATGCTATATATGTGTGTATGTATATATATACTGAGGTTACATGACTTGCCCATCATCACACAACTAGAATGACTTGGATCCATGCCTTCCTGCTTTCAGGGCCACCTCTCTATCTACTTCCTTCATGTTGTCTCTCTGGGTACTTATAAAAAAGATAAAATAAAAGATGTCTGACTAAATCAGGATCTGATATGTCTGAGGAATGAAACCATAAGAGCTGATAAACAACAAGTTGTAAATTCCCATTCCATTCCATTTGACTGACATGCTTTTCAGAGAACTGAATCTTAAGAGAATAATAGCATTTTAATCTAAAGGAGTTAGACTAGATGACTCATAAGATCTCTTTCAGTTCTAAATCTATGACCCAAAGATCATTCAATACTGATGCAATAACCCAACACTAATGCAAACCAAAATAATAAAAAAATTAAAAAAAAACTTCTTCCAGAATCAATACTTAACAACTCTGCGTTCGCTCATCATAGTCAAATGTCTGTAGAGCATAACATTGTTTCATTCTTTGGTCCCAGAAAATCAGCGAATTTAAGAAGAAACATTTGATCACAATCTTTTACTATATTATCATTAAGAAATACATCTGCTAGTTACTACAACTCAATTGTTGCTGAATCGGTGAACGAGTAGTTTGCAATCTCTGGATTTGGCTTCATTTTTATGCTATCTTGCTTTAGTGGCATGACACAGGTAAATAAGACCATTTTCCCTTTAACCTCAATACAATAAATTTGTTAAATACAAATGCAATACCTGTCTCATGGAGAAGGAGGGCATGTAACAGCAATGTCCAAGTGATGACAGGTGGAAGGCCCATGTTGAGAGGGCTTTCTGTTTCTCCAAAGAATAGTCTCGGGTTTTATATGCTCGCTTGGGGGCGGGCTGATGTAACTTGAATCTTTGCTTAAACTTTACAATTAAGTAACTCAAATCTAGGCAATTTATTTCCATTGCTATCTACTATTTTTAGTTGTATTTGGGGAAGGGGAGAAATATCAACATAAATGAAATTCTCTACATGGTAAATGGATAATCAGACTAAAGAAATAAAAAGAATAATATAAAAAATAAAACAAAAAGGGAAATGTTAATGTTCTTGCCACATACTAATGATTATGCAAATAGGTCCTGGTTAATGACACAACCTGTTATATTTAGTATCAAAAACTAGTGATCAACAGCCTTCACTTTCAGTGAAAGCAATGTCACAGCTTCCATACATCATAGATCCCAATGGGATAAAAAATGTTGTTGGTTGGAATTGAGCCCCAGCTTTGACTCTAAATTTCTTTGGACATCTGATCATCTCTGAGGTTTTTTTTTTCCTATATGGAAACTTGAATTTAATAAGAAGATAAATCTCCATCAGCAAAGCTTATGGTTCGAGTTTTTTTTTTCTGGAATCAATACTAGGTTTGGACCCAACTATACACACATTTGCCAATCCATTACACATTTATGCAGTGGCTGACTGGGGTGAAAGAGGCAATCTGCAGTCAGTGAGCACAGTTAAATTGTCTCCGTGGATATTGAACCTGGAAACTTGGCTTCACCAGTATTATACTGGTGCATATTCAGGCCTTTTCATTGTGTCACCTACCATGACTGAATGATATTTGTTCAATAAATCACAGGCAGGAGGGGAGGGGTTTGTATTTATGCAGGGTAGGGCTTAGAAAAATATATTGGAAATAGAATATGAAGAAAGACGATAGGACAAGAGAAAAATGGAGAAGAAAAGCAGGGTACCTAGGACAAAATAAGTACTTAATAAATATTTGTTGACTGACTGATTAACTGAAAGGGTGGAGAGTAAGGAGAAGAGAAGAAAATAGAATAAGGGAGAGAAGAGAGAAGACAGAATAATCCTCTGGAACTGTGTAATAATTGACTATTTAATTATACTTTATAAAATGTAAATAAATGTAATTAAGTCTGGGTATGAATGAATATTTTAGAGTGTTGCTCCTGGGAGAGTAAAGGAATGAAGTCATAATTATGGGGCTATTTCCTCATGGGGTGCCCCCATAATATAGGATGAATATGATAAAAGTATGTTAGTGTCAGAAACTCAGTCTCTCTCTGTTAAACATCATTATTTTTAAAATGAAGGAAGACGTTGTCATTGATTGTACTAAGATTAAATATCCTCCAATGTTAATCCATTGAAATAAGAGAAATTTTGCCTTTCTCAACCCCAAGTAGAAATTCCAGGAAAACAAGCCCTCTTGAGAAACTCTTAGAGAGAACATAATACTTATTGCAAGCTACCTTCATTATTTCTCTTTATATTAATTTAATCATTCCTGCTAATAGGAAGGGACAGAGACACATTTGTTTTTACAACAAGTTTACTGAAAGGTACATATTTTATTCATGTGAAGAATTCATTTGGGCTTTTAAAAAAGACAAATCCACAGTTTAAGAGAAAACATTACACCTAGCTGCTAAGAGCAGGAACTATCTTTAGTTTTTCTTGTATCAGCTTAGCACTGAGTCTGGTAAATAGTAGCCCCCCCCCCCACACACACACACTTTAACCTTCTATCTTAGAATCAATACTAATTATAGCTCCCAACACAGAAGGGTGGTAAGTGCTAGGCAATGGGGGTTAAATGACTTGCCCAGGGTCACACAGCTAGGAAGTATTTGAGGCCAAATTTGAACCCAGATCCTCTTAATTCTATTATGCTACAAATCAGCCCCTAGTAAGTTCTTAATAAATGTTGCCTGACTGATTAATGTTAAGTCTTTGGTAACCCAGAGTGATAACAATAGTCTTCAAGGACTGATCTAATATACTGTCCTGACCAATGCACAAAGGAAGGAAATGAATAAAATGCCCTTGACCACAACTTTACAACATTTGATTTTTTTTCTAAAAACCTATCACTTTCCTTTCCCTTCCTGGGTCACAGAATCATATATTCAGTACTAGAAATTACCTGAAAGGTTCTATTATTTAATATAGTCCTTTTACAGATGATGAAATTGAGATGCAAGAAATGTGAAATTAAAAAAAAAAAACATCTATAGTACTTTCATGGTCAGAAAGGTATTAAATGGGAGGGCTAGGATTTGAATCCAGGTCCTCTAGCATTCAACTCCAAGACTCTTTATGCTGTATCAAAAATAGTAGTATGTTGAATTTATTCTTTATGTTGAAATATGATGGCGAGGGCTCTTTTCCTGATAATGGATTATAGGTAGTCCAATAACTCTTAAATTTCTCTCCTCAATCTATTTTCTTGGTCAGCTGATTTTTAAAATGATACAATTCACATTTTCTTCTATTTTTTTGAAAAAAATATTTTGATTTTGCTTTATTGATTCTTGAAGTCTCATAAAATCATCATCATTAGCTTCCACTTGTCCAATTCTAATTTTAAATAATTATTTTCTTCAGTGAGCTTTTGTACCTATTTTTCTAATCAGCTAATTATGCTATTTTTTTAAATCCCTTACCTTCTGTCTTAGAAGCAATGCTGCATATTGGTTCCAAGGCAGAAGAGTGGTCAGGGCTAGGTAACAGGAGTTAAGTGACTTGTCCAAGGTCACATCACATAGCTAGAAGTGTCTGAGGCCAAATTTGAACCTAGGACTTCTCATCTCTGGGCCTTTCTTTTATTCCACTCAACTACCCAGTTGCCCCCTAATTGTGCTTTTAGAAATTTCTTTTCTTAAGTGAATTTTTGTTCCTCTTTTGCCATTAGTACAATTCTGTTTTTAAGATATTTTATTCAGTTGTTTTTTTTGTGCCTTTTTTACCATGCCTTTAATTTTCTTCTCATAATTTTCTAATGTCATCTTATTTCTTTTCTCAAAGATTCCTCTACCACTCATCTCTTTTTAAAACTCTTTCAAGAATCCTTGGAGACTTCTTTGGTAGTTGGTTTCACATTGGTATCTTCTTCTGACTTTATGTCTTGGTCTTTCTAGCTACCATAATAGCTTTCTATGACCAATTTGTTGTTGTTGTTGTTGTTTGTTTATTTATTTTCCTAGCATATTTCTTCACTTTGAATTTTATGTTAAAGTTAGACTATGCTCACTTTGGTGTGTAGAGACACTGTTCCAAGCTTCAGGCTGTTTCATGCTGCTATTTTCAGAGCCAGTTCTGAGATAGTATGATCTGGGGAGAAATATGGTCACTGTTCTTCTGCTCTGCACTCTGGTCTTTATTCAAGAAGGCACCTGTCTCCCATGCAGTCACAAATGCCACTCCTCCTCTTGGCCTTGAAATAGTGACAAGAGACCCTGCTTCCTTGTGACCCACCACAAGAGTTCCTCTCCATCCTGAAACTAAGACATAAGCCTGCTTATAGGCAATAGAATTGCCAATCAGTAACAGCTGCATCAAGTGCCAGTAAAAGGTCCCCTATAATCTCTTTCTGGTCAGTTATCTGATCCCCTTACTGTCTGTGGACTGAGAGATCTCAAAGCTGTTGCTGCTGCTGCTGCTACTACTATCATAGCAGCCTCCAAGCCTATTGCTAGTACTTCTCCTGGGCTTTAGACCTGTGCCCACCATAATGTTACAGATCTGTCCTTCAAGTCTTCTAAATTATTTTAGGAAGAAAAATGTCTCCTTTTGACCTTTTGTTTGCTCTGCCATTCCAAAATTTTATTTGAGACCTTATTTTTAAATTATTTGGAGGAGAATATTGGGAGACTTCCATTGGTCCCTGGCCATTTTGTCTTTCTACTCAGTGGTAGGAGTAGATGATCAAAGTAAAAAATATATACAAAAAGATAGTTTAATATAAGAAAAGGATAAGAGAGGGCAAACACATATTTTGTGCCTTTGCACAGTAAAAACTTTAGGAATTTGTTGTATCTAGATATTGTAAGCACCAACTAACATCACAAAATTATAGTAAATTATATTTTAGTTGATTTTAACAAGTGTTCTTATAAGACATGTTGATGTAGTAATTATCCCTGAATCATTTTCTTGACTTGTTAGGTCACAAAACAATTAGTTTTAAGGAAAGAATAATAAAGAGAAAAAAGTATGATTTTAATTAAAAAAAAACAATTCTGAATTGAAGGGAATATCAAAAGCTTTGGTGTAGTTTTGAGGTTTAATCATATACCAGCACTGACTTTTGGAACACAGTGAATTTAGAGAAGTGGTCAGCAATGTTAAATTGGAAATATATGTCCAAAATGACATTGATACAGATTAGTTTAACTACTGTAAATTTATTTCCACAAGAAAACCAAAAGAGCTTAGAAAATATCTTGGGCAGCAAACATTAATTTATATGCCAAGCCAAGAAAGGTAGTGGTCCAGAGCAACCTGAACTGGTTCATAAGATCTTACAGAGAAGACTACCAGACAGTTATGTACAAGATTATCTCAAAACAAAATCATTAGATGATAAACCAGTTTACAGAAAACTTACTTTTTTAGCTGCATGACCTTAAGCAAGTCACTTTCCCTGAGCCTTTCATTCTCTGTAAAGTGAGAGGGTTAGTCTAAATGCTTTCTAAAGTCCCTTTCAGCTCTGACATGCTATACTTGCTCCAGCTTTTGGTCTTGGCACCACACTGAGTCTGTACACTTACCCCCAGCCCAGTCTGTCTCCCCATTTTTTCTTCCTCCTAAAGTTGCTTTTCACTAGAAAAAGACATCCAGCTTAGCAAAGTCCTCTCAAATGCATTTAAAGATAAAAATGGAAGGATGATAACATGGAAAAAATAGAACAGATTGAGTTTACAACTGTTTTCCACAACAAGAAACACCATGTTTGAAATTAAATATTATAGTCCCAGATATGCTTATAGAAAATGGAAACGACACTAAAGAGAACAAAGATAGGAAAACACATAATATTGGATCAAGTATATAGAGGCTTGAGGAGGTATAATTGTGAGAGTGTTAGGGGTGTGGTATACAAGGCATCTGAATGAGAAGGTATCAAAGAAATGCCAAAAAAATTCTAGACCTTATTAATAGCCTAAAAAGTGACCAAGATAACATCAACAATAACCAATCTATCTGCTTTATCTTCTACATATACAACAAATTTATATGGAGTCATCTATACTCAAATTAAAGATATCTTTGATAAGGATATTGGCATGAAATAGGAAGACATTCACAGACAATAATCAACAGTGGATTATACTTTTGCCCATCTCACAACTGAAACATATAGAGAATATAAGATCTTATTATACTTATTGTTTGTGAATTGGTATTTGATTTGGTATAAAAATTGCTACCTTAAAGACTCTCTTCCAAAATGATATAATCTATTCAATAAACATTTATTTCATGCATACTTTGTATTGGCATTGGAGATAAGAAGACAAAAAATGAATAATCTCTACTTTCAAGGAGCCTACATTCTATCAAAATCATTCAAAATTCCTTCAAAGACGTACAACAAAAATAATCCTTTCAATAAGCCTATAATCATAAATATCAGACATAAAAGAGAGGGATATTCATTCACTCAATTGAATCACTTGGGTGACGGTGGAGATTTAGTGCAGAATCCAAATTGGAGAATGTTTCTCTATGTCTGGCTAAGTTTTCCAGATGATTTTTTTTTTTTTGCAAATGAACTTGTGCTTGTTGTATCAAACTCTGGAGCACTGCAGGGTCTTCTGACAGATATTTATAACCAGTCAAAAGAGTTTGGGTTGGCCACCCCCAAACAGAAGACCTAATGTATAAAGAATATCAATTGTCCAGATTTTGACATGTACTTGAAAGGAAAATTATAGGGCTCATTCGTCACCATGTATAACTAGGATGGACAATACAGATCAATATCATGGCATCTTGTTCAACAGGTGGAATAAAGAAGGCTGGGTTGCTTTCAGGAAATTGAAATGTTCTTTTAATGATCTTAAGGTTTCCAAGGAAACAAAGACACACCTTTTAAATACCTACAGTCTACTGATGTTGTATGCTAGGGAAACAAGGAACACAGCAAGTAATTGAAAATGCATATAAAATAGAGCAATGTATAGCAAATTCTAGTAAGCTTCAATAAAACAACCAATGAAGAACTTCTAAGAACAGTTGTAAAATATTTCATTGAGGAAATGTTGACATTTCAGGAAGAGATAATGAATGGTCTGGTCACATAGCAAGGATATGTGGCTACAAGTGGACAGTTTGATTGCTCCATTGAGAATCTCACAATGTAGAAGAAAATGCAGATGGTCTCCAGTAGACCCCTTGTGGTGAACTTAAGGGAGGACATGGACAAGAGCTATACAGGATAGGATAGGAAGGTGATACGCATCTTTGGAGAAAACTCCCAAATTAATGAGGCCACAGATTTTTTTGAGTATCTTTAGTCTTAACTTAAATGACCTTCATTTCTGAGTACTACCCTTCTCCCCTCCCTAGGCAACCATACTTGGTACTGTGACAGAGGTTGGCACTAAAGGAAGAGTTTTCTCCTCCTTGGGGGAGGGGTCCCAGGAGTTTGGAATCTTAGGAGCAGAAGATTCTGGTTGGAAGAGCAGTTGCTCTCTCTCAGTCTGGAGAAGCTGAAGAGAAGAGGTTCAGGATGGTAAAGGGAACTGAATCTAGGAAATACACCTGATGTTTAGGGTTGGCTCAGAGAGAGGAGAGGGGGTTTGAGGATTTTCCCCCTTCTGCCTTCCCCCCCTTAGCTATGGCTGTTCTCTCAGATTTGCTCTTGTCCCTCTTATCCCCCCATCCACTACTCAAGATCAAAGGGTTTCTTCGTAGGAAGATGTCTCTCCCTTTGATCTCTTCACTTACATTTGATTCACAACTTGGGGAAAAGATAACTACTTTAATGTCAATTAAATCAGGGTAATACAAAGGAATAACTAGCAGGGGAAACAATAGGACAGGAAAGTGGGACTAAGGGGGTCCCTGTGTCTATCTAAAACCCTTTCCCTCCCTCCTCAAGTTTTGGGGGAACTAGGGCTTTGGCAGCCTGAGCCCCCTAAGAGAAAGTCAGGTTGACTCATCCTGGGTTTGGCCCCTTGACCACAGTTCAGACCCAGGGCAAGAGGAACTGAGGTAAAATCTGACAGAGATTCAAAATGCCTTTCTCAGGTTTCCTCTTCAGTGAGTCTCCTCAATTGGGAAATATTGGGGGGAAGGATTTCCAGTCACAAGCAGGAAATTCTCAGGAGAAAGTCTTATTCAACCTTCGCTCTTGGGCTTCTCCAGACTGAGAGAGACCAACTGCTCTTCCCGCCAGAATCTTCAGGTCTTCAAGATTCCAATCTCCTGGGGCCTCTCCCCCTGACGAGGAGAAAACCCTTTAGTGCCAGCCTCTGTCACAGTACCAAAGAATAAAAAGAAGGAAATAAAAATAGTTTGGAAAAATCAACCAAAACATAAAAAGACTCTGACCAGATTTGTAATATTTCATACTTTTAACACAACACCTCCCCCCAAAAGAAAAAAAAATGAGGGAAGTGAGTTTTCTCAGCTCCTTTTCAGAGCTTTTTGGTTATTTCAATTACATAGTAGCAGTTCTGAGGTTTTTGTTCTCTATATTTACATTATTGTTGTCATTGTATACTTTGTCTTCATAACTAGTGATAATTTGTTGCGGTTTAGTGTTATTTTATGACTTGGGAAATATAGTTCCCAAAAAGAAGGGGGGTGGTGATCAAGCTAGGAATAAGTATGCTTGACAAATAGAACTACTCATCTTTTGTGGGATTAAAGTTCTTATCTAATGATCCAAGACTCCTGTTTTATTGATAATAATAGACTCCATTTCATGGGAATTTTGCTTCTAATAAAAGTCATTACAAGCTTAAATGGGTTCTTAAGAATTGAAAAGATATCCTAAGTGAGGAAAGTGTTTGTAACACCTAGTGAGTTGTAAATATTTAGAAATCAGTCTACCAATGACCTGGACCACTGCTTATGTGCCTCTTGTGAAAAAAGCATGTTACTGAGTGAATGAATGCTGATTAACTTCCTCTTAAACAAAAGTAATACACTAGAAAGAACAGTTAGGTGGCACAGGATATAAAGTGGTAGACTTGGTGTCAGGAAGCTTATCTTCCTGAGTTTAAAGCTGGCTTTCAGACACTTACTAGGCAAATGATTGGGCAAATCACTTAACCCTGTTTGCCTTAGTTTTCTCATCTGTAAAAGGAGCTGGAGAATGAAATGGCAAATCCCTTCATTACCTTTGCCAAGAAAACCTCTCAAGGGGTCACAAAGAGCTGGATATGACTGAAATGACTCAACAACAGCAATAAGAAAAAGTTTTACTCTTCAAATCAAGGGACCAATCCTGGCTCCTTAACTTACAACTGTGGGATGTTAGGCGAATAACTTAATCCCTCAGAGCCTCAGTTTCCATGGTTACTAAATGGAGAACAATGATGCCTCACAGGGTTATTGATATTATCAAATAAATATTATGAAATTATATAAACACTTTGAAAATGTTAGCTGTCTTCATCAACCTCATTATTTGCTTTCTGAACCAATGAAAACCAACTATTGAAGGAAATTTCTTGTACTTTTTACTAAATGAAAGTATATTTTTTGTGATTGCTTCATGATCAACACCAATAATATCAAACTCCCTAAAGTAAATTATGGGTGGTGGGTGAGGGTAGAGGAAGAAAATAATTGGGATTTCAAAATTATACCTTCCAGGAGATTTTGTAGTGTCCCTCTCAATTCTACAGATGTTTCAGGAGCATAGATAATTTTTAATTTTTAATAAGCCTACATAGCTACTCTAGTATTGGTGAATTGAAACAATGTGGAGGGGGGGGAGAATTTTTGTGTACTTCTACGTCTCTAGGGAAGTACTGACTGGTAGAGAAGATTCACTGTCATGGTTCTAGGGGAAGAGAACATCGAACTATATGTCACCCTGAGCCTACTCAGTCACCTAGGGGGAGCATATCAGTTCTTCAGGAGAATTTCCATTCCTCAGACATTGGAAAGTTAACAAAGTTGAGCTTCCTGTCTGGATCTCTCCTTGATCATGACTTTCAGGTGGTCTAATAATTCTTAGATGGTCTCTCCTGGAACTACTTTTCAGGCTAGTTCTTTTTTCAGTGGGAGATTTCATATTTTCTTCTATTCTTCT
The DNA here is from genome assembly GCF_027887165.1 of Monodelphis domestica. Taxonomy (NCBI): domain Eukaryota; kingdom Metazoa; phylum Chordata; class Mammalia; order Didelphimorphia; family Didelphidae; genus Monodelphis; species Monodelphis domestica. Next base: position 89,507,062 of record NC_077227.1, read on the forward strand.
CATTTTGTTTTATTGTTTCTTGATGTCTCATGAAGCCAATAGTTTCTATTTGCCCAGTTCTAATTCTTAAATAACGAATTTCTTATGTGTGCTTTTAAACACTCCTTTTCTCCTTTCCTCTTTTCTTCAATAGATGATTGTGCCTCTTTTTTGATTTGACAAATTCTGCTTTCTAAGCTGTTTTCTTCTTGCATTACTTTCATTTCTTTTCTCCATTTTTCTTCTGCTTCTCTTATTTGATTTTTGAATACCTTTTTGAACTCTTCCAGCATCTGAGACCAATTCCCATTTTTCTTTGAAGTTTTGCATGTGGCTGCTTTGATCTCATCATCCCCTACTGTCTGTGTCTTGGTTAGGTGTTTCTTTTGATGTTTGCTTATTTTCTGAGCTTTTTTAAAACTTTTACTTTTATCTTAAGGGCAGACTGTTTTCAAGGTACAGAGTATGCACTTTTTTTTAACTTCACTTTTTTCCTTTTTGTTACCCTCAGTTTTAGCAACTTAGTTTTTCCAAGGTGACAGCCTGTGGACTGAAAGCTTGGAAAGGCACCTCTGGCAGATAATTTAGTCTCTTCTGGGGACTGCTCAGAGCATTGTTGGTCCTTCTTTGAAATGGGAACTTCAGACCTTTCTTTTTTAATTAGTTCACATTCATCATGACCTAGAGAAGCTTATATCTCACATGACTTTCATAAAATGGCTAGAATAGAATAATGTTTTGGTATCAACTTTGTACCATAGCAGGTCTTTATATATATATATATATATATATATATATATATATATATATATATATATATATTTATTTATATTTATTTATATTTATTTATTTATTATTTATATATATTTATATATATTTATATATATATATATATAATTTAACTTTCATTGATTCACAGAATCCTATGAAGCCAGAGGCAGCTAGGTGGTAGAGTGAGTAGAATACTCGGCCTGGAATCAAGAAGATCTAAGTTTAAACCCAGGCTCAGAAACTAGCTGAGTGATCTTGTGCAAGTCAACTTGATTTGCCTTCCCATAAGATGAGCTAGAGAAGGAAATAGCAAACCATTCCTTCCATTTTGTGGAAATTTGGAGGAAACAGTATCATTTCAGAAGCCTTAGAACAAGTGTAAGGAATGAAGCACCATAGATGTCATGGGTCTCCTCTGATCCTTTCCATTACCAAGAGTCACTTTTAGAAATTTTGATTCATAAGATTAGTCATTGTATATTCTTTATTTAACTCTTTAAAAATAAACTTTTTTTGTAAGATGCATTTTAAAATACCAGCATTTTTTGTAAGAAAATCCCAAAAAGAGGCCACAAAAAGTTGGACATGACTGAAAAATGGCTAATCTACAACAACATGGGGTCATGGGTCATGAAGGAAGCTAATAATAACAATAAAATATAGTTTTTATATAGCACTTTGAGGTTTGCAAAGTACTTTACAAATATTATCTCATTATTATCTTCAGAACACTAAGTAGATACTATCATCATTATTTTACAAATGAGGAAACTAAGGCAGAGGTTAAATGACTAATCTAGAGTCACAGAGCTAATAAGTATCTGAGGCAAGAGTTAAACTTTTAAAATTTTTTTACCTAAATCTAGCACTCTCTCCACTGTGCCACCTAGCTTAAGTTATTAAAACTGATTAAAAACAAAAACATTAAACCAAATTCACAGACCCCAGGTTAAGAATCTTTGATTAAGGGCTCGATTTCTAAGATCCCTTTCCAATCTAAAATTCTATGAAAATATTTTGCTCTTCCTTAGCTTCTTCAGGCCTCTCCTCTACAAAACTCTGTCCTCTTTCTCCCTTCAGTTGTTTTTTTCCTTCTACCCTAGTTCTCTTTGGAACCTAAGAAGCTAACATCTTTACTCAAATATGGGAGGTGTGGGTAGAAAGAAATCAATGCAGAAGTAGCTCTCCCAAACAGTGTTAAGAATGAACAAAAAACACACTGTAAAGATATTATCACAAATGGAACAATAGATTCTTTTCATGGAATAAAATGAAGCTATTTTGCAAGAGGTTGATATTTTAAAAAAATGAGGACTTCCTGTTATTTGACAATTTAGAAACAAAACCTCAAACTCTTATTCCCTGTTGGTGCCAAAGATCTATTTATTTGAGCTAGGGAAGTGTGTCAAGTTAACTTACTGGAATAGAACCTGGGACTTTTGTAGCAAAAGTTATGGGCATGACAATTGACTGAGAAATGGATCAACAAATTGTGACACATGGATGATACTATTTTTCCAAAAGAAATTATGAAAATAAAGAATTCCAAGACAAATGGGAAAATTTATACAAATATTAAGAACTAAATGAAAAGAACTAGGAAATAAATACAATAATTACATTAAAAGAAGCAGAAATAGCAATAAAATAAAGCTGAATGCTGTTTAACTATGATAATTAAATTTGGCTCCAAAGAAAGTTGAGAAAATGTATCTCTCTCCCTTCACTGCTGATTTGGAGGACTATGGATACAGAATTTTGCATATATATTAGACATTAGACTGAAAGCATTTTTCCTATATTTTAAAATCTTTGTTACAAAAGATAGCTTACTGAGTAGAAAAGAAATATTTGGAAATTAGTGAGCTATAATACAAAAAGTTATCATAAATATAAGATTACATTTTTATAATTATATGCCCAGATCTTCTGCTAGATTTGCTAACCCTGCTCTAGAAACACTAGGTGGGAGAGATGGGGCAAGTAACAACCCTGTCCTTTCCCCTAATCTTTAAGTAATGATACTAGGGTACTAGGTATAGATGGAATTCTTCAAAATTTGAAGATGCTATGAAGCTGAAAGAGATAATACATTGGACAAGAAACAGAATTCAAAAGATCTTAGTCTCAAACATTCACTAGGTATGATAAAATGAATCTTAAAAGGAATAAATATTCCTATATTGGGGTTCATGGAATCTCCTCCTCAAATACAGAATGAGGGGCATCTTTAAACTTTAACAAACTTTGAAGACTTTTTTTAAAACCTTGGAAGTTTTAGCAGACTTCAACCTAAATACGAATCAACACTGTGATGAGTCAGCCAAAAAGCTAAGATGATCTTGAATAGATCTGAGAATGCAATGTCTAGACCAAGAGACATGGAAATTCTTCTGTACCCCTGACTTCTGGAGAATTAGGTTTAGCTCTGACAATTAGCTGGAGAGGCAGCAGGGGGATAGTGGATAAGAGCTAGCCTTAGAGTGAGAATGACTTGGGTTTATTTCATCGCTGGCACATCCTGGCTATCTGTCCTTGGGCAAATCATTTAAACCTCTCAGGATGTCAGGCAATTTTCTAAGGCTAAGTTGAAAAACATTTGAAGATTTGCATTGGTAGAGTTAGTATCTTCACTGGGAAGCCTCTACTCTGATGCCATTTTATTTCTGATTCCCTCCAAAAATCTGAGTAAAGTAAATTCAGAGGAGAGTGACCAGGTAGATGAAGACGCAAGATCACCTCTGTCAGGCAGTGAAAGTTTCCTCATCAGTTCTCAGGAACCTAGGATGTTAGTAATCTTATTATGCCATGGGCCCCTTTGGCAGGCTGCCAGAGGGGTGGTAGTTGCAAGATGTAAGTAGATATGTGTGTGTGTATGTGTGATATGTGATACAGGTGATCATTTGAGGAAGGAGAGCAGACTAACTACTTGTTTCATCAGAAGAAGCTTCTGTTGATGCCTGTGGACTCCTCACAATGATTTTAAGTGCTCAAAATAACATACATAGGATCATTAAGGAAACCAATTATACTGAGCTATAGTTATCAATATTAAGTTTTAAAGCAAGTTTGTGGATGCCAGGTTAAGAACTCCTGTTCGGAAATCATGGTTGATTAAGTTCTGACAGTCCTTTCACACGTCTTGTTGTTCAGCAAGAAACCCAAACCCCAAAAGTCTTTCTCCTTTACTTTTCTCCTTGCACACATGCCTGTCTTAAGCTCTTTCCTAAAACAAGGTAATGTCCCTTTCATTTGACTACAATATTTCAAGATGCCATACTGGGTTGTATGGGATAATGGGAAGAAAGTATGAGAAGTGTTATTTTTTCACCCATTTAACTCTTTTCTTTTTAAAATTAAAAAAAAAGTTTCCCCAGATTACATACAATTCAATTTACAGTAATTATTTTCTGGCATGTTCTTTCCCTCATTCCCACCCCTCTTCTCTCCCCAACACCAGCTAATATGATCTAGATTATACATTTGTTATTATACAATATCTATTTCCATTTTCATCATGTGAAAGAAGAAACATGTCTCTTTGTGAATCTTAAAAGTTCTCAAACCCTACTTCAGAAGATTTGGTTAAGACCATTCTCCATTTTAAACAATGAAGGGATTTAGTCAGGAATGTGAGAACATTACTCCACCAATACTTAAGCATACTTTGGGGGAAGATAAAGTTGTAAAACTCCTTACTGAACAATGAAAAAGTACTTAACTCATACTTATAGTGAGGCAAAACCCTTGAGTTAGGTCTATTTTTAGATCTAATACAAAAAGGTGCTAAGTACCTATGAAGGTCAGGCAACTTGCAAAATTGAAAGGGGCAAAGAGGTGTGAACTTACTCAGAAGTTTTAGTCTACCCAGAGAAGTTGAGAACTAAAGAAGGTGTGAATTAAGAACGGTCAGCCTTGTGAAAACATCTACTGTGATTGGTAGATGTGAGAACTTAGGGGAGGTGACATAGGAAAAAATTCTCTTTAAAAGGAGGTCATAAAAGGCCTCTGGGAATTTCAGCTTGCCAAAGCTGAATTGGAGGGCTCGGTGGCTGAACTTAGTGGAGCTGAGGAGCTAAACTAGAAGGTGTCCCTGAACACTAGACTCTTGCTTGGAAGGATCTTGTGGTGAGTGTATTAAAGACTGACTGACCTCTCTCTTAGGACTTAAGCCTAGGCTGATCTAGCCCCTTTCTCATTATTTCCTCTTACTCTCTCTCTCCCTTCCTTAATTCCTTAATTTGTATTAATTAAAATCTCTATAAAACCCAGCTGACTTAGGTATATTTCATATTTGGGAATTTTCCCCTGGCGACCACTTTATATTTGATTTAACTCAAGACGCTGTCTTGAAACCATACTTCTGTGGTAACAGCTTATGCCAACCACTATTTTAATTGTCACATCTTACACTAGAGAAAAATTCATGGAGGAAATGAAGTGAAGAGCATCATCCTTCTACCTGCATTTAGATTTCATCACTGCTTTCTATAGCAGTGGATAGCCTTTTTGGTTGCGTTCCTTGGCGTTGTCCTGGATCCTTGCTTTGCTGGTAATTGTTAAATCATTTACAATTGATCATCATACTTTATTGCTGTTACTATGTACAAAGCTATCCTGGTTCTGTTCACTTTACTTTGTATCATTTCATCTAAGTCTTTCCAGATTTTTTTGGTGATCATCTTATTGGTTCACTTCTTCCTATTTTGGAGGCCACCACATGAATTCAGGCCCTTGCCATTTCTTAACTACACTCTCACAACATTTTCTTAATTGTGCTTGTGGCTTCCAGTCTTTTCTCTCTTTGATCCATGTCATATCATTTCTCAAGAAATTTTACTCTTACCTTTGGTAATTTGAGTCTCTTATGTTGTTCAATCATTTTTTTCCATCATGCCCAACTCTTTGTGGCCCTGCTTGGGGTTTTCTTGGCAAAGATACCAAAGTGGTCTACAATTTCCTTCTCCAGCTCATTTTACAGATGAGGAAAGAGAAGCAATCAGGGTTAAATGACAGCTAGAAAGTGTCTGAGTTCACATTTGAACTCAGGAAGAGGAATTGTCCTCACTCCAGGCCTGGCACCCTAGCCACTATGCCACTTAGCTTTTCCTTCATGTACTTTATATTTTAGAAACTGACCCATTTTCTGCTCCCTGAGGATGGATTTCTATCCCCTTTCTCCTTGACTTTGTAAAGGTTGTGTACTCCACTACCCAAAACCCTTTGCCTGGAATGCTCATATATATCCCCAGGCCTCCTTGAAATCTCTGGTTACTTTTCATGATCAGCTCATTTGTCTATGGGAGGCCAAGTCAGGCTATTCTCCATCCTCAAATAATCACACATATCACATATCATACATAGAAACTTATACCTACTTATATTTTCTTATCACTATCCCTCCATCAGACTGTAACCCTTTGGAGGGCAGAGCCATTTTCCATTCTCTCTATATTAGCCCAGTACATAGCATTGCACAAAATCAGTGTTGAATAAATTTTTGTTCATTTGGATTGGAAGAAACTTGTATTCACAACTCAGTGGTTCTTTGATCAGGCGATCTGATCTGTGCCTCAGATTTCCTCTGCTTAAGAAAAACAGTGAGGGCAGGGGTGGGTGATTGGATTAGATTATCTCTACGATTTCCTCTTTTTTTAGTTTACTTTTTCTAAATTTATAATTGCATTGGAGAGATTAAAGATTTAGACAATTTCTATGAAGATTATGGATTTAAATAGGTTTCTAAACTTTCTAAGTATTCTATGTTTCTAGTTCTCTTAAGAGAACTTTTTATTATATTTTGATTATATGTTTATTATGAGATAACTGTTAATTGCTCTATTTAGAACCCAACCACAAGCTAATAAATTTAGGTACATCCAACAAATGTATTTTTGTAGTTTTGTAACTGGATTGTACTTCCATTCATGTATGTTGTTCCTAAAAGGTGCTAAAGTGAGAATTGAGTGGAATAATTAGAGCTGATTGTGCTGTACATTAGAAAGAACAATGGCTCTAGGTTCAAATCTTACCTCTGACCCTGACTACCTTGTGAAACTCAGTTCTCGTTACCCTGTTGTCCTCATTATTTTCTTCAGTGAGATGGATACACATTGTGGCACAAACGTAATGGACTTCTCTACTAGCAGCAATGCAATGATCCAGGACAATTCTGAGGGACTTATGTGAAAGAACACTATCCACATCCAGAGAAAGAACTGTGGAAGTAGAAACACAGAAGAAAAGCATATGATTGATCACATGGTTCATTTGGGAAATGTTTGAGGATGTAGACTTTAAATGATTACTCTAGTACAAATATTGATAATGTGGAAATAGATATTGATCAATGATACATGTAAAACCCAGTAGAATTGCTCATTGGCTCTGGGAGGGGGGAAGGAGAGAGGGAAGGGAAAGAACATGAATCATGGAACCATGGAAAATATTCTAAATTAATTAATTATAAAAAAATAAAGTAAATATTTGAAGTTTGTGACATTGGGCAAGAAATTTTAAAAATCACTTCTGTAAAATAAAAGCATTGGACCAGAGGATTCCTGAGGTCCTAGAAAGAGGTCTGTGTGATCCTGAAACTTTTGACCTCACCCTGAAATATTTATAGGGCTGGAACATAATGGACACTTAATAGAAGTAGCTAGGTGGCATCATAGAGAAGAATTTCGGATTTGGAGGAAGGAAAGAGTGAGTAAGTTTCATACTTTCTAGCTGTGTGTCCCTAAGCAAACTATTTGACCTTCACTTTAACATATATAAAATGGGAATAATAATAGCACCTACCTTGAACTCTTGTAGTTAGAATCACATGGATAACTTATGTCAAGTGCTTTGCACACCTTAAAGAGCTACATATAAAGAAATGCTTGTTTGATTGAATTCAGTGACTTCCTTCATTTGGGCAAAGTTCCATATGGTGCATTTAAGCTGTTCCTTTAAGGCTGGTGAGCATGGGTAAACTCTTACCATTGAATACTTTCCTGTAGGAGGCTGCCTCCTCAGGTAGGTTGATTTTAAATCTCTTAATCAGGAAGATTGGATCTTTGAAACACCACAATGTTTCCTGTGGGTTAGAATCTGACCCTCGGGGAGTTCGGAGATTATTTTTTTCATTTTGTGACCTTGGGCAACTGGCTAAGGACACATTGGCTTCCTTCTCTGGGAAATCCCTAAATTTTCTCTAAGTGGGAAAGGCAAGACCTTAAGGTGTAAGATCTTATGTCATTGGCATTCATGTTCACTCCTTTCTGCTTGTGGTGCTCTCTTGAAGTGGATGTGACACATGCCTCAGCAGCAAGTTGCCTCACACTGGGCACTGTGACAATTGTCTGGCTGTAGAGACTGTAGGGGGAAAGAGAGCCATTTGCTGTTTGTACCGCACTTTCCCCGCTCTGCTTGCTGATAAACTCACAGCATGGATTCCCAGAGATACTCCTTGGAGGCTACACTGTTCCCCTATAAGCTGCCATTCTTTTTCTGAATTATTTTTTATTGTCACTAATGGGATATAGATAGATCCTAGACCTCGGCTTTCCTTCAATATAGGGATCTTCTTGGCAAAGAATTTAATTTACAACATATTGTTCATGAAAATTATTTTCTATTTCAAAACTTTTCCCCATAGTAATATACTCTTCTAATGCAAATCATACCTCACTGAGATTTTCTTTTCTTTTTAGCAAATTGATCTGACCCTAGCTGTTTCCTGTGCCGGAGATGTACCTCCAGCCTTCTTTGGCTTTATTAAAGATTCAGCTCAAAACCTACTTTCTTCAGATGGTGTTTCTGATCCTTCTTACTCTAAGTCCTTCCTCCCCTGAGATGACCTCCTAGATTCTCTCTCTCTCTCTCTCTCTCTCTCTCTCTCTCTCTCTCTCTCTCTCTCTCTCTATCTCTCTCTCTCTCTCTCTCTGTTTCTCCCTCCATTCCTCTTTTTTCTTTCTCACACACACATATATACACACACACAGAGACAGAGACAGAGAAAAAGAGACAAAAATACAGAGAGGCACACAGAGTTGTATTACTCTTTCCTACTTAATATGCCATTCTTAGAGGCAGCAAATTTTTTAAACCCTTGATTTGTGTCTTAGAATTGATACTAAGTATCTGTTTCAAGGCAGAAGGGCAGTAAGGGGTAGGTATTTGGGATGAAGGCTTGGTGCTCTATCCAATATAATACCTAATTCTGTGTTTGTGTATGTGTATGTATATGTGAGTGTATATATATATATGTGTGTGTGTGTGTATTTATGTTTATACCTGCATATAGACATGCAGACCTATATACATATACATTATATATGCATATTATATATAGTAGTAGTCTCTTGGTAACCGAGGATGACGATTGTCTTTGTGCGTTTTCATCTATGATAGATGAGTGTGCACAAAGACACTTGTGCGTGAAGGAGATTTAAGTGGAAGAGTCAATGCACAGAGACAGTCCCACTCTCTCGGCATTGGAAGCCTGGGTCCAGTGGCACGAAAAGTCGTTACACCTGGAGACTTCCTCAGCTGCACTGGATAGCCATGTTGTCTTTTGTGCTCCACCACGCCCTAAGCACTCCACAGTGCTTTGCTGCGTCGCCATCTCAGCCGTTGAACCTTCTTATTGGTTTCTTCCGCCTGTTCCGCCAAACAGTCTTCACATGCTGGGTGATCAAAGCCCTGGTTCACCAGGGGTCAATGACCTGATGGCTACCCTCACAAGGTTTAGCCGGCCTGTCGAAGCCGTTGCCCGGGGTGAGGCTGCTGCCGCATGCTAGCAGCTACTGGGAGCCACAAGTGAGAGCTGGGTGTCAGGTGGGGGTCAGAGGCTGGAGAGCTGCCCTAGGAGGGCACTACAAGCCCTCCATACCAGAGATACTACCCCTCCCTGAACACCCCATAATACCATATTATATATACATATGTTATATATATATACACATACATGTATATATATCCTCTGTCTATCTCTCTATATATCTATATATCTATCTAGATAAATCACATTTCCTATAGAATATAAGATCTATATAGATAGATGGACCAAATAGATAGACACACAGATGGACAGGTAAGAGAGAGAGAGAGAGAGAGAGAGAGAGAGAGAGAGAGAGAGAGAGAGAGAGAGAGAGAGAGAGAGAGAGAGAGAGAGAGAGAGAGAATTTGAGAATTTTTCCTATAGAATGTAAGGTCATGAGATGATAGCCTTGATGTTCATGCTATCTCTCCACATTTGGTCCTGATTCATTCTGAACAGCCTTAAATTTTAGGCTAACATAGCACTAAAGTCTATACAACTCCTTTTTTATCTGTTCTGCTTAAGTATTTTCCTTATCATCTTTATCATTTTTGTTTTATTTCTCTGGATAACTTTCTAGTGGGATCTATATCTCCTACCCTAAGACCACAGTTTTATAAAGTCTCTTAGTTATATTTGTTAACAAAACCCCAGACTCAATCTACCCAGTACCTAGGGAAAGAGACTATTACTTGTCTTTTCTGTTTTGAAACTTTTTCAGTGAGAAACCAATTCTCATATTTGCCAATCTTTTTTTTTTTAAACCAGGATTATCACATAGACCTGGACTCTGCTAAGAAGGTACTCTTTTCCTACCACTTCTGTGAATTTGATCTTTTAATTATATGTTGGGTAGAAATATTTATAGGTCTTAAGATTTAGAAGGGTGAATTCTTATGACAATATCATGGAGCCTGATGTGACAGAATTGGAAAGAAAGAGACTCCCTTGGGCATTTTTTGTGGGAGTACAAAATATCTTTCTCTTCACTTTGTCTTATACCTAACTTTTATCTAGGTGAAGTTTTCCTTATTTTATAGTTTTGATATTTGTAGATCATCCAGACCCTTTTTCACTGGCTACTTAGAGCTTCTAGGGTAGAGAGAAGAAGCTAAAGTCATCCACTGTATCCTGAGCCAAGAGCAATCATCTTGATCTTTATCTTACCACTAGAAATCAATGGCTCTAAAAGAGAGTTAAATCAATGACTTTATGCACCTCTGTCTCTCTTAAATGCAATTTATGGACCAATCAGAAGATATCACCATTGATGTAATTTTGGTCCTCTTCAAGTACAAAGAACAACAACTACCATCTCAGTTATATTTATTTTATCTTCCCAAATACTGTATAAATTCCTCAAGCACCAAGTATTTACATTCTTTTTATTCATCCCCTTTTTGGTTCATAATGGAACACAAGCCACATTAAAATATTTATATATATATATTTGGGGGGATGGAAATAATTTTATTTTGCTCAAAAACTAAAGAAAATCATATTTGTGAAAAGCAAAAGTTGGTATAGGCAATGTTATGAAAGCAAAGGGAATGAGAATATCATTAATACTACAATAATTGCACACTCTGTATAACTCTAAATCATTTCAAGCAGGGAACATGAAATGGAATTCTAGATAGTACTTTCTTCTGCCAAACATATTTGAGAGTAATTGGAAGTGAAATGTGGAGCTAGTTCTTACACAATCAAGTACTATGGACCTCAATTTCCTACTTAAAAACTATCCAGTTTCCATCCACCCCAAAGTAGAATCAAAATGCAATTTACTAACAACTATTTTACATCATTTCATTCTTTCAAAGATTATAACAGCATTTCATTTTATTAAATTTAAAAAGATCTTGGATCTTAATAATCTCTTGCTTGGTTGAATTTTTGATTGACTGTATAACATTTGACAAAAACCTTTAGATGCCTGCATTCTTAAACCACTCCATTTGCCAAGTAGAGACATTTTAAACTCAGATGTGGATGCCGAGTTCTAATTTGGGTTTCTAAAGCACTTTTCATTTTATGCCACTTTTCATCTAAAAATATCAAGAACTTTATTTCCTTTTATGTAATATCTTCAAATTGCTATTTCCTACATTACTTAGGAATATCATTTCCAGAAACTTATTCCCTATAGAAGTGTTTTAGAAGCGTGTATATCAATGGAATGCTTTGCTATCTTTTTTTAAACTGGATAAACTTGGAGAAAACGCTAGTTTCCAGACAGTGTATATTTCAGACACAAAAAAAACTTTACAAACAGAATTATTTGTTAAAATACGTGAAGGGATGCTATATGTGTATATTGCAATATGATTAATGAAGTCAACTCAAATGGCATTGTGCAACTCTTACAATTGTCTGTGACCATTCATATGTATCAGACAATTACATCCATACATAGATCTTTCTATGGGCGAAGGAAGTTTCTTAAAGTTTAGAAAAATGACTCATTTTTTTCTTTTTGCATACTATTTTAAATCTTATAATAATGAAATAAAATATATAATATTATAATATATAACATGATATATAGTATGCATAATATATAATAATATATATAATCAAAACTATAGCAATACTAAATATAAGAATACATACATTAGCTGGAAAATGCATCATAAATTATATATGCACTTGAAAGCTAAGAACATCACACAATATAATAGACCCTTCTGCTCCAAGCACCTAGCTTTTTTAAAGGAATGTCTAAGCAAATTCTAGGTCAACACTAACAATAAACTATCTACATTACTTCTGCTGTGCTAAACTCATGTTGACAAGCTTCATTTATTAGATAAATACTTTAATAACAAAGCCTTTGGCAAGTGGTTCCTATAATTCAACTCAAGAAGATAGACCCTACATTACAGAACTTCTTCTGTCTTATTACTTTGCTTTAAGGTAGACAGTACTTAGGAATGTTTCTGATTATAGAAGTTGAAAATATAATTTATTAAACTAAGAATTCTATATTACTGAAGGGAGCATGGAATACTGAATAAAAGGAACTTGTCTTGATGCAAGGGAAACCTAGGTTCAAATCCTGCCCCTGGCATATATATATATATAGTGTGTGACCCAGGGAAATTTAATTTATTTAACTAATAAGTACCTCAAGTAATTTCTTTCCCCCCCCCCATCCCTACTTTTATTTTATTATATTTTTTGAAAATTTTATTTAGTCAATTTAGAACATTATTTCTTGGTTACAATAATCATATTCTTTCCCTCCCTCCCCTCTGCCCATCCCTTCCCATAGTCAACACATAATTTCACTGGGTGTTACATGTGTCCTTGATCAGAACCTATTTCCATGTTGTTAATGTTTGCACTAGCATGTTCATTTAGAGTCTACATCCCCAATCATATCCCCCTCGACCCATGTAATCAAGCAGTTGTTTTTCTTTGGTGTTTTCTGCTCCCACAGTTTTTCCTCTGCATGTGGATAGGAACAACCCTCTGAGTTGTTCAGGATCACTGCATTGCCACTAATGGAGAAGTCCATTACATTTGATTGTACCACAGTGTCAGTCTCTGTGTACAATGTTCTCCTGCTTCTGCTCCTTTTGCTCTGCATCAATTCCTGGAGGTCATTCCAGTCTCCATGGAATTCCTCCACTTTATTATTCCTTTGAGCACAATAGTATTCCATTGCCAACATATACCACAATTTGTTCAACAATTCCCCAAATGAAGGGCATCCCCTCATTTTCCAATTTTTTACCACCACAAAGAGTGTAGCTATGAATATTATTGTACAGGTTTTTTGCTTATTATCTCTTTGGGGTATAAACCCAGCAGTGCTATGGCTGGATCAAAGGGCAGACAGTGTTTTAGGGCCCTTTGGGCATAGTTCTGAATTGCCCTTCAGAATGGTTGGATCAATTCACAACTCTACCAGTGGTGCATTAATGTCCCAAATTTGCCACATCCCCTCCAGCATTTATTACTTTCCTTTACTGCCATGTTAGCCAATCTTCTAGGTGTGAGGTGATACCTCAGAGTTGTTTTGATTTGCATCTCTGATTATAAGAGATTTAGAACACTTTTTCATGTGCTTTTTAATAGTTTTGACTTCTTTTACTAAAATTTTCCTATTCGTGTCCCTTGCCCATTCATCAATTGGAGAATGGCTTGATTTTTTGTACAATTGATTTAGCTCTTTATAAATTTAAGTAGTTAGACCTTTGTCAGACATTTTTGTAATGAAGATTTTTCCCCCAATTTGTTGCTTCCCTTCTAATTTTGGTTGCATTGGTTTTGTTTGTACAAAACCGTTTTAATTTAATGTAATCAAAATTATTTATTTTACATTTTGTGGTTTTTTTCTAACTTGTTTGGTCTTAAAAATCTTTCCTTTCCCAAATATCTGTCATGTATGCTATTATGTGTTCACCTAATTTACTTATAGTTTCCTTCTTTTTATTCAAGTCATTCACCCATTCTGAGTTTTTCTTCGTGTTGGGTGTGAGATATTAATCCAAACCTAATCTTTCCCATACTGTCTTCCAATTTTCCCAGCAGTTTTTAACAAATACTGGATTTTGGTCCCCAAAACTGAGATCTTAGGGCTTATCATAGACAGTCTTGCTGAGGTCACTTATCTCAAGTTTATTCCATTGATTCTCGTTTTTTTCTCTCAGACAGTACCATATTGTTTTGATGACCATTGCCTTATAGTATAGTTTGAGATCTGGGACTACAAGGTCACCTTCCTTTGTATTTTTTTTTTCATTATTAGCCTGGATATCCTTGATCTTTTGCTCTTCCAAATGAACTTTGTTATGGTTTTTTCTGATTCAGTAAAAAAAAGTGTTTTGGTAGTTCAATGGTTATGGCACTAAATAAGTAAGTTAATTTGGGTAGGATTGTCATTTTTATTATGTTAGCTCATCCCACCCATGAGCAATCAATGTTTTTCCAATTGTTTAAATCTAGTTTTAATTGTGTGGAGAGTGTTTTGTAGTTGTGTTCATATAATTCCTGTGTTTGTCTTGGCAGATAGATTACTAAGTATTTTATATTGTCTAGGGTAATTTTAAGTGGAATTGCTCTTTCTAATTCTTGCTGCTGAGATGTGATGAAAATATATAGAAATGCTGATGACTTACATGGGTTTATTTTGTATCGTGAAACTTTGCTAAAGTTATTGATTATTTCAATTAGCTTTTTGGTTGAATCTCTAGGATTCGTTAAGTAGACCATTATATCATCTGCAAAGAGTGAAAGCTTGGTCTCCTCATTGCCTATTTTAATACCTTCAATTTCTTTTTCTTCTCTAATTGCTACTGCTAGTGTTTCTAGTAAAATGTTAAATAATAGAGGTAATAATGGGCATCCTTGTTTGACTCCTGATTTTATTGGGAAGGCTTCTAGTTTATCCCCATTGCAGATGATGTTTGCTGATGGTTTTAGATATATACTGTTTATTATTTTTAGGAAAGGCCCTTCTTTTCCCATGCTTTCTAGTGTTTTCAATAGGAATGAGTATTGCATTTTGTCAAAGGTTATTTCTGCATTTATTGAAATAATTATGTGATTTATGTTGGTTTGCTTGTTAATATGGTTAACTATGTGGATGGTTTCCCTAATATTGAACCATTCTTGCATTCCTGGAATAAATCCTACCCGGTCATAAAGAATAACTCTCGTGATCCCTTGTTGGAATCTTTTTGCTAGTATTCTATTAAAGATTTTTGCATCTATGTTCATTAGGGATACTGGTCTTTAGTTTTCTTTCTCTGTTTTTGACATGACTGGCTTTGAAATAAGTACCATATTTGTGTAGTAAAAGAAATTTGGTAGAACTCCTTCTTTGCTTATTCTGTCAAATAGTTTGTATAATATTGGGATTAGTTATTCTTTGAATGTTTGACAGAATGCATTTGTGAATCCATCTGGTCCTGTGGATTTTTTCTTAGGGGGTTCTTTGATGACTTGTTCAATATTTTTTTCTGATATGAGGTTGTTTAGGTATTCTATATCTTCCTCTGTTAATCTGGGATATTTATATTTTTGTAAATAGTCATCCATATCACCTAGATTATCATATCTAATGCCATATAATTGAACAAAATAGTTTTTAATTATTGACTTAATTTTCTTTTTTATTAGAGGTGAGGTCTCCCTTTTCATCTATGATACTGTAAATTTGGTTTTCTTCTTTCCTTTTTTAAATTAGTTTAACCAGTACTTTGTCTATTTTATTTGTTTTTTTCAAAGTACCAGCTTCTAGTCTTATTTATTAATTCAATAGTTCTTTTGATTTTGTTAATTTCTCCTTTGATTTTTAGGATCTCTAATTTAGTTTTCATCTGAGGATTTTTAATTTGTTCACTTTCTAGTATTTTAATTTGCATTTCCAATTCTTTGATCTCTGCCCTCCCTAATTTGTTAATATGTGAATTCAATGATATAAATTTCCCCCTGAGTACTGCTTTGGCTGCATCCCATAGATTTTGAAAGTATGTGCCATCATTGTCATTTTCTTCAATGAAATTATTAATTATTTCTATGATTTGTTCTTTAACTAACCAATTTTGGAGAATCAATGTTTAATTTCCAATTAATTTTTTATTTGACTCTCCATGTACCCTTACTAATTATTATTTTCATTGCATTGTGATCTGAGAAGGTTGCATTTATTATTTCTGCTCTTTTGCACTTGTTTGTAATGCTTTTTGTTCCCTAGTACATGGTCAATCTTTGTGAATGTACCATGTGCTACTGAAAAGAAGGTATATTCCTTTTTGTCCCTATTTATTTTTCTCCACATGTCCACTAACTCTAATTTTTCTAAGATTTCATTCACTTCTCTTACCTCTTTCTTATTTATTTTTTTGTTTGATTTATCTAGTTCTCATAGAGGAAGGTTCAGGTCTCTCACTAGTATAGTTTTTCTATCTATTTCATCCTTGAGCTCCACTAGTTTCTCTTTTAGAAATTTGGATGCTCTGCCATTTGTTGTATACATGTTGAGTACTGATATTTCCTCATTGTCTATACTGCCTTTTATCAGAATATAATTACCTTCTCTATCTCTTTTGACTAGGCCTATTTTTACTTTGGCTTTGTCAGATACCACGATTGAGACTCCTGCCTTCTTTTTCTCAGTTGATGCCCAATAGATTTGACTCCATCCTCTTACTTTTACCCCATGTATGTCAACCTTCCTCATGTGTGTTTCTTTTTTTTTAATTTTATAGTATTTTATTTGATCATTTCCATGCATTATTCATTAAAGACAAAGATCATTTTCTTTTCCTCCCTCCCACCCCCCGTAGCCGGCGCGTGATTCCACTGGGTATCACATGTGTTCTTAATTCGAACCCATTGCCATGTTGTTAGTATTTGCATTAGAGTGTTCATTTAGAGTCTCTCCTCTGTCATGTCCCCTCAGCCATTGTAGTCAGGCAGTTGCTTTTCCTCGGTGTTTCTACTCCCTCAGTTTGTCCTCTGCTTATGGATAGTGTTTTTTCTCCTAGATCCCTGCAGATTGTTCAGGGACATTACACTGCCACTAATGGAGAAGTCCATTATGTTTGATTATACCACAGTGTATCAGTCCCTGTGTACAATGTTCTCCTGGTTCTGCTCCTCTCATTCTGCATCACTTCCTGGAGGTCGTTCCAGTCTCCATGGAATTCCTCCACTTTATTATTCCTTTTTGCACAATAATATTCCATCACCAACACATACCACAATTTGTTCAGCCATTCCCCAATTGATGGGCATCCCCTCGTTTTCCAGTTTTTGGCAACCACAAAGAGCACAGCTATGAATATTTTTGTACAAGTCTTTTTGTCCATTATCTCTTTGGGGTACAGACCCAGCAGTGCTATGGCTGGATCAAAGGGTAGACATTCTTTTATCGCCCTTTGTGCATAGTTCCAAATTGCCCTCCAGAATGGCAGGATCAGTTCACAACTCCACCAGCAATGAATTAATGTCCCTACTTTGCCACATCCCCTCCAGCATTCACTACTTTCCTCTGCTGTCATGTTAGCCAATCTGCTAGGTGTGAGGTGATACCTCAGAGTTGTTTTGATTTGCATCTCTCTGATTATAAGAGATTTAGAACACTTCTTCATATGCTTATTAATAGTTTTGATTTCTTTATCTGAAAACTGCCTGTCCATGTCCCTTGCCCATTTATCAATTGGGGAATGGCTTGATTTTTTGTACAATTGATTTAGCTCTTTATAAATTTGAGTAATTAAACCTTTGTCAGAGGTTTTTATGAAGATTTTTTCCCAATTTATTGTTTTCCTTCTGATTTTAGTTACATTGGTTTTGTTTGTACAAAAGCCTTTTAATTTGATGTAGTCGAAATTATTTATTTTACATTTTGTGACTCTTTCTATGTCTTGCTTGGTTTTAAAGTCTTTCCCCTCCCAAAGGCCCCCCTCATTTGTGGTTTTTTTTCATTATTTCCCTGCATATCCTTGATCTTTTGTTATTCCAAATGATCTTTGTTATGGTTTTTTCCAAATCAGTAAAGAAATATTTGAGTTGTTTTGACTTATATTTCTCTAATCAGGAGGGATTTAGAACACTTTTTCATATGATTATTGATAGCTTTGATTTCTTAGTCTAAAAATTGCAAAATTTCCTATTCA
This sequence comes from Monodelphis domestica, assembly GCF_027887165.1. Classification (NCBI taxonomy): domain Eukaryota; kingdom Metazoa; phylum Chordata; class Mammalia; order Didelphimorphia; family Didelphidae; genus Monodelphis; species Monodelphis domestica. Next base: position 89,525,251 of record NC_077227.1, read on the forward strand.
TATCCATTGACTATTTGTCAACTGGGGAATAATTTGATTACTTATAAATTTGATTTAGTTCTTGATGTATATGAGAAATTAGACCTTTGTCAGAGAATTTTGTTATAAAAATTTTTCCATATTTGTGGTTTCTCTTCTAATTTTGTTTGCTTTGGTTTTGTTTGCACAAAACCTTTTTAATTTAATATAATAAAAAATTTTCATTTTGCATCTTATAATGCCCTCTATCTCTTGCTTGGTCTCCCCTTTCCCATAGATCTGACGAGTATACTATTCCATGTTCACCCAATTTACTTATTATTTTCTCTTTATGCTTCAGTCATATACCTATTTTGACCTTATCTTGGTATAGGATATATGATATTGATCTAACCCTAATTTTTGCTATACTGTTTTCCAATTTTCTCCATAGTTTTTGTCAAATAGTGTAATGCATTCATTTTTAATTATTTAATTAATTAATTTAGAATATTTTCCCATGGTTGCATCATTCGTGTTCTTTGCCTATCTCTCCCTGAGCCAACGAGCAATTCCACTGGATTTTAAGGAGTATAAATTTTACAGTATATCAGTCTCTGTGTACAATGCTCTCCTGGTTCTGCTCCTTTTTCTCTGCCTCTTTCCAGTACTTTCCTTTTCACACAGCTCAGCATACAAGTTCATTATTTCTTTCAGCATAATAGTATTCCTTCACCATCAGACACCACAATTTGTTCAGCCATTCCCCAATCAAAGAACACCTCATCCTTTTCCAGCTTTTTGCCAGCACAAAGAGTATGGCTCTCAATATTTTTGTACACGTATTTTTCCCTCTTATCTCTTTGAGGTACAAATCCAGCAGTTAATCCATTCATTTTAAAAGAGTAAGTTACTTACTTTCCAATTAATTTTTATTTTGTGTTTTCATGGTCCCTTATTTTATACAATTTTGTTGCATTATGATCTAATACAGATGCATTCAATATTTCTACTTTTCCACATTTAACTAATTTTTTTAGCATATTATATGATTAATTATTGTAAAGGTACCAGGTACCCCTTAGAAGTTATACTCATTTCTAGTTTTGTTCAATCCTCTTAGTTCTCTTCTTAGTCCCTCCATTATCCAATTCCACCCTCCCTTTCTTTGTACATTAAGGAGACTTTTACTCTTCTAATTATATATGTTCTTCTCTCTTTAATTCAGATCTGATGAAGATAGGATTCTAATACTATTAACCCTCCACCCTTTCCTCCTTCTTTCTATGACAGTTCTTTCACTTATAGCTCTTTTATATGGGATAATTTTCCCATTTTGCCTTCTTGTACCCTGTTATATTATATTTTTAGTCATTCCGTTATATTCAACTTGAAGTTTCCTATCTATATATGTTCTTTCCAACTATCCAAGTAATGATGTCATTCTTAAGAGTCGTAGATAATATTTTCCCATATAAGAAGCAAACAATTTTACCTTGTCAGGTCCTTTATAGTTTATAATTTGTCTTTCATGTTTACCTTCTTTTGATTCTTGTAGATTGATTTTTCTACTGAGTTCTGCTTCCCACCTCCCTCCTGCCCAAGAATAGTTGAAATTCATTTAGTTCATTAAATGTCAATTTTTCCCTTCTTATAATTATTCTTAGCTTTTGGGGGGTATGTCATTCTTGGTTATAAATTCAACTCCTTTGATCTTCAAAATATTGTGTTCCATGCCCTTCATTCTCTTAATGTTGAAGCTGCTTACATGTGTTACATGACTTACATATGTTATTCTGACTGTTGCTCCACAGTCTTAAAATGTTCTTCTTGATGCTTGTAGTATTTTCTCCTTAATATTGGAATTAGGGGGCTTAGTAATAATGTTTCTGTGCATTTTTACCTTGGGATCTCTTTATGGTTGTGATTAATAAATTCTTTCAATTTCTATTTTGTCCTCTATTTCTAGAACTTCCAGGCAATTTTCTTTAATGATTTCTGAGAACATGATGTAAACTCTATATTGATGATGACTTTCTGGTAGTTTGACAGTTATTACATCATCTCTCCTCAATCTATTTTCCAGGTCAGTTATTTTTATTTATTTATTTTTAAATTTATTCATTTAGAATGCTTTTCCATGATTCCAAGATTTATGATTTTTTCCTGCCCCTCTTCTCTTCCCCCTCCAAGAGCTGACAAGCTATTCCACTGGGTTATATATGTATCATTGTTCAAAGCCTATTTCCATATTATTCATATTTGCAATAAAGTGATCTTTTAATGCCAAAACCCCAATCATATCCCCATCAAACCACGTGGTCAATCATATATTTTTCTTCTGTGTTTCTACTCCCTCAATTCTTACTCTGGTTATGGATAGTGTTCTTTCTCATAAGTTCCTCAGAATTGCCCTGGATGGTTGCATTGCTGATAGTAGAGAAGTCTGTTACATTTGATTGTGCCACAATATTTCAGTTTCTCTGTACAATCATCTCCTGGTTCTGCTTATTTCATTTGACATCAATTCCTGGAGGTCTTTTCACTTCACATAGAAATCCTCCAGTTCATCATTCCTTTTAGCACAATAGTATTCCATTACAACCAGATACCACAATTTGTTTAGCCATTCCCCAAATGAGGGACACCTCCTCATTTTCCAATTTTTTGCCACCACAAAGAATGTGTCTATAAATATTTCCATGTAAGTATTTTTCCTTATCTCTTTGGGGTACAAACCCAGCAGTGGTATGACTATATCAAAGAGCAGGCTAGTTAGTTTTAATAATAAGATGTTTCTTATTCTCTCATAATATTTTATTCTTTTCATTTTACTTTGTTATTTCTTGGTGTCTTAGGATGTTATTAACTTCCATTTGTCCAATTAAAATTCTTAATAAATTATTTTTTCCATATATTCTTGAATCTCTCTTTACAATTGGGTGGTCTTTCTTTAGTAATTTTCTTGTTCTTGCATTGTTCTTTTCCTCTCAAGTTTTTCTTCAACCTTTCTCATTTGGTTTTTGAAAAATTTTAAGCTCTTACAAAAACTCTTTTTGGGCTTATGACCATTTCGTGTTTTTCTTTGATGTTTTAAAAGTAGGCATTTTAACCTTGCTGTTCTTCAAATTTGAACCCAGGTCTTCTCCATCCCAGTTGAGTTCTTTCTCTTTAGTTTACTCTTTTCCTCCCAAATTTTAGTGGCTAAATCAATATGCTTAAATGTGAGTTTTATGTCTGAGTAGGACTCTGTTCCCAGGGTGTAGCGGGTATTGCCTCACATTTCAAGATTTTTTGTGTTTGCTATATTCTGAGCCCTATTTAGTTCCTCCAATTTCTATAATCTAGTCCTAGTTATAATCCCTGATCCTACCTGGCTCAAACCCCAGCCTGTGATTGACCTCAGGTATTCCAACTAGAACTGTACCTCACTCTCCTCTCCCATAGTTCTGTAGACAGCTCATCTCTCCTTAGGACAGCAGCCAGGGATTCCACTCTCTTGTGAGCCACTCCTAGGGTCCCAGCTCCTCAGCAAATACACTTATTGCATATCCTCCTTCTTCACCACTCCTCTCCTGAAGCCACTCTCTGGGGGCAGAACCAGTGTCTTAAAGTAAACCTGGGTTCTTTAAGTCCCTCCCTGTTTAGTAGTCAACCCCCAACCATGAGGGAGTGGGGACCTCTAGAGCTGAGACTGAAATCCAGTCAGATGCTTTCAGGGATGGCCACCTGTGGACAGCAATTCCAGACCCCCCTGGTCAAGCAGATAAGGCAAAGGTGTTTTCCCTGCCCCCAGGGTTTGCCACTTAGCAGGAAGAGTTAGAAAAAGAAATTCCATTTAAAATCATCCTAGAAAATATAAAATATTTAGTAATTATCTGCCAAGACAAACACAGGAATTATATGAACACAACTACAGAACAATTAGAACTAGATCTAAACAATTGGAAAAACATTAATTGCTAATGGGTAGGATGAGCGAACATAATAAAAATGACAATCCTAACCAAATTAATTTACTTATTCAGTGCCAAACCTTTCAAACTACCAAGAAACTTTTTTTTTACTGAATTAGAAAAAATTATAACAATGTTCATTTGGAAAAACAAAAGATCAAGAATATCAAGGAAAATAATGAAAAAAATGTAAAGGAAGGTGGCCTTGCAGTACCAGATCTCAAACTATACTATAAAGCAATGTGTGACAAGGAAATCACTTTAAAAGACTGATATGTATTAATTTAAGGTCGCCAAGGAATTCAGCTATGTAATTCCTAAATGAAAACTCAAGTCAGCAGTCAACCCTTTATGGAGTTTAATTACAAACAGGAGGAAGAAAGGTATTAGAGATAGAGAGAGAGAGGGAGAGAGAAAGGGGAGAAAAGGGAATAGGGCTTAAATACCCCTTCTGTTTAGGCTGGGCCAAAAGGCCCAAGCCCTTAGATAGCTGAGGCAAAGAAAAGAGAGCAGTCCCTATCACTCACCTGACCAAAATGGAGAAACAGTCTCAGGGGCCTCCACCTCCAGCTTCCTTCAGAGCAAGCTTCTCAGAGCACAACCTCTCCAACCCACCCCCCTAGTCTTCAGACCCCGCTATCTTTAAGGAAACCATCCAAGTCCCCTCCCCTCAGTTCTCACATCTACCAATCACTGTCCATGTCTTCCCTGTGCCAATGGTGGCTCTAGCTTAACCCAGGACCGCCCAGAGGTCTGTGGCTTTGCACATGTCTGTTGAAGGTCATATTCTCAAATAATTAAATCTTGATCCTTTGCTGCAGCCCTTCCTAAATCCTGTTACCCTGAGTAGGGTGGAGATTGGAATAATTAAATTTTGATCTATGCTGCAGCCCTTTCCATTGTTCAGCAAAAGGTTTCTGTCCTAAAGTAATCTTAAGAAGGGAGGAGGAGGAACCTCCCTTGCCAATGGGGTTCACATTCCAATGGTGAAATTTCCAACATTCACAAGTCTAAGAAATTTTAAGGTTTACAAATGGTCATCAAAACAATATGGTACTGGCTAAGAGATGAAAAGGAGGATCAGTGGAATAGACTTGGAGTAAATGACCTCAGCAAGACAGTCTATGATAAACCCAAAGAGCCCAGATTTTGGGACCAAAATCCACTATTTGACAAAAGCTGCTGGGAAAAATCAGAAAACAGTATGGGAGAGATTAGATTTAGATCAATATCTCATACCCTACACCACTATAAATTCAGAATGGGTGAATGACTTGAATATAAAGAAGGAAACTATAAGTGAATTAGGTGAACCCAGAATAGTGTACTTGTCAGAACTTAGGGAAAGGAAAGATTTTAAGACCAAGCAAGAGATAGAGAATATTACAAAAAGTAAAATGAATAATTTTGATTACATTAAATTAAGAAGTTTTTGTACAAAGAAAACTAATGCAACCAAAATTAGAAAGGAAGCAAATAATTGGGGGGAAATTTTATAACAAAAACCTCTGACAAAGGTCTAATTACTGAAATTCATGAAGAGATAAATCAATTGTACAAAAGATCAAGCCATTCCCTAATTGATAAATGGGCAGGGGACATGAAGAGGCAGTGTTTAGATAAAGAAATCAAAACTACCAATAATCACATGAAAAAGTGTTTTAAATCTCTTACAATTAGAGAAATTCAGATAAAAACAGCTCTGTGGTATCACCTCAAACCTAGTAGATTGGCTAATATGATAGCAAAGGAAGTAATAAATATTGGAGGGGATGTGACAAAATTGGAATATTATTACATTGCTGGTGGATTTTTGAATTGGTCCAACCATTCTGGATCCAATTTGGAGCTATGCCCAAAGGGATTTAAAAGAATGCCTTCCCTTTCATCCAACCATACCACTGCTGGGTTTATACCCTACAGAATTCATAAGGAAAAAGACTTGTACCAAAATATTCATAGTTGCACTCTTTGTGGTGGCAGAAAGATGGAAAATGAGGGGATGCCCTTCGATTAGGGAACAGCTGAAAATATTGTGATATCTATCTGTTGGTGATGGATACTATAGTTCTCAAAGAAATAATGAACTGGAGGAATGCCATGTGAACTGGTATGACCTCCAGGAATTGATGCAGAGTAAAAGCAGCACAACCAGAACAATATTATACACAGAGACAGAAAAAACTGACATAATTGAATGTAATAGATTTCTCTCCAACAGCAATGCAATGATCCAGGACAATTCTGAGGGACTTATGAGAAAAAACGCTATTCACATTCAGAGAAAGAACTGTGGGAGTAGAAACAGAGAAGAAAAATCACTGCTTGATCACATGGTTTGTTGTGGTGAAAAATCACCTTTAAAGATTGTTATAATATTAATTTATGGTCACCAAGGAATTTACTTATGAAATTCCTAAAATGAAACACTCAAGTCAGAATGGAGTTTATGGTGGTTTAATCACATTGGGAGTAAGGAAACAGAACAGAGAGTAAAGGAGAGGAGGAAAGAGAAAAGGGTTAACTCAACCTTTTGGCCAAGCCAGAGGGAGATTAGGCCCTAAGGTCATGGTAGAAAGGAAAATCAGTCCTTGACTCGTGTGACAGATATGAAGGAAAGCTGTCTGCGGGCTTCCTCTCTGCTCCAGTTCCTAGCATGAACTGCCATCTACCCCTGTCCACAGGAAGTGAGCAAATTCCAGAGGCTGTTCCCTACCTCACTTCCTGGGCCTCATAAGTGCCAAATAAAGCTTGGCTTAGGTCAGCCCAGGTGGGCAGTTAGTTATTTCTGATTTTTGTCATTGACTAGCACGTGCCCGTGTGCACAATTTTGGGTGCTAGATCAAGCAAGATGGAGATTTTAAAATTTACAGGTTCATTGGAGATATGATTGGGGATGTAGACTGTAATCAATCACTGTAGTACAAATATTAAGAATATGGAAATAGGTCTTGATCAATGACACATGTAAAACCCAGTGGAATTGCTCATTGGCTATGGGAGGGGGGTGGGAGAATGGGAGGGAAAGAACATGAATCATGGAATGATGGGAAAATATTCTAAAATATTGAATTAAATAAATAAACTTAAAAATAAAGTAATTTTATTTTAATAATGTTCTCTATCTTATTTGGTCATATAGTTTTCCCTTATCCATAAGTCTGACAGGTAAACTTTTCCATGTACCCTTGATTTGCTTATGTTTTTACTGTTTATTTTGTAAACCTTAAAATTTCTTAGACTTATAAATGTTGGAAATTTCACCATTGGGAAATTTCATACTTGAAAAATTTCTTACTGATAGTCTATTGGAATGTGAACCCCATTGGCATGGGAGGTTCCTCCTCCTCCCTTCTTAAGATTACTTTAGGACAGAAACCTTTTGCTGAACAATGGAAAGGGCTTTGACCTATGCTTAAGCATAGAACAGGAATTTCTTTGAGTCATGATTGATTTTAGAATTGATACAATAGAGATACTTGGAATGACAGAACCAGGTCTTGGAAATTACAATCTCCACCCTACTCAGTCCTAACAGGATGTAGGAAGGGCTGTAGCAAAGGATCAAGATTCAATTATTTGAGAATATGACCTTCAACAGACATGTGCAAAGCCACAGACCTCTGGGTGGTCCTGGGTTAAGCTAGAGCCACCATTGGCACAGGGAAGACATGGACAGTGATTGGTAGATGTGAGAACTGAGGGGAGGAAACTTGGATGGTTTGCTTAAAGAGAGAGGGGTCTGAGGAATGAGGTGTGGTTGGTTGGAGAGTTTTGGTTCTGAGTGGTTGGAGAGGTGCTCTGAGGAAGCTTGCTCGGAAGGAAGCTGAAGGTGGGGGCCTCTGAGACTGTTTCTCCATTTTGGTCACGTGAGTAATAGGGACTGATCTCCTTTCTTTGCCCCAGCTATCTAAGGGCTTGGGCCTTTTGGCCCAGCCTAAACAGAAGGGGTATTTAAGCCCTATTCCCTTCTCTCCCCTTTCTCTCTCCCTCTCTTTCTCTATCTCTAATACCTTTCTTCATCCTGTTTGTAATTAAACTTTATAAAAGGTTGACTGCTGATTTGAGTTTTCATTTAGGAATTACAAAGCTGAATTCCTTGGCGACCTTAAATTAATATATATCAGTCTTTTAAAGTGATTTCCTTGTCACAATTTCAAGTATCCATTTAAATTTTTCCTTTGTGCATGGAGTAGGATATTGGTCTATGCCTAGTTTCTACCACACTGTTCTCCAGTTTTCCCAGTAATTTTTGTCAAATAGTGAGTTCTTTCTCCAAAATCTTGGATCTTTGGGTTTATTGAATATTAAGTAGCTATGGGCATTAAATGCTAGGTGTTGATTACCTAATCTATTCCAATTATCCACTACTATATGTCTTAGCCAATACCAGATTGCTTTGATGATTAACCTGTTATGGTATAGTTTAAAATCTTGTATGGGTAGATTTCGTTCTAGAAGAGACTTTTTATGTCATTAAGTCCAGTTTTCTCATTTTACAAATGAAAAACTGAGACCCAGAGGTTAAATTAATTACCCAAAGTAGTTGCTAGCAAGGGTAAGAGCTTGGATTCCAAAGGTCTTTGATTCCAAATCCAATGCTCTTTCCAAAATAACTGTACCAATTTCAATACTACAGTAATAGTGCACTGGTGTGCTTGACTTCCCACAATTCCCTTCAACATTGACTATCTCTTTCTTTTATAAAGGTGACCAATGTAATATGGATATAGGAAGTAAAACCTCAGAGCCATACTAATTTTTGTTTCTTCCACTATTTGGTGATTCAAAATATTTTTATAGTTTCTGATAGTTCACATTTATTTGAAATGAATTGTCTATTCATACCATTGCTTCCTTTTTCTATTAGAGGATTACTTTCAATCTAATCTATTTGGGTCAATTCCTTACATGTTTTGTTAATCATGCTTTTCAGATATGTTAGATACAAAATACCCCCTGCACATAGTAGATGCTTAGGTGATGTTTACTGACTAAATTGTTACACAGTGGTATAGAGAGGGAAGGTGTTATTTTTTTAATAAAACATACTTGATATTTTCTGTGGTGGTACAAGATGCTATAGACCCCGTTGCCTTAGCATTGGCTTAGCCCTTGAAGCCCTTGAAATAGTATAGACAATAAAGACTGAGATCTAGAATCTAAATTTTGAAACAGTTCAGAACCCTTTTATGGCTCACTAACCCATCTTTGAAACCACAGAAATGTCTGACAATGAGGAACTATTGAAGATGCTGGAGCTTGAGCAATATGGTTAGATCTTAGAGTGTAGGAACACAGTGAAAGTTCCTGATGATAGATAAAGGATAATCCTGCCCTAGCCAGATGGCAGAACTAATTATATAATCCTGAACTGCCTCAACCTGAACACTAGCACACAAACTCAAATATATCTTCTGCCTGCTAGTGCTAGTCAGAGGCTTCAGGAATCACTTCTGCATCAGTTTCTAACATTGTCACATAGTTGTGCTGACTTTAACTTGGGCCAGACTTTTATCCTCTTTCCCAAAATGTGCCCCCAAGATTTCCCGTGTCCATCGAGGCCTGCCCCAGTCATGAGATGAAGCTAGCTGAACTCTATGCAACATTCGATTGGGTTGTAGCACACTCATGCTAATTAATTGGTTCACTTAATATCAGACTAAATTCCTTAGGTCATAACTTTTTCTTTCATTTGGAGGGGGGCAACCCATCTTGTTCTCTAATTTCCACTATTTACTACTTGAATCCACATCCATAAATATCACTCACAAAGAACCAACACTCTGAAAGTAAGAAAATGTTTAATTGTATAGGATTTTAAACTCTCAAATAACTGAAAATATCTTCAACTAGAGAACAATCTTTATTTTTGAGAATCATGAAATGTGTAAATTAAATAAAATTGTATTATAATGTACATTTTGAAGGAGACTATTGTCATATACAACTTACAAAGAAGAATGTCTTTTAATATAAAGAGTAGAAATAAATGTATTAGAAAGAAATCATGTTCTATCATTGATACCTGTACCATGGTATCTAACATTTAAGGGCACCTCTCTTCATAAATAAATGTTATAAGTTGTGGATTACTAGTTGTTGTTTTTTTTTTGTTTGTTTTGTTTCTGATGCAATGAGATGGATAAGGATCACACCTTTGGTATTCATGGCATTCTAGTCTGTTGTGTAAAGAAATACTCTATTGAAAATGCTTTCACTGAGCTAGTTTTCACACAGTGACCAGAACTGGTATTAAGTCCTGTGCCTAACCTTTTATATTCCACAGGAAACTTCAAAATGGTTTGAGAAGGAATTCTTTTTCTTGATGGAAGTGAAGAAGACCACCTTATACTCTCTATAGAAAGGCATTCACATTATATTTGAGATGTCTTAATATTTGTTTAGTGTCTTCATTACTACTTTTTAAAAACTCAATTTACATTTTGGGGGGCATAACAATGAATAACTTTAAGGCTTTCCTTCCTCACAATTCAGTGGAAACATTTACTGAGTCTTCATTTTATGTTACATCACCTTCCTAGATGTGAAAAGAATAAAAGAAAAAAAAATAAGGAAACTTTTTGTTAGTGCTGCCTCATTGGATTACTTGTATTTTGGATGCTCTTCCAATTAAAAAATTCTCATTATCTATCCCTACAAGGTATGGAGAACTTGAGTAAAGCACCTAACATATTTGATTGAATCCTTGGTGATAAACTTATGGTAGACCCCAAGATGAAAGTTGTTTTGGAAGAGTAATAATCACATCTTTCTCATTGGAGGAAATACCCATGAGAATAAAAATATGACTCCACTGGGGTTTTGAAGTATGGGAGCTGTCTTTCCTCCATATCAACCTCTCCTAGGGGATCCAAATAGCTACTACACTCATTTTCATCCATGACTTACTTGGTACTCCAAACTGAATGGGAATCAAGGAAGGAAAAAACAAAAGAGAACGAAACAACATAGACAGTTGAAAATATTTTATTTTAAAGCTAGTTGAAATTTAATTTAGCAAATAATTTTACCAATTACATTGATTTTTATTTAACATTACTGAATTACCTGAATTGACAGTATTATATCCTTGAGCTAATAATCTAAAAATGTCCCTTTACAACATGATATCAGATGCATTTATTAAATGCCTACAACATGCAGGCTTCTTCTGGGTACTGGAAGGAGAAGCAAAAATTAAATAAGACATGTGCCCTGTCATAGAAGAGGTTAATTATGAAGAGAAGACCAGAGTCCATTATCCTTTTGACTTTGTGTCTGCCTAGAATAGTGCCTTACTTTGGTAGGCATTTAATAAATATTTAATGGGATAAATAGCAATGCAGATTGCTAGAGTACTCAATATTAAAAATAAGTGCATTTGATAGCACCTGTCTCCAGACAGAACTGATGGATTTGTAGTGTAGCTTCAAGCATATTTTTTCTTTCCTTTCCTTTCTTTTTTGGGGGGAAGATGGGAATTTTACATGACTGTATTTTTTAAGAGACATTGCATTCCTTTTGCCTTTTCAGTGAGTGAGGGAATGGGCAGAGAGGAGAGAATTTAGACATGAAATAAAAATAAAATAAGTTTTTCAAAGTGTATATGAAAATTAACTCTTTCCCCTACAAAAATACTCTATGAGGTTATTGCCATAGAAAGGAATCAGGAAATCAAGTAATATGGAATGGTAGCCAAAACAATTAAATGGAAAACAAACAAACAAACTTGTCTTTGGGCTTCATAGAAATTTAGCTTGAACAGAAAAGAGCTGTTAGCTTCATTATACTCTGTTCTGGATAACTGTATAATTCCCTTTGGGACACCACCTTATAGGAAGGTTATTGATAAGATCAGCCAGAGGAAATTGATCAAGATGATAAAAGACCTCAGGTGCCCAGATGGTTGAATGAAGATTCTGGGCACATTTAGACTGGTGAGAAGACTCAGGGAGTATCATGATAGCCATGTTCAAGGGAATGCAGGGCTGTCCTGTGAAAAAGGAGTTTACTTATTCTTCTGGGTCCTATAGAGCAGAGATAGGGGCAATGAAGGAAGTTCTCAAGAGGCAGATTTAAGCTTGACTTAAGGGGAAAATGCTTAATGATAAAATTTTTAAAAAGTGGAACACAGTCTTTTTTTTTATAACCCTTACCTTCCATCTAATAATCAGTACTATGTATTGTTTCTAAGGCAGAAGAATGGTAAGAGCTAGTCAATAGGGGTTATGTGACTTTCCCAGGGTCACGCAGCTAGGAAGTGTCTGAGAACAGATTTTAACCTAGGACCTTGCATCTCTGGGCCTGGCTCCCAATCCAATGAGCCACCCAGTTACCCACAATGGGTGATCTTTTAAGGAGATGGTGGGTTTCCCCTCATTGAAGGTCTTGGAGCAATCACTGAATAATCACTTTTCAGATATGTTATAGAAGAAATTTCTTTTGAGGTATAAATTGGACTAGATAGTCTCTCAAGTCCTTACCTGCTCTGAAAAACAAATTCTGAAAGAATAAGAATAGGGACAGGATGGGTGAATACATTAGTAAAAGGTAATGGGTAAAATATTTGCTAATTAGTAAAAGATTCTTCCTATGTAAGATAGGTTCCTCCACAAATGCAGGTTAATAACTTCTCTGCAGTTGTACAAAAAATCAAGCCATTCTCCAATTGATAAATGGTAAAGGGATATGAATAGGAAGTTTTCACACGATGAAATCAAAACTATCAATAAGCACATGAAAAAGTGTTCTAAATCTCTCATAATTAGAGAAATGCAAATCAAAACAACTCTGAGTTACCATCTCACATCTAGCAGATTGGCCAATATGATAGCAAAGGAAAGTGATAAATGTTGGAGGGGTTGTGGCAAAATTAGGATACTAATGCACGGCTGGTAGAGTTGTGAAATGATCCAACTATTCTGGATGGCAATTTGAGACTATGCCCAAAGGGTTTTAAAAGACTTTCTGCCCTTTGATCCAGCCATACTACTGCTGGGTTTGTACCCCAAAGATATAATAAGGAAAAAGACTTGTACAAAAATATTTATAGCTGCGTGTTTTATAGTGGCAAAAAAACAAAAGTGGAAAATGAGGTGGTGTCCCTCGATTGGGAAATGACTGAATGAATTGTGGTATCTGTTGGTGATGGAATACTATAGCGCTCAAAGGAATAATAAACTGGAGGAATTCCATGTGAACTGGAAAGACCTCCAGGAATTGATGTAGAGCGAAAGGAGCAGAACCAAGAGAACATTGTACAGTGGTATCTTGATACATGAGCACCTTAAATCATGGACAATTTGAGATAGGAGCAGTCCAAATTGGGATTTTTTCCTTTAAGTCATGAGTAGATAATTTGAATCACGAGCTTCCTCTACCCTCCACTAGATAGTCTGTCAAACTTTTGGTTTCACAAGTTATACACGGCTGTTTCATTTAGTTCAGTATTTATCTGATGGGTTTTTTCCCATCAGTTTGAATTTTATTATTGGGGAATAATATAGATAAAAGAGGGGAAGGAAACTGCCTTACATTTCAACAGGTAATTTGTGGTCTTCATGATGGACAAATCATTTTTACAAATGTCTTTTTCTGCTAAGGAGTAAGTGGCTAAGACCAGTACATTTGGCTAGATTTTTGGTGAAATGAAGGGGTACTAAAAACTCACTAGACAAAACAGTTTTCTAAAAGAGAGAGATGAATTAGAACTGAGGTTTTGGTTCTGGTTTGTTTGTTTGTTTGTTTTTCCTTGTCAGTTTCTTTTCTTCACTTCTTTTTTCTTTTCTTTTTTTGGTTTGGTTTTAGTTTTTGCTCTTTAATGCGGGACCTGGAGCCTTGCTTTAGTGTTCCCATCCAACCTGCTGTTCTCCATCCTTTCTTCCCCTGGGATCTTTCCAGCCTGTCTGAGCTCCTCAAACTTAAATCAGATTCCCCCACACCATCTGGACCTCAAGCTCCACCCCATCCTTCTTCTCTGGGATCATTGATTCTCATTTAATAAGTACACCAAAGTATAGAAAGGAAAGGGGTAAGATAATATTGTAATTTCATTTTTTACATTCTTTCTTATTAGCTACAAATATATTTGTTATTTATAAAGTACATTTTTTATATTTAAAAGCATATAAAACAAAAAAAATTGTATGTTTTGGGGAGGCTGAATGGATTAATTGCATTTCCATTAATTTAAATGGGGAAGTTCAATTTGACATAAGCAAATTGAGTTACAAACCTGGCCATGGGATGAATTAAACTCATATGTCAAGGTGCCATTGTACCCAGAAAGTGAAACATTGTGGCACACTCATATGTAACAGACTTCTTTACTAGTAGCAATGCCATGATCCAGAAAAATCCAGAGCGATTTATGAGAAAGAACACTATCCACATCCAGAGAAAGAACTGTGAGAGTAGAAACATAGAAGCAAAGCAACTGCTTGATCACATGGTTCACTGGGTACATGATTGAGGATTTTGGCTTTAAATGATCACTCTATTGCAAATATTAATAATATGTAAATAGGTTTTGAACAATGATACATGTATCACTCATTGATTTCCAGCTCCAGGAGGGAAGAGGGAGAGGGGGAGGGAATCATTAATCAGGTAACCATGGAAAAATATTCTAAATTAATTAATTAGTAATTTTTAAAATACTACTATATATTATGTATTTAATCTGTTCCATTGATCTAGCATTCTATTTATTGGCCAATACCAGATTATTACTTTGTAATATAGTTTAAAATCTGGTCCTGCTTCGCAGCCTTTCTTCACATTTTTATCAGTTGAGGGTTTCCTAATTTCAAATGGAATTTCTGACCAAAAGTAAAATTCACTCATAATGAGTTCAACATCAATTCAGTTATACTGTGCTTATTCACTGTGTCTTTGGCTGTGAAGAAACTACTTTCAAGCAAAAGTTTCCCAGAATGCAGGAAGGCTACATTGCCTTCTATTCTTACAGGCTTTGCCTATATAGAGGTAGAACTATTAAGTTCATTTGGTCTGATTTGCTTGGCGCCATCTTCTTACCAGACAAACATAGTGAGTCATTTTTAAAGATAAGAAAAACCGCAGTGAACACCCTCCTTCAATAATCTTATGGATTGTCAGGAACTGCCAAATGGAAAATAGGAGATCACATGTCATTCAGAAAAGATCCCTTTCACCACTCTCAAACGGAGACATCAAGGACACACACCATCTCATTCTTGGCCCCACCTGTTGGCTAGGACACTTTATTTCACCTTCACCATTGAGGCAAAGGGAAAAAGACACTGAAGATGGAGACAGAAAAATTTGGTTTTAATCCTTTCTCTGCCACTTTCTAGTTTCATGACCTTGGACAGAATTTCATTCCTCTTGGCTTTGTTAGGGGTAAAACTTATGGTTGGACTAAATGTATTTTAGTTCATCACCAGGGATTTTAAATTCTAAATCCCAATGAAATACTCAAGTCAGAATGGAATTTTATGTAGGTTTATTTACAATAGAGTGAAGATATTAAGGAAGAAAGAAAGAGAGGAAAAGGAGAGAGATAACAGGCAGGAGTTTGGAGGCCTCAGCCAAGGAGGAGGGGGACAGAGTATTAAATCTAGCATGGCTTCCAGCTATGAAGGCTACTCTAAGATGAGGGGCTTCCTCAGAGGCTGGTGCCTCCAGAAAGCCAAGAGAAAGGGAATTCCAAGAGATAGACCTCCCCAGAGGCTTGTATCTCCAGAAAAGCCAAGGAAAGGGGAGTCAGCTTTGCACTCACCATGTGACAGTCTAAGGGAAGCAGTCTGAAGTCTCAAGCTCCTCTGCTGTCAAGTTCCATAGCCAAGACCCCCTCACAGGAAGTCACATGAAATATAAAGGCAGTTCTTTACTTCACTTTCTGTGTCTTACATGTACCAATGGTGGCTTAAACTTGGCCTTGGACAGCCCAGGGGGTCAGTCATTTGTCTCTGATTTGTCAGTTGCTAGCATACATGAGTCATAGACCTTCCTCCCCCACACTTAATCCTTAAGTGGGGGTGTATACATTCCTGGTTGCTAAAATTCTAAAGATTAAGCAGTGTGGAGTAAATCTAAAATTCACAATTCCCCCGATGATGATTGGGGGATTAGTCTCCCCAGATGATCACTTAAGATAATCATCTTGTACCTCTAAATATTCTAACTATAGATGCATACAAAATTCCACCTTCTAAGAGGAAACTATAATAGTTAGAGATAAGAGGGGAAGAGAAGAGAGAGATAGCTAAACCAATGTTTTATTGGAAACATTGACAAAAAACAATTAGGGGGCAGGCCCTTTTTGGCATAAGAATGTACATTCAAAATAAATGTTCGATCAACCTTCAGTTCAATCAATCACACCCCAAAGTTCATTCTGGATCTTCTTGATATACTGTATGTTTTTCAGGCATTTTTCTGCAAACAGTTCATTCTCTGGATTTTAGGAGTTAGCAAGCTTCTTTCCTTGAAGATCTTCTTGAACAAAATTTTTAAATCTTGGATTTTTATGAACAGCTCAGGATGCATGGTTGAGTTATGGGATGTATAAGTCAATTATCAAAAGAAGAGGGGGTAAAAAACCAAAAACATAAAGAAAAAATGGAAGAAAATTAAACTTTTAGGAGAAAGAAAAAATCAAAATCAGAGTCAAAATATCAAAATCTATGTATATAAAAAGTTGAGTAAATAAGAATAAACTCATAATAATAGGCTTTTATGTTAGGGTCCAATTAAAGTAATTTTTATCCCACAAGTCTTTAGGACAAAATGCAGTAATATTTCACTTACCCATTTGCAGCCAAGACTATAGGAAGTTGCCATACTATAAGAGGGAAAAAAGGGAATAGGTTTTTGTGTGATAGGGAAATGTCATTCCCTGGTCTTATTTTTCATAATTTTCAGGGATAGGGGGAGCCAGGATGATAGTCAAACTGCAGTACTTATCTGTGAGTATTTCACAAAGAGTGTGGATACAAGGAGTCCTACATCTTAATGTATGTCAGTCATCATGACCTCCAATCTCACACTAGGTTCAAGTCCTTTTGTATTGACTTAGAAGTTCATCAATCCTACCTGGATTGGTTTCTTTCTTTTGACCTGTGTGCTCTTTTGGGCACTCATCAGGTTAAATTTGTGCTTCTATGGCACTATGTAGATAAAGTCTGTGCTCCTTTTTTTTTTATCTCATTTCCTAGAATCAGACACAATTATTAATCACAGTCCCATAACATTTATCAATAAATGGAAGGTCTCCATAGTCTAAAGCTTTTGGGTATGCTTTTAATATGCTAAGCAATTTTAAAATTTATTTTAACTTATATTACTACAGAAAAAATATTTATTGTATATACCTTAAGTATAAGAAATGAGAAAAAGGGAAAATCAAATATTCTACTCAAAATAAAAGAAAAAGCAATAATAAAATAAAATTCAAGAATTCAATGTGTTCCCAAAACCAGTATTCACTTGTCTAACTATTATCTCCAATGCATGTGATAGGATAGTCAATCAGTTTGACATTCTCTTTACATGTGAGAAATGAATCCAAGAGTCTTTCTCTCCAATTTTTATAGATGTTGGAGTAGTTAACAATATTTGGAATGGCCCTTCCCAGGAAGACTGAGTTGCTTCAGTGCACTGGAAGTTCTTTATACACACCTTGTCTCCTGGGTTCAGGTCATGAAGTGAAAACTCTAGGGTATTGATTGTACTACAGCTCTGGATTAATGGAATTCATGTAGTTTGTGCTGTAATTCCTGTATATAGGAAGCAATAGAAGTATCTTCCCCTAATAGTAATATATGTGTGTATGTGTGTGTGTGTGTGTGTGTGTGTGTGTGTGTGTGCGCGTGTGCGCGTGCAGGGGAGAAGCGCTTAGCCTGCATAGACGGATGTCTGAAAAGCATCTCAAATGGTGAGATGTGTAGATCTCCCCTGGACCTGCTTCTAAGATAAAATAGGGCCAGAGGGAGAATTTCAGGCCATTTTAAATGTGTCTTAGTGCATAATTTGCCTATCATAGTTTTAAGTTCTCTGTTCATTCTTTCAACTTGCCTTGAGCTCTGGGGATGATATGGTACATGAAATTTGGGAGTTATCTCCAAATAAGAATATTTCTGAGTTAGAACAGAATTGGTAAAATGACTTCCCCTGTCTGAATCAATGCATGCTGGCAGGCCAAAGCAAGGAATAATCTCTTTTAAAAGCACCTTAGCAACAAAAGCTGCTGTGGCTCAGGCTATAGGAAATGCTTCTAGCCATCTGGTCAGTTGATCTACTATGACTAGACAAAATTTATAATGTCTAGCCTTTGGCATTGTTATGAAATCAATCTGTAGGTGCTCAAAAGGTGTTTTGATTATATGCTTGGCAGGTAGAGAAGGCTGTACACACTTTAGAGGCTATAGTAGTTATACCAGGGGATATCCATACTCTTTTAACAGAGTCCATGATGCCCTGGGTACCAAAGTGACCATTCTTCTGAACAGATTGGCAAATTTGGTCATAGAAACTTCTAGGGAGCAGGGCTTTTCCTTCAGATGACATCCATACTCCATTAATCTGTTTTGCTTTAAATTTTTGTTTCCATTTTTCCACTTCCTTTTCATTATAGGAAAGTTATAAATTTAAGTCATCAGTGGTTGTTAATTTTAAAATTAATTCAAGCCCTTCTATGGCCACTAGCTTTGCAGTGGTATCTGCCCAGTCATTTCCCCTAGAGACAGGATTAGTGCTACCTGTATGGGCAGAGCAATGAACTACAGCTAGGGCTTTAGGCAGCTGGAGAGCAGAAAGAACTTCATTAATAATTTCTGCATTAGCTATAGATTTTCCAGCTGAGTTTAAAAATCCTCTCTGGAGCCATAGCATACCCACTGAATGACAAATCCCAAAAGCATATCTAGAATCTGTGTAAATTATTGCCTTTTTATCCTTGGCAATTATACAGGTGTGTTTCAGGGCTATGAGTTCTGTCCCTTGAGCACTACTATTTGAGGGCAGTGAAGCTGACCACTCAATGGCAAATTCTGTGACTACAGCAGCTCCAGTGTAGTATATACCATCCCTCATAAAATAAGATCCATCAGTAATTAAGACTAGATCTGGGTTGTCTGAGTGTCCAAGAGATTATCTCAAGGCTTCTCTGCCATGGACACTAGTGTTTCACAACTGTGTAACAGTTCTCCTGAAGTTGGTAAATCTGGAAGCAAGATGGCAGGGTTCAGAGTTAAAGAGCATTTTAAAGTGATGTTTTCATTGTTTAACAGGGTTATATCATTCCTTGTAATTTGTTGATCAGAAAATGCCTATGTTCTATGCCTTAGCAACAATGCTTCTACCTCACGTGGGCACATAATTGTTAATGGGCATCCCAATACCAGATCAACAGTTTTTGTCACTAGTAAAGCTGTGGCACCTATGCCTCTAACACATGGTGGTGCTCCTGAAGCTACTGGGTCCAGCTGGGCTGAATAATAAGCAACTGGGTGCTGAGAAGGTCCCAAGTTTGAGTTAAATCACCTGAGGCTACCCTTCTCCACTCATGTACATACAAAGTAAATAGCTTGTTGTAATCTGGGATGCCTAGAGCAGAGGCAGACAGGATAGCCTGTTTTAGATCTGACAGAGCTAACAGGTGTTCTGGCTCAAAGTTAAGTGGTTCAGGGACTGAATCACTTGTCAGTGCTATAAGGGGCTTATTAACTTCCTCATAACAAGGGATCCATTGTCTAAAAAACCCTGTTGCTCCTAAAATTGCTCTTAACTTTTCTTAGTGGTAGAAGGACTCAGTTTTTGAATATTTTCAATTCGCTTTAGAGAAATAGAATGGGCTCTATTAAAATTATGGTGGAATTATTTTCAAGACAGAAGAGCCATAAATACTAGGCAATTGGGATTGATTCATATTTTGAGTAATTTTTCATGAGGCACTTGGGTATCATGGACAGATTGCTAGCCTTGGGGGTCAGAATGACCTGGGCTCAAATCCCACGTGTGGTAGCCCTCCAATAAGAGGCAACTTTCCTTGGTTGCAAAAGGAACTGCCTTTAGTTCCCTTGAGATACTGGAAAGTCAAGCTGGCCTTACTGAGCTGAAAAATATTGCCTGGGCTACCAGTATCATCTGATATATAAAACATCTGATTCTAATTATAGGTGTTTGTTAAATTTATATATAAATTTAACAATTATATATATATATATATATACAATTAAAGTTATTTATGCCAAGGAAGACTTGTTATCTTCCTTATTACAATGTAGATTCCTTAGAAGTGAGCATTATTTTATTAAGTACCTGAAATTCACTGTATCTAGCATGTGATGGAGAACAGAAGGATAGGTGCAATGAACCAGTCCTTATGAGCATGCCTAGTGTGCTCAGCTGATGCAGTTCTCATGCACAAACATTCTTTAAGTGGTTCTGGTCTGCTGGTCACATTAGCTTTAAAAATGGCTATGGAGCCTAAATTGAGGAGCATTTAAAAGACATTGAATGGCCAAATTGAATCTCTTGGTTTATGTCAGTCCTGGATGATTAACATTTGACCAAAGAGGATGAAGTGTTAACATATCTTGACTTTAGAATACATTTAAAAATTGATTGATATTAATTTATTAAACAAAATTGATTGCTAATCATTAGTGGTTTACAATGAGGATAATGTGTCTGACTGGAGGCTTGAGATGATGACTTTAGAAAAGAAACAGCGGGAATCCCTTATGTGTACTCTAGAATCCTACAGGGGAGGTGAAGCATCTTTTACTCTGGGAGGCTGAATCCAGGGTATTGCCACATATATTTGTGGATTGCATGTCCGTGATGGAAGCAGGGCTCATAATTACTTAATAAGCACTTCCTAATTGATAAGTTCTATAATTTGTGTACAATAACTAACCCTTTACATTTGCTTCAGACATTTCTTTTGGGAAGAGGTTGAACTGAATTGCTTGCACTATCATTTAGGTCCACAAGGTGGCTCCAAGCACACACATTTTATGCCCATTAAATCTTCAGCATCGATACAATTTCCTTGAGAAAACTTCTAACTCTGGTATTCAAAATAGCTACTTAATTATGTACACTGATGGGACCATTGTAAGCACTTATGTAGCAACTAAGCATCTTAATTTTATGTGTTTAAATATGTTCTTCATGCTAAGTAATTCAAATGTTTAAAATTAAAATGTTAAAGTTTCAAATGTTCTGGAGATGTTTCTTTTCAAGAAAATGTTAGTGAGCAACAAGGCAGCACAGTGAATGGAGCACCAGGCTTGGAGTGAGAACATTTCAGGTTCAAATCTGACTTCAGATACTTCTTAGCTCTATGACTCTGGACAAGTCACTTAACCCCTATTGCCTAACCTTTGCTGCAATTCTGTCTTAGAATTAATTAACTAAGACATAAGTTAAGGGTTTAAAAAAAGAAAGGAAGAACGGAAATATTAACATTGTAGGTTCTCCTAAAGTCAATGTTTTGTTCATGTGTACAATATCAGCTATTGACTCACCACGATAGATTTAGTCCCCAGGGCCTAAGATAGCCAGGGAACAAATGGGAGGCATCTATCTTGAGCTCAACACCATCCTGGGGACTGTGTCTAACTGGAAAAAGAATCAATAAATGGATTAACAAGGACAATGGAGTGTTATATGTTTAGTGATCCACATCATTTGCTACAGTTTGCTAAACTCTGTTTACAGGAAAAAATGTACTCAGTAGAACTGGAAAGAAGTCAAACCATTGTTGGAGTGGAAAAGTTCAATCTATTCATCAACAATCATTTATTAGGTCCTACTGCACTGGAGGAATTGTTTTGGTGCTATGGAAGGGTGCAGAGAATTATCCAGTCATTCATTCTCCTAAAGAAGCTTCAACCTCTCCCAAACCAGATAAAAGGAAATATGACAAATCTGATCTTCAAGCAAATATTTTCAAGGCCAATGACTTATCATTGTTGTTATTATCTCTTCCATCACTGTCAAGCACTATCCATTGCTACTTCATCAGGACCTTATGAGATGAATGATGTCATATAAGCTTCTGGGGAGAATAAAGAGAAATGGTCTTTATCATCAAAGACCTGAGCATCCTCTTGATGAGGGAGATTGACCTCCAAAGTTGACTGCCTGTGGGGGCAACTTTTCAAGATCTCGAAAAACTTAAAACAGAACAAAATAACAAGAGGAAACTTGATTTTCTTCCAATTTTCATCCTTATTGTTTACTGCTCTTATTTTTATGAAGTGATATTTGGACATAAGTGTAGACCTGACCAGGCCAGGGAAGTCATTATAATATGATGTAGTCATCTTGAAAAGTATGGGATCACCAGTGTGATAAATGGAATGCTTTGTTTGATAATGCTGCCAGTTCACTATATATCGAAAGGAGAGTGGAAAAGAGAAAAAAAGAGTATGCAAAAGATGTTGGAAATTAGATGGATTTGGTAAAGGGAGAAATAGAACTTCCTAGAATTCTAGGAAGGTGGTCTTGATTCAGTGATGCCTTCATTTTTAAAATTTAATCAATAAAATCCTTCAATAAGCATCATGGGAGAAAAAAGAAAAACATACATACCATAGATCCTTCCCTTATAAATACACAGTTTCTTTGGAAGGAGAATGAACAAATAAACAAATAGTGTATAATCAAATAAAAAATTATGAAGTATTGACAATAAATACAATAGAAGTTCAAAGGAGAGAACATGGAGTATGGACTAGTAAGGTTGAAGAAGGCTTAATGGGAAAGTCAGAACTTTGAATGGACAATCAAGAGTCTTTCATAATGTTTCCAACTACTTTTATGATGTTATCTTCCTTGGCTCAAGTCAGACTGGTCTATTCACTCTCTAGAATCATAGAATATCAGAGGTGAAGGGGGAAACAGCTAAATGGCACAGTTTATAGTGTTGGACATAGAGTTAAGACCTGAATTGGGATCTAACTTCAGTAAAGTGTAACGATGACTAACCTCTCTCAACTTCACTTTCCTCATCTGTATTACACTAACATCTAACTCACAGGGTTATTGAGTGGACCAAATGAGAAAATATATGTAAAGTGCTTTGCTTACCTTGTGACATTATATACATGTTATCTTTTGTTATGAGCATTTCTCTGAACAACAGTGTTCTCTGCAATACATTTTACACGTGGATCTCTGGCTTTTGCTTGAAGTTTTCTGGTTGAGGGAATTTATCACCTCCTGAGGCAGGCAGTCTGTTCTACATTAAACATCTCAAATAATTAGGAAATAACTTCAACCACTGCTCCTGGCTCAGCCCTGTGAGGCCAACCAGTACAAACCCATATAAAAGTCTCTCTAATAATTGAAGATATTGACAGTACTCAACTAAATTTCCTCTTCTACAAACTGATCATCCAGACATCTTTCAACCACTTCCATATGGCATGGTTATAAAGCTCCCTACTATGCTGGTCAGTCTTCTCTGATACTGACTGTCCAGTTTGAGAATATCCTTCTTAAAATATGGTACGCAGAACTGAACAAATATTTCCAAATGGTAAATGACCAAAACAAGCTAAAGCAGAATGATCACCTTTCCATGTTCTGGATATGATGCCTCTCAAAAGAATCTAATATTATATTAGCCTTTTTGGCTGCCATATCATACTGTTGATGTATATTGGGCTTGCAGGCCTCTAAAGCCTCTAAGTTACCCCCCCCCCCCTTTGATCTGTTGGCTATCTCTGCCTTATCTATTTTATACTTCCAAAGTTGATTTTAACCCCAAATTTATATTTAAATTTCATCTTAAGATAGCCAGCCCATCTCTTCATCTAGTTGTGATGTTTTTACATAATTTCATCAATTGTGTAAGCTTTTCTTATTAGCCTTAAGGCACATGAAAATTTGATAAGCTTATGCCTTTATCCTCACCACTGATAAAAAGTGTTTATCAGCACAGGAGCAAGATCAGATCCTGAACACTTCACTGGAGCACTCCCTTCAAGTTTACATCAAATCAGTAATTATTTGTGGGGACAAGTTATTCTAGATCCAGCTAACTCCAATATCAACAGGTGCTGATCATTGTAAACCTTAAAATTTCTTAGACTTATAAATGTTGGAAATTTCACCATTGGGAAATTTCATACTTGAAAATTTTCCTACTGTTAGTCTATTGGAATGTTAACCCCCTTGGCATGGGAGGGTCTTTCTCCTCCCTACTTAAGATAACTTTAGGACAGAAACCTTTTGCTGAACAATGGAAAGGGCTTTGACCTATGCTTAAGCATAGAACAGGAAGTTCTTTGAGTCATGATTGATTTTAGAATTGATACAAGAGAGATACTTGGAATGACAGAACCAGGTCTTGGAAAATACAATTTCTACCCTACTTAGAGTAACAGGATTTAGGAAGGGCTGCAGCAAAGGATCAAGATTTAATTATTTGAGAATATGACCTTCAACAGACATGTTCAAAGCCACAGACCTCTGGGCGGTCCTGGGTTAAGCTAGAGCCACCATTGGCACAAGGAAGACATGGACAGTGATTGGTAGATGTGAGAACTGAGGGGAGGGAACTTAGATGGTTTCCTTAAAGATAGCGGGGTCTGAGGACTGGGGAGGTGGGAGAGGCTTTGCTCTGAGAGGTTGTGCTCTGAGAAGGCTTGCTCTGAAGGAAGCTGGAGGTGGAGGCCCCTGAGACTGTTTCTCCATTTTGGTCATGTGAGTGATAGGGACTGATCTCTTTTCTTTGCCTCAGCTATTTAAGGGCTTGGGCCTTTTGGCCCAGCCTAAACAGAAGGGGTATTTAAGCCCTATTCCCTTCTCTCCCCTTTCTCTCTCCCTCTCTCTCTCTCTCTCTCTCTCTCTCTCTCTCTCTCTCTCTCTCTAATACCTTTCTTCCTCCTGTTTGTAATTAAACTCTATAAAAGGTTGAAGGCTGACTTGAGTTTTCATTTAGGAATTACATAGCTGAATTCCCTGGCAACCTTAAATTAATATATATCAGTCTTTTAAAGTGATTTCCATGTCACATTGTGGCTACCAGGAAGGGACAAGGAAATCACTTTAAAAGACTGATACTATCTTGTTCATAAGAATAGAGTGAGAGGCTTAATCAAAAGCTCTTTCAAAATATATATTTATATGCACAGATATGTACATACATATATGCAAGGTAGATTAGAAATGCTTTTCTGATGAAACTCATGTTTATGTTGAAGTCAATCCCAGAATAGTTATAAGAAATCCAAGTGAATATGTAATTACTGAGCATTTTCATTAGTTTTTAAAAGATAACTACTCCCCAAATGTTTGTTTGCTTATTTATCCTCTTCTTAGTGGGCCTAGAAGTGCTGTCCTATTGATGAGCTCTGACAAAAAAGTTGATACACTAAGAAGTGAAGTAGTTGGAATTACAGAAATTCCAAAAAGGAGATGGAATTCTGTAGTATGACCTTGTACCATGTCACAAATCACAAGAGGCTAAGAACGATATCCAATGGTTTTGGAGCTCATTTGATTTAAATCATATTGAAAAACTTTTGGTCTTTAATAAGAGATAGACCTGGAAAGATGGACCATTTAGTATTTTCTGTGATTAAAAGTATGATTTCATGATAAATTAAAAAATATATATCAAAATCTTGTGAAATCAGGGTCAGATCATAGAAAACAAATCTCTGTGGGAAAAAAAAGGACATTTTACGTATTAGACATTTTTAAGATGTAAAAATGTTCTAAGATTTACTGAAGATCTCAGAGAATTTAATTATTTTACCTTGTCTTAAGGTATATATGATGCCATTATGAGTAGGATTGTGAAGTTTCTCTTGGGCTTTCTTGTGCTCTTCTCCCTTTTCTTTGTGCTATTTACTAAGTTCTTATTTGCCCTCGTGTAGTTTCCTAACTGTTGATGTCTTCCTCTTCTGTATTCCCATCACTACCACCACTGTAATATCCACCCAGAGATGAAGACTAGAAATAGAAATGCTGATGTTGAAAGCTGTAAATTATCTGCACTTGGAGGGACATTGGGAGTATCCCTGCTGCTAGGGATCAACGTTAAACTCGGGAATGAAGCTGAGAAAGGAAATGCTTCTTCTGGAGATTTTTCACCAGGTAAAGCAATAACATTTATTTTTTTTTCCTCTTTCCTAGACAAGTCTTGTCTGACTCTTCAAAAACAAACAGGAGACTCCAGTCTTGCTGTAATAATCCTCCTAGGGAGTCTGTGGTTGCCACTGGCTTACTTCCCATAAGCACTTGCTTATAACTAAATAATGTTACCCTTGAGGGTAAATTTTTTCATGTATACTCTCACCTCAAGAGTGATTTACATTTTTAATGTGTGCAAAGCCAAATATATTTTGTAGGGTTTAATGTGAGTGAATCTCAAACCCCCATTAAGACTTTATTATCATCACTTTTAGAAATTTTCCATTTCTTCACTTTGGACTCTGGGTTTTCTCAGTATGAGCATGCCTTCTTTTAGAATGAGTAAGCAGAAATTCCTGACACCTTGGTGCCTGAGGCCGCAATGTTTATTCTGTTTACTCCTCTAGCCAGAGACATCTGCTGTTTGCTAATTTGGAGGCATGCTTGTAGGGCTGGAGAGAGGAGAGTGGAAAGTGATGACTTAGATCAAAGAAGCAGGAGTTATTTCTGAGAAATTTAGAAGGTGGGCTTTTCCAAGATAGAAATTAAAGAGTAGGTAATTCGATCAATTTTTTAGCACAGAAACTAACATTTGCAAGGAAATGCCTAAAAGTAATGATATTTCAACCCATTTCCTTTAAAGTTACTTTTAAAATATAAAATATTCAGAACATGTCCTATCAGATAAGGATTGGAAACATGGATCATATGATTGTATCCTCTGTCATGCCCCCCTCTCTCTAATCTCCAATGCCTCCTTATCAATTGGTTCTTGCTGCTGCCTATAAACACATTTATGTTTTCTCTATCCTTTAAAATTTAAATTAATATCCAGCAATTCCAAGTATTAATTTTATGAAGTTTATTCATAATTTCTTGAAGTAGAAGGAATAAAAAGGAAATAGAAGTAAAAATAAACCTAATTATTTAACAAAATTAATACCACATGACTATATTCTCTTTGCCTGTTTAAAATGTGCACGCCACCAAAGCCCTGACAGGAAGATAAGAGAGTAAGAGGTGGTACAACATCAAATTTATATCCTCTATACATTAGCACATAACATGAGGAGAGTGGGGTGCTGGGAATTGTAGTTTTTAGGATAACAGATTCTAATTATACAATCCCTTCATGATCCTTTGGGGAGACTAGTCTCCCCAAAGGATCATTTAAAAATAACTATCTTATACGTCTAAAGATTTTCTAACTAAAGGGCTATACATTATTGTACTTTCTAAAAGGAAACTACAATAGTTAGAGATAAGAGAGAAACAGAAGAGAGAGAGAATAAAACCAATGTATGCTAGGTGCACTGACAAAAAGTCAGTTGGGGGCAGTACCCTTTGACATGAGTTTACAGTCAAAATAAATGTGTTCACCCCCCCCCCAAAGTTCAATTTCACTAGATCCCAAAATTCATTCTGGATCTTTTGTTGCAGCATGTGGTTTCTGCAGGCATCTCCATGGTGCCTTCTCAAAGCAGTTCACTTTCTTGATTCAGAGAGGTAGCATCCAACAATTACTCTCAAACAAGAAACATTTTTATAAAATTAGAATTTTTGACAATTATACAATCCCCCCTGAGGAGGTTGTTGACAAATGCATGGATTACCTAGGGATACATGACTGAGTTATGAGGTATATTAATCAATTTTCAAAAGAAAATCAAAAACATAAAAATCCCAAATAAGCAAGAAAAAAGTAACCTCTGGATGAAATTAAAAATATCAAAGTCTTATGTGTAAAAATTCCAAGTAAGGAAAAATAAACCTATAACAGGTCCTTGTATCAGGTTCTGATTAAAGTGATTTATGTCCCACAAGCCTATAGGACCATTGCAGCAATATGTACTTACCCAATCAACAACCAGGACTAGAGAAAATTGCCACACTTATGAAAGACAGAAAATGGACTAGATTTTTGTAGCATATGGGAAATAGCACTCCCTGGTTTGATTTTACCTTTGCCCCCAGGCATAGGGAAGTCAATAAACTAGTCAAACTGAGGTATTTTTGGGAATAGGGCAGAAGGAAATCCTGGGTCTGACATTGTCAAATAGTCACTTCCTTGATCCATAAAACAAGTCCTCTGAGTTGGAGCAGATTCTCATCAATCCCACTAGTATTGGTTGGTCTCGTTGATCTCGTGCTCATTGGCACTGTGAAGATTAACTTTGTGCTTCCTTGGCACTGTATAATAGCTCTTTTTTGATCCCTTCTCCTGGAATCAGACACAATAATTAATAAAAGTCCCATAATATTTATCAATCAATGGCAAGTTTCCATAGTCTAAAGCTTTATTGGATATGCGTTGATATTAGGGCTAGTGGATGTTATAAATTTATATTAACATAAAATTAAAAAAACATTAATATTGGTAACATGGGCTTCAAGTACAAAAAGTGAGAGAAAAAACTCAAATACTCTATTGTGCATACAAGGAAAAAAATAATAAAATTTTTTAAAAATCAAAAATATATAGTTCACAATCAGTGACACACTGTGTTTGCTCAAGGAAAGGCAGAATACAAAGGTTTCTCACTCAAAAATGAGATCCATTTCCTTTTAACTTAGTTATGATCCACAGTGTGAGTGTACATAATTTTCACTTAGAAAATAACTTTATAAAAAACAGTAGTATAGCAGCTAATACACATTCAAGAAGTACCAAAATCCTCAAAATCATAATAGCCCATTTCATAATAGCCCCAAATCATAATAGCCCATTTAATGACAATAGCAAATAAGCCCATTATCATTAGGATTCATATGAGTCTTTATAACCATTGAAGCTCATGCATACTTGTCACAAGTTCTCCAGATCTAGAAAATCTTTCAGCCTTGGATCAGATTGAATCTATTACTAATATGAGTTTATTACTACCATCATTCCAAAATTTGGCATAAGAGCACAGAAAAAACACAAACCTCTGTACTGCTGATAAAAACCTTTTGGGTCCAAAATGTTACCAGGAATCTAGATCATTCTAGAGCAAGCCAAAGAATTACAAATATAAAAATATATTAAAAAAACACATTCAGAATCTATTAGGCTTCATGTGAAATGTTCCCTCTCATAGGACATCCAGGGGTACCACATCCTCTAGAAAAAATTTTACCACCTCTGGATGAACCTCCTTCTCTGGCATGAGACTGTAAGAGCCTTAAAAGGCATGTCTTTATATGTCCCATCCATTGCAATGTGGAAGCGAGGGCTACAATAGTGAAAATCACTCCAGATGTCTCATCCATTATATTTTTATAAATGTGGAGGTGGGGAATATAATAGTGCTGCAGCACTTCACTTCAGCTACCAATTGGAGCCTTTACAAATAAACATAGTAGGATGGTGCAAATAAAAACCATTTAACAGAGCATATGGCTAATAGCCAAAACACAGTAACTTAAAGTTACATTGTGTAACAGAATATACTTTATTAGATCAATATGTGAACTTAACAAACAAAATTAAATCTTAAAACAAACAATCAGCAAATACAATATATGTGACAGCATACAGACACTGAATTCTAGTCCTCTTTTTTTTTCTCCAATTCCAATGGGTGAGTTATATTTATTTGGAGGGGAGCAAAACTGAAAGAGTTAACAATGGAGCCTGAAAAGGCTTAAAAATTCACCTCCAGACTCTTTAAGTTTCCTTCATCTCTCCAGTATCATCATCCATCTAGATTCCTTTGGTCACACCTCTGGGGTTCCCCATACCTGCACTGAGCACAGTGTGTACAAATCCCATATTGGATGTGTTGCAGAGACCGGGCAGGCCAAAATGGCAAGGGGTATAGTGAGGTGAATCCTCCCCTTGAATTTCAGGATTACTCAAACTAATCACAAGGACTAGTGTACCAAAGAACAGTAGTAATAGAAGATACCCCAAACTTTGAGCTGTGAGAACTCTGTAATGCTCTCCCAGAATGGAAGCTGTTTGAGATAGGCAGGAAAATGGGCCATGCTTGCAATTCTACTCATTAAATTGGTTGCAAATCTAATTCTTGTTTGAAAAAGTAACTTTCCTTCCCTTCCCCCCAGGGGTAAAAGTACCAGGGAGCCACTTGCTTCTCCTGTCAACATGGACAGGGAGTTAGGAGTATAGGAGCATCTCCCAAGTAAGTGAGGGAGGTATGAGTGGCAGCAGCAGGCAGCAGCAGCAACAGCAACAGGAAGCAAGGCTGACAGGTGAAGACACTGCTACTTCCTGGAGGGGAAAGGCCAAAAAGCCATGGCAGGAGAAAGGAAGTTGCTCTTCAAACTAATCAATCAGAAAGAATTAAGGATTCTAAACCCCACTTCTTGTCACCATAAATGTAGGAATTAAATTGATATGCAGCAATTCCAAGTATTAATTTTATAAAGTTTATTAATAATCACTTGAAGTAGAAGGCATAAAAAGGAAATAGAAATATAAACCAAATTATTTAATAAAATTCAGACCATGTGACTAAGTTCTCCTTGCCTGTTTAAAAAAAAAAACTGCTCCACCAAAGCCCTGACAGGAAGGTAAGAGAGTCACCAAATTTATATCCTCCCTATGTCAGCACATAATGTAAGTAGAGTTGGGTGCTGGGAATTGTAGTTTTTAGGATAACAGATTCTAGTTACACAATACTTAAAAACCCTCTTTATTCAACCATCCAATCTTCACTAGCTATCATCTTATAGGTCTCTTTTTTTATGACTAACTTCCTTCAGAAAATCATCTACAACTGGTGGCTCTATTTCCTCTCCTCATTCTTTTTTCTTTTTTAAATCTTTTAATAGTCTGGTTTCTAATCTTATCATTCAATTGAATGTGGCCTCATCAAGTTAAAAATAGTTTCTTAAATGAAAATCTAAAGACTTCTTTTCAATCCTCATATTCCTTAACCCCTCTGAAACATATTATGGTTGATCACACTTCTTTCCTGGAAACTTTCTCCTCTCCAGATCTTCATGACCCTGCTTTCTCCTGGTTCTCCTACTAATTATCTGATGGTTCCCCTTCAGTGGCTGGATCTTCTGCCAGGTCACACCAGCTAATCAAGGATATGTTATGACCTCTCTTCTCTTCTCCATCTACACTATCTAACTTTATAATCTTATCAGTTTTCATGATTGAATTATAATTTCTATGAAGATGATTCTCAGATCTTTTTGTCCAGCACTACTCTCTTCTATAACCAACTGCCTATGGGTCATGTTGAAACAAATATCCCATAGACATCTTAAACTCAACATATCCAAAAAATATTATCTGATTATCTTATACCCCAAATATTTCCTACCTTTGTAACTTCCCTATTATTAAAGAAGGTATCATCATCCACCCAGTCACTCTGTCTGAAAATTTGGTATCTGACAACTCACTCTAATTTACTCCACTAATCCAAACTCTTCCAAAATCTCATTGTTTCTTCCTTCATAACATCTCTCATAAACATCCTCTTCTCTTCATTCATATAACCACCACTATGGTGCAAATCAAAATAATCTCAAGCATGACCTACTGCAATATCTTGTTGCTGCATGGTTTCCTTGCCTTGATGCTTCTCCATTTCAGTTCTTTCTCTGCTCAGCTGCCAAAGTGATCTTCCTACCATGTATGATTGAACATTCCACACATTTTTCCTCAATTTAATTTAATAAGTTTCAATGGTCCTTTCCTACCTTTCCATTCTTATACTTTACTCACCTTCATGTCCTCTGTTATCTAACAATATCAATCTGCCAGCTATAAAATGCTATTCCATCTCCTGATTCCATGAAATTTCACTGACTATCCTGTATCCTTGGATTGCTCTTCCTCCTTACCTTGCCTCTTGGTTTCCTCTCTCCCTCTTGCTGGGAAAAGCACTCTGTGATTTCCTTATCTTTCCAAGTTCCTCTCTCAACACTCATTATCCTTATCTTTTTTCTTCCCTCCATTATTTTACTGTTACTTCTCGAATCAACTTATTTCTCTATCCTTTCTTTCTCCTTCCCCATTTAAATCCACTTGTGATTTTTAATAGCTCATCAAAGCAATACTTCTCTTGTTTTTAATTCCCAAATGATCATTGCATTGAGATAATGCTATAATGTTAATCACAGATAGTTTTCTGATTGAAATACTTAATGTAAATTAGGGTTGGTTTTTGTGCTCTTATTGTCTGTTCAAATATGATTTAAATCGTTGCTAGCTATCACAAATCTTTCATATTCATGAGAAGTGAGAAAGGATTTATATTTTGTTTTGAAACAGATTGTTTTAGTATTTATTAAAGGCAAATGGGTAATTTTAGATGAGCAGATGATCATATATGTATTGAATAATATGTATAGTAGAAAAATCTATTTCAATGAGGGAACCTCAATTTTTAGGGCAAAATGCTCCTTTCTGGTCAGCACTCCCCTTTATTTTCTTTCATCAGAATGTAATCTCCTTGGTTTTATGTTTGTATCACTAGCAGTTATTGGAATATATGAAATGATTATGAAGTTTTTGATTATTTAATTCATTATTTCAATGGCCACCTAATCCTAATCCTTTTATTTTACAGATAAAGAAATTGAAGTTAAGGAAAAGCTAAATACTGTTCTCAATGTGAAATCAATAATCAATATCAAAAAACCAATCAATATAAATATCAATAAATATCAAAAATGTTATTTGAAATTAAGCCCTCTGACTCCAAAATGAGCAAAAGTATTCCTATCATCTAAGAGAGGCATCTTAGTATTGGCAAGGGTGGAAAAAGAAGAGTAAGTTTCTTTGAAGTCTGGGCTAGAACTGGGGTGGCAGTGCTCCACTGGATTGTGAAATATATCATTGTCAGTGACTTACTGTTGTGTTATCTGGTCTCAACTCAAATAATAAATCATGTGTGATATTACTTGGAGAAATTTAACTCTAGGAAGCCTATCAAAGAAAAAAAAGAGTAGATTTTTAATGGTTATGGCAATCTGTGGAGTATATGGGGGAAGGAGAATGGGAAGAAAATGCACAAGAGAGATGCAAAAAAAATACTACAGATTCAGAATGGATGGTTTGGGTAGTTAGTGGTCAATGCTGTGAAAATCAGGAAAATCTTAATGAAGAGAATGAATTTATTTGTATTTTTAAAAGTAATTCAATATGTGGGAAGTGAGAGGTAGAAGGATAATTAACTCATAAAGATCCTTACTTAATTACAATAATAATACCTCCTACTTATATAGCAATTTTAGAGTTTATACATTATTTTACAAATACTATCTCATTTGATTTTTTCAATCATCCTGTGATATAATTGCTATTATTCACCATATTTTGTATATGAGGAAAAGGAGGTCTAAAGAAATTAAGTGACTAGCCCATTGGTTCCACTACTAGTAAATGTAAGAGATTTGAAATCAGATATCTCCTATATCCAAGTTTAGTGCTCATTCCACTGGACCATAATTTCTTCTCCAAGGAGTGTTTGTCCCTAAGAAGTAATCAGATCTCTTCATATCAGACATTATTAATACTATGGAACAGCAGAAAGAAATGGGAGAATCCAAGGGCTTATACACAAAAAGATAACTTGAGATTTTGAGTTGGTTTTGGAGGAAATGAGATGGAGGAACTTGATGGGGCATCTCTATCACCTCCTCATGTATGAAGGGAGTGTTCCACTGATTGTGGGTATTCATGTTACAAAGATGAAGATGACTTTGTTACAATATTTATCAAGTAAGCATTTATCTGATCCTTTTTTTTTTCCAGAAGTAGTTTTTAATGCCCTATTCAGTAGAGATTTATTTTTCTGGAGATGAGAAAATGGGAAGCTAGAGGTTACTCACCTTTCTTTTCTCTGACTCTTAGACTGAAGTTTTCTAGACCTTTCTCCTATTAGAAAAACAACAGATGATTTTCTTCTTTCTCCCTCTCGTTCTATTTTTGAAGGGGTGGAGGAGAGATAGAAAAGTGGGAATCTTTATCTGTTATTTCCTCATTGTAGAGAATTCTTTTTTTTGGACCCTCACTTTTCCCATGTCAATGCTAACCATCACCTCATGATCTCCTGGAACTCTGGAATAGTTGTGTCTTACCTATAATCATACTAATTGTATGTATCAGAGGCAAAACTTGAACCAACATTTTCCTTACTCTGAGACTTGCCCTCTGAGGCTTGAGGCTATCCTCTGCTCTATTATATTACATGCGTAGACCAGGGGTCCCCAAACTACAGCCGGCGGGCCACATGAGGCCCCCTGAGGCCATTTATCTGCCCCCCCCACTGCACTTCTGGAAGGGGCACCTCTTTCATTGATAGTAAATGAGAGGAGCACTGTATATGGCAGCACCGAAAGCGCAGCATTGCTCACATACAGCACTACTTCCAGTACTACAGTACTTTGCATGGCACCTTGTTCTGAGAGTAACTGAACAAGAATGAGGCACCATGCAAAGGATTATGTGGCTGCCCAATGGAAGATATCAGCAAGGTGAGCAGCGATCTGGGGGAGGGGATTCTGCACTGCGTATACTGCTGCCTGGTATAGTGGTGGCGGTGATGGGCTGTGAAAGGTGTGACAGGCCCAACACAGCCAGTATTGCAGCCTCCACTATCCCAGACAGCGGGATACAGATTTGTCCATAGTTTGTTTGTTTTTTTAATAGTCTGGCTCTCCAACAGTCTGAGGGACAGTGAACTGGTCCCCTGTGTAAAAAGTTTGGAGACCCCTGGTGTAGACCATCTGTGTATGTGTTTTTTAATGTATTCTATAATTTATTGGACTAATTCTACAAACTAATTTATTGGACTAATTCTATGAATTGTATGTTTGAGAATCTCTCACATTATCTGTCAGTTCTATACATGTCAGATTTTAATTTCTCCCCATTTTTTAGGAATCTTACCAGTGGCTTTTTTTTTTCAGGGGAAATCTATTTCCCTAAACCCCTGCCCTTTGTAAGTGTTCTTTTCCACATCTCATGCCAGGTTCTGATATATCTCAAAGCCCTTGCAACTAACATAAAACCATATTCTCATGACATAAAAACATAATCTTCTTCTGATGTACCAAAGCTGTATTACTTTGGATTATGTTTTGGTTCATATTAGAACAGGACACACTGAGCTTAACTCAAACCATGGACATTTTTATGGCCAATGAAAGAGGATGTGGGGTGGTGAGGGTGCAGTGGGAAAACAAGGCTTCTGAATTATTCCTTTAATTCAGACAGCTGAAGGAGTTAACAGTAGTTGATACCTTATGCAATGGTATCTCTAAATTCTGTAGGAGTATCCCCCAAAATTGGCCAGGCAGTGAGGTTACTTGCTTCTCATGGAATCACATGGAAATAGATCTGAAGATTTATGGATTGGAGTTGGTTTAGGAGGCAAGGAAGTAAAGCAAGTTGGTGGGACATCACTATTGTCTCTTCTTGTACAAAGGGTATATTCCAACTGATTGTGAGTATTCTTGTTAACAAGATGAAGATGATTTTCTTAGGGTGTGGATCAATTATGGTAAATTTTATGAACATGAAAAATGCTTTATGTATTAAAAAATCAATTCAGTGTAAAATATGCCTTAGAGGGAATGTATTTAGAGCATCGAAATTTATGAAAGCTTTTCAATTCAATAAATATTAAAGATTCACTATTCTAGGAGCTAAAGATAAAACAAATTCTCTCCCTGCCCCAAATAAGAGAGTAAAGGACTAGTCTCTCCCCTCCTCAAACTTACTTCACTAAAAAAGGAAGTTTTAGAGAACTGTTACAAATTCTGGCCTCGATTCATTTCAACAATTCACCAAACATTTATTGAATCTGGTCATTCCCACCATTATGTTCTTTCCCACCCAGAGAGAGCTAGTAAACACTCTTGTAACATGCCAAATCCAAGCTCCCTTTTTCTTTTAGCAAATTCTAATATTTCAGAATCGATCTTATAGCAAAAGTTTCTGTAATTTGTTCTCTCCATGGAAGGATTAGAAAACTTGTGTTTAAAAAAGAACTTACTTTATAAAAATTACATTTAAAATCTTAGGATTATTTCTGTTGTTGAAGGAAAGTAAGTAGTCGACCCCTTTAAATTCTTCAAGAAAAAATATAGGATGGAAATTGGGTTTGGACTCTTGATTTCACTGGCATAGGGAACTGTTTCTATTAATGCAGGTCAGAGCCATAGACTACAAGAAGAGCATAGGTCATATCCTTCCTTCCTTCCTTCCTTCCTTCCTTCCTTCCTTCCTTCCTTCCTTCCTTCCTTCCTTCCTTCCTTCCTTCCTTCCT
Organism: Monodelphis domestica; assembly: GCF_027887165.1. Lineage (NCBI taxonomy): Eukaryota > Metazoa > Chordata > Mammalia > Didelphimorphia > Didelphidae > Monodelphis > Monodelphis domestica. The sequence continues at coordinate 89,561,543 of NC_077227.1, forward strand.
TCCTTCCTTCCTTCCTTCCTTCCTTCCTTCCTCCCTTTCTCCCTTCCTTCCCTCTTTCCTTCCTTCCTTCCTTCCCTCTTTCCTTCCTTCCTTCCTTCCCTCTTTCCTTCCTTCCTTCCTTCCTTCCTTCCTTCCTTCTTTCCTTCCTTCCTTCCTTCCTTCCTTCCTTCCTTCCTTCCTTCCTTCCTTCCTTCCTTCCTTCCTTCCTTCCTTCCTTCCTTCCTTCCTTCCTTCCTTCCTTCCCAGCCAATTCTTCATGCAGTTGCAATCAATTTGCAGTGGCAAAGTCATCAAAACTTTCTTTCAATCTGGTTATCTCCTCTTATCAACTACAAAGTTTCCCTCTCTCCATTTAATGGCTCTCAACTAGGCTCAGATGTTGTCCAGTTCTCAGCTCTGTTAAATTCTTTCATCCTTTCTCAGTTTATCTTCTAAGCCCCATTGGTTTGTGTGTTCTATTTTGTTTCGTAAGCAGCTTCTCTCATAGGTTTCTCAACTGAACCTTAGTGGCACAATTCAGGACCCTCTTAGGTAGAGTAACCCATATCTATTTTTTAAATGATTAAAAACTTCAAATTTCACATTTCTATCAGCTGTAACAACAAAAGCAAACACACCGTGTTCTATACTGCCCAGAGTCCAAAAATAATCCTATGATTCAGAATGCCTCAACAATTACCTCCAGATTTCTAAAAGCAGTTATATGTAAATTAACGACTGGGAAATTGAAGCCATCTTTACAATTAAACAGTACATTTTACTCCAAAAGGCAATGCTTTTCTTTTGGTACTATCAGAATTTTGTGTCTTTTCTCAAGGATTTTTATCTGAGAAGCTGCTCTTCTTTCAGGTTCTCTAAGAACTGTTTATCTTTTTCCTCTAGCTGATTTTCCATCTGTTTCATGCAAAATGTTCTTTTGCTGCTCCTTTCAGCAACTAAAGTGTGCATATAAGAAAAGGAAAGTTATTTATATCACATATCATGAATAATCAATTGATACTGGAAAGAGAGAAGTCAAAGAAATTTACTTCTAAAAAAGAGAAAAGGTCTCATAACAGGTCTTAGAAAGGCAGATAAGTAAAGGAGTTAATTAGACAGAAGGCAAGGTATTAATTGGGTACAAGGCACTAATCATTCTAGTCCTATCCCACTGATTTTTTCCCTAACCATCATATATAGGGGTAAGTAGTAATAGTAAAGTTCCTTTAAATTCTTTAATTACATTGTCCATCTTCCCTAGAGCCTCCTTTTTTCCCCTATATTTAATTTCAAACTTCCTTAATAGGATCCAAGGAAAGGACAGAAAAATTCAAGATAAAGAAGTCACTTTATTCTCTCCAATCTTTTAGGCATTGTTCTGAATGGTCAAAGATGAGCAAAGTAGACATGATTTTAAGGACTTTTCTAAGAATTCAAATCTTGGTCATTTTCCTTAAAATGAATGAAAATGACTGGGAAAGGATGTTTTTGCAAAGTAGCACATCATGACTTATGACAGATGGGGCTGAGACAGAAGTGGTGCAGAACAAAATGCCTGGTGACTTCATTTTAGGAAAAAGGAAAATAAGATCAAGACTAAACACTACAAGGAATTCTGTCTGACTAGGAGAGATCTAGAAGTAGACTTGTCTATATGGAGGGTCTATCAGCAGAGGGTTTGGAGGAAAAACTCTAGTTATTCTTATCAAAGCATTGGTTTTTCTCCTAGCCAAGACTACTTTGGCGGCAAGGGCCTGAGAAGAAAGTCTCTTCCAGTCACAGTTCTGTAATGAAAAGAATTGACGTTTGTGTTCCTTAGGGGTGAACTATGTATCAAATTGAATCATTCAAATTTTAGCTGTGATGAGTGCAGTTTCTTTCCCTGTTTGCATTTCCTTTCCGCCTCACTCCCTTAATTTATGGTACAAGGTAGAGGACAGGATGGCAACTGGTGATAAATAGATTTCAAGGAACTTCCCAAAGTCAACAAGGACTAGGAAGTTTCTTGATTGGTTGGCAGTGAGTGTGGAACTATGGAGAAGACAAAAGAGCCTAATCCAGTATACCCAGGTAGAAGAATCCAAAATCAACATGAAAGAATTGTAGGGAAATTGGCACAGGAAGACCAAAAAAGAGAGCTTGTCATTATTGTGGATAGGAGGTAGATGCAAGAATCCCAGCCTGGAGATGATCCTGAGATCCCAAGTAGTTGCAGTGAACTTTAATTTAAGATTAGATTAGAAATGCCTGTTTGCCAATAATTCTTAAAACATACATGTTTAAAGACAGGACTCAAGTCTAGATACTATGGCTCTGGGTGGCAGAATCTGGAGAAGTTGTGGATGCAGTGAGGTATGAGAGACTGATTAGACATGAAGGACTAGACACTCTTCTACTGACTCATAGCCAGATGTCTAAAACCACGTAGGAAAAGCATCTGCTGATTGTTGACATTTTTACTTTGCATCCAGATGTTTTAAAGTCCTACAGATAGCCTAGAGATGATTAGTGTCAGGAAGCAATAACTTCAATTTCTTTTTTACTGTGCCCTTGCCTCTTTATCCCTATTTTTGAGGTTTTCCAAGTAAACGATAAGACATCTGGGACTGATTCTATATCTTTGTTAATCTGCTATTCAGTGTCATAGGGTTATTATAAGAACAAAAGAAAGTATTAAAAGCACCAGAGTTGAGGTTAGGAAAACCAAGAGTTTTGCAACTCACTGACCATGTAATTGAGCAGACCACTTCACTTGTCTGTTTTGTGATCTTTAAAATGGTGGAGTGGAGTTGGACTAGATAATTTCTATTGTCACTTCTAGCTGTTACAATCATTTTTTTTTCCTTGTTCATGCTTTCAAGGAGTATTATAACCAATTCTTAAATGTGATCTGCTTCCTGTCTCAAGTGTTCTATGACTATACCTATAGGGTGATTTCCAGAATATTCTGCAAAAAATTGGAAAAATCTAAATCAGACAGTTATTTGGCAGTGCTTAAAACACCCCAAAGGTTCATTTTAGTCTTGGTTGATCCTACTGGTTCAATTAATTTTCCCCCTCATCTGTTTGACAAATTTATGAGCACAAACACAGCCCTTTCAGTTATATTACTATGTCTATCTGGTGGTCAAAAGTGAATGACAATATTATCAGTAATAGTGTCTTGTACATAGCAGGTACTTGTCACACTTTTTTCCCTTCCTTCTTACAAATGCTAACCCACTGGATTAGGCCTTATCGATAAACATAATGGATTTCTGGGTACTGGCCACATGAGTGCTCGCTAGAGAATTTATGTTTATATAAATAATATAAATAAGCATTTATAATAAAGCAATTCAATGACTGAGGTCTGAGTGGTGACACAAGGTCAAAATGGGAAACAAGAGGAGGTAATCATCAAAGTCTTAAGCTTATTAATCCATTGTTTTACTTCACCAGTCCACTGACTTGAAAATGTAATTGAATATTTTTATTCCATTCTAGAAGAGAGATTTGAAATGGATTATTTTACCAATGTGGGGTCAAACAAATAACTTTACTTCTCTTGGTAGCCCCACTTTTTCCATTACAATACCTCAAGGTGATAAAAATATAAGCAATCATCTTGGTTGAATATTGTAAAAACTGGATATGTAGTATTTGGATAGTATTGTGAATATTTCCAAATAAAAAAGTCATAGAAATTATTCAAAGTTTTATTCTGTTAACTGTGACCTTTCAACCCACCAATCTATCAACCAATAAGCATTTGTTAAGCATATACTATGTGCCAAACACTGAGTTAAGTGCTGGGGAAAAAGAGAAGTGACTGCTGCCTTGCAAGAATCTTCCATTCTAATGGAGAAGTCAAAGTGCCTATAAGTAGGCCCACTATATACCTAGCTAGCTACTTATCTATCTATCTATCTATCTATCTATCTATCTATCTATCTATCTATCTACCTATCTATGGAGAATAGAAGAAATTTTGACAAAACAAGAGAAAGAAAGCAATCTAAGATGTAAAATGAAGAATGTTCATTATATTAAATTAAAAGGCTTTAATAAAAACTCCAATATAGTCAAGATTAGGAAAAAAAACCAAACTGGGGAAAATTATAACAAATTCCTCTGATAAAGATCTAATTTCTCAAATTTATAGAGAACCAAGTCTAATTTATATTAATACAAGCCATTTCCCAATTGATAAATGGTTCAGGGTCAACTTGAAACTGCTTCTCTACAGGGGCTACAGTTCAGGTATATGAACAAGAATTTTCAGATGAAGAAATCAAAGCTATCAATAACCAGATGAAAAAATTTCAAAATCATTCCTGATTAGAGAAATGTATATTAAAGAGATTCCTCTTCATTTCCATCAGATTGGTCTGTATGACAGTAAAGGAAAGTGATAAATGCTGAAGAATATTTGACAAAATTGGGGCATTAATGCATTGTTGGTGGAGTTGTCAACTGATCCAACCATTCTGAAGGGCAATTTGGAACTATGGCCAAAGAGCTATAAAAATTTGCAAACATTTTGATCCTGTAATACCACTATTGGGTCTGTACCCAGATAAAAAAAAAGAAGAAAAAACTTGTACAAAAATATTTATAGCAGCTCTTTTTGTGTTGGTAAAGAATTGGAAATTGTGGGGATGGCCATCAATTGGGAAATGACTGAACAAATTTTGGTACATGCTGGTGATGGAATATTATTGTGCTATAAGGAATAACAAAACAAGATGATTTTGGAAAATTCTAGAAATATCTACAAGAAATGATAGAGAATGAAACAAGCAGAACTGAGAGAACATTGTACACAGTAACAGCAATATTATATGATGATCAACTGTGAACACTTGGCTACTCTCAGAAAAGCAATGATCTGGGAAAATCCTGAAAGATATGACAGGGAATCCTATCCACCACCAGAGAAAGAACTGTTGGAGTGGTATGGATGCAGATCAAAGCATGCATTTTTTCAAATTAGTGTATTTACTGTTTTGTTTGGGATTTATTTTGTATGAGTGTGCTCTTATAACAATCAACAATATGGAAGTGTTTTGCATGATAATAAAGATAAAAGAAAAAACGAAACAAACCATTCTGTTGGGCTAAAGTGGTAATATGGTTTCAAAATCCATTCAGTCATTTGGAAATTATGAAGGAAAGTGGGAAAACAATCCCTAAATCCTAAATTAAATATTTTGCTACTGACTACTTACTTTGAGTAAAAAATGAAGAGCCCTTAAAATAATTGCAGAACCCCAGTAATATACCATCAGAGGAGAGAAGGAAGGAAAAGGCCAGAAATGGATCAATTAGTGCCAATCTTGTATCTTTCACTCAGGATTCTCAGAAAATAAAATGGAGTGTGTTAAATCACAATATAAAAACTATGAAATTATCTTTATGTCATAAAAGTTATGTTAATGCACTCTATTTGGGTATTGGAATTTATTCACATATTTGAAGACCATAATATTTGGACACTATTTTTCCTCCCTTGTGTTTTTGTCCTATTGTGAAGAATCTTAGAATGTTTTTTTGAAATTGACTCTATCTCTAACATCCTGCATCTTCAATAGTGGTTTCACAACCAAGGGCTTTTCATGTCCATTATTTCCTTTTGTTACCATCACTGAGACAGTTGTGTAAGTGGTTCATCATAATATCTCCATTAAGTATAAGGTGGAAGATGCGTTTTAAGGTTTGAAGACCACAATAAAAATATTATCTTATTTGTTCCTCACAACAACCCTAAGAGAAAGGTAGATGCTACTCTATGGCCATTCTACAGATAAGGAAGCTAAATCAGAAAGAGGTAAATTATCATGTCCAGGGCCTCCCAAGTAGTAAGTGTCTGAGGCTAGATTTGAGCTCAGTTCTTCCTAAGTCCAGGCCCAGCATTTTATACACTACACCATGTTGGAAATCAACAAATATTACAAATACAAATCATGGTTTATTTGTTGTTTTGCTAACTGTATAGATTAAGAAAGGGATGGATAAATGTTCATGATACAAATTAAACTTGAAGTATGTAGAATGTTTTCAGAGAATCAATGGTTAAACATTTATCAGCACACACCTTCTTAGGTGGCTTTATTTAATCACACCAGGACAAATCAAGAACTGAAGTTGGATGAAAACACTAGAAAGTATAGGAATAGAAGGACATTTCCTAAAAATAATAAATTGTATATATTTAAAACTATCAGCAAACATCTGCAATGGGGATAAATGAGAAGTCTTCCCAATAAGATCGAGTGAAACAAGGATGTCCAATATCACATCTGTTATTTAATGTGATGCTAGAAACACTAGCTGGTTAGTTGGCCCCCCTGGTGCAGGTTGGAATAGCACCTCTGTTTTGCTGAGGCTGATAGTCAGGCCAAACAGTTTTGTTGCAGTGGAGAACCTGTCCACAATGGTTTGAAGATGATTTTCTTGGTGGGCCATGAGAGCACAGTCATCTGCGAAGAGAGCTTCCAGGATGAGTCTCTATGTTGTCTTTGTTTTTGCAGTCAGGCGGCGAAGGTCGAATAGTGAGCCATCCAGCCAGTATCTGGTATAGACACCCAGGTCTAGATCCATCACAGCATGTCGTTGTAATACTTGGGTGAAAAATAGGTTGAATACACCCAGAGCGAGGACACAGCCTTGTTTCACACCATTGGAGATGTTGAAGCAATCAGAAGTCTCTCCACCAGATAGGACTTCCCCTGTCATGTCGACATGAAAGAGCTGGATCAGTTTGACGAATTTTGCTGGGCAACCGAGCTTGCTGAGGATCACCCCCAATGCGTCCCTTTTCACTGTGTCGAACACCTTTGTCAGGTCTAGGAAGACAATGTAGAGACTTAGGTTCTGCTCAAGGCATTTTTCCTGCATTTGCCTCACCATGAAGACCATGTCGATGGTGCTGCGATCTGGTTGCAAACCACATTGTGATTCAGGCAGTTTCTGCTCTGAAACAGATGACAGGAGTCTGTTGAGTATAACACGGGCAAGGATCTTTCCAGCAGTGGAGAGTAGTGAGATGCCTCTGTAGTTGTCACAGGCTGCTCGAGAGCCTTTGTTCTTGTATAGGGCTACGATGGAGGCATCTCTGAGTTCTGGGGGCATGTCTTCCTTTTCCCATATGCTGGTCAGCACTATGTGGAACTCCTGGAGTGCCTTTCCATTTAAGGCCTTGTACACCTCAGTTGGGATCCAGACTTTACTGGGTGCCTTGCCTGCACTCATTTGTTTAATGGCTTTTTGGACTTCCTCTATTGAATGAGGGACATCAAGTTGTTCAATGGTGCAGTTTTGGGGGAATCTGGTCAAGGGCGCTTTGGTCGACTGAAGAGGGTCGGTTGAGAAGCTGACTGAAGTGTTCTTTCCACCTCTTGCTGATGCCTTTTTTATCTTTTATGAGAGTGTTACCATCAGAGGATAGCAAGGGAGTAGTGGTGGGTTTTAATGGCCCATAGACAATCTTGAGGGCACTGAAAAATTGTTTGCAGTTTTTCATATCAGCAAAACGCTGTATTTCTTCTGCCTTTTTCCCCCACCATCAGTCTTGCATCTTCCTGTTATCTCGCTGAGCTGTGGCTTGGAGAGATTTGAATCTGTCCTTTTTAGGAGCAGAGTTTGGGTTATTTTGCCACTCCATAAAGGCTTTGTTCTTTTTGTTTAATAGGTCTTCAATAGCAGTGTTGTTCATGTTGAACCAGTCCTGGTGGTTGCGTTGTTTGGGGCCTAGGACTGCCTTTGATGTTTCCTTCACTGCATCTCTGAACTGGTTCCATTTCTCGGTTGAGCTTCCAGTGAGTGGTCCCTTGGCAGAAAGCTTGTCGTCCAGGCAGGACTGGAATGTTTGCAAATAAGATGGATCTCTAAGACGACTCACGTTGTAAAATGCACGAACTGTCTGGGTGCATTTTGGATGGCTAGGCGCAATGTGCATTTGAAGAGTAGTTCTAACCAATCGGTGGTCTGTCCAGCATTCAGCTCCTCTCATGGCTCTGGTGATCTTTACATCCTGGATGTCTCGCTGGCGTACAATGATGTATTCAATGAGATGCCACTGTTTTGATCTTGGGTGCATCCACGTTGTTTTATATTTGTTCGCCATTCTGAACACAGTGTTTGTGATGGTGAGTTTGAACTCTGAGCATTTGCTAAGTAGCGGTAGGCTGTTGTTGTTCATTTTGCCCATGCCGTGTTTGCCAAGCACTCCTTTCCATCTTTCATGGTCCTGGCCAACGCGGGCGTTGAAGTCTTCCAGTAGTATCAGCTTGTCATTTGTGGGCACTGAGTGCAGGACGGCACTCAGGTCAGAGTAGAACTGCTCGATGTTCTCCTCTGTGCTGGTCAGTGTTGGGGCATATGCGCTGATGATTGTGGCATACCAGTCTTTGCTGAGAGGTAAATGGATCTTCATGAGCCTCTCGCTGATGCCCACAGGCAAGTCTGGCAGCTGTTTGAGCAAACTGGTCTTTATAGCCAGGCCAACACCGTGGATTCTGTCTTCATTTGTGGCTCTACCTTTCCAGAAGAAGGTGTATCCAGTGGTGGGTTCGCTGAGTGATCCCTCTTCTGGTAAGCGTGTTTCGCTTAAGGCTGTGATGTCGATGTTATATCATGCCAATTCTTTACCGATTAGAGCTGTTCTTCTCTCAGGTCTTGGGGTATTCTCTCTATCAAGTAACTAACCAGCCGTGCATTACAATCGACGGCACACAGCTTTCTAATGTCAACACTTTCAAGTACCTGGGCAGCACCATCGCCAACGACGGGTCCCTAGACCACGATATCAATGCCAGGATCCAAAAGGCCAGCCAGGCACTCGGGTGGCTGCACTCCAAAGTCCTCCAACACAGAGGTGTAAGCATTGCGACGAAGCTCAAAGTGTACAACGCAGTGATCCTCACCTCGCTCCTGTATGAGACATGGACACTGTACCGGAAGCACATGAAACAGCTGGAGCAATTCCACCAACGCTCCCTCCGGTCAATCATGAGGATCCAATGGCAGGACCGAATCACCAACCAGGAAGTCCTCGACAGAGCCAACTCCACCAGCATCGAAGTCATGGTCCTCAAAACCCAGCCACGATGGTCTGGACACGTCATTCACATGGACCCACAGCGAAGACCAAGACAGGTATTCTACGGTGAACTGTCAGCTGGACTCAGGAAACAAGGCCGACCAAAGAAAAGATTCAAGGATCAGCTAAAGTCCAACTTGAAGTGGGCTGGCATTACACCAAAGCAACTAGAACTCGCTGCCTCTGACAGAAGCAGCTGGCGAACCCACATTAACCATGCCACCACCACCTTTGAAGATGAACAACACCAAAGTCTTGCCACTGCACATGAACGCCGACACCAGACCACAACCGCACCTCCCGTAACAACTGGCGTCCCATGCCCCATGTGCCACAAACTCTGCGCCTCAGCCTTTGGACTCCAAAGCCACATGAGGGTACACCGTAGATGAAACTGCACAAAGACAATAGTCATTCTCGATCACCGAGAGACTACCACTAGAAACACTAGCAGTAGCAATTAGAGAAGAAAATGAAATTGAATTTATTAAAAGAGGAAATAAGGAGACCAAGCTATCATTCTTTACAGATGATATGATGGTCTACTTAAAGAATCCTAGAGAATCAACCAAAAAGCTAGTGGAAAAGTCAACAATTTTAGCAAAGTTATAGTATACAAAAAAAAACCCCACATAAATCATCAGCATTTATATATATCTCCAACACATCTCAGTAGCAAGAATTAGAAAGAGAAATTCCATTTAAAATGGCCCTAGACATTATAAAATACTTAGGAATCTATCTGCCAAGACAAATACAGGAAGTATATGAACACAACTACAAAACACTTTCCACACAATTAAAACTAAATCTAAACAATTGGAAAAAAATTACTTGCTCTTGGGCAGGACAAGATAACATAATAAAAATGACAATCCTACCCAAATTAATTTACTTATTTCAGTGCCATACCTATCAAATTATCAAGAAATTTTTTTTTACTGAATTAGAAAAAAATATATAACAAAGTTCATTTGAAAGAATACCAAGAGCAAAAATGAAAACAAAATGTGAAGGAGGTGTGCCTAGCAGTACCAGATCTTAAACTGTGCTATAATGCAGTTGTCATTAAAACAATATGGTACTGGTTAAGAGACAGAAGGGAGGATCAGTGTAATAGACTTGGGGTAAATGATCTCAGGAAGAGAATGTACAAAAACACTGGTGTCCAGGGCAGCTACCAGCAGCCTGGGTCCTGGGGCTGGACCTGGGGCAATGAGCAATCTGAGTCCAAGGCCAGAGTTGCTGGGGCTGGCGCTGGGGCTGGGGCTGGGGCCCTGCTGGGAGAGCAATCTGGGTCAAGCAGGTCTGCATTGCTGGAGCACAGAAGCAGGCAACAGCAGTAGGAGCCTGAGCCGAGGGGGCAGGGCTGGGACCAGTTGAGCAATCTTGGTCAAGAAGGTCAGGAGGAGCTCAAGAATCAGCTTTGCTGAAAAGCCTTGGCAGGAGGAACATGGCTTTAAAAAAATTATCTATGCTATCTTAAAAAAAATTGAGACTTTCTCATCCAATCTAGTGGTTGCCATTACTATAAAAATTAAATTAGTTTCTAGTAATAAAAAAATTATATTTTATGAGGTTTATTAAAGAGTATTAGAAATCAAGGATACAAAATAATAAACCACGTGCCTAGGGCTGATTAGCCCATTCATAGCCTACTTACTACATGTTGCAATGTCTGAGTAGAGGAAGAGACTCTTGGGAGGCAGAAAGCCTATTAAATACTAAATTGTGATCTTGCCCAGGTGCTCAGGTCAGATTATAGAGAATTCTGGGAAGTACCAAGGACTTCTGGGGATTGAAGTCTGGACTTCAAATCTCCATTTTTACAGTAAATGACCTCAGGAAGATAGTGTACAAAAAACAAAAAAGAGCCCAGATTTGGGGACAAAAATCCACTATTTCCCAAAAATTGCTGGGAAAATTAGAAAACAGTATGGGAGAGATTAGGTTTAGATAAACATCTCACACCCTACACCAAGATAAATGCAGAATGGGTGAATGACTTGAACATAAAGAAGGAAACAATAAGTAAATTAGGTGAACACAGAATAGTATACCTGTCAAATCTTTGGGAAAGGAAAGATTTCAAGACCAAGCAAGAGTTAGAAAAAATTACAAAATGTAAAATAAATAATTTTGACTATACCAAATTAAAAAGTTTTTGTACAAACAAAATCCATGCAACTAAAATTAGAAGGGAAATAACAAATTGGGGGAAAATCTTATTAACAAAAACCTCTGACAAAGGTCTAATTACTCAAATATTTGATATTGTGCAAATATATGAGCAAAATCAATTGTATAAAAAATTCTAGTCATTCCCTAATTGATAAATGGATAAGGGATGCAAATAGACAATTTTCAGATAAAGAAATTAAAACTATCAATAACACATAAAAAGTGTTCTAAATCTCTTACAATTAGAGAAATGCAAATAAAAACAGCTCTGAGGTACCACATCACACCTAGCAGATTAGCTAACATGACAGCAAAGGAAAGTAGTAAATGTTGGAGGGGACGTGGCAAAATAGGGACTAATGCATTGCTGGTGGAGTTGTAAATTGATCCAACCATTCTGGAAGGCAATTTAGAACTATGCGCAAAGGGCTTTAAAAGACTGCCTACCATTTGATTCAGCCACACCACTGCTGGGTTTATACCCCAGATATAATAAGGAAAAAGACTTGTACAAAAATAGTCATAGCCTTGCTCTTAGTGGTGGCAAAAATTGGAAAATGAGGGGATGTCGTTTGATTGGGGAATGACTGAACAAATTGTGGTATATGTTGGTGATGGAATACTATTGTGCCAAAAGGAATAATGAACTGGAGGAATTCCATGTGAACTGGAATGACCTCTAGGAATTAATGCAGAGTGATGTAAGAATTGAAATAATATTTTTATATATTTTACAAAGTTTATTAGAAAAGGTAGGCAATCAGTTTAAATCTCATCATTTCTGTGAGTAACCTGACCACGTGGTTCCTAGCCTGCAAGTCTCTTCCTCCTTCCCCCTTCCCCTCCTGCTCCATTCCCACCTCTCTTCTCTGTTCTCTCCTTCTCTTCTTGCTTCTCTCTCCTCTCAAGCCCCAAAGCCTTGACTTTTATTTATGTACAGCATACAGAGGGATGCAAACCTGGTGCAACTGTGTTATGTCAAGAATGTTTGATGGATAGGTCAAGCTACTCAGGAGGGGGAGGAGTGAACTTCCTTGACACAGTGAAATGAGTAGAACCAGAAGAATCTAATATACAGAGAGGAATACACTGTGGCACAGTCAAATGTAATGGACTTCTCTACTAGCAGCAATGCAATGATCCAAGATATTTCTAAGGGACCTATAAGAAAGAACATTATTCATATCCAGAGAAAGAACTGTGGCAGTGGAAACAGAAGAAAAACAACTGCTTGATCACATGGGTTGATGGGGATATAGACTCTAAATGATCACCCTAGTGCAAATATCAATAATATGGAAATAGGTCTTGATCAATGACACATGTAAAACCCAGTGTAATTGCACGTTGGCTATGGCAGGGGATGGCAGAAGGGGAGGGAAAGAACATGAATCATGTAACCATGGACAAAGTCTCTTAATTAATAAATTAAATATTTTTAAAAACTGAGGTTAGAATTGGGGAGCAGGGATATTTATCTTTCTTACATGAACAAGTCCCACAAGTGATTTATATGTTATAAATAAACCCCATTAGCACAATGCAGAATGAGAATTTTTATTCCTTGAAATTTAGGACTCTAAAATCCTTTCCAATTTTATTATCCAATATCAGGCTTTTCCTCTATGATTCTGTGATGAAGGACAAGGGATTAGAAACTACAAGCAGAGGACCAGAATTCTGGTTATGAGTTATTAAGTTATTGAGTCACTCATTATATGGCACTGTATAAATTATCTTACCTTTCTGGTCTTCTTTTCTTTACCTACTATCCATCTAACTGTACATCATAGTATGGATGATAATTTTATTCATCAGTTTGTTTTTCTCTTCTTATGTAGATTATTAGGCTAAACTGCAGAGCTATTAGGAATATCCTAAAAGAGACTTTATGATCTGGGGGCATTTAATACAATCTGTGTTTATGTTATAAGCAGTAATTCCCTTATTGCTCAGTGTGACAAGGAAATCACTTTAAAAGACTGATATATATTAATTTAAGGTCGCCAAGGAATTCAGCTATGTAATTCCTAAATGAAAACTCAAGTCAGCCTTCAACCTTTTATAGAGTTTAATTACAAACAGGAGGAAGAAAGGAATTAGAGAGAGAGAGAGAGAGGGAGAGAGAAAGGGGAGAGAAGGGAATAGGGCTTAAATACCCCTTCTGTTTAGGCTGGGCCAAAAGGCCCAAGCCCTTAGATAGCTGGGGCAAAGAAAGGAGATCAGTCCCTATTACTCACGTGACCAAAATGGAGAAACAGTCTCAGGGGCCTCCACCTCCAGCTTCCTTCAGAGCAGCACAACCTCTCAGAGCCAAAAAACTCTCCAACCAACCACCCCCTTCAGTCCTCAGACCCCTCTCTCTTTAAGGAAACCATCCAAGTTCCCTCCCCTCAGTTCTCACATCTACCAATCACTGTCCATGTCTTCCCTGTGCCAATGGTGGCTCTAGCTTAACCCAGGACCGCCCAGAGGTCTGTGGCTTTGCACATGTCTGTTGAAGGTCATATTCTCAAATAATTAAATTTTGATCTATGCTGCAGCCCTTCCTAAATCCTGTTAGGACTGAGTAGGGTGGAGATTGTATTTTCCAAGACCTGGTTCTGTCATTCCAAGTATCTCTATTGTATCAATTCTAAAATCAATCATGACTCAAAGAAATTCCTGTTCTATGCATAAGCATAGGTCAAAGCCCTTTCCATTGTTCAGCAAAAGGTTTCTGTCCTAAAGTAATCTTAAGAAGGGAGGAGGAGGAGGAACCTCCCATGCCAATGGGATTCACATTCCAATAGAGTTCCACTATCAATAGGAAATTTTTCAAGTATGAAATTTCCCAATAGTGAAATTTCCAACATTTATAAGTCTAAGAAATTTTAAGGTTTACATCAGTCACATTAAACATTTTAAATAAAAATATCTTTATACCAATTTCCTATATTGACATTGTTCAAAAATATGTCTCATTCAGGATTTTAAGTTAATGACCTCTCTTCATGAGGTAAATAGTATATTTAATCTTTAATTGTCTGTATCTCTGGTTTATTAATGTATCTACCAGAGTTCTATAGTTTTAATTTCTTCTTTTCTTTTAAATCTCTTACCTTCTGCCTTAGAACAGATACCAATTATTTATTGTTTCCAAGGCAGAAAACTGATAACAGCTAGGCAACTGGCATTAAGTGACTTACCCAGAGTCATACAGCTAGGTAGTATCAGAGGGCATATTTAAACCATGACCTCCTATCTCTAAGCCTGGCTTTCTACCCACAAACCATGTAATTGTCCCTGTAATCTTTCAAAGATGTTTTGCTTTATAATATTATCATCATTTCATAAATTGTCTTAATTTTCACTTCATTATACATCAGTTCAAAAGTCTTCTCTAATTTTCTCTGAAACTCACCATTTTGTCATTTCTTATTGTATAATCTATTATGTATACACACCATAATTTTTTAAAGCTATTTCCTAATAGGTAGGCAGCTTTGTAGTTTCCAGTTTGGGACTCTTACAAAAAAAACCTACTAAAATAATTTTGTATAAATGGTGTTTTACCCTTTTCTTTGATCTTTTAGGTATAGCACTAGCAGAGTTGCATCAAAAATTATGCAAAGTTTTGGTCATAGTTCCAAAACACTTCAGAAAGTTTGTATCATTTTCTTTTGAGATTACCTAGGCCAATTTGGAGCTATAAAATAAAATAGACCATACCTATACTATAAGAAAATGTTAGAAAGGTGCCTTCATTTATTATTTTTGCAAGCAATTTTTGTAATATTTGAATTAACTGTTCTTTGAATATTTGATAGAATTCAAATAATAATCCATTTTATTCTGATAGGGACCATAAAATGGAGTTTGAATAATAATGGTTAGTGATTTAGAATCCTTGACATGGGCAGGGCATTATGGAAGGGATGTTTGTTCATCTTCGAGGAATGAGTTTATGTTATTAAGACATCCTTAGTTTTGCTTCAGGGTAGAGTCGTCTCAGAACATTAGGCAATAATGTATACATGGAAGAGTAGGGAGGTATCTATGTGGGTGTGGGTTCAGGTGAGGGGACCAGTGAGGAAGAGTGTATGACAGAATGGCAGATTACCTGTGGAAGAAGGACCATGGAATAATGTTTCTATCATTCCCTTGCAGGAGGCCCAAGCAGATGACCTATGAAGAGAGCATGATAAAATGGCTTTTCTATTTCTTCTTTTTAGGCATACAGGAGAGGAGACCAACAAGGGCTGGGGGGTGTAATGGAATGGCATTCCCTCTTCCCAAGCAAGTGGCAACAGACCAGGTCAGAAACACAAGAGAGTAAGATCATTAGAGAGTTAGTATAGAAAAAGAACACAAGAGGGTCCAAGACCAAACCCTGGGGCACACCTACCTGGATTCTACAAAGTGACTGAGGAGTAGTTAGACAAATAAGAGGATAACCAGGTAGGGAAAACATCAGGTAAAAAAGAAAAAATGGGGAAGAGAAAATATCCAAAAGAACAGGTGCCTAAACGTATCAAAAGGGATAGAGAAATCAGGTAGGATAGGGAAAGGATTGTTGAATATACTTATTCATGTATACAGTGATCCAAAAGTCATACTGCAGTTTGAGCTTTAACATTTTAAATCCTTTGGAAGACCTCTCAAACAGTGAGGACTGTAGTTTCAGTTAAGTGGTATGTTTGGAAGATAGATTAAAGAAGGGAAAAATGAATGGGAGTTGAGGAAGTGAAAGCAAATGGCTTTCTAGGAGAGTAGGTGTGAAAGAGATATGTTGTGTGCTATTTTTTAAGGATAAGTGTAGATTTGGGGAAGTTTATACACAGGCATCAAGCAAGTAGTTATTAAACATTTTTATTAAAGTATCATGTATTATGTGTTTATTAAAGTATTATTAATTATAAATTTTAAAAATGGTTATGAGAAAAGAATGTATGATATAGCGAGCCTGCAAATTAGATGGGAAAAGACTTTATAATAGCTATTTTTCTTCATAAATCAGCAGTTTTTTCAACTTTTTCCCAGGTGTACAATCATGTTTCAGATGTGATTGCTAGTAATTTGCTAGGTAAGTGAGCCATTATAGTACAAATATCCCCATACTTCTATTCATAAAATCAAAGAATCTAGGAGTTTACAAAGACCTCAGAGGCTACCTAATCCAACTAGAACCTAAAGAGGAATCTCTGCCACTACATTTTCTTGCATTTGAAAACCTCCAGTTTATAGGGAACTCACTATCCAGGGAAATAATTCTATTTTTGTACAGTTCTAATTGTTAGAGATTTTTTCTTTATCAAGCTGGAATCTTGCTTTCTCTTTAACTTCCTCTAGTTCTGCTGTCCTTGTCTCAATGCCTCCCTAATTTGATGAAGATGTAACATTGTATTACTATCCTTGACTGCAACAAAATATATTCTAGTACAGTCTTAAAAATCAGAAAAACTAAACTCCTATTTTCCATTTACAAATGCTTTTAAGAAGCCCTGAATTTTTTACTAAAGAAGAAAAGCAGTGATCAGATAAATGATAATTTTCTATCAAGTACTACTTGTTTATTTGTTTGCTTTTTAATTATAGGCTATTCTTAATGGAAAATGAAAATAGAAATATTGAGTTTGCTGTTCAAGAAATTGCTAGGTGTTATTGTCACAAATAAAGTGAATAAACTAATTTCTTTTTTTTTACCTTCTGTCTTGGAGCCAATACTATGTATTGACTCCAAGGCAGAAGAGTGGTAAGGGCTAGGCAATGGGGGTCAAGTGACTTGCCCAGGGTCACACAGCTAGGAAGTGTATGAGGCCAGATTTTAACCTAGGACCTTCCACCTCTAGGCCTGGCTCTCAATCCACTGAGCCACCTAGCTGCTCCCTAAACTAATTTCTGAGATCCCTTTCCAGACACTAGTATTTTAAGTTAACTTCTATTTAGGAGGAAATATAGTATAATGGAAAGAATGATTAGCTTGGAATCACTGGTGTAAAAGAACCTCGATTTTGAAATCTAGCTTTGCCACTTCCTACTTCTGTGACACTGGATTGGAGTCCATTATCTCTAAAATAAAGAAGTTGTACTAGATTATCCCTAAAATCTCCTTTCAAGCTCTAATTCTATAATCCTCTTCTTGTCTCGTCTATGTAGACTTTAGAGACCATGAGAGATAGTAGAAACAGCTCTTAATTCAGAGTCAGGAAACTTGGGTTCCAGGTCCTGCTCCAATATTTACTGACTTCAAGACCAAGAAAAATTCACTTAGGGTTCTCTGAGCTTTAATCTCATCATAAAATGAACTGCTAATGTTTGTAATTCCAGAAGACTAAATAGAAACTTTTCTTGGTTTCTCGGCAGTTTGTGTCCTCTTCTGTAAGACAGCAAGGCTTTTGAATACCAGAACTCTTTGACTAATGCTGAAAAATTATATTTTGGGGTATGAAAGGTAACTTGTCTGTATAAAACATTCCTATGACTCTTTTAGTTAATTATAGTTATTAGGATCTTATTTGTATACTTTCAGGTTTGTAGCACTCTTACTTCATAACAACCTTGTGAAGTAAATAGTGAAGTATCATTATTCCTAATTTGCATATTGTAAAACTGAGGTAAATAATGTTTTTATCATTGGGTCACAGAACTAGGGAATATTAGAGCCAGGGATCAAGCCCTAATCTTCTGACTCCCAAGTTTAGGATTGTCTCTTTTACATCACATTGCCTTTCAATTAATTGCTCATCTCTGAGAGAAGTTAACTCTTTCACTTGTAATCTGTGATGATGTCTCTCAATTTAGCTCAAAATACTGTCTCAAGGAGAATGGCAGGTATGACTAAGGAGGACGCTGAAGGAAGAGGGAAGCTGCTGGTGGTACTAATTTCACCCCTAGAAGATCATGTGTTGTCCTGGCATCAGACCTCACAATAGTTTCAATCTAGACCATTTATGATGTAAGGAATGTGCCTTTCCTTTTGTGACCTTCATCTAACTTCCCATTAACCTCTCTTCTCCATAAACCCAAAGCCACAATTTTAAGTAGCAATATTTCCATCCTGGGGAATGGATAACAGATAATTGGAGAATGGAAACCAGAACAAAGCATTGTGGAACAGAGGGTTTGAGAAAGGCAGACTGCCAAGAGGAAGATTATCATGAAGAAGCATCTAAAGTCAGGGGCTACTGAGGTTTCATGTCATAAAAAAGACCCGCTGTTAAGTGCAGATGATTTGAATCTAGAGTCATTATTAAGGTAACTATAATGTACGCCTTTCTTCCATTCATTCCAGAGAAAAACTATAAAGATTTGAATGCTTCATCTCTTTCCCATCATACAGACATTTACAGATTTCCCTGGATAAAGTCACTTTCCCATTTGTCTGGTTAATGTCCAAAGAGTATTCTTTGATAGAACTTTGAAAAAAAAATTTGAGCGAAAACTTTTGAAATTATTCTCCTGGCTTTAAAATTCCTTTTCTTTCTGTTTTTTTTAGCATATGGATGAAATATTATGGAGGTGACCCACGTATTGCCCTTGGTAAATATTCTCCTTTGGAAAAAGAAATCTTGGTAAGTCCAGTAGGATTTCCTCCAGGGGAAGGGCCACTTCAGACAAATGTGAGCTGTAGTAGAGGGAACAATAGTAAAGAATTCAACAGCTAGAATAATTTTTCCAAGTAGGGTCATAGAGTCTACCATAAAAGGACTATTAGCTAACAATTTAGTCCTACCCCTTTATTTTGTAGGTGAGAAAAATGAAGTCTGAAGAGGTTATGCTATTTAACCTTAGTCCAAGTAGGAAGTAAGGAACAAAGTCAAGGTTTGAATATAGTTTTCACTGTCAAAATTTGCCAACTACTTTTTCATGTTCCAAATTGTTATTCTTTTAAAGGTCTGAATACAATCAACTCATACATTCTTGGAATGCAATGAAATAGGTTTGTGGTCCAGTGAGGGATGTAGGAAACAGTTAGTGATGAAGTTAGGAGGGCAGACAACTATCTATTTCATTATTGCCCAATGTCTTTTCCTTGTTACAAGCATGTAACTCTCTGCCTATTGTTCCTGTGGCTTTTCTGTGGGAAAACAAGGGGTGGTTTTAAGTTATTTGCTTCACTTTAACAGCGTTTAGGTGGTGTGCATACAGTAGCCACTAGAAGGCTTTTGGCTCAGAAACAGAAAGAGGAAGAGAAGATGCTGAAGGAGCTCAGGCAGAAATCACCAGATTACAAAAAAGCAATGGAATATAAAGAGGTATACTCTCTTCTAAATACTGGGAAGAAAAATATGGAAAAAACATGGACTGCTAGAATAATTGTTCCACGAGAAGAACTTCAAGTGCCAAGTAGAGAGAAGACAACTATCAATAAGCACATAGAAAGGATGAAATTGGCCCGAGGACTGAAAGACTGGGAATATACTGATCAATTCCATCGTGGCTCATTTCTACCAGCTGTAGGTCCAGATTCCAAAGCAGCATGTCAAGAAAGAGATGCTGATGATGAGGCATCCTCAAAAGATAATAAAACAAAAATAAAAATGAATGTAATCTTCAAGGAAGATGAACGCATAAAACCCTTCACAACCAAACCAAATGAAACAAAAACATTTGACCTAAAGAAGAAACTAGAGCGCAAAATAACAGGACACACAAATCGCATACGTTTCCTGCCCTTTGAATTCCCTGGTGACCTGCTTTTGTTAAGTCAAAATTACAAATCTACACGAATTCATCTCAATGATAACATGAAGTTATTACTCTCGAATAAAGAGGGTCATTGGAAAAATTGTCTTCAAATTGCTACTGAAGATTCTCCTTACTCTTAAAGTTCTACTTATTTCCCAGTTTAACATTATGTTTGGATGTGTTTGTTTTTCTTCTGGTCTTTGGTTTCTTTCCTCACTTCCACATGCTTCTGGTGAGGACCCTGGCTTTCCTATTCAGGACTTCGGAATCATTATAAAACATGCACCAGGAGTTCTAACCTGAAGATCTTGTTTTCAAACATCTTTTGGTTCACAATTCCATTTGAAATGAGAAATTCTGTCATTAATCATCTGGTGAGCCATTCTCTTCACCAAGAAACTAGGCATTTGTATACCATTTCCCAACATGGCTAAAGCCACCCTGTTCAATAAAAATCTTGTAGTCAAAAATCATAGGAAGTAGATCTAGGAGGGTCCCTGGACATAAATTGGTTTAACCCCCTCTTTTAAAAAATGAGGAAGTGACTTATCCAAGGCCATATAGCTAGTACCAAGAAATGCTGAGATTTGAACCTCAGGCCTTCTGAATCAAATTCAGTATTCCTTCTCTTTTCTCTATACAACAGTTTCAAATTACATGATTCAAAGTTCATTGGCCCAAGACTAACAGGATCTGAATTCTACTCCTGGTTCTACTGTCAATAAGCTCAATGGTTTTAAGGAAGGCACATCCCTACTCTAGAAGGAGAAGGAGTTAGAATGCTCCCTACAAAGTTGGGGAATGGATTAAATGATCTCTGCCTTCCAACTCTCGCATTCTATGGCTCTAGGATGCTAAGAACTAAAGAAACTTGGTGTGGGGGAAGGGGTAGGACATTAAATAGTGTTAGATCATAGATGGGGTGCTAGGATGCTGGCTGCCTTGGCCATTTATCACTTACTGACATCAATCTCCTACAGAGATGTTGCATTTTAAATAACAACTCATTACATGATAGGACTGGAAGGGACTTTAAAATCATCTAATCCAGTGCTTTCATTTTAAAGATGTATAAGCAGGTCCAGATAGTTGAAATGAGTTGCCCCAAATCACAGAGCTAGTAATACCCAAACTATAGCTCACTCATCCCTGTTCTTATGAAAACATAAATTCATATCTACCTCCGATAAGAGCTCTTTGACCCTGGTGAAGTCTCTTATTCTCTCTGCACCCCAGACTACTTCCCATGGCATAAAACATTGACAGGTCATAATCTGTATCAACAGGGGGAATTTCCACTCCGAGTTTCTGCCCAAACCACAAATTCTTTGTTTTTTACATACATTAAATTTTTGATATTTTAGTATCCAAAAGCCTAGCTTTCCTGGTAATTTTAAAGCAAGTTAGAATGTAAAGAAGAACCTTAAAAATCAGTTGATCCAACATCTTCTTGTTTTATATATGAGGAAAGTAAGGCCTTCGGGAGGGAAATTACTTGCCTAAGGTTACATAGGTCAGCAAGAGTCAGTACCAGGATTTGATTCCATGATATGAATTCTGATTCCAGTCTTCTTTCCATGGCAGCATGCACATCTAATCTTCAAATCTGGCTTGTGCTCATTTCTAAATATTTAATCACCAATTTATAAAGAAAAGTATGAGCTTGGTCACAATCCACTTTATTTGTAAAAAAAAAAAAAGTGCTCTCTCATGCATGGAAATCTCCTAATCTGCTCTTGTCTTGTTTGTTTGAGTTAACAGGCCATCATGAGACAGTCATGTACAGACTTGAGACCTGAAAGTTAAAATGAAAGTCTGATTCTGGGTCATTATATTCTTGAACCTCAGATTTATCATCTGTTAAAAAAAGGTATCAGAATAATTTTTATACTCCCTTACAACAATAATATTCAAAGATCCCAGAAGCACATTTAAGCATCTATCCATGCAGGCAAATTGGGCATCCACCTATTTGTCTCATTGATCATCCCTGAGATTTATCCCATCCAGAAAGTGGTCAGTTCTTCTGGTTTTATACTCCATGGGATCATAGGATCATTGGTGTAGAGCTGAAAGGTATTATGTAAGAATTTCATTTCAAAGTAAGACCAAAAGAGGTTAAATGAATTGTTCAATATCATGTTGTCATTTTCAGCCATGTCTTACTCTTCATGATCCCCTTTGGGGTTTTATTGGCAAAGATAATAGAGTGATTTGCCATTTCCTTCTCCAGCTCATTTTATAGATGAGAAAACTGATGTAAACTGGGTTAAGTGACTTGCCCAGGGCCAGATAGCTAGTAAGAGTCTGAGGCTTAACTTCAGTTTATGGCTTCCTGACTCATGCCCCAGCACCCTTGCCAGTGCATCATCTAGTTATCTGTCTAATACCATACAAGGTAGTAAAGGCATTCAAAGGGCATTCAAACTCAGGTCCAGGTGTAACATTCTTTCCACTGTACCAGTTCTTGATTAGAAAGGCCAATAAGAGATTAGCATCAGAGGCATCCAACAAGGCAATGGAACTGCCTCAGAGAAGTGAGTCTGGGATGGTCCTTTAGAGGAGTAGGTAAAAAATGGAAGCAGGGTAGTGAAAAGGGAAGACAGCATAGTGAAAGAACCCTGGGAGGAAAAGGCCGATAGACAAGAGGAAGATAGCACTTTTTCCAAAGGTGAGAAATCCAACTCAAAGTCAATACTAAAATACTCAGCAGTTATATGGAATATATTCATTTATTGTTACCTTTCATAACACACAGAAAACCCTTTGTTATTATGCCTTTACCTTTTTCAGAATAATTGTTCTCTCTTCTACATGACTGCAAATTCTGGAAACTACCATAAACTAACTTTTCAGAAACATATTCCAACTTGAAGATATTCTTGCTCTCAGATCCATTTAATTTTTTTACCCTAGTTCCTTTTTAATAGATTTATTTCAGTAGCAACACATTTTAAATCCACCAGTCAGAAAGTGTGTCTTCTTCCATTATCATAAGGTGGTCCAGGAAACTACCCATCCATGGCTGCAAAGCAAGAGAAGAAGTGTCATACACTTTAGGGAATCAGCATCAATTCATACCATGATGGAAAATTAGAAAATTAAGTGGCATTGGACTTTGCTCTTAAATCAAGGCTTAGATATGTGCTCGGGGTAGTAAGTAGGAGAGCTGGGATTTGAAATGAAATCTGGTTCTAAGTAAGTTCTCTTTAAGCCATCCTTTCCACTGATTATTTTTTTTATTCCCTTTAAACCACTCTATCCATTGATTTTTTTTCTTTTCAAGAAATCATTAAGGCCAAGTATGAAAATGGAAAAAATTTTGGATTTGGAATTGGAAGACCTAGGTTTCCATTATATATCCAAACATTTTAAGCCCTATAATTAAGATTAAAGTTAGGAACTCACCTGTTTGAAGGCAAATCACTGAAGATCTCTAACACTTTTTTCATTGGTAAAATTGGAATAATGTTTGTCATGCCTATCTGCCAAGGTGGTTGTGAAGAAACCACTTAATAAAGTGTTATGAGAATAAATAAATAACAAAAGCATATGCCAAGCAATGTGCTAAGCCCCAGGGATATAAATATAGTATCACATATAGTCCCTACCATCAAGGAACTTACATTCTAATAGAGGATGACAACACTTATTGGCCAAAGAGGAATGCTTTGGATCTAAAAGCTACAGGGATGATAAAAGGGTCCATAGGAGACTAGGTTTATATACTTAACTCAGGAATGGTAGCAGAGTTGATTTGATCATGGGTCTAAAACTGGAAAAATAGGAGTGGGATGGGTATGTCTTCTGCAGTAAATTGGTTGATAAGGCTATCAAGGAGATAGACAAAAGGTAGGAAGTGAAGAGAAGTTGGGAATTTTCCTGAAATAGCAGGTCAGGAGAGGAAGTCACCAATTAGAATATCAGGATCCAAGTGCCTCAGGTAAAAAAATTTGGAGGTCAAATAATTCACTTTAGCTATATACATTATCATCATTGGTAGCAACACTGACATTAAATCAACATTGGGGAATGTAATAAATTCATTTTCCAGATTATGTAGGATTCTAATAAAAACTCATGGAATATCTGGAAGGATGGTGCTTAATGTATTGAACTAAATTGCAGATGATGATTTATTAGGACCTTTTAGTGAAATATAGAGGTAGTTATTTTATCAGATAAATTGATTTTATTTTCTAATTGTATGAATTTGCTATAATAATTATGTGATTGCTACAAAATATAATAAGAATGAGTACAATTTTCCAGACTTTGAACAAATAATTTTTGTTGTTGCTGAATGGGTTCAGTAATTTCTAACTCTTCATGACCCCATTTGGGGTTTCTTGGTAAAGATTATTGATGTAATTTGCTATTTCCTTCTCCAACTCATTTTATAAATGAGGAGACTGAGTCAAACAGGGATTAAGTGACTCACCTAGAGTCACACAGTTAGTAAGTACCTCAGATTGAATTTGAACTCAGGAAGAAGAATCTGCCTGATTCTAGACCTGGCATTTCATCCTCTGGGTTACCTAGTTGCCTTGGAAATAATATTTATAGATATCTTTAAGATTTAAAAAACACTTTACATACATAATCTTATATAATCATTACATAAACCCAAGGGGTGGGTGGGGGGAGTACTATTGTCATTCCCATTTCACAGATGATGAAACTGAAGCTCAGAGGAGATAAATAATTTGTCCAGGGTCACACAGCTAGAAAAGATCTAAGGCAAGATTTGATCCCCCAGTCCAAAACTCTACTATGATATACTGTTTTCTGGCTTATACAGGTAAATTTAGATATACTTAAAATGGAGTTACAAAGGCAGCCCTATATGAATTTCATGTCTACTTCATACAAGTAAACCATCTAGTTGTTTCCAATGTTTGATATTATTTAGTACTCATAGTTTTCATCTAGTGATTTTAAAGCTTGCAGAGAATACCTTAAAATGAGGTGGATCTCTTTGTGTTAGTAATAAATACTTAGTTAAATACTTTGAAACTTCCTTTGAAGGTTCATGATTGCAAAAGCAAGCACATTGTTTACATGCAGTTAGGCAACAAGCACTTATTAACTATTTACGCATTTATGCTGTGCCAGGTAGTGTGCTGATGGAGATACAAAGAAAAGCAAAAACATTTCTTCCCCTCATAGTTCTTTCTAATGGAGGAGATAATACATAAATAGATTGATGTATACATTTTATACACACATATTTATACATATACATATATATGGAAGAAGAGGGAGAGAGGGATGGTAGAAAGATAGAATCAGAGTAGAAAGAAGGTAACACGAGAAGAGAAGATGCTAGCAGTTGAAGAGACCAGGAAAGCACTCTTGCAGAAGATAAGCTTTGAGCTGAAGCTTGTTGGAAGTTAGAGAAGCCAAAAGACAAATGCTAGAACTTCAGGCATGCTAGACAAATATAAATTGAATGTGAGACAAATGTAGAGCACTACAGGCATGGAGGTAGCCAATGAAAAGGCAGGAATCAGGGCAACTAGATGTCTCAGTGAATAGAGAGTCCTGAAGAAATTAATTCTTGGATTCAACTCTAGCCTCAGACACTGTGTGACCCTGGGCAAGTCATTAAACCCCAGTTACCTAGCCCTTACCATTCTTCTGACTTGTAACCAATACTAAGTTTGGGTTATAAGATGGAAAAGGGTTTTTTTTTTTTTAAGAAAAGGCAGTGATTCATAAGGTGGAATTTCAGGTGGATGAGACAGAAAGGAAGCCAGGTTATCTAAATCATAGTGTATAGAGGGAATGAATGTGCAAGAAACTGGAAAGGTAGAAAGAGTTTGGGTTATGAAGAATTTACACAGAGACAGATAAGTTCCAATTACCAGGCTTTTTATCCAGAGATGTTTCCTTTTTTAGACGAATTGGTCCCACCACAATATCCAAGTGGTCCCAATCAGGTTGTGTTTCTCGCTTGGGTTTAGATGTGCAGCCTCGTAGGCACTGAGAGGAGGCAGATGCTTTGCAAATGAGCATTCGACACTGCAGATAAACTTCATTATGATGCTTAAGAAACCTGAAGACCTTAAATGAAAACCTGACAATATTTGGGCTTGGAGAAGAGTAAGTACTGTAGCTAGAGTCTTTCACACATCTGGAAAACAAAAATCAAAGTGAGATGAGACATTTCATCTGTTGGTTTGACATAAGGGGATATCTGAGACAAAATTTCTGAAGCACAATGTTACTTCATATTTAGAAGGAAGAAGGCTATGTTGCTAACAAGAAGTATAACTCTTGACTAAAGAAGATGACGGAAGAGAAATGCAAATAATAGTGGAGAAATATTCCACTTCGACTCACCATCCCAGCTTACAAATGGGGCCACCAAGCTTCTAGCCATTCATACCTGAAACTTTGGAGTTATTTTTTGCCCCCACCTGATAGTTCATCGAAAATAATGTTTTCTTATTAAAAGAAGTTTTCCCAATTATATGTAATAACAATTTTACACATACATTTTATGAAGTTACAAGATATTGTATTTTCAAATATTCTATCTTTCTGGATGACTGCCATGACTATCTCTAAGTGATCTCCTTTCTGAGCCCTCATCTCACATTTCTAACTGACTTCTGTATATTTCAATGTGGAAATCCCAACATTATCTTAAATTCAACATATAATAAGCTAAATTCATCTTTCACTGAAATTCATCTCCCTCTTGAGAACTTTGTTTTCATCCATGTTGCCACCATTTTTTCAGACAGTCAAATGGAACACCCTGGAGTCATCTGCTGCCCTCTCTCCATGACCCACATCCAATTTGTCAGTAAGTTATGTTAGTTTGTTTTCTCTTCCATTCCATTCCCATTACTACAACCAATTCACTTAACCTTCAGCATTTTACTCTTGGACTGTGACAACAAATTCATAAATGATCTCTGCCCCTCCTAATCTATTCTGGAACTACTGCAATCATCTTCCTGAAACATTTCATATCAATGTCTCAAAAGACCTAAAATACACTCCCCTTGAGAACTGAATAATGTCAAAAACCTTTTTAGCTTCATATTCAGTCTTCCACAATCTGGCTACACCCTTCCTCTTATCTCTATATTTCATTATTCTTTTACATAAATTCTCCAATCCTTTTAAAGAGATCTATTCAGCTTTACCTAGAAGGATTCTGTACATTGTCATCTCTGTTTCTACTCCCATTCTTTTCCTACTTCCTGAAGTGCCATCTATCAACTTAGCAAGCCCTATTTAGACATTAATATGGCTATATGAAGTTTTACCTACAACATGAAGCCTTCCCTGTCTTATCAAGCTATTATGATTTATCCATCATATGAGTTCCTATGACATATACTAAGACCTTACTGGATTTATTGGTCAGTGTTTATTTCTCTGAATTATTTTTTTTATTTTATGTACCTCATCTCCCTTATATGACAATTAAACTTCCCTAAATATCAGAAATAATGCCTCATACTGGTTTGTGTCCTCCATAGGATAGAAATATGTGTGGGAGGACCATAATAAAATATAAATGAAGAGGAAGATGATGTGTTTTCCTTCACTCTCTCTGGGTCCAACATATCTATGTCCTTAATTCTTTTTTAAAAATGCCTTTTCACCTAGTCCTTTCTATTAATTTCCATAACCACCACTTAGTTTTTCCAGGTCCTTATCATTTTTTTCCTGGATTAGCATGACAGTTTTCTGGTTGATCATCCTAAGTCCAATTTTTTTCTTCATATTTACATTAGTACCACATTTATATTTCTTTCATTGGATCATTACTATGTCCAAAACCCTTTAAATATTTCCCATTTTATATTTATCAAATAGTTGTATTAGTGCTCACTCTTCCTTGCTAATAAGGATTGAATTCAGACAAGTGATTATTTTAATTTCAATTGAATTGTATTTCATTAAGTACTCAGTTCACAAAAAAAAAAAAAAAGACAGTGCTGCATAATGGACTGAGCCCTGACTTGGAGTAAGAAAGCTTATAATCTATTCTTATTCACTTATTACTCACATGACCTTAAGCACATTACTTCACTTCTCAAAGCATCAAATGCAAACTGTTGCCATTATTGCTCTTACTAACTAGAGAATTTTTATAAGCATCAAGTTGACTAAATTTGTTCATTTTCTTTTCAAATTGGTTTTAGTGTATGGAGACAGTAGACAAAGAGAATTCCCTTTGATTAATCCTCTACTTCTGTTGATCATAATCTATAGGAAATTAACAATTTTTAAAAATTATTTAGAGTTCTTACCTATTTCGAATTAAATCATAAGTCAAATATCTAAAACCATCAGCATAGGGAGAAGCCACACAAGTATCTACAGAAAGTATCAGATTTGATTGAAGGTAGCTTAGCACGATTTGCAAGAAAACATCTTGGTTGAGTTCTACATAGTACGGAGATTCAATCACTGGATGTTCAAACAATGAAGATTTATAAAAGGAGGCATTCAAGTGATAATGACCATCCTGACTTCTGGAAATATCAATGGATCCATCTGTCAAGTATTTGACTTCTACCATGTTATTATTTCTCATTTTGCAGAAGAGATGCAAGTGGAAAATCCTTTTTCTGGTAATGATTGCATCGGTTTGACTTGTGAAAATCACATTGTAGTAGATGATGGTGTCATTTTTTTCCTTGTGCAACCAAAGACAAAAATAAATCAAGGTTTTAGGAACTATTTTCTATCAAAAGAGCTTAAAGTAAAAAGTAATAAAAATCCAATATATAGTCAAATCCTCCTTAGAAACTTCAATTTTTTACCCTGGAAAATGTGAGATATTAATTTTGAACTTTAAATTCTTTTATTCCACTCCAACCACTCCAGACCATCACACAAGTGATAGCTCCCTGTTGCCTTCAAGTGGCCTATCTGTGACAAAGAATTTGTTCCTTATTTACTTTTGTCTTTTCTACCTTCTAGCCCCTCTTCTTTCCTAATGTTTTTACCCTTCATGCCTGAGAGTAGTCTCCCTGACTCCCATAGACCAGCCTCTGGCTCTTCAAAATCTGGGCTTCTCTCTAAGTTGCTTTGAAGAGCCAAGAAAGAAGAGTTTTCCTTCCCTCTATTTTCCTGTGCATGGTTATATTTTAAATATAGTGGTTTCTAAGAAAAATTATTCTAGAAGGAAAACATCTAGGTTGAGAGGTGGTTTGTTTCCATCTTTCATGCTAAAGAAGAGAGGATTATATTAAAAACATTACTTGTATATAGTTTTAAGAATGCACAAGGTGAGAGGATATAGCAAGTGGGTATTTTCTTTACTCACTCCTAAAAAAATCACTCTCATTGCTATATGATCATTGCTCATAGATACCAGTTCTTCCAGAAAACCTTGTATACTTTTAAGCTTTAGTCATTTGTGCTATGTATAGGCATAAGTATAATTGGAATTTAGAGCAATAACATTGCACCATTTTATAGCATGAAGTCTTTTTTCAGATCCAGTGACGAATGAAAAGTGGTAGACCCAAATAGAAAGATAATCTTTTTCAGCAAAGAATTGACTGCTGTTCATGGTGCTGACTCGGTAATCAACAAGCAAGATCCTAATTATGATGCTAATCAATATCAATCAATCAATAAACATTATTAAAGTGCTTTTTATATGCAACACACTGTGCTCTATTGCATGTTGAAATATCCAAGCTCACCACAGCTAAAATCTAAACAATTTAACAAATTCTACATGGCAGCCATACTTCAGGGTGGAAAGGAGAGAAATAGGAAAGATATACCTCCAATATAAGTTCCCACCCTTTGGGGATTATTTTATTGGACCCATCTTCAGTACCTGAAAAGTTGTTTCTGAAGTTTATAATTCTAGACCTTTTTATGGAAAAATAAGAAAAATAACTCTAAGGAAATGTATCTTGATACTGTCCAGGGATCTGATATTTCATCCTCAACATCATGATTTCATATATTTTCCTCTGTTTGAGGAAGCTGCTGCTGAATCATAATGTGGTGTTTTTGTGTTCTGTATACCACAGGGAGGATGAAGTCCTTAGTTGGTTACTAGATATGTATTGTTAGAAGTCAAAGGCCCTGGTCTAATTCTTTATCAAGCCAATGGAAAGTTAGTGGCCTGGGATAAAATGTTGGCTTGTATGAAAATTATTTGTAAGTCTATTTGAAATATATACACATATAAATATATGTAGATAAATTATACATATACATTCTACCTTCTACCTTCAGCCTTTAACTCTCTGTAGAGAGGAGAGAGAATAGCTAAGGTTGGGAAATATTAGCCAGCACAATTTTCTATATTCTATGTATTGTATATTCTATGACTCACAGAACCGCAGTCCAATTGAAATAAGAATCATTCTATTTTTGTATTAAAGTATAATTTATGTTTTTCTATATTGCCTTCACTTACAATTTAAAAATTACAAAAACTTTTCAGAAAACTGTTAAGATATATAAATATATTCCTTCAACATCATGACTTTCCTCATTGCTATTTTAATAGATTGATAAAAGAAATTAAATAGGAATTCAGGGAGCATTTTGTGAAATCTGGAGATGACATGCAAAAACCAGAAGATAGTACAAAAAATTTAGAAACTCAGAAATACATAAATATATGTATACTATTATATACTATCAATACATTTTACCTTTTAATGTCATAAATGTACACAATTTATTTTACTATAAACACTGCATAAATGAAAAAGAAAAAAATCAGACCTTTTCTGGTATGAAAGGAAGGCCAAACATTTTTGCATGGGTTTGCTAGATCTTGAAGGCACTGTTCCCTAACATTCATGAAATGGAAGCATACCTACATATACATATTTACATATACATATTATACTCAGACACACATTTATTGTAACTGAATTTGACTTCCTAATTATTTTCTGAGATTGGCATTTAAATTAGTGAATATTTTCATTTTGGAAAATTTCATTTCATTTATGGGGCAAGCAGGGATGGTAAGAATATACAACATTTCTTATAAGTGAATCTGATGAATAATCTTCATTGAGAGAAGCTGAAAGGGGATAAACAGTGAAACATTGGAAAGCCATTGAATATGGAATGGAAAGAGCTGTGTTCTTGGCCCAGCTCCATCATTTATTAACTCTGTGATCTTTGGCAAGATGGAGGAGTATGGTGGAACGTTCATGTTCACTGTGTGTATATATATGTATATATATGTATATATATACATATATATATCTAGCATCTTGATCATGATGCTTACTGGTTGTGTGACCTTGGGCAAGTTGCTTAATCATGCCAAGTCTTAGTGGTCACTCTGTCAAATTGATAATGCCTATCTTATTTACCTTATTGGATTTTTTATGGAATAAATGCTTTGTAATCCTTACAATATTACATATCTGTGAATTATTATTTACTATTCATCTCACTAGGTCAAAGTTTAATGATCTCTCATATGACAAAGTAGGACTTAATGTTCTCAAGAGTCCCTATGACTCCTCATGCCCTCCAATTCTAGAGTTCTATGGCTTGATTGTACTGAGACTTGAATTCAGGTTCATAATTTCTCACCTCTATGAAAGTACCACAACCTTCAAATGGAATCAAGAATATTATGTAACTTAGGGAGATGTCAGGCCCACAGGATGCACCATTGTTCAAAGTTATATGCTGAATATTATAACCCAGTGACTGTAGATATTGCCTGTTGATTGCTACATACATTTGATTATCTGTGCATGACAGTGCTAGTAGAAAAGAAAAGAAAAAAGAACATATTATTATATAAGAATTCTGAGTCCTAGAACAAATTCTGCCACTTGCTATCTGTGTAGTCTTTGCCAAATTATTTAACCTCTCTGAGCCTCAATTACTTCATTTGTCAGATACAAATAATAGCATTCATCAGACATAAAGCAGTTTTGTGAGGATTAGTTGGGGTCAGGTGAGATTATTATGAAACGAAACATAGCACAATGGATAGAGCTCTGGATTTGAAGTGAGAACAAAATCTGAATCCTGGCTCTTCTAGTTACTACTTGTATGACCTTAGATAATCTCTGTGACTTTTCTGAGTCTCCATTTTCTCATCTGTCTATCAAATGAGGGATTTGGAATGGATGATTTTTAAAGTTCCTTTAGAGGAATCATGGAATAGTGCAGCATTGGTGAAGACTTGGCACATGTGCCCAGATGGCACAGGGGAACTGCTCCATTCCCCCTCTTCCCAGCACCTGAGGACATTTTTTGCCTGCCTTGCCCATCTTTCCAGCTGCCCAAAGCAAGTATTTCCTCCCTCCTCTCTCTGGGGTAATGTGGGGGGGGCTAAGAGGCAGCTTGAAGTTGCAGTTTGGGCACACAAACTTGAAAACCATCACCAGTGCTGGAATAGTAGATAGAACACTGGACTTTGAATCATGAGAAGTCTAAGTTCAAATCCTGATTAAGCTATGATTCTGTTTTGAATCAATCTTTGAAAAGTATATATTGTTATATAAATATAATAAAAAATGCACTACCAAGTGTGATGAAACCAAACACAGAGGTTTTCTGGTACCTGCTGGGGAATGGTGGTTTGGGAACTAAGTTTAATGAATTTAGAGTGGCTCAGTTTTTCTGAAGTCATTCATCAGAATCAGGATCACTGGATTTAGGTGATGGGCAAGTTTTCTTATTTAGGCAAGACTGAAAACTGTCCCTGAAGAGAAATATGAGCTTCACTTCCAGATTTGTCCATGTTGCTAAATTGGATTTGGGATATTCTAAAGAGGCAAGGAATGGCTCCTTTGGATTGAGCAACAGAACAGAAATTTGGCTTGTAGTCTTACAGTCCTGTCTGAGTTGCTAAATTGCAACTACTTTATGAATCTGGGTCTCAACTGTAGAGATAACAATTGTTGCTTATTTCAGAGATACATTGTAAGGGGGATTCAGGAACAGATGACTGTAATGTCCTTGCCTGTATAGCACTGAGGAAATAGTAGGGATCATCAGCTATTAGGTGTTAGTCCCCTGCCCAATCTAATCACATTCTCCACTAGGATTTTCCTATAGTTCTCAACTAAATTACTGAAAGAAATACAAGGTTCCCAAATACATTTGTAACATGAATTCATTATGCATCTCTAATTTCGATGGCATACATAATTCCAGATGTAGAACTTACCCTCCTTCATTTGTAATACTACACATGCCCCAATAGATTAACTCTAGGAAATTACTAAAATCTATAAAGCACACACAGATTTAAAGATTTACTTAAACAGAAAATAAGTGTCAGTATCAGGATTTGAATCCAGGTCATCCTGAATCTAAATCTAACAATTTATCCACTAAACTTTGTTGCCTATATAACATGAATATGACTACTTAACTACATGATTTAATCTGAGGCAATATAGCATAGTGGACAGAAGACTGAATATGGTGTCAGAAGACCCAAGTTTCAATGATGTCCCTACTATTTACTGGCTATGTGACTGGGCAGATCAGTTGCCCTTGTCAACCTCAATGAACTCTTTTATAAAATGAGTATAATAACACTTTTGCTACCTATCTCATGATATTGTTTTAAGGATCAAATGAGATAATATATGTAAAGAATTTAGTAACTTTAAAGTATTGCATGAACATGAATTACTTTTGCTGTTATTTCAGCTGAATGTTGCCTCTCTGAAGTGGGCAATTAATTTTTTTTTCTCCGTTCTCTTTCTTTCCTCACATACCACCCAAATCTCCTAAACTGAGAAAAAAGAAAATACACAATGTCAAGAATTTGGACTGAGGCTTAGATTGAATAACATTTTGCTGCACAAAGATAGTAAGAGTAGATATGAACACGAATTATTAAAGAGATGATTTGGTTTTGTTTTCCTCTGGCACTTAGGCAACCTGAGATTGGTGAGCAAGAGAAAGAGTAGGGGTGTGGAGACAAAACATCTTTCTTTTTTTGCTTGCCTGTGTCATTATTATCCTGTGGAAGAGCAAAATAAGAAGCCTGGAATCCATTTTTGGAGGCAGATGCGTCAGTAACAAATTGTATTTTCATCTTGTTGGAAGAAGACAAAAATGTTGCATTGAAAGCATCACAGAAACGCCCCAGCGGTACAGATGAGTTCTGGTATCCATCAAAGATGTCAACATAACTCGAAATACAGCTAAGGGAGTGTTCAGGGCTGTGAAGTTGAAATTAAAATGTGGGTTATATCATCACTCAGGCATTTTGGATATTCATATATTAGTGGCCAACTTTTTCAAGAGAAATTATATAGTTGAACATGGTGGTACATGCCTATAATCTCTGCTATTGGTGGAAGCTGAGGTTGAGGGGTTGCTTGAGCTCAGGAGTTCTGAGCGCCAAAAGAGCTAAGCCTTATCAGAAGTCAAATGGAGGAGGTGAATACTATGACGGGTATATGATAGGTGCTAAAAACTTTTGGATTTTACTCTTTTTGCATAATAATGTCTGATTTTTACAAATGTAATCCTTACATTTTAAAAAGTCCATCATACTATTTGTCATGTAGCCCTCAACAGCAAGCAATGCTTCAGGATAAACTGGGGCAGGTATTCTCATCCCCATTTTACAGATGAAAAACCTAAGTCTCAGAGAAGTCTAGCAACTTTCCTAAGGTCACACAACTTGTAAGTGATACAGCCAGAATTCAAGTCAAAAACTTAAACTGAAGATGCCAAAGTCAGTGAACTTTCTTCTGTACTACAAAGCTTCCCATAGACCTGATCATTAGAATGGAGAAATGGGAGATTTTTCTCTACTCCTTAGGGAAAGTTATCAAACTTTTGGGTCAGTCCTTTGATACTATTAAAAATTATTGAAGACTCCCAAAAGTGTTTTAGTGGACTATTTCTCTGTTTATTTTCTATATTAGAAATGGAAATATCTTAATATTACCATGAAAGTAATTTTGATCTAATGGCTCACCTGAAAGGTCTTAGGTATCCAAACTTTGAGAACCTCTGCCCTAGAGAAGATTTACATTCTTTGGTGTCCTAAAACTAATGATGTGCTTTTCTTATTTAAATTTTTATTCTGATGTTATATTCTTTAAGGAGGCTCTATCAAAATGTCATCAAAAAACAACTAACTGAAAATGTATAAACTCAATAAATTTCTTTTGTATCATATAGACACAAATGACTTGGTGATTGTTGTCTAGACTTTTAAAAAAGAAGATAATCTCCTCTCCTGATTCTTTTTTTTTTATTTAAAATTTTTTTTTTATAAAAACCCTTACCTTCCGTCTTGGAGTCAATACTGTGTATTGGCTCCAAGGCAGAAGAGTGGTAAGGGCTAGGCAATGGGGGTCAAGTGACTTGCCCAGGGTCACACAGCTGGGAAGTGGCTTAGGCCAGATTTGAACCTAGGACCTCCTGTCTCTAGGACTGGCTCTCAATCCACTGAGCTACCCAGCTGCCCCCTCCTCTCCTGATTCTTTGCAAAGATGGGGTAACAAATATATGGAACACTGAATATAATGTTAGATTTGGATATGTTGGTTTCTTTCATTGAACTTTTTTTCCTTCTTCCTTTTTCTTCTTTTATTATAAGGGATAATTCTCTAGAAGAAGAAGAGAAAGAGATCCAGTGGGAAATGTAAGTGATGTAAAAACAAAAGATATCAATAAAAATTTACTTTGGACACAAATGATCAGATAACTTCAATCTATGGTACAGGCAAAACAATGGGATCCTCTTTGTTCAAAGGCTTGCCTGGAGAATGAGACGATTGTGATTTTATTCTATTAGGAGATTATACCAACACAGCTAACTATATATCCTTATTTGATATGTGTATTAGGGAGTTAAAAACCAAAGTACTGTGTGATATCCAAGAGGGAATGTCATTACCAACTTGTGTACTTAGGATGGACACCCTAGAGAAAATGTGTTAATGGAGCACCCTACATAGGTTCAATGGTATCCCAATTCCACCTTTAGAGATCCCACCCTTAGGTCTAACATCATCCTGTCAGAAGAACAATACACTGTCACTAACACATTAGAATTTCAATGAACAGATTTCCGCCCCCCATAGGGGGTCTCTGGGGCTCAGTTTTATCGTCCCTCTTTTGGCATGAGTAACTCATTTTTAGACACTGGCTTCTGGTTTTCTCAGAGTGATGTCTTTGTCCTTGCTCTCACAAACTTCTTTATCTCAGTCTGTGCTATCAGGCTAATAAATTGACAGTTTTGTAGGCTAAACAATGCTAAAATTCTGTGGCCTGGCTTTAATGCACATAAACCCACAATCAAGGCTAATGTAAATAGAAACTTTTATTTTTTTTAGAGTTCAAAAGGCTTCTTTCAGCTGGTAGGGGTAGGAATACCTTCTTTTCTCTCACATATAATCCTGCAATGAGAGGTATCTGTGTTTTCTGGGTTATCAAATAAAGCTTCTGATGACTTGCAAATGCAAGTTGTCTTTTTTTGCCACAACATCCTGAGAGATAGTCTAGTGCAGAAGGTAGCACCAGGCTGAGAGTCATCAGGTTTTTTAAATTTCAACATTCTTTTCACTGTATGATCTTGGACAAATCATTTCTATCTACTAAAATTCATGGGACCATCCTTCATTATAAAGTTGAGAAATCCAAGAGGAAGAGAGGATAAATTACTTGCCCAAGGTCATTTAGGTTTCAAGTAATAGAGTAGGATTTGAACAATGTATTCTTACTCCAAATCCAGCATTCTCCCATGTTGTTCCTCAAATGAAATTGGACTAGATGATCTCTAAGGTTTCTTACTAGCCCTAATATTCTGTAAATCAAGAAGGAGACAAGAGTACATAAAAGGAATTTAGAAGTGACAAGAGCAGTTCTGCTAATTTTTCAATTCTCTTGAGGATTGTAATTCCATATGGCAAAAGGCAATTAAAATTGGATTTTCAATTGACCAGATTTAGTCCTATTCTTCCTACAGCAGTAATATAAAGGTACTGGAGCTTCCATATGAACAACCTAAGGTAATAAAATGCAAAATCTGATAGAAATCAATATGCAACAAACCAATTAAGATCCTCTCCAGTTAAAGATGGCCTGAGAGTTTTCTTAATGTCAATAATTCAGTTGTCTTCTTACTTACTCAGAGACATTCAGGGTAATCATTATGTGTTGTGTCTTTAGCACTTCAATCTCCCAGAAACATTGCACATGGTGTGTATAGTTTTCCAGGGATGGTGGGCTAGAAAACGTTCCTTTCAGATTGAGAAGTAAGCCTCCACAAGGTTGATCTGGAACAAAGTAGGGAGGGGCAGGAAGGACCAGAGGTAATATGATCAAATTGAAAAAAAACAAAATACTTGTATTCAACTCAATTACTGCCTGTGATGCTTATAACTTATATACTTATTCAAGTTATCAGTAAAACTTCCAATAAAATAAGAATTGGAGAAGATCAATGTAGTTGTAATAGTCTTTGATCCATGCATTTCTTTGGAATTCTACCCTTAATTTCTCCATATCCTCTTACTCTTGCCTTTTTTCTTATACAATTTTGTCTAGATGAACCCTCTGAGTTGCATTTGCCATTTAGATGAACTGATGAAATATCTATTAACGTCTGCATAGGACTAGTTTACCCCAACCATTGGCCTCTTGAGTAACATCTTCAGCATCTAATTTGGAGGAGAATCAGGGTTTAACCATTGTTAATCTTAATGATTTAGTACAATTATCTTACAATCAGAGAATTTGAAAGCTAAAGATCAGACCAGCTTGTTAATGCTTCTCATTTGATGCAAAAAGAAAATGAGGGGTGAAGTGATGAAGGTCTGTGGCCACATAGCTGGTAAGGGGCAAGGCTAAGGACTTAAATTCTGGTCCCTTGGTGCCAAGGTATTCTATCACACTATGCAATCCCTATAATAGTGCATTTGATCACATAATGAATATAACATAACATAATAACACTTTATTATATATGTGTACAAATATACATACATATATTTGCATTATGTGTGTAAGCACACATGCACACCCATGTTTGTGAGTGTGTTTATGTGTTTTGTGTGTGTGTGTGTAGTTAGTTACATAGCACAATGGATAGAGTGTCAGGCTTGGAGTAATACTCCTCTCCTGAGTTCAAATCTAACCTTAAACACTTATTAACTGTGTAGTACTGGGAAAGTCACTTAACCATGTTCACTTTAGTTTCCTCATCTGTCAAATGAGTTGGAGAAGAAAATGGAAACCATTCTAGTATCTTTGCTAAGAAAACTTTAGATGGGGTCATGAAGAGTCAAACATGACTGAATGACTGAACAACAATATGTATGTGTATATCATTTATTCTTATCAAAGCATTTCTACATCTATCTAATCCTCACACACACACACACAAAAAAAATGCTAGTAGAGAAGAAAAATGATGTGGTGGATGAAGAACTGTCCTTGGAAGACCTGAATTCAAGGTCTGCATGGTGGCTATGTGATCTTGAGTAAGTCACTTAGATTCCCAATACACCTAAACAATTCTCTAAGAATAAGTTGGAAAACAGCACCCATCAGTATTGATAGAAGTTCTGTTTGGGGATCTCCCTATACAAACAAAATCATAGATCTTGTCAAATCAACTTATAAAATGGACATTATGATTCCCACTATTATCATATTATAATTACCACCCATAGATGAAGAAACTGAGCCCCAGAGATATTAATAGAAATAACTAATATTAATAAAGTATTTTGAGATTTTTCAAAGCACCTTCCATCTATTTTCTCATTTGATTCTCACAGAAGGATATACTACAAGTTTTATGATCCCCATTTTGTAAATGAAGAAAGTGTGACTCAGAATGGTTAACTTGCCACAGCTTTTATGTGTGTCAGAAGCAAGATTTCAATGCAGGGCTTATTGATTCAAAGTTAAGCATTCTACCAATTAGCGATTCTTAATGATGTGCCTGAGGCTATACAAATGCTAATGGTTGAGCCTTCTTAGAATCAGGGCTCCTTGAGTCTCAAGACTGAAACCTTGCTACCTCCTACTTATCCTAATTTAACAGTATTGGGTACCAAATCTAAACTTGGAAGTGTGGGGAAGCAGAAACTGAGCACAAGATATAGCAACCAGAAAATAAAACAGCTGATAGTATTGGCACTATTATTGTATCCTTCCACAATCTTCTTTCCTTCCTTCACAAAGATCCAAAAATCCACAAACAACTCCTCTATTGCATCATAGCTTTGACTAGAATAAAAAAGTATTACTTACGTGTTGGGACTGTAATTGTTGGAGAATCTAGAAAATTAAAACAACAGGAAAAGTCAATATTGGAATTTGCATCATTTATATTCATGAAAAATGTCAGTGAGCTTTACACAAGACTTTAAGGTCTCACACTTTCATAGACAATAATCACCTTCCTTTCATGTAGCCAAATACCATACTATCCAGATTCCTCTGTCTAGGTTATACTTCCTCTTCCTAAATTCCAAAAGATCTCTCATTGACACATTTTATCTCTCACCGAGCCCCATTCCTTTCTCTTTGCTATTTTTCTTATTCTCCATTTTGCTCTCCTTGTCAAGAAGCAGTCTTCTTAATTTTTATTTATTCAGTATTTTATTTATTCTCTAGTTCCATAGTTCTTCCATTTTTTTCTTTTCTACTTTCCCAGGGAAATGTCATGATTGATTCTAATTTTCTCAAATGATGCCTTCCTCTCTTGAGGCCATCTCCTCTCTAGTTCCATGCACCATCCATAGACTGGATCCTCCCAACCTCGAAACCCCAGGTATCTAGCCATATCTCAGAAGGCTCCTTTCCCAATCTGCAGGCACAGTTCAATTCCACAAACATTGATGTGCCACCTCCAACATGATAGGCACTATGCAAAATAAATACAAGCAAAAATAAATACAAGCCTCTGCCCTTAAGGAGTTTAACTTTGCCCTCTATCTACTGCATTGAGATAAGAGTTACACAAGTTAGATGAATGAAATTATATAATGATCTATATAAGGCAAGATCTATTGCCTACAAATGTTAACTCCATTGTCTATAATTTCAGTCTTAAAAGAACTTCATTAAGTCTTGAAAGCCTATTTGTCATTTCAGAAGCCTGTTTATGACCCCATGGACATTAATGAGGAAAGGGTCATACCTTAATTTCTTTGCAGCTAATAACGTCTTAGCAGATATTTGCAAGAATAGAGTATGAAATGGAGAATACCTGAGATCGGAGTGGGGGGAACAGAAAACCAGGGGAAAACTAGGCTACTTCACTAATTTTGTATCAGCTCAGGCTAGAATAACAAATTCATTTCATTTAGGGTACATTTGCAAAGAACTGAGGAAACGTTTGGGAAAGTAAATTTAAGATCATTCTGACTCCTTAGTAATAAATCTCGTAGAATGGAGATAAACTAACAAAAATGCGATGGATCAGTATGCATATGATAAATTTCCATTTCTACCTAGAAAGCAGAACTATTAAGTAGATAAAGACAGTCAAACAATTCAACAACAAAATTTTATTAAGTTCTTACTATGAGCAGGCTACCCTCGGTGTCTCATATCACAGAAATGAGATGTTTTAGTTGATGCCAAGGAAAATTGGGTAATAGGAGAGTATTATGACCTTATGAATCACATCTACTCTGATGACATCTAAGAATGGTCATGTAAATCCAATGACCCAACATGTAATAAACATGGAATTTGTTCTGTTTATTTTTTAAACATAGAAGAAATTTACTAGATTATAAGCCCCTTCTAGGCAGAGGCAATATCATCAAACTTTTTTGTGCCCTTTAAAGTAAAATACAAGGGTTTCATCTATGTACAATACTTATAAATATTACCTTGAATTTTTTGCTCACTGGCTAAGTGGAGCCCTTCAATTACAAGTGAGACATTTGGTAATTTGTGAGAATCACAAGTTCTCTGCTAAGGAAGAGGAGATAAAGTGATGGCCTGCAAGGCCTTCTACCTATTTGCTCTTCTCCCTCAGAGATACACAGAGAACAACCAGATCTGGTCATATAGAAGGCTTCTGGCACAAAGAGAAATACTCTACTAGAACAAAGGCTATATCTCTATGAGACATCAATTCAACTAATCTACTTCACAGAATTTTCAGAGCTGGAAGGAACTTCAGAAATATCTGGTCCAGTTTTCTTTAAAAAAGGCCCCAAACATTTTGAATTGCTCTAATCATTAGGAAATTGTTTCTTCCATCAAGCCTAAATCTCCTTCTTTGTGACTTCCATGCTTTGCATCTACTTTGTCTTCTGAGGCCAAGCTGAAGAAATCTAACCCCTCTTCCATGTGATAAATCTTCAATTCCTTGAAAATTGAGGTATCATGCCTCCTATAAACCTTCTCTTATCTAGGCTAAATATTACCAGTTCTTTCATCTTATCTAGGCTAAATATTACCAGTTCTTTCATCTGTTGATCTTTCCATGGCATAACCTCAAAGCCTTTTATCATCTTGATTATCCTCCTCTGGATGTTTCAGTTTATCAGTCTTTCCAAAATCGTGGCACATAAAACCAAACCTGGTTCTAGAGATGGGGTCTAAGGAGGACAGAGGTCAGCAGGACCATCAATTCCTTATTCTTGCACACAGCATATATTATTGTAACTTAATGTTATATTTGATTTCCTAGCTATCATATCCTCATGAGGACACATATTGAAAGATAGACCAATTCAAAACTCTGAATCTTTTTCATATGATCTATTATCCACTTCATGGTTGGCCTATAGATTAGGCCATTCAACAACTGGTCAACCCAGTGATTAAAAAAATCAGTTCTGTTATGTGGCTAGTTAGTAAGCTATTGAATCAGAGATTTAGAGCTGGATATAACATAAAAAACTGAAATGAAGAGGGTTTAAGAGACTTTTCCAGTGTTGTAGAACAGTAAAACTGGAATCCAAACCCATGTTCTCTCACTCCAAATCTGTAATTAAAAAAATATTCTATATTATTTTCCCTAACCAAATTTTAGACCTAACCAAAATTTATCTTTGGGTGAACCTCTAAACAACTATGGAAGAGGTGTCACTTTTTTTGCTCTCACTACTGCCTAGATACTACATTGAATGACTAACTTGGCACTTCTGATCATTCTTCTTTCTGAAGATTCTTTCTGAAATCCCCTTCTACGGATGTCTAAAGTCTATCTATCTTTAAATGTCAGCACAAAAGTCATCTCCTCAATGAAGTTTTCTCTCATTCATGACTTTCTTTTCATTTTCTGATTAGAAATTATTGTATCTGCAACTTACATGGCATATATATATAAATATTTTTCTGTTAACACTCACACCCAAACATATATGTATATATCCACATCCATACATATAATATATTAATTAATTCCAAAAGGCTTATTATAGACATTTCCCTTTAATAAAATGATAAGAATACACAGATGTCTGAATGAAGTATGGAACTGGAGGAGGGGCAGAAGACATCCAACACGGTTAAATCACACGAAACATCTGGATATTTAAATAATCCCTTACTATTGGGACAAATTTTACTTTTGAATGTTGATCATTCTATAAGAATATACTTCTCCCCTCCCCCTTCTCCTGTGAGAGGTCCAAAATCCTCTCAAATTAATTATGACATTGGTTTATATTTTTGAGTAGCTCAACACAGAAATTAATATGCCTTATTTAATAGTTCTGACCTAGGTGACAGGGGTTATCTAAACCTCACTCACACTTACCATCCATCTCTGCATAGTAATAGGCATCAATCCAAGAATTAGAAGAGCGTGATTTTCTGGAGAACACAATGGTCATGATGTTTGAGGTTGACCTGTATGTGACGCTAAATCCATTACACTTTTTCCCCAAAGATATGGAAGTTAGGCTCCCATCAAATACTTCAACATATTCGGTGGAACAGTTTAGGCTGAATGTAAAGGTAAAAACAAAATAAAAATAAAAATAAACATATAAACAAAACAAAATATAAATAAAACAAAAAAATAAACATATACTATCTGAGGTCATTCTTTTAAAAATACTTTCTCATCTAGCACATGATAATAAGAGAGATAATTCAGTATCCCTGAGCCCAA
Source organism: Monodelphis domestica (assembly GCF_027887165.1). Classification (NCBI taxonomy): domain Eukaryota; kingdom Metazoa; phylum Chordata; class Mammalia; order Didelphimorphia; family Didelphidae; genus Monodelphis; species Monodelphis domestica. The sequence goes on from NC_077227.1 coordinate 89,604,508, forward strand.
TAGCCTGCAAATAAAAATTATCCTAGATTACCCTAGTTTCTAGCCCAATTCTGTTGTCATCATCCAGGGAAGCAATCCAGAGCAGATGCAATTTGGAGGCTATTTCTCTTGGTGCTGTAGCCCTTGCCTCGCCAGCAGCCTCAGCTACTAATTGGTCTAGAACAGAAAGTTTGTGCCACCAAAGTCCTTGGCATTAGCAAGTGGTTCCATATCAAAAATAGGTATGGTTTTATGAATGGAGAGTGCTATGCTAGGTATTGGAAGAAATATACCTACATAATCTTAGCTCTCTGGATAGGAAGTCTAGCTTGAAGAGACTTTGATTCTTGAATCAGTTTGTAGATAGACTCATTATTCAACTACTCTATTAATGCTAAATTATGGCAAGCGTGTAATGAATAAACCCCAAATCTCTTCCTATACTTTGTCACATTTATTAAGCACCTATGTTCCAGGTGCTGTACTAAGCACTGAACAGCATGGAATACTGGTCAGCTTTGAAGTCACGGAGACCTGGATTTAATTTTTGCTCATGATACATCCTAGCTGTGTGACTGAGAAAACTAAGGTAAACTTAAGGTAATCTCTTAGCTCGTCCAAGATGATAAAGTAGCAAAAGAGATGCCAAATATACATGAGCTCATCAGGAACAAATGGATCATTGCATATCATAAATCTGGCCTAAAGCAAAACAAAATTTGCTCCAGTACTTCAAAGATACCTGACTTCCTCAGTGTAAGTATTCCCTCCATCAGTGCAGATCACACATGCCTCCTGTGCTTCATGGACTGAATCATCATGCATAGGAAAAATTAATCACCTGATGGCCATGACAGTGAGCCTCTCTAAATTTAAGTATGGTGTCCCTTGGACCACCAACACCCCAATATATCACTGACCTGACCTCTAATCTCTTCTAGTTTCTGTACCCTGACAAAGTTTGTGCTTGGCTGGAATAGCCTTAACAGAAACCTCAAATTTCATTTGAAATAAAACAGCACCTGGCACAAAAGATCTGCTTAATGGATGCTTTATTAATAATGATTTATTAATTCATCACAGTGACCTAAACATACTAGAAAAAGAATCATCTCTATAACATAAACATGTGGTCTTCCAGTCTTGGCTTGAAGACATACACAAAGGAGGGATTTGCTCATTTCTTTGAGGACAAGGATTACACCTTTTTCTTTCCTCAATGCCAGCACTAAGTAAGTGACTACACATAGAAAATGCTTCTTGACTAATTTACTGACCTCCTGAGAGAGATTTCTATGCCATGTGAAGGCATCCAAAGGAGATTTTAGAGAAGAAATGTTCTTATCATATATCCAGGGCATGAACATAATGACTAAAAATGAGACTTAGGTAATGGCTACAATGTAGACTGATCTAACTAAGAAATATAAACATATGAATATGTAAATTCTTGCACAGAGATCATTGTTGTTCTATTGATTGCTTTTCCATTAAAGGTTTGAAGAGAGGGACATCTTCATGTGTGTTCATGGCTGGGTCTTCTCATTTCAAAGCCCTTCATAAATTGTCCTTTTCCTATCTTTCCAGTCTTCTCATATCTTATTCTTCTCCACATACTCTATGGTTCAGTGACATTGGACACTACTTTTCTTCAATGATGGCACTCCCTATCCTGGCTCTAAACTTCTTCACTAGCTATCTTTCATGCCTCTCTCTGGGTTCCCTGGCTTCCTTCAAGTTTCTGCAAAGGTCCCACCTTCTATAAGAAGCTTTTGCCAACTCTGAAGCTAACTCCAGTTTATATTGTATATATCTTGTTTGTACTTAACTCTTTGCATGCTGTATTTCCCACTAGACTGTGAATTCCTTGAAAGTAGAAACTATCTTTTGCTTTTCTCTGTGCCTTCAGTACTTGTACATTGCTTGGTATACAATAGAAAATAAATGCTTGTTGACTTATTGAAACTCCTCCTATGACAAATGTAAAATGCCATGATCATTTCGTTATGTAGAAAATGAGGAAGAGTAGTAGGAGTTCCTTATTGGACATAGTAAGCAAGAATAACACATACTTGGAGAATGAACTTTGGGCTATTTAGATCAATCCCATGCCTAAAGAAGGAACCTGTTGTATCTTCAACCTATCGATTCATTTAACTTCAGCTTAAACATGTCTAGAAATTGAGAATTTATTTCTTACCAAGATAAACCACTCTAAATATTAACATTTTCTCTGTATCAAGTCAAAATCTCTATAGAAAAAATAAAGGTATGACATAAAAAGGCCAGGTTTCAGATGAATTCTGACAGGTAGTCTGGTGCTATAAAAATCTAAGTGTCTCATAAATATTTAGAAAGGAAGATGAGACCAAAGGTGATTCAGAAAATCTTGTGATTTGACCTCAGGACCCAGACAGGACAACATTGTGCAGAAGATCTTTCATCTTTAACAAGCTGCCACCTTGGTTTCACCTTGTACTTCCCTCATCAGTGCTCTCTTGGCTCTCCTTTGCCAACTCAAACATCCTCCTTGTGCCTTGAATTATCTCCAACTACTTCTCTTTTTAAAGTTTCCTTGTTCTGTCTCCTTCCCCCCCACCCCCAAGTTCATTTCCTTCTTTATTATTGCTTCTTTGTTACCTCAACCAAGTGAGAGCAGTATGGTATAATGAAAAGAACACTATTCTTGTAGTCAGGAGACTGATTCAGATCTTGACTCGGCCACTTATTAACACTATGAACAAAGACAAGTCATTTAAAGTGTTTGAGTTTGTTTCTACTTTTATAAAAATGGAGTTAATAATACTTTCATAAACTACCATATATGACTTTTATGAGGAAATTGCAACTTTAAGGCACCATATTTGTTGTTGTTCAGTTCTCCAGTTGTTTCTGATTCTTCTTGATCCCATGAGCTATAGCTATCCATAGGGTTTCTTGGCAAAGATACTGCAGTGGTTTGGCATTTCTTTTTTCAGTGGTCCCAATGAATTCTTTTGCCAGGCAATCAGATTAAGTGACTTGTCCCTGGTCACACAGATAGGAAATGTCTGAGGGTATATTTGAACTCAGGTCTTCCTGACTCCAGGACTAGCACTCTATCCACTGAACTGCTTAGCTTTCTCCTAGGCAAACAAAGGTAAAATGACTTGCCCAAGGTCACACAGTTAGGAACTATCTGAGGCTGGATTTGAATTTAGGTCTTCTTGAGTACAGGACTGATGCTCTTAACCTTTGGATCACCAATTATGCTTATCTACACTCTGGGAGCATATGAGCAGACTCAATGGAAAGTGAAATCTCTAATACTTACTTGAGGTGAGGAAAAGTCACTATGACGTGGTAAGAGGGTGCCATTTGGATGAACCAGATACACTTGATGGGCATTGAGAGTGTAGGTTCCCGGGGGCTGATAAAACTTCCTGAAGACTTTGTGATATTACCACCACAATAGGGTGATGCTAAAAACAAAACAGAAGGATGATGAGGTGATGGAAAGTTGTTTTTCCATCCATGGTACACTGAAACTACTTTCTACTTCCCAGTATTTTTGAGCCTTCAGGGATTCAAGTGTCTTTCCAAATAAGGGATTAAAAAGTGGTTCACATCAGGAGAAAGCAAATGTATCAGTCACATAAGAGAATCCTCAGATGACTAATAATAAAAAAATTAAAATTAAAACAAACCTAAGGATTCTCATATATATATATATATGTATATATATATATATATCAGATTGGCAAAAATAACAAAATCGATCAGTAAATAAAGATTTATTAAGCACCTACTATATACTAGGGACTATGTTAAGTGCTGGGGATACAAAAAAGAGGCAAAACAGTCCTTGTCCTGAAAGAGCTCACAATCTCATGGAGAAGACAACAAACAAGTATGTACAAAAATTGTTTAGATTAAGAGGAAATTATTAAGAGAGGGAAGACATTAGACTTGAGGACAGAAAAAGGCTTATTGTACAGATTTGATTTTAGTTAGGATTTAAGGCTTAGAGATTTGGATGGAAATTTCCCAGCTTAGATGATAGCCAGCAAAACTACCTAGGGCTGAGATATGAATGGTTACTTCAAGATAAATGGCAAATGTTAGGTCCTCAAGAAGAACTAACCTGCTGAGCAAATGATAACCTTCTCTAATTTTCACCACCCCCAAAAAGGTTCTATGACTTTTATTTATCTATATCAAACAATAGTCTTCAGTTAGGGTTTTCTTATATCTATCTGTCAGGCTGTATATTCAACCTATTTCTTGTTATTCTCATTTATATGTTCTTTTCAATATTCTTAAAGATTATTATGTCACTTCTCTCGTTCTGAGGTTTTTCTCCACAGGTCTTTAAGCAGCATGATCTTCTAGATACAGTTACAGTCCATCCTCTAAACAGCAAAAATAGGTATGTTTTCCCTTGCACCTTTTCACTAGAGTTTGAGCTAATAACCATACTAGTGATAGTATATACCTAAGACCAGAGATGTTATCATCCAAGAAAGTAGAGTATGATATAAGAGAGAAATTGTTTCCTGAAATGGGCAGAATTCATTCCTAGTTTATCTAATAGAGTTCCAAGAAGGTTAATAAACTATATTAAGGTATGCATTCAACACCAGACAGAAATCAAAGTGAGGTCACAATAACCCAGTGTGGAATATCCCATGATAGCTTTCCACATCTAGCAACCTATCAAGAAAGATCCATTTCCTCTGGGAAAATAATTTCAATTAAATAGGATTTTTTGTTAGGGATTTTGCCTGTGATATGAAAACAAAAAATGCATAATAAAAACATGGTCCCCAAGAGGGCTGAGAAGATACTCACCAAGGCCTGGTGTATCTGAGGAGACAGTCCATATAGTGCCTGTTGATCAAAACAAATGGAGATTAGTTACCACTCTATGGTTTAAATGTTTTAGAAATCCAGGTATAGTCAAAACTTTGTATTTATATGGAAGGAAACCTTCATAATTACAGGTTCAGAATGTAAAGGAAACTTGTTTTCTCAGTCTCCATTTCAGGGGGAAACATCAAAACATTTAAATAGGCTAGTATTTTGCTCACTAAAGTTTTGGAGAGTCAGAGTTACTCATTAATTTTAGCATTTATCCTAACTCACAATCTTTGGATTGTTCTGCATGATTATTTGATCAGAAAGTTTCTTTTCTATCATATTGATTTCAGAGCTTCCTGAGTTAGAAAAAAACTTTAGAGACAATCAAATGCAACCCATGTCTAAATAATTCTTAAATAATCCTCTCAATGATGTCCTCAAACAGTAGTTGTCCAGGCTTTATTTATGATGAACAAACCAATTCTCCTGAGGCAGATCATTTCCCTTTTGGACAGCTCTCTAATAGGACATTTTTCTTTGCATTGAATTGAAACTGGCTTTTTTGCAATTTCTTTCCTTTACTTCAAGTTTTACCCCCTATGGCCAAGGAGAACAAATCAAATCTCTCTTCAGTGTGATAGCCTTTAAATATTTGAAGTCAATTATCACCCCTCTCCCTCCAAAATTGTTTTCCATCTCTTTTAAATTATTCTCAGATTAAATTATCTATATATCTTTTAGTTCAGAAATGAAGGGACCACTCACAAACCAATACCATTACTGATCAGTATAATTCATGCCAGTTTGCCCTTTGTTTAGGTATCCTTGGTAGCCCCCAGCTCCTAAGGGTTCACTGTATGGATGCCAGCCACAATGGCACCTGATCAGTTTTATCCCACTGTACAAAAGAACAAAGTTGATGTGATATGCCACTCTCAGATCCCCTAGTTGCAGGGATTACAGGCACCTTCCATCCTACCCAGCTCATTGTCTTTCTGAAAATGTGGTTCACAGAGCAAAATTCATTCCTCTTGCTGTAGTCCAACCACAGCAGGATTGAGGGGCCCTAATGACTTGAGCCCATCCAGAGCATTCTCACTTACTCTCTCTTTACTTTTATTTTAAACTAGTCTTGTGCTTTCCTGTCCTTTATCATTTACCTTGGCAGAGAAAACAGAGCAAAATACAAATTAAACATTTAACATCTGTTATGAGTATCAAGTAAAATAATGTAAATAAAGTAAAATTTTTTTTAATTATAAAAATAAAATAAAGTCAAATAAATAAAATAAAAAGTAACTGGGCAGTCCCAAAGGAAATTGATCAGTTTTCACTTTAAGAAACATTACTTTGGCCTTTTACTCACAATACACTGACTTTTGATTTCAGCACTTATCTTGACATGGTTCAATGCAGTTAATAATAGTTTAGGCTGATCAACCTGCTTTCATATATGTTATCTCATTTGGTCAACAACTTTGGGTCTGAATCTTCACAAAAGGGAAAACAAAGGCAATTCTATTGAGTGATAAAATACAAAGCTGTTGAATTAATCTCAGTGATAACTGAGGGCAACTTGATATTAAATTCTTTGTTTTAGGACTCAGGAGCCAATTTCCTTTTTACTCTTGTGGCTACAAGATAAACAGATAGGTCATGCTTTAGTTTCCCTTTTACTCAATCTATATGGGTTATCGTTTTGGCAATGGGGAAAAAAGGTTCTACACATCAAAACCAAAGAAATGTCAAATGTATTTATGCCTCCAGCAATACTCTCAGATTTCCCTTAATCTATAACTTTAAGATCCCAATTATTACAATGATTGAGATTTCATGGTTTTAATCAGTGCTGGGCTTCTGGGAATGAATTGGTAACCTTTAAGGCAAGTTTTAGAGTTTTATAGTTTTTACAGTTTTAGAGAATAACTAGAACAAAGAGTATGGCATGCTCAGATGATATTACTCAGCAGCCAGACTGGAACAGTTGTTAGTCTATATATCTTCTCATTCTCATTTTATATATCAAATAGGAATAAGGTTGCCTATTCTGCCAACTTCACAGGAAGTTGAGGGTCTTAAATAAGATGATACTGTGTAAGTTCTCAAGTGGAAGCTTGTAGAAATACATGGGATTTCTAGACACAAGCAGTAATACTTATGGTATACTCAAGTTCAATTCAAAATGATGAGCAACCAATGAAATCAGCATCAGAAATCATTTACCTTTCACTTTTAATATGGTAGGGATTCAACGAATATTTGTTGATTTGAAAAGCTTTGGCTTGGTTCTGTTCTTCTCTACATGCCCTTTCTTATGTTCTCTCTGTCTCTCTCTACCTTTTTTTCTGTCTCTGTCTTCTGGGCACACTGGTTTTCTCTCTCTTTCTGACCAATCTTCCTGGTGATACAAACAGGACATAAGTTCCTTATTAATTTTCTCCAAGAACCAATAATCCTTTGGCAAGTCTAAATGATTTCTGGACATCCAGCCAGAGGTTTGTACACAGGTAGGAACATTCAGGATCTTCCAAAGTTATTCCAGAAACTAGAAAGACAGTAAAGTATAGTATAAAAGCTCTGGATTTTGCATCAGGGGATCTGTGTTGACCTTGAGTGTTATATAATTTTTCTGAACCTTGATGTCTTCTTATATAAAATGATGACAATAATACTTGCACTACCTGCCTCTCAGGCATCTGCTATGTGATAAATATTTTATGAGTCTTAAACTATTTTAGACACGTCATTTATTATTATAAACATGCCTTTACTGGTTGAATGAACAACCAACAACCCCCTGACCCACCCAGTGATACCAAATGTTCGTTTCGCACGAGATAAAGTTTCCCATCTTTCATCAGATTGAAGACCAGGGCCTGTCACTCTTCTTTCACCCCTTTCCAAATGCCTGTAGAGCAGAGGTGTCAAACTCATGGCCCACGGGCCTCATGGCCCAGCAGACCAATCAGATTAAAATGCAAATAAGCAATATTAACAAAATTTAAACAATGTATGATACAACCTAAATTATGTTCATTTAAGATTTTCTAAGTAAACATGTGGCCTTCAGAGATCTGACCACTACCATAAAGCATACAAGAGTCAGAGTACATGAAGATTCCCCAAAATATTTGTTCTAAGTTATATAGATGACCTAATATGTGCAACTTATCTTTGACACTATATACAAAAATGCATGCTATTTGTTGGAATGGTTCATAGAAGCACAGATTCTCAGAGCTGGAAGAGACCCAAGACCAAATGGTCTGACCTATACCTAAGCAAGAATAATTTCTTACATGGTCAACAAGTGACGGTGTTGCCTTTCCTTAAAGACCTTCCCTGAAGGGGATCCCACTGCCTACACTGCCAACCCATTCCCTTTTTGAATAGCTCAAAATGATGAGAAGTTGTCATCTAAATCTACCTTGTTGAGGAATCCTGGAGAATAACTGTTTTCTTTATCAATAGAGGTCCACAGTTATATTATCTATGTCCTATTTGTATCACCAGGAAGATTGGTCAGAAAGAGAGAGAAAATTAGTATGCCCAGAAGACAGAGAGAGGAAAAGAGGTAGAGAGAGACAGAGAGAACATAAGCAAGGGCATGTTAGAGAAGAACAGAACCAAGTCAAGGCTTTTCAAATCAACAAATATTCATTGAGTCCCTACCATATTAAAGTAAAAGACTTTGCAGTCTTCTCAACTTCTACAGGGAGAAGAAAAGAAAAGAAATAAGGAGGGGATGGGATGAAAGGATCAGAAACATACCTGCAATCAAGAGGAGGGTCCAGATGAAGGCCAGTGACCTCTCCATTCTAAATGGAGATCCTATCAGCCCAGCCTTAGGAGTGAGCACTGAGGTTTGCATGCTAAACACTATATAGTGACATGTCCTGAAATATGATCTTTTCTCTGTCACTGGGGAAAAGGAAGCATAATCCTTTATAAAATGCCTTTGAGTTGATTGAGTTGCAAAAGTATTCCTGAAGGGAGTTCTAGCAATATCTCTTAGTCTCCTCAATATACCATCAGTGAATCTTTTCAACTTGATTATGAAATAATGGACCATTTCCTTCTCTTTTCCTCTTTTTGTGGTCAGGGGAAAGGAGAGGTAAACTTCTGAAAAATGAGAAGCCAGGCTGTTAATACCTGTTTGCAAAGCTATTAACTTGTTAAAGTGTTTTCACATGAGTCACATGTGAGGTAGTGTTAGCAAAAGTTCTCTTATATTTCCTGAGGGCGGTGAACTTAGATTTTTAAAGTTTGGCGATAATGTGTCTTGGCATTTCATATCAAGCAACTCAGACTCTCACATATCTTTCTCTGGGAACAATATGTATGAAACATATAGGATAAAAATACATTAATCAACTATTAGTTGATGTACAAAATGCAAATTCTTAATCATCCAAATGGCATTAACTATATCTGACAACTATGTTGGATTAGAAACTTAAATATTTTCTAATGGTAAATGGCACACATTCCAGGAAGAGAGAGGAGACACACACTCACAACAAGAGAGATGAACAGGAATAAGGTTCATCAAAGTAGAGAAAACCAAACACACGAAAATAAAATTCTGGCAGTGAAAGCACTGATGGGAATATAAAACAGAGGAATAAAGAATGCCTTTCCCAGAGTCCATTATATCATTATCATCATGACTGAAGTATTTTGAAACTCCAGGTTTCCAAGCTGAGAAAACAAGTGTCTCTCTGCCTCTGAGCCCTCAAAAGTGAAGCATAGCTTTCCTTCAAGTTTCTTTCAAAGCCAGAGGGAGGAAGAAAGGAAGGAACAAAGCAATGAAAGAATGAAGGAAGAATAAGACTGAGGCTGGTGAATCACTCGAACTCAGGAGTTCTGAGCAGTGGCAGAGCCAAAGCTGAGTTGTCTGCATTGTGTAGCACTAATATGGCAAACAGTCATGGTTGGGTGGGGAAGGGATCAAACAAGTTACTTATAGAAGAGAGAACTAGCCCAGGTCAGAAACAAAAGACTAGGCAAGAGAAAAAAATCTTATAAAGAAAAAAGGAAGAAAAAACAAAAAGGAAAATTTCAGAGAACCCTAGGAACATTTGAATGAACTAATGTGATAGAGAAGAAAGTGAGCAGAATGAAGAAAATAATATATGAAATACTTTTTTTGTTGTTTAGTTGTTTTTTAGTTGTATTTACTTTGTGACCCCTTTTTGGGGATTTTCTTAGCAAAGATATGGAAAGGTTGCCATTTCCTTCCCCAGATCATCTTATAGATGAAGGTTTAGGGATATACTCAGAGTCGCATAGCTATTAAGTGTCTGGGGCCAAATTGGAATTTAGGAAGATGAATCTTCCTAATTCCACATCTAGTACTCTATACATTCTACCACCTAGCAGCTGCTCTATGAAATCTTTACAAAATTGCAAACATACAATGACCAGTGAGAACTCCAGAAAACTGATGGTGAATCTCAATCTCTTGATGGGGAGGTGCAGAATGAGATATATATTTTCAGAAACAACTAATTGCCTATCCCTTACTACTCTTCTGCCTTGGAACCAATTTAGTATTGGTTCTAACAATCAAGTCTCATGTAAATAGAACCATGGTTCTATATATAATCCTCTTTTCTTCCCTTCCTTTGACATGGAAATATTCATGTTAGTTGATGATTATAAGATTCCTGACCAAAAAATTGCTTAAAAAATAAAGAAAAGATCAATAAAAATATATGCAAATTTTCTCTACCATTCAGGATATTTTTAACAGAAGGAAACAAGGAGAGAAGAAAATAAAATTTTTTTAAAGTACCAGCTACATTCCACACACTGTGTAGTACTTTATAATATTATCTCATCTTTATCTTCACAACAACCCCAAGAGATGAGTGCTTTATTGTTGCTATTTCACAATCAAGGCAATAGAGATTAAGTAACTTACCCAATGATCACAAAGTAATTATCTAAGGTCAAATCTGAACTCAAGTCTTCTTGCCCCCCAGACTCAATGCTACATCTACTGGGTCATGTTATTGTAGGTATAGATATAATTTTATATGAATACATATAAAATTGTTCATTGTTTTAGCATATCTCTTTCAACTACCTGAGTTGGCAAACATAGGGCTATAGATTCAGAGTTGTAAGTGAATTACCTAGTTCAGCCTCTTATGTGAAAAAAAGGATACTTGGAGAAGCCAAGTGACTCTCCACGTCACATGTAGTAACAGAGTGTAGTACTGAGTTCAGATCCTTTAGAATCCAGGGCAGGTATATTTCCACTGTTCCATATTTTCTTCGCATTTATTTCCAGTAAATAATCTGAATTAATTTCTTTAAATATTGACCTATTTGGTCGCCTTGCTGTCCATGATATTCTCAAAAGTTTTCTCCAGCAATACAATTCAAAAATGTCAATTTTGTGATGCTCAACTTTTCTTATATTTGAACTCTCACAGCATACATTGTTACCAGAAAAAAACAGCTTTGATTATAAACCTTTGTCAGCAAGATGATGTCTCTGTGATTTGATATACTGTCCAGATTTGCCATAGCTTTCTTTCCAAGGAACAAAAATCTTTTAATTTCATAGCTGCAATTGCCATCTCCACTCATTTTTGAACTCAAGATTATAAAATCTGACCCTGCTTTCATTTCTTCTCCCCATCATTGCCCCCATAGAGTTCTTCTATCTGTCAATACACACCGATATGTAAATATACACTTATGTTTCTTGGAGAGACACTGTAAATGGGCAATGAGATGAATTCAGAATTGAATTAAGAGGGTAAACTGTGTTTGGAGTGGACTGTTTTGCATATATGTAAACACACACAAACATACACATGTATCTTTATTGGAAAAACACTGAAAATGAATATTGAGATGAATAGAGAATTGAATAAGAGAAGAATCAAAGATTTGTAGATAATACAAAATTCATTTAACACCCTCAAGACAAAGACCCATCTTAATACAAATATTCTTTCAGTGATGGTGAGTGACCAGAAATCATTGAACAGCAGAGTCTCTGAAGAAATGAAATTGAGGATCAGACAAAATGCATTAGATATGCATCTTACTGGCTCCCTATTACCTTTAGGATAAAATGGAAGATCTTCTCTCTTTGACATTAAAATCCTTTCATAATTTGGCTCCATTGTAACTTTCCATCTTATTACACATTATTCCATTTCACAACTCTATGTTCCAATTAAGTGGCCCTCCTTGCAATATTTCGTAAATGATATTCTGTTTCACATGCTTTTTCAAAGCCATCTTGTATGTTGGAGTTCATTCCCTCCTTACTCTGGTCTTCTAGAACCCTATGCTTTCTTTAAAACTGGGAATTACTAAATATTCAGAGATGTCAAAATTCTGAGAGCAAAGCTTTCCATAGAATTCAGATTTTCTGACTCTGAGATTAGGGAAAAGTTTCTGCTACACTATCAGTAACATCCTGTTAATGCACTTACACATTTAAGATCCTCTCCAAAAACAAAAAAGCAAAAAACAAACAAACAAAAAAAATCCATTGCAATCAATATTTTATCTTCTGAAGGCTTGTGACTCAACTTGGCAAACTCTGCGGCATACAAATCAGTGGTTCAATAATAATAATTACATAATGTTTCCCCTACAGCAATATTATGAGATAGGTCATGAAGTTAATTTCATAATCCCCATAGAAAAGATGGGGAAACTGAGGCATAGAATGCTGAAGTGATTTGCCTGCCTTTAGGTCACACAGCTATTGAGAGGCAGACACCAAGAAAGGAAACCAGATCATCTGACTTCAAATCCAGAATTCTTTCTGCTACCACATTTCTACAAAGAGATTCTCAGTCATTATCAGTGATCTTTAATTGTTTGCCTTTCTTAATGGATCTTGAAGTGCTGTTCCACCATTTTAATCCTTTAAACAGATTAAGTAGTATGGTCAATCATTCTTAAACCTTAAAGCTTTGAGTCTTAACAAATTTCTTTACATCTTAATTCCTTTAAGACACTTCCAAGTTATTGTCTTTTTTTCCTTTTTCAATTGGGTCCAAAGATTTCTAAGCCCTAAACACCCCCCAAGGTCACCCACTTAAGAGCTTTAACCCCTGGAAAATCTTACTGACCAAATATTTGCCCCTACTTAACAGGTGCTAATACAATTTTTAAGAGGAGGAACAAAATTGGCTCTTGGTACATATATGCACACCTTCAATTTTAGTTTCATCTTTCTATGGTAAAAAGCCAGCCCCTGACAATTGGGGCCCAGGTTCTGAAGGGCCTGAAACTTTTGTACTACTATGAAAGGTAGAAAAGAATAAATGGAATTCAGGAGTGGGGAGGAAGGATAAAAATAATAACTCCCATTTATGTGATGTTACTTTATTTTTATATTCTTTTCTGATCAGGATATATATGAAATATTATATTTAGTTTGAAGAATGATATTTGCAATTTACAGTGTTCAGAAGAAGGCAATCAGAATTTTTAGAGACTTCAAAACCATACCATACCAGAATCAAATAAAGGAACCAAGGAAAAGAGAAGACATCAGAAGAATATGACAGCTCCCTTCAAAGGCTGTCACATGGAACCACAATTACACTTGTTTTACTTGGCCCAAAAGGATAAAACTGGGAGTAAAGAATAAAAGTTACAGAGTTAGATTTGATTTATAGAAAGAAATATTTGCCAGCAACTAGAACGAACCAAGAATAGAAGGAGCCACTATCAAATAGTAGGTGGTTTGCCCTAAGTGAGTCTCCAAGCAAAGACATTTATTTATAAGAGATATCTGAGAGGGGATCCTTGGTCAAGTATAGATTAAACTAGATGATCTCTGAAGGTCACTTCTAGCTCTGTGAATCTGTAGTTCTGTGGATCCTTTTTGATCTTGATCGGTTTCTATGAGCTTAATGAGGCTGCTTCTTGGGCGACTTGCTTGTAGTCCATTTCTGAACAATTTCAAAGCATTTCTAAATTTTAAGAAATGTTACTTTACCTTCTATAACATTAGCCTTCTGGAGTACTATTCCATCTTCATGTACACAATGTAGCATCAAAGTAAGATTTTAGTGAAGGAGTAGCTTACATTATCTCAGCTAAAATGCAAATATCTCCAAAAGACCCTTAAAATAGTGCAGTTTAGTACAGAGGAAAGACCCGGTTTCTTATACTGACTCTGCAATTGAATAATTGTGTTACCTGGGTTTCTTATCCATAAGAAGAGAGAATATGGAAGGGGATATAATATGAGGGGAACACTAAAGTTTCATCTCAGCCTTGATATTTCACGATTACTGTAATGTACATGATTCCACAGACTTTGGAAAGGCACTATATGACATGCTAAAAAAGTAGTACATATAATAAAGCATCTGGGAATTCAAAAGGAAAAGGATATCATCCCCAGATAGGATAGTTAGGACCTGTGTTCAGATTTCAAAGGATTTAGATCTGTAAGGAACTTTAGCAATCACTTAGCTTAACTTCTTCATTCTACAGATAAGCATAATGAAATCAAGAGGAGCAATTGTTGTTGTTCAGTAGTTTCAGTTATGTCTCGTGCTTCATGACTCCATTTGGGGTTTTCTTGACAAAAAATACTGGAATGGTTTGTCATTTCCTTTTCCAGCTCATTTTAACACAAAGAGAACTGAGGCAAACAGGAATACATTACCTGCCCACAATCACATAGTAAGTGCCTGACACAAGATTTGAACTCAGGAAGATGAATCATCCTGATATCAGGCCTCCTGCTCTATCTATTTCACCATCTAGCTGCCCCCAAGATGAATGAACCCACCAGTAATAAGTAAGAGAGTTGGAATTCAATCTATAGCCTCTTGCATCTAAAATCAGGACCTTTTCTAGTACGTTAGATCTGAACTGAGTTTTCAGTGATGACCAGATTTCAATGGAGCAAGTCAAGTCAACAAATATTTATTAAACACTAGATCCTTTGACTCCAAATCTAGCACTCTTTCTATTTTGCTTTGCAGTCTTTCATCTTTAAAATAAAAGGAATTCGACTGCATGTCCTCTAAAATTCCTTCTAGTTTTAAATCTATAATCCTGTGGTTTTTCTAATCAGTCTCTTCATTCACAAAACAAAGGGATACTTTCATATTCATTATCTCATATAATCATCACAACAACCTCAAGAGATAGGTAGAACAGGAATTAATATTCCACTTAACAGATGAGGAGCCCAATGCTCAGAAAGCTAATATAATTTGCTTATGGTCACCCAGCTCTACAAAGTAATCTCAGAAAGAAGAGAGCAGTGTCACAAAAACATAAAGAAGAAAGACAATCAAGGAGAAGTAGATGATCAATGGTGTCAAAGACTGTGATCTAGATGAAGATCCTTGAGGATCTTCAAGAAGAAACTTGAGGAAAATTAGAGATGGCAAAATAAGGAGATTATTTTCATTAAATCCTAGAAAGTGATCACAAGGGTTATTTATTATGATCAGTTAGGATTTATAGCAGGAATGCAAGAATGGTTCAAAATTAGCTAAACCATCCACATAATTGACCATATCAAAAAGCAAACTGACAAAAATCACACAATTATCTCAATAAATACAGAAAAAGTCTTTGACAAAATGCAACACTCATTCCTATTGAAAACACTAGAAAGTATAGGAATAGATGTGCCTTTTCTAAAAATAATATATATATATATATATCCATCAGCAAACATCATCTGCAATGGGGATAAACTAGAAGCTTTCCCAATAAGATCAGGAGTGAAACAAGGATGCCCATTATCACTTCTATTATTTAACATTGTACTAGAAACACTAGCAGTCGCAATTAGAGAAGAAAAAGAAATTGAAGGTATTAAAATAGGTAATGAGGAGACCAAGCTATCACTCTTTGCAGATAATATGATGGTCTACTTAAAGAATCCTAGAAAATCAACTAAAAGCTAATGGAAATAATCAACAACATTAGCAAAGTGGCAGGATACAAAATAAACCCACATAAGTTATCAGCATTTCTATATATCTCTAACACATCTCAGTAGCAAGAATTAGAAATAGAAATTCCATTTAAAATGGCCCTAAACATTATAAAATACTTAGGAATCTATCTGCCAAGACAAACACAGGAAGTATATGAATACAACTACAAAACACTTTCCACACAATTAAAACTAGATCTAAATAATTGGAAAAACATTAATTGCTCATGAGTAGGATGAGCTAACATAATAAAAATGACAATCCTACCCAAACTAATTTACTTATTTAGTACCATACCCATTGAACTACCAAAAAACTTTTTTACTGAATTAGAAATAAACAATAACAAAGTTGATTTGGAAAAACAAAAGATCAAGAATATCAAGGGAAATAATAAAGAAAAAAATGCAATGGAAGGTGGCCTAGAAGCACCAGATCTTAAAATGTACTATAAAGCAGTGGTCATCAAAACCATATGGTACTGGCTAAGAAACAGAAGAGAGGATAAGTGGAACAGACTTGGGGCAAGTGGCCTCAGTAATACATTCTACGATAAACCCAAAGATCCCAGCTTTTGGGTCAAAAATCCACTATTTCACAAAAACTGCTGGGATAATTGGAAAACAGTATGGGAGAGATTAGGTCTAGATCAACATCTCATGCCCTACACCCTACATTTAAACTCAGAAATGGGTGAATGACTTAAATATAAAGAAGGAAACAATAAGTAAATTAGGTGAACACAGTATAGTATACTTGTCAGATCTCTGGGAAAGGAAAGATTTTAAGACCAAGCAAGAGTTAGAAAAAATTACAAAATGCAAAATAAATAATTTTATTACATTAAATTTAAAAGGTTTTGTACAAACAAAACCAATGTAACTAAAATCAGAAGGGAAACAACAAATTGGGAAACAATCTTCATAAAAACCTCTGACAAAGGTTTAATTACTCAAATTTACAAAGAGCTAAATCAATTGTACAAAAAATCAAGCCATTCTCCAATTGATAAATGGGCAAGGGACATGAACAGGCAGTTTTCAGCCAAAGAAGTCAAAACCATTAATAAGCACATGAAAAAGTGTTCTAAATCTCTTATAATCAGAGATATGCAAATCAAAAGTCTGAGGTATCATCTCACACATAGCAGATTAGCTAACATGACAGCTATGGCAAGTAATGAATCCTGGAGGGGATGTGGCAAAGTCTGGACAATAATTCATTGCTGGTGGAGTTGTGAATTGATCCAACCATTCTGGAGGGCAATTTGTAACTATGCCCAAAAGGGCACTATAAGACTGTCTGCCCTTTGATCCAGCCATAGTCCTGCTGGGTCTGTACCCCAAAGAGATAATAAGGAAAAAGACATGTACAAGAATATTCAAAGCTGCACTCTTTGTGGTGGCAAAAAACTGGAAAATGAGGGGATGCCCTCTGATGGGGGAATGACTAAACAAATTGTGGTATATGTTGGTGATGGAATACTATTGTGTTCAAAGGAATAATAAAGTGGAGGAATTCCATGGGAACTGGAATGATCTCCAGGAAATAATGCAGAGCAAAAGGAGCAGAACCAGGAGAACAATATATACTGATATACTGTGGTAAAAATAGAATGTAATGGACTTCTCTACTAGTAGCAATGCAATGTTCCAGAATTATTCGGAGGGACATATGAGAAAGAACACTATCCACATGTAGAGGAAGAACTGTGGGGAAAGAAACACAGAAGAAAAACAACTGCTTGATCACATGGGATGATGAGGATATGACTGGGGAAGCAGACTCTGAAGGATCACCCTAGTGCAAATATTAATAATATGGAAATAGGTCTTGATCAATGAAACGTGTTAAACCCAGTGGAATTGTGTGTCAGATACAGGAGGAGGGTGGGGGAAGAGGAGAGAAAGAACATGAGTCTTGTAACCATGGAGAAATATTCTAAATCATCTAATTAAATAAAATTTTCACCAAAAAAAAAATCTTAGGAGATAGTATCCAGCTGAAGATGGTTATTGATGCTATAAAAGAAGTTGCAGAAAGGTGAAGAATGAGAATAATTAGTGGAGACCAATGAACTTGTCAATCATGAGATCATGGCTAATTTTGGAGAGAGTAATTTCAGTAGAATGATGAGGTTGGAAACCATACTGCAGGGTACAGAAGAGGAGGAAAGGGGAGAAAGTGGTTGTTGAGCCATTTTCAGTGGCCTTCAATTCTTCATGACCCTTTTGGAGGATTTTCTTGGAAAAGATACTGTAGTGGTTTACCATTTCCTTCTCCAACTCATTTAACAGATGAGAAAACTGAGGCAAACAAGGTTAATGGACTTGCCCAGAGCCATATATATGAGCTAATAAGTGGTTGAGACTAGATTTGAACTTGGGAAGATGAATCTTCCTGACCACAAGCACAGTCTTCTATTTAGTGTGCCACCTAGCTGCCACAGAAGTGGAAACATCAGTTTGGCAGTGAAAGACAGAGGAGATAGAACAATGCTACAGGGATAGTTGAATCAAATGAAGTTTTCTTTGTTGTTTTTTTTATATTGTTTTAATCAGGAAGGAAAAGCCATTGTTGATAGGGGAAAGCAGTAAAAGTTAAGTTAACAGGGACTGGCATGCACATGGAATATATTTTGTTGGGTGTGCTATAGGTTTTAGAGATTCAGAAGGCTGATGTGTCTACTCTGCTTAAAGCAGGAATTGCTCTATATCTGACCTCAGAAAACATGATGTGGTACAGTACAGAGCAGGGATTGGCAGCCTTTCAGAAATGGAATCTCAGCCTTGGACACCAGTCTCTTCAAGCTGGCATCTCCTATGAGGGCACACAAGCTTCCCTGAAGGCAATAAATGGATTTCAGAAGGTGTCACGTGGACAGATAAACAATACAGAGACCTGATAATTAACTCACTTTGAGTCAAGTAGTTAAATGCCAAAGTAGAGCAGAGAGAATGAAAAACCTCAGGGCACAGAAGGAGAGACACTTTCACACCTTTCTCACTGTGGTGTCACAACAGATCTGAAGGGCAACAACTACAACTACCCAATGAAACCAGAAATTTCCCTGGTTATTTTTTCCCTTTTCTCTGAAAATTAAAGGATTTTTGTTACAGCCCATTCCCTGCCACCACCTCATTTAAGGAAGCTCACTCTTAGCTCTCTTTTCAGTTTTCATTTGTACCCACTCAGGGACTTGGCTAGTTATTAAAGACACTAATCTCCTAGGCATGCTGGGGTAGGGAGGAATATCTAGGGGGAAGGCGTTAATCTGTCTGGCATGACTTTATAGAGCTGTGTGATCATGAGCAAATAATTTACCCTCTCAGAACATCCATATTCTCTGTTAGGTTGAATATTAATTCATGTTCTACCCACCTTTTAGGGCTGTTGTGAGGATCAAATAAGATAATGTATATGAAAGTATCCTATTATTTTGTTGATAGATCAAAGAGATTAAAGATTTTAAAAATCACAGGATCATAGATTTAGAGCTTAAAGGAATTTTAGAGATCATGTAGTCCAATTCCTCTTTTGTTTAATAAAAGGCTATAATGTACAGTAGGAAAAGTGTTGGATTTGGAATCAAAGGACCTATATTCAAATCCCATCTCTGTTATTTACTACTCATGTGACTTTGGACAAGTTCCTTAACCACAATGGACCTCAATTTCCTCATATATAAATTGGAAGAGCTAGAGAAAGTGACCTCAAAAATTCCTTCCAGATCTTAATGTATGGTCTACAAAATAGGAGCCCAGAAAAGCTAAATGAAATGAGATTTCTGTAGAATCCCATAATTAGAAATTAGGAAACACGTTTTCTGTCCCACCAGTACACATGCCCCACCAACAAGATAGCCCTTAGATTGCTTTAGAAAGGGACTGTGGGAGTCTTTTCTATTATAGAATAGTCCTATGCTCCTAGTTGCTACCTGTTACTACCTCCAGAACAAATTTATAAAATGCTAGGACTGGGGGGAACATTAGATATCTAGAATTAGATAGATTCTTTCAATGAGCAAACAAGAACCCAAGAGGGTAAGTTATTTCTTTGAGGTAACATGTTGGCAGCACATTCTATATCAAATCACATGTCTCTGGATCCCAGGGCAGGATACTTGTGCCTTCTTACACTGTTTTTGTTGATGCCATAGGACAATAACTTCTAATGGTAAACTAAATTCTGTTAAAGTTTTAGCTAATGTCCCAACTTTCTCAAAGAACTATAGGCTTCATCTCTTTAAAAATACTTTATAAAAATCTCCAGATGGCATATATAGCAATATTTATGCCTCAAATTTCAGTACAATATCACAATGGCATTCACTAATTCTCAGACTAGATTTGTTTAACAGGGGACTGAGGAATATTTTGGGTCATCCATGATTATTTGAGATTAAAAGTATGTATTGGAATCTATTGATTGGGCTTTTTGATAGGGAAGTACATCCAACAGAGACTACAGGTACAGCTAAGACTGCATACTATTTGAGATCAATGAGAAACAGACTCATCATGAATGATAACATCATCAGAAGACACTGGCAGTCCTACAGTGTGAGCGGTGTAACTTCTCCATGATGTACAAAGCCATATTATACTCTTAATGTTTACCTTTCCACACATGTACCCATGCTATCCCTTTAATGTCCCATGTGTGTATTCCTCTATGGATACATTGTGACCACACATGTTCCCCATGAATACCTCGCCATGCAAGTTAACTATGTGTGTCCACTCTTACCACAGATGTTATGTGTCTATGTAGGAGCATGAATTCCAGAATTATAGGGAAAATGTCCTATTGTTACTTTTATTCCAGTACTATTTAATTAAATTATTTTGCTTTTAATACTAATGTTCTCTGATTAGCAAAAGAATCTTATTGGTGGGAGCTCAGAACTTGGGTATTCTGAGTTGACAATGAACCATTCATGTACCTTGAAACTGGAAAATACTTGTGTGGGAAAGTCAGATGTAAGTTGGGATTACTGATTTATATTGATTGTTTGCTTGTGTGAATCTTGAGCTACATTGGCTTTTTAAAAGTACTGACTATACTTTTTCTTCCCCAAAAAATTATGCATCAAAATTCTGGGGGTGGAGCCAAGATGGCAGAGTAATCCTCAGCAGCTCTGTGCCACCATAAGAATTCTCCCCAAACAAGATTAAAATATCATCACAAAATGAATACAGGAGTGAAAAAATCAACAAGGAAACAGAGTGAAACAACTATAAAGAAAAGAAAATCACAAAATGTAGGCAGAGATCATCTGGGGATCTGGGGTAGAAGGAGAGCAGATCTAGCAAGAAGCTGTAGCAAGGAGGGAAGATCAAGCCAAAAGCAAGCCACACCTCCCCATCCCACATCTGCTGTCCAAGGTTCAGAAACATATGCCTGAGCCAACATCCAGCCCCTGAGACCCTGCCTGAACAAACAGAGGTACAAGCCAACCCATATCCCCTGAAATTTCAAGCCTATGGAGAATTCCAGAAGATCAGCCCAGGGAATTTTAGTCTGGGCTTGGGAGAAGGACTTGATTCAGTTTGGGGTGGATAGTAGTACTAAGTACTAAGTACTGATCTTTTTGCCTAAAGTTCAGGGTAGAGCTCCAAGGCAGGACAATCAAGGGTGTGCCTTATTGGATCGAGGACACAATGAGACCAAAAACTTGAGACTAAGTCTGAGATTAGAATCAGATCAGTCTCTGACCTGAATAAGATTAGAGTGAGATCAAGAGCTTACACATAAGCCTGAGGCAAGTGTTTAAGCTATCAGCATTACCAGGATCGATTGAATTAGTAGGGGAATGGGGTTCTTAGAGCTCTCATTCCTCAGACCAGTACATCAAACCTACAAGCCTACATATAATTAGATACGAAAAATGAGAAAACAACAAAAAAGCACCTAACTCTAAAGAATTTTTATAAAGACAAAGTACAAGGTACAAACATAGAAGGGGACATTGAAAGCAAAGGAAACACACCCAAAGTCCAAAAAAGAAGAATATAGATTGGTCAGAGATTCTAGAAGAACTCAAAAAAGACTTCAAAAACCAATTAAGAGAGGCAGAGGAAAAGTGGGAAAGAGAAATGAAAGTGATGCAAGGAGAAATGAAAGTGATGCAATAAGAAATGAGCCAATTGAAAAAGGAGAACCAAAAACTGAAAGAGGAAAATCAGGCCTTAAAAATCAGAACTGACCTTCTAGAAACTAATGATTTTATGAGAAATCAAGAAACAATAAAGCAGAATTGAAGGAATGAAAAAAAAATAGAGGGAAATATGAAATATCTTATTGAGAAAATATATGACCTAGAAAATAGATCTAGGAGTGACAATTTGAGAATTATTGGACTACCTATAAGCCATGATCAAGAAAAAATCTTGGATAACATATAAGAATTTACAAAAAAATTCATCGAAATATTTAAGCTTCAAAATAAAGTTGTCATAGTAAGGAGGGGTCATGGTATGGTAGAAGATAACAAGGCTGGGAGTTAGATCTGTGTTTTAATTTGGTTCTACTGCTAACCATAGCCTTAGGATATCTAGGGAGTTTCAGTTTCTTCATGTGTAAAATTGGGATTGAAATGCTTCTTCTGTCTTAACAGGGTTGAATTGGACCATCTGAAAGCATGCGTATAATACTTTACAAACTATTCAGGAGTATGTAAATGTGAGGTATAATTATTATTGCAGAATAAGAGAAGGCTGGAGACAAGGAGAGAATCTGTCAGTTTATTCAGATCCAAAAGGTCAGAGCTCTTCTTGTCAAGAAGCCTTAATATTCCCTTCATCATATACTGAAGAGATTTACTATTTATATTATCCTTTTATTTTTTCTTAATAAATATCACAGGTTAATTTTCTGCCTTCCAGCTATTAGTTCCCATTACTAATATTTTAATTGTGGTCCAATTTCCCTGGGAAATGCATTTTTAATAAACTTTCTTGCCTTTTGATGACTAACCCAGAATAATATTTTTCCCCTGGAGTATGGGTTTTTCTGGTAGGAATTCCTCTAATTAACTTGAATTAACCTATCATTATATTAAATCAATACACAGACCTACAAAAACAAAGCTTTTGATGACTCACCAAAACTCGAATCTCTTTCTCTTTTACTTCCCAACCTTAAATTCCTGATTAACTCTGAGAGGGGAGGAAGATGCACTTCTTGTTTAATTAAGGGCTAAATGGAGTGAAGATCCCCTTCCTTAAAAATAAATAGATTATAATTTCCAGGAAGGACATTTTTCTTATTTTCCCCACAGTACTGTAAGGGTTAAATATAATGTTTGGACTTAAATTATATGAAATAACTCAGTCACCAAAATTATCATATCTCAAGTCAGAAGTGTATTTACCAAAATAGAGGGGAAACAATAAAATAGAGAAATGTGAAAAAGGTTAGAGAAAATACCTATATTAGTCCTCAGCCAGGAGGGCCCATAGTGAGTAACCACTTAGTATCCTCCAAGATGGAAGCTAGTGTCTTAGGAAATTAGGAAGGGAGTCGGTCTTTTCACTCACCCAACAAAGTAGTCCAGGAGTCAAAGTGGAAGTCATGATCCACACCATAGTCTCCAATGAAGTTCCCTAGAATACCATCTCCAGGAGACACTCTCCACAAGACTCAACTTCACCAGACTGCTCCAGCCAAAGGATTTCATGGATTTTACAGTGGTTTCCTGTCTCTGCCCCTTTTCACAGAGACCAATCACAGTTTCCAAATTGTCTGGCACTGCCCAGGGGCAGTGTCTGTGGGAATGACTTCTCACCTCTAAGGGTGTTAATTCTCTTCCTCATATTCACAGTTTTCTGAGTTGTCAAATTTGGATTCACAGATTTCTGAGTGTGTGAGCTCTTAAAAGAATTCAAAAGTTTCTGGCTATTTGAGTTAGAAAAAAAGGGTGGAGCTCCCCAAGCATCTTGCTGGCTTCTTACCTAGTACCAAGTAATTCACTAAGTGGTTTGGGAGCTCCTCCACCTAGTTAAAGCTTGTGTTGATTAAATCAAAAGGTAGGCAAAGAGAACAAAAGATTCCCTTTTCACAAGTGTAAACTCAGAACAAAGAAGCCCAAGAATTTCCTTTCACAGTACCTACATAGGGTATTGTATATAGTTAGTAAATTTGATGCTTTTGTAGAGTAACTAGGGATCATTTTCAGAACTTTATCTACTGAACCTCACTTTTAGCTAGCTAGCAATAGACATGGTTCAGTATTAGTTGTAGAAGAAATCTTAGATATAATCTAGACCACCATTTCAAAAAATTTATTTGAGAACTGGAACATTTTAATGGAATCTGGAAATATTTGTGTGGAAGATTGGAGAATGTTCAATACCACTGGGATTAGTGCAGGAGTAGGAAAATTATGGAACAAACTAAAGGAAAGTAAGTTTATTTTCACATCTCACCCCAAATGATATATGTGCATTTTTTATATATGAATAAAATTTCATATTCAATATTTTAGTTCCTTCTTATGAAACTCCTATTCATATGATGTGAAAACTGAAGGTTTCCATGTAACACAGTTCCTGTGACATTGTCACCTCCCTGGTACAATTAATTACTCATCACCTCAAATCTTGACTATTGTAATAGCTTGCTGACTGGCAGGGAGACCCCTTCCTCCAGTCTTTTACCCCAGATCCATCCTCTACTCAGCTATAAAGGTGATTGCCCCAAAGTGAAGGTCTCACCATGTCAACCCCACTTCCACTCCCATTCAATAGTCTGAAGCTACTCAGTATTTCCTCTAGAATCAAATAGAAAATCTTCTGTTTGACTTTTAAGCCTTTCACAACTTGTTTCTTTCTACCTTTCCAGTCTTCTCAGACCTTACTCTGCCTTCTCCTCCCTTGTGGAAGACAGTTCTGGGAGAAGGCATTATGTATTCATTCAACACATGGGTGGGAGCTTTCTTTTACTCTTCCCTAAATAAACACAGCAGGCTACATTTTTTAAACTCCCAGGCTAGCATCCAAGGAATGAAGGCCCCCTTTATCCACAGCATAGGCACCATGGAATGAGTTCAGTTCAAGAAAAATGCACCTTCTTCCCCTCCATTGTAGGTCCAGTGGCTCTGTGAATCAGATTTGGAGTTTTGGATCTGCAGTCAGTGGAGTCCCAAGAGCTCCAGCAAACTCAGAATCAAGATTCTAAAATCAATGTTTCTGCCAGGGTGCCAGGATACAAACCCAGATGGTTCTTTGAACTTGGAATTTTGTGGGACTATTCTATATAGGAACTATATGGGTCTAAAGTTGTGAGCCTTATCTCCCATCCCTTCTCAGGGACAAGTGATATAAAAGGGGATTGTGCCTTCTAAATTGTGGGAGACCATCATGCCTGTACATTTATTATTCTTATATTCTTGAAGTAAATATTCTTTTGTAAAAGACACTCTGGTGGCTAAATAGAGCTGGCATGTGAGGTATTCCTAAATTAGGGGAACACAATGGCGGCTTGAGTAAATGACAGAGAAATGATATTCCTCCTATCCTCCTTAAGGTTCCAGAGAAGCTGGGGGGAGAAGTTAACTCTAATATATATGCTCTTAGTATGGTGGACCAGGGTGGTCACTGTGAGACAGTAACATGGATCTCCTTTCTGTTCCTAACACTTGGATCATCATACTGCCAACTCAGAGCATTATCAGTGATTGTCCCTCATGCCTAGAACTTTCTCCTACCTGGAATCTCTTTCTCCTGGCTTCCTTCAAGTCTTAATTAAAATTCCACCTTCTCCTGGAAGATGTCTCTCTCAATTCTCCTTTATGTTAGTGTATAACTTCTAGAATGATCTTTAGTATATCTCATTTGTACAAAGTTGTTTGCAACTTGTCTCCATTAGACTTGTGAACTCCTTGACAGAATAGTGAGCAGGAACTGGGGTTTGGTATTGTTGTTGGGTTTTGTTTTGGCTTTGTCTTCTTTTATCTTTAGCACTTAGCACAGTGACTAGCTAGTCACTTAGTTACTAGTGACTACTAGTAGTCACTTAGTAAATTTTAGTTGGCTTTAGCAAATGCTGGTGTGGTCCACATTTTAGAGATAAGGAAACTCTCTCAGAAAGTAGAGTTGTGGGATTTTCCCCAGGTCATACAACAAGTTAGCAACAGAGTAGAGCAGAGACTAAAACCAAGATCTCTTGATTTATCATCAACCACACCACAGATTTCCTCCTCACCAGACCATACTAATTTAAAAGAATCTCTTTTACAGCCATTGATGATCAACACAGTGTTCAACGTGCTCTTTCAGAAAACAGCAATACCAAGATTTGCTTAAACAAAGATATTTTATTCAGTCCTTAATCTCTCAAAATAAGACCATGATTTGAGGATCTACATTTATTTTCCATTTTTAATATATGTTTTTTTTCAAATGTAGACCCAAACATTATGAATCCTATGTAGCAGAAGCCTCTCTTCTAATTGACCTTTTAAAATAAAATTTTATACAGAATTTCTTTATACTGGCAGCTGCTTAACTTTGGAGGAAAAAAAAAACATTTTTAAAATGCTTAATATTTCTAACAAATCTAGTCTACTGAAGAACATGGAAAACTCACAACCCCTGTGCTCCCCAATCTCCAACTCAATTATGCCCATCTAAACTGAATTATAGCTCAATCCACAAGGCATATTCTTCATGTTGATTTCCTGAGTGTGACTTTTCTTGGACTGCATGACTTAAGGGATGGTACCAAAGAGGGAGAAAGATGCATCTTCATATCCTATGGAAAAGAGGTCTTTCCATAAGAGACACTTCTTTTTCTTTAATACAAAATCAGCAAACACCACAACCACAAAGAAGAAAGTATCAGAGATGAGAGGTTAGAACCTCCTGGGATTTACTTGATCCAGCCATCTTGATCTGAGAAAATGAGAGAAAACATGGTTGATTTTTTGTTATTATTTAATATCAATGACTAGAGTTTGGCCCAGAAGTTGAAAAAGAGTCAGAGATGGGCTTTTGAGGATGCTTTTTATGAAGTGTTTCTGGAAAATAACTAGCTGATTGATTATATGTAAATGTTAAAATGTCATCCAATTAATTTTAAAAGATATTTTGTGATATCTCATTTTTGTTTGAACTCTAAGAACATTATTGACTCTTGTCTTAGTTTCCTCAATTTTAAAATAGGGATAATAATAGCATCAGCCTCCCAGGGTTGATGTGAAAATCAAATGAGATCATATTCATAAAGCACTTTCCTCAAAGTACATAATAGATACTGTATAAATGTTACCTATTATTACTATACATATATATTGAGTATATGTTATATATAGCATATATGAGTATATGTTATATATAGCATATGTATACACATTTATGCAAATCTTCATATATATGTTCACACACACATGTATATACATATGCTTTAATAGCTTAAATGGGTATGTGTTTTTATATAGGTTTGTGCCTGTGTCTCTTCTTGAGAGCAGAGTGTACCATTTTTATCTTTGTATTTCTAATGCCTAGCAAAGAGCATGGCACACAGTAGGGACTTAATAAACCTTTCTTGCTTGAATGACTTAAGTTTATAAAGCTTTCTTTACAATAAAACTTAAATAGCCTCCATTTTTCAGATGAGATAGCAGACCCAGCAAGGTAACGTGATTTCTTTCTTCTTGGCTGACCTGAAGTCAGCCTCCTGAACCCCAGTTCTGTGGACTTTCTCCTATACCACAAAAGTACAACTTTCTCTTTTTTCACTCCATTCTAGCAAATACACTATAATTGGACAAAAGATTTAACATATAGGCCCATTTTTATCTAAGGAAATCCCAAGCTTGGTACCATTTGCATCAAGCTGTCTTTCCTGAGACAACCATTGCATGCACGGATATACTTGATTGCCATGCAAGAGCTAATATTTAAATTTTGAGTACTAGCAGTTACATTGGAAATTGGCAAATACTACAAAAGAGGGACTTGATTTATTGTTTTGTTGATTTTCTAGACTTAAGAAAATGATGGATAATTAAATTTAAAAGTGTGTCCCAAGTACTTTTTCTTTTTTCAGAAGAGTGGGTTGTTAAACATTTACCAGAATATCCCTGATACACGATATGTAAAGTAGATCTATGACCTAAAAAAATTGTCATATTACTTTTGATTATTGCCACATAACACCCCGTTGCCTAATGCATGACCTGCACTTAGTATTCTATCGATGAATGTTTATAGAATTCTTATTTCTATTCCCAGATTTCTACATTCAAGTTAGACACAGGATCACTTGTGTTCTAAGAAGTACTTGGCACAGAGTACATTTTTAAAAGGGGAATACATGATGTTTTTACACATTTAGTTTAAAGAGAAAAAATTAAATCCAGTCATATTGGAATTGCCATTCTGGTCATTAGCTAAATGCCTCACTGGGCCAGTGCTGCTAGAATTATCAGACATCGCTAAGCTTTTGAATTTACCAGATTTCAATTTTTGGCTTCTTTTTTCTGGAGTTGGAAGGGTCCCATAACAACATCCACTTTCTCCTGATAGGAACTTGTGTCTCTTTTGGATCTTGTTATACAACCTCTGTAGCATCGCGAAGAATAATCATATGCCTGACACACCACCAATTTACACTGCAGGTAAACAGAAGGGAATTTTTCCAGGAAGGCAAAGGATTTAAATCCAAAACGAACTTGTCTTGGTAATGGTGAGTAGTATGTTATATAGGTGTTGTCTTTATGGCACCTGAAAGCAGAGAAAATTCAATTGAGGGCTTTCATCAACAGATTCTAACATCAGAATAAAATATTGCCCTATTGTCCCTAGAACATAGTGACCCAATTCTTATCACCCACTCATAGCATGTGACCCTTTTTGTAACCTCAGGGGAGAATGGATTTATTTCAAGTTGGGATTAGACACGGTCAATTGGTTCTCTTTGTCCAAGAAATTTCTGGCAAAGTGAAAATGTCAACAGTGACTTAAGAAGCAGTATGTCAATTAGGGAAAAAATATTTAGGGATCTAGAGTTGAAAGAAGTCTTAAGACTCTTGTTTAATTTCCTTAGTATATAGATGAGGAATTGGAGTTCTAGAGAGGCAAAGTGATTTGTGGGATTTGATCTTAGGTTTCCTGATGCCAAAGAAAATATGGTTCCTACGATAGCATCATTGAAAACTCTTTCTAAATTATTATAGATAGATAAGTAGAGATATGTTGTTGCATACATATGTATGTATTTTATATGCATTTATATATTCCATAATGACATACTGTATATTATATAGACATATCTAAAAATTTGTGGATAAGTCACTTGTTGAAAATAAGAATACATTTTTCTATAGAAACATTTAGAAACATTTCTATAGAAACATATAGTAACAAAAATCCATCATTATTTATTAAGCATCTACTCTATCTGCATAAGAGATAAGAGAAGCATTTATTTTCTGGGAATTTAAAGTCTAACAATAATAATAATAACTCAAGTCTCTATAGCATATTGAGGCTTATAAAGTACTCTTCTCATAACAGCCTCATAATCCTATCTCCAAGTCTCAGATGAAGAAATTGAAGCTGATAATGACCAATTGACTTGTTAATGGTCACATAGAAAGGGTTGGAGCTAGGATTTGAAAGCAAGTCTCCTGTCTCCAAGTCCAAAATTCATTTCACTAAACGTTGTTGCCTTTACAAGTAAGAGGATGTGTGTGTGTGTGGTATGTACACTCATAAAGATAAAGCCAAGTAGAATATGACTAACTCATAAGAAAAATATGCTATAAGAGATCAGAGGAAGGAGAGATCAAGGAAATCTTTGTGGAAAAGTTGGGACTGGAGTTGGATCTTAAAAGATGGATTGAATTTCACTTGCTAAAACTGAGGAAGAGGGCATTAGCAGAGGCAAAGAGTCAAGGAATGACTAAATAGTACCTATCTGAAGGGAATGAATACAAGATAATCCTGGAAGCTGGACCCCCTGCATTCTCCCAGAGGGAAAGATTAATGATAGCCAAGGAATTGCCAAGGAGAAGAAGCAAAAATTCCATTGAAAGCACTTTAGTGTTCATGTTGTCAAGGGTTTTAGAAATCACTTAATCCAACCTCTTCATTTGATAGATAAAAAAAACTGAAGCTCAGAGAAGTTTAATTATTTGCTATGATCATAAAGCTAGAACCTGAACTCGGGATTTATGACTTCTTGGTCTAATAGTCATTCTATATACCATACCAACTCTAATTTCAGGAATTTTTTAGGAATAAAAAACCACCCCCATTAGGTTGACCTGGTGTCACACATTAATCCTAATAGTATTTATCTAGCAAGTATCAATTTTATGTTCATAAATATAACCTTGTAGCACAGGATATCTATCATTCAAGAAAGGTTCAACTCTTTCCAACTCTTACTTGTTAAGCAGGAAAGGGAATTAATAATGAATACTATATTAATTATTATATAAAAATAGAATATTAGAATATAATAATAAATAATAAAATATATTTGAAAAATAGTTTCAGCAATTAGGACTGGCTAGGAACCATGAATTCTAGTCCTGAAGTCACTTTTCACTTGCTACATGATTTGGAAAAAAAAAACTCATTAAATTTCTCCGAATTTCCTCTTCTGTCAAATGGGTATAAGAATATGAAATCTACTCAGTGAGATTGTTATGAGAATCAAATAAACTATTAGATGATTGAACTAGTTTTGTTTTTTTTAAGCCAGCTAACCAGCCTAAGGTATTGTTGTTATTATAAGAGCTTTGTGGTTTATCAGTTCAAGTTATCCAGAAATTCCAGACCTTATGTATTTCAAGTAACTGAATTTGTATTCTAAGGAGAAGTTTAATGTGGGGCCTTACCCATTCCTGATTAAGTCATAAGTCAGAGTCTTAAAATCATTTGCATTTGGCGATGCTGTGCAGGTGTCCACAAACAATACCAGGTTGGAATCGTAGTGCTGGATTTCTGCTTGAAGGTACAAATTCTGGTTTAATTGCACAATATAGGGTGTACTATTCACAGGTGGGAAGAAAGAAGAGGACGCGTAATAGGACATGTCCACGTGGAAATTGCCATATTGGATCTCTTTGATCTCAGCAGTCTCATTAGTGATAAACATAGATTCCACCCAGATGTTTCTGAGCATTTTGCAGCTGATGCGGAAGTGCAGATTTTTATGTCTTGTGATTACCCTATTTTGTCCAGTAGCTTGATTTGATATGAGGAAATTGCTGTAGTTGATAGTATCATTATTTATCTGTATGTGGGGAAATGATAAGAGAAGTAATCAGAAGGATGTTAACACAACAAGGATTACACCAAAAATAATAATCAATGTGACTCACATGGATTTGTTAACAAAAAAGATTACAGCTTTTATTTATAGCAATCCCTGTGAGATGGGTAGTGAATGATTGTCCCCATTTTACAGATAAGGAAACCAAGGCTCAGAGAGAAGTGATTTGTTGGAGTCCTCAAAGCTAGTTAGTGGAAGGGCCAAGTTTTCTGTTTCCAGATCTGGTGTTCTTTCCACTACCCAAGTAGGTTTATTAAAAAAGAGTACTGAGAAGTTTATGAAACTCCCTCCAGATCCCAACAAAGTTGTGTGCTGCTAGCAAGCTGGTTAACTTGACTAACAAGACTTTATCCTCACTCTTTAACCAATTTAAACTACTATAATATAGCACAAATGTGCCACTGTTTGTGAGTGTATATCTCTGTGTCCTGTGCTCCCTGAAGGACCTGAACAGACAGATAAAGGGATCTGTTTTCTCTTCTTAGTAGAATACAAAGTATTTGAGAGCAGGGATACTTTCTGCTTCTATTCCTACTCCAAAATTCTATGAGTAACTTCAATGAACAATATTACATTACTCTAATAATAATAATTATTGTTATGATCAATATTATAATCATTAATAGGATAATTCTTACATTGATGTGATATTATTTTACCATATTGGTCCAAATATAAGTTAATCTTACTTTTCATAGTAAAAATGTACAATTTTTATACAAGACTCTTTATTATAGGCAATCTCCTATCTCTTGCCCTGATGACATGAAAGGAATGGAAGGACCATTCCTCTCATCACTCTTGGCCTTCTGAGACTTGGGCTCATTCACATAGGATCATAGGTTTAGCATTAGAAGGGGTTGTAGAGGTCATCTAGTCCAACTTCTTCATTTTACAGATGAGAAAACTGAGAGCTTGAGAGTTTCAATAAAGTTAAAGGTCATGCAGATAGTAAATGGCAGAGATGGGATTCTGAACCTCTGTCCTGTGGCTCCAAATACACTGTACTGGAATTAAGATCCTATTTAAATGCTTTATTCTGTAGGCTCCTGGGTTCCAAAGTCAGACACCAAGATGAGCTTCAGTACCTCAAATATGCACTTTTTTAAAAACCTAGAGATGGAAGGGCTGTTAGAGGCAATCTAGCTCTACCATCTTTTTTATTGCTGTTCAGTCATTCAGTCATGTCTGATTCTTCATGACCCCATGGACATAGCACTCCTCCACTATCTTCCAACCTGAGGGTCTCATCTTCTGATGTCCTATCTTTTCATATTTTAATACTGTACATGTGCTTTTCTTGGCAAAAACACTGGAATGGCGAGCAATTTCCTTTTTCAGTGGAGCACCTTTTGTTAGAACATTCTTCTATAACCTGTCCATCTTGGGAAACCCAACATAGCCTAGCTCCTAGATTCTTTGAGCTACACAAGCCCCACCACCATGACCAGGCAGTGATCCAAGAGGGGCCATCTTTTTTACAGAAATAAAAACTGAGGCCAAGGGAAGAAAGTTTTTTCTTGCTTTGTGTCTCAAATATTCTCTCTTTGGAACTCCATTTTACTGCTGTACTAGCCCTTCAGTGCTATTTAGAAAACTGGATTGAGTTGGCTACTCTGCTAGGTGTGGGGTGATATCTCAGAGTTGTTTTGATACACATTTCTGTCATCATGAGGGATTTAGGACATTTTTTCACATGATTATAATTTTGATTGCCTCATCTGAAAACTGCCTATTCATTTCCCTTGACCATTTTTCAACTGAGGAGTGACTTGGTTTCCTATGAATTTGACTTAGTTCTTGGTATATTTGGGAAATTGGAACTTGGTCAGAGAAATTTATTACAAAAATATTTGTCCAGATTGTTGCTTCCCTTCTAATTTTGAGTGCATTGGTTTTGTTTGTACAAAAACTTTTTAACATAATCAAATTTATTACTTAAAAAAAAGAAAAATAAAAGAAAGAAAACTGGATTGACAAATATGGAGTCTTGTCTTCAAGGCCCAGGTTTCCATTAACTAGTTTTGTGACCTTAAACAAATCATTTACCCTCTTGAGTTTCCCTATTTTATTTGTTCAAAGTAGTGCTTTATGAGATGTTCCTCTATTTCTCCTGAAGCTAGAGTTCAGGCACCAATCATTTGTTTTAAATAAGATAACTACTCCTTGGCAACACATTTTAAAACTTTCCTTCAGGTATTATGTGAGGAGACTTTGTTCTTAAAAGGTTCAATTTCTGTTTTAGAGTAGTTTTATCAGCACTTTCTCCCAAATTCTGTCCCCCTCCCCAAACCACACATGCTCTCCATCCTCTGATGAGTGAGATTTATGAAATTGCTGCAACAAAACTGTTCCAAAAGCAATAGGTAGCCATAAAACATATGAAGCTAAACCTCCCCATTTGAGCCATGAACTGTTTAAAAAGTGGCTTCTAGTGGGCAGAGGCTTTTTCATTTTTGGTTTTGTCAGGCATTTGCACAGTGCCTAGCATATTCTTCACGATCTCAGTTGGGTTATTATATGTTATTGTTGTTTTTTTTCCAATGATACTGGAATTATTTGTCATTTCTTCTCTAGCTAATTTAACAGATGAGGAGACTGAGGCAAACAGGGTTAAGTAGACTGCCCAGGTCATACAACTAGTAAATGTCTGAGGTAGGATTTGAACTCAAGAACAGAAGTCTTCCTGACTCCGGGTCCAGTACTCCATCCACTCTGTCACCTAGCTGCCCTAAGAACCTGGCACATAGGAGGAGCTTAATAAATATTAATTAATAAGTTGATTGATTGATGGCTCATGAAAACAATTCTAGATATAATTATGTATAAATATGTACATTAAAATAATTCTAGCCCTCTACTCTGTATCCATAAGTAGAAGGGCAAGTTGCATTTTTAAGTTTTATTTTTCCAAAATACATCCCATTTATATTTGGGTCAGTGCTTCAAGGATGTGTGTTTCTATTATTCTGGGCATTTCCTTACAGAGAGCACTGCCTTTGGAATCAGAGGACCTGGGTTTGAATCCCAGATCCACTGCCCTTCCCATCCTTTGGGTCCTTACCTATAAAGTGAAGGGATTAGACATCAAGATAATCTCTAAGATCAATTCTAGCTTGAAAACTTAAGGCCTGTTCAGATGTCTCATCATGGCTTTGGCTCAAAAAATAAATTCCTCATCTGGTAGTCAGTCAACCTTCTGAGAATGAGCATCTCTTATTTCATCTAAGTTGGCTCCCAGAAGACAGACACACGGTCTGCCATGAGGTCAACACTCAAATCCTTTCTAATTTAGCAGGACCTGGCAGAGCTTTAGCTGCATTGACATTGCCTTCAAGAACCAACAGACATCTCTGGTCCTTGATGAGCCATCTGAAGTCTTCCACTGGTGATTTGACTGAATATTGCTGAAGAAAAATGCTATATACTTACTTTGTTCCTGTGCGATTCACCCTCAACATTGAACATTCAGTTTCCAAGGAATGGGAGAAGTAATGTGCTAAATTTCAAATGCCCTTTAACTTAGAAACCTTCTATCAAAACTATTTCAAGGGCAAGAAAAGTGGCATATAAATGCCCTTTAACTTAGAAACCTTCTATCAAAACTATTTCAAGGGCAAGAAAAATGGCATATTGAAAAGGCATACCTGACAAATAGCATCATTTCATAGCATGCTCAATTTTCGAGGAATAAGTAATATTTGCAATATGGTGTGATTTAGAGGAAAGAGAACTACATTTAGAGTCTGAAAACATGGGTTCAAATTCTATCTCTGTCTCTTATTTTTCCTATAACTTTACCATTCGGGCCTCAGTTTCCTTATCTGCAAAATGAGATGGTTAGACTAAATGACTTCTTAGATCTTGCTTAGTGCCTCATCTCTACACCTATTATATTATAATTCAGAACTAATGTTATTGGAATACTTCCAGATATATGAAAAGGAGGGAGTCTCTTGTGACAGCTAAAAATGCAGACAGAGAGAAATGTGTTGAATTCAAAAAAGTCCAAGACTTGGAGTCAGAATGACTTAGTTTAAAATCCCAATGACCAGTGTTTCTATTTGAGCCTTCATTTCTTCATCAGTAAAATGGGAGTAATAATATATACATATGTTTGTACATACATACAGAACATACCTCAATAAAGATATTGTGCAAATCAAATAAGAAAAAGTATGTGAAAGTAACTTGATGAGTTTTGATGTTCTATATCAGAGTGAATTATCAAAATTCCATGTTAGCTTGCATAGTGCTAGACTAAAAGGAATACTGAGTTTAAATCCTGATTCAGTTACTTATGAACTATGTGACCTTGGGCAAGTCACTTCTCTCAGCCCCAATTTTCTCATCTGTAAAATGGGGACAATGATAGCACCAACCTCCAAAAGCCATTGTAAGGACCAAATGAGATAATATACATAAAAATTTAAACTTTATCAAAGTCAATCAACAAGGAATCCACTAAATGTGCTAATGGCATGTATGGTCAACCTGAAGAGGAGACTGAGAGTCTCAGAATTCTAAAAATAATGATTTTGTCTTATCAAAAAAGCACTCTCTAATTGTATATCAAAAGGCAAACTTAAAGACTTACAGATTTTATTGTCCCACAGCCATTATATGGTATAACAAATATGAAATAGCTTGAGTTTTCCATGGGCCAACAGGATGAATTATACACACCAAAATTCAAGGAATTGTAGCCCATAGACTGGAGATAGCTTTTACTGATGGTGGCTCTCATTTCTTCTGGCAAGCATACTAAAGCTGATGAGAAACAAAAGATAAAATCCCCATTATTGTCTTTGGATACATAGAAATAGACAATGGAGTTGTTCTTCTCCAAGAAGTGATGAAAACAGTGAGACTCTCAATATTTGTTAGAGGGATTTCATTGCATGGAAGATGACGAACCTGCAAGGCATAAGCATCCCTTCAAAGAAACTAAAATTTATTGCTGTAAAACTGCAATGGACAAGAACTTATGTAAAAATAAAAAAAAGTAATGACACTCATGGGATCTCTGAAAGAAGAAAAAAATAGAGAAGCTCAGTAATATGAACACAACCCCGCACCACAACACCACTTCTGGTGTACTTCTCTATAACCCCAATTGGGCTGGCTGTCCAAAGATATTGCCCAGAGCCATGAAACTCCACAATCATAACACTCAAGGCATTTTTTGTGATCCAATCAATAAAATTCTCCTAATATACTAGTGGGAGAGGGGACATTAATAAACCCACTTCTAAAAGGGAATAACTGTAGAACAAAACATTTCAGCATTGCAAAGAAAAATGCAATTCCCTACCTTCCCTGGAAACTCACTATTATGCTATTCTTGGGTATCTACAATGGGACCCTGTTGCTTCAGGAAATATGAACTTTTACCAAATTTGTTTCTACTGAAAATAGTACTGTGTCAAAGTTTGTAATGGTTATTAAGGAATACAGGCAAATGTGAGTTAGAACTCAAATCAGGTTTGACATCTTGGAAGACTCAACCATGGCCTTTACAAAAACAAAAATTCCCTTTGAGGTGACTCAGTGGATAGAGAGTCAGTCCTGATCCATATCTTGTTTGTCTCAGACACTCCTAGTTGTATGACCCTAGGAAAGTCACCTAACTCCCATTGCCTAGCTCTTCTGCCTTAAAACTGATATTAATTATAAATTCTAAGAAAGTAAGGGTTTAAAAAAACGTTCCTAGTCATCATTGCAAATAGAATGTTGGACCATATAAACCACAAAGATAAACCATAATAGTGATTCCTACAGGCTTTCAGTATGTGAGAATGAAGAGAGAGAGAATTTATGAAAGGGCATAAATAGTTTTTGTTATTTACACTGAATAATAAGGCATGGAAGGAATGAGATTTGAACCAAAGGAAGAAATATCCACATAATTGGGTTAGTGAGAGCATCCATCAAGATACTAAAGAAATATTTGTTTCAGTATGTTAGAAACAGTTTCTGACTGGCAGTAAGGGGACTTGGGATCTACCCCCATTGTTACTATTCACCTAGCTGTTTAAGATGTTTTTCCTCTCTGGTCCCTGATTTTTCCTCTTTAAAATGAGGAGCCTAGATTATGTGAGTTCTAAGTGAATAAAATTCTAGGGCTGAGAACTAGTACTAAAATGGTTTTGTTTTAACTCCCTCATCCCCACTTCCCATCCAATACTTCAGACACTAGGGAAAAAAGACAAAGAAATTGTGCTCAAAGTCCATAAAAAGTCTACCACTTGCCTACTGGCATTCATTTCAACTCCCTCACCTTCTATTACACCTTAACAAAGTCATTGATTGAGAACTCAATGACAGGAGAGGGCTAAGAGTGCTTTCTAACTTACAATCAGAAAGTGGCGGGGGAAACACAAAAATCTTAATTAGCTCTTGATTAGCCAATCACCTCTCTGGAGATGAAACTTACAAGTGCTGTCATTGGATGGTGTGGAATAGAACCGAGCCCAGAATCCTTTTCTAGTGACACTCCCATCCGTGATGAATCGAATGGACATGTAGTTGGATGTTGATGTAAAGGAACCTCTTCCTCTATCACAAACTCGTGTAATTAATGGGGATGTCTGGTAAGGTCCATCATAGACCTGAATATAATCATAATTACAGCCTCCTTCCAGCCTGAAGAGACAAAGATAAAGAATGTGTTAGCTGTAGCCCAGCTTAGATGTGAGAGATCAGATCTGCTGTTCCCATATTTGCTTTTTCCCTTCCTTCTCCTTAGTCTTCTTATGTTGAATCTTGTTGTCTGGTTGTGCTTACCATACCTCTCTTACTCAACCCAGCTGACCCTACTCTAGAAATGCTCCCTTTTCTCCCATCCCAAATTATATGCCCCTTACTATTTTGCTCTCTAATTTCTCAAAACACCTAACTTTCATTGATAGTTTCTAAAGGTTCTAAAGATTTAAGTTGCTATCTCTCTTAAATAAAAAATTTTAATTCTGGACAATACAAAGTAATAACATTTAATTTAGTGCTAAAACATAATTACAATTTGGTCACATAGATTAGAGAGTTGCTTTCCCTGAAATTCTCCTGTATATAATAAATCTAACAATGATGAGAAAAACACCCCAAATTTCCTTGAACCAAATTAAGTTGAAGCTAATTTTTCTGGTACCAGAAAAAAACTATTCCCTCCTTAGTCCTAATGTATACATGACTTACCGTGTCTTCAGATAAAAGCCTGTAAAGTAATGCTAGAATAAACCAAGTGTGCACTGGAAGCAAATTCATTTTGGTGGCACAGAAGATAGTCTCTCCCTGCTCATTGTACAGTTAGGTAAGGAAGGGAAAGAGGAAGGCAGAAGCAAGCAATCTCACTGCAGATAGAAACAAACTAGAGCTGGTTCCTGCCTTCGTCCATGCCCCATGGCCATGTAAGTGGGGAGAGGGAGTATAGGACAATTCCTTAAAAATGGAGACACCATGATGAAACTCTAGAGGCACTATATAGGAATAGTTGTGTCCAACACTTATAGGCTAAAAGTAGGAATGATGACTTTCTTATAACAATTACAGCTCTACCTTAAAATAACAGCAAATTTTCAAAATCAAAAAGAAATAAATGAATGAATGAATGAATAAATAAAATAAAATAGTATAAAATAAAAATAAATAACATGGCAGATTGGAAGAGAGTAGTGGGGGGGGGGGCAAATAAATTAGAATTGCTTTGATGAGAGATACTGTGCCCAAGTTGAAAGTACTTTGGAATTGCAGCAGAAAACTCAAATTCCAGTTCTGATAAGGGAGATAATACTTCCTTGTGTTTGATATAGGATTGTTCTAAGTATCAAATGAGATACGCTTATAAAAGTTTCTTGTAACTAGGACATACTATGTAAATGCTTTTGGACCTGATCTCATCCATTTTTAAAGTCAGTATTTGGGCTAGATTGTCTTATATTTTATAAAGTCTTTTACTTACTGCACATCTTCAAATACTATGGTCACAACATTGTTGTTTGAGACTTCGATATCCCAGACACACTTGGCATTGTTGGGATAGTACCCAGGATAATTTGGGCTGGAAAAACTTCCTGAGGCCTGGGAAAAGAATTCTCCACAAGAGTGTGCTGTAGAAACAAAACAGAAATTCAGGCATCACTTTCTTGATCTTTAAAGGAGAGATTATAATCATTGCCCTATATGTCTCATGGGGTTGTTGCAAGGATCAAATTATATTATGCATGAGAAAAATCATTATTAAATCAAATCAAATTCTCATGCCTTTTGGTGCCAATTAGAGAAATCAGGCATTCTTTCATGTTATTGGCATTGTTTTTAGCATGTATCAAATCATTTAGGAAATAAAGACTATGGAAAGTAGGTGATCAACAAATCACCTTTTGTTCCCCAGAATACTCTTTTCTAAAACTAAGAAGTCACTACTGTTATGATTATCATACACAAAGCAGAGGAATGTCTCTGTCATAGGAAGATTCAAATTAATCTGTATCACTCCATGATTTGATAAGGAAAATCTCAGGCATTAAGGAGATAGATTTTTTTTCTGCAATCACTGATTAAAGTGCTAGAGAAGAGATGGAATAATGGATCAGAACAAAAGCACTATAATTTATTTTCCTTCTTTTCTTTTTTTTCCTTCTTTTCTCTCTTTCTTTCTCTCTTCTGTCTCTTTTTCTTCAATTCTTCCATTCATTCAATTTCATAATCATAGGGATACACAACATAGAAACTCCCTCCATTAATACAGAGTAACCTTTGATCTGTACTTTCTAATTTTAGAGAATTTGCTAAAGGCACTCATAGCCTAAACGATTTTCAGATGACATTTTTTAGATTTTTCAAAATAGTATTCTTCAGAGGCAGAATTTGAACATAGTTCTTCTTGACTTCAAGGTCAGTCTTCTATCCATCATATTGGAGATATGTATATACATATATAATAAAAATATCCCCTACATCCCAGCATTGTGGTAGTGAAGATACATTTTTAAAACATGCACACCTTAAAGTGTTATACAAATATTAGTTATTATTATTCTTACTATTAATTTTTATGCCTACTCATTATGCAACATTGCCTATCTGATAAAAAATATTTTAGAAATCTTAAAATTAATGTAAAATTAAATTTATTATCATTATTTTATTCCACAAATATTATTCTTCCTCAATGTTATATTGTGGCATGGAGATAACTCTATTCTCACAGGCTGTGCCAGGTAGGTTTAGCTGAATTTGTTAATTATAGACCAGGGATGGACTGCATCTGTTGTTCATTCAGAAACATTCAGCATTGTCTTTAATTATTAAATTTATTAAAAACTCCCATATGAAGTCTTTCCTGATTAACCTCAATTGCTAATACTGTCCTGCCTCTCAAATAACTTTGTGTTATTATTATTTCTAATCCAATTCTCATCTTTATAGTTTGGTCCATTCTTTTTGAGGGTTAGATTCATTTTCCTTTTTACCCCATCTCATGGCCCATCCACCCTTCTCTTCCTCACCTACTACCCAGCTAAAGCACTTTCTCCTTCCACTATCTGTGCTTTTCAGGTTGGCCCTCCCACTTCAGTAATTGCTCATATTTTATTTGCTAATCAATATGATTATTAATGATATCAATGATAATCAATATAGATTGATCTCCTAAAACATCCCATGGCACCTGCCCCAAATATCTTTTTTGTTCTAATCTATCAGTTCCTAAAATTAAAAAAAATTAATGTGTTTCTAATGTGTTTTTTGCTGTCTTCCCCCATTAGAATGTAAGCTGATTACAAGTAGAAATTTTTCATTCTTTGTCTGTATCCTCAGTCTAGCAAAAAGTAGTTGTTTAATATATTTGTTGGTTGATTGGTGATTATATAGAGATCTCTTTACAAGCCTAACATCAGTTTGCCACAAGAAGTCTGCTTTATTTAACTTATTAAATTACTTCAGACTGCAGAGTTTTTTGTCTTAACATGCAGGGAAAACAAAACCAAAATTAATTTCTGATTTTAGATCATAATAACCAGTTACTTATTGCTTGTTGGGTTCTAGAATGAGATAAAAACATTACAAAATTACAAAGACTCATAGCAAGTCATTATGAAAAACAAGGGGTTTTCTGCTTTATGGTTGTTTGTTAGTCATTTATTTGAAAGGCGGTCTCAAGTGACCTGAGGAAGAAGATAGGTCTACTCATATCACTCAGAATCCAGCATTCTGTTGAATTCAGAAAGAGTGCTTGTGATGCAGTCATCCCCCTAATCTTTAAAGCCTCGTGTTGGTCCAAAAACCAAGATGCAACCCAGTCCAAAGGAAAACCACATTGAGTCTGAGTAAGAAGCGGACATTTAGATAAGGAGAAATTTCTGCTTGGTTTGGCCAAATTGCCAAGAGAGTTAAGTCAGAACCACAGACCAGATTCTCATCCACTAGCCCCAGTTAACAGGAAAACAGTCATCCTATCTGTCCATGTGTTTTGCTTGGCTTAAGTATGGCTGTAATGTGAAGTAAGCCACCACACAAAAGAAGATGCTGTTGAAACTGTCAAATTGCCAAATGAAATTTGCAGGGGAAATGACCCTATAAAAATTCCATGAAATTTTATATCTATGAAAGCACTTTTAATTGAAAAGAGAGCAGAAAGGCCTGATTTTATATATTTGTTCATTTAACAAATATAACAAAAGTGCTTCCTATCCTTTGCTACCTTGCATCATGTGCTAGCAATGGCATATAGACCATAAATGTTGATTAATTGCTAATAGTTGAAAGTTAGAAGTTCAGTTATTCCAGCTAAGTTTTCAAGCCTTGCTAAATTTGTCATATATTTAAGTGTGACACTTAATGCTCTGTTTTTTCAACTGGGATTATTATCCAAGGACAAACTTTGGTAAGTTTGGGGAGACTCATTCCTAGTGGATTGACAATTTCCACTCACAGGCTTAGCTACTAGATTGTGGAAGGGCATTAACTGGATCAGTGGAAGAAATACCCACTGAAGAAATCAGGTACACTTGAAACATACTGTCATTACTGGGGGTGGGGATTAGAGAAGAGGGATAATCCCTTCATGGGTTGGAAGACTGGGTTATTACTTACAAGTTCTCACCTGGGGTCTACAGACTTATTTCTTAAAATATATTTTATTATTTAGCTCCATAAATAATAAAATATAGTTTATATTTATATATTTATTTAGATTTTATATATATATGTATATATATATATATATTGAGGGTGCAGCTAGGTGGCTCAGTGTATTGAAAGTCAGAGACTGAAGGACCAAGGTTCAAATCTAGTCCAAGAAATTTACTTCCTAGCTGTGTCACCCTGAACAAGTCACTTAACCCCTTATTGCCTAGCCCTCATCAATCTTCAGCCTTGGAACTAAGTCAGAATTGATTCCAAGATGGAAGGTAAGAGTTTTAAATATATATTGCTAACTGCATTTTGATACAATTGGTTTACTTTATAGTACAACATATTTTATGCTTTTTAGTATTAGAATAGTATTCTGAGAAGGGATCCATAGACTTTGCCAAATTACTTATGACACAAAAAATGGTAAAGAATACCTGACTAACTGATCTTTTTTGGTCTAAGAATCTGACTCCTCAGGTGAGTTAACTGCCCTTACTTATAACCTTTAAAGGGCATCATGCATGTCTATTTTGGCATATTAGTAATAATGATAATAATAGCTAACATTGTCAAAATACTTACAATGTACCAGGCATTGTGCTAAGTGCTTTAGAGAAATCATGCATTGATTATTCTCATTGGCATTGCTTTTGACAATATCACATCCCAAAAGAGGGGAGAAATATGTAAAGCGGAAAGCCAGCAAAAGCAGTCAAATCCCCCTTCTGGAAAGTCATGGAGACTCCACTTACATGTTACTGGTGGGCTTGTGAAGTAGTCAGGAGTTGTAGAAGGACCTGTTGATTTAGATTTTAAAAGTAGGTTAGTTTTGCTGTAGAATGCCCAAGAAACAACCTAGAAACAATCAGTAAGTATGATATTCCTTAACTGTTCATACTAGAGATTTAGAAAATAATCAGGCTTAAGCTTGAACTTTTCTAATTAAATCACCTAGTCAAAGAGTCTATGAAAACATAACTGAGTCTCATCAAGATGTAGAGTGGGAAAGATGCAGTAAATGCAATGTAATTTTCTTTGAAAGAAAAACATTAAACTCAGGGACAAGGGAAGCAGAGGATCAGGATTAGAAGTGGATATATTTTTTTAAATAATTGATTAAGGGTGGATAGAGAGCCAGAACTGGAGATGGGAAATCTTGGGTTCAAATCTGACCTCAGATACATCACAGCCATGAAACCAGATCTGGGCAAGTGACTTAACCCCAATTGCCTAGCCCTTCCCACCCTTCTGCCTAAGAACTGATAGTATTGATTCTAAGAAATAAGATGAGGGCTTTAAAAGAAAATAGCTGGTTAAACTATGAAATGAATAAAAATTGTCCACTCTGTCAGCA
The DNA here is from genome assembly GCF_027887165.1 of Monodelphis domestica. Classification (NCBI taxonomy): domain Eukaryota; kingdom Metazoa; phylum Chordata; class Mammalia; order Didelphimorphia; family Didelphidae; genus Monodelphis; species Monodelphis domestica. The sequence continues at coordinate 89,648,056 of NC_077227.1, forward strand.
CAAGATAAAAAAAGAAAAAGAAAAAATGTGTTTCAAATGTTTAAGGACTTAGGTCTACCAGTTAGAGACTTTGGAGATCATCTAGTCTATCTCATCATTTTACAAATTGGGTAACTAAGGTCTAGATATGTACTGATGAGACCTCAACCAGAATACTTAATGATGTGCTAGGGAATGCGCTTCAAAGGGATCTTGGCAGGGGCAGTGAGGTGGCACTGTGGATAGAGTGTCAAGCCTGGAGTTGGAAGGACGTGGGTTCAAATTTGACCTTAAATAAGTCCTAGTTGTGAGACCCTGAAGAAGTCACTTAACGTCATTCCCCCAGCCCTTGTTCATCTGTCTTAGAGTTGTTACTAAGACAGAAAGTAAAGGCATGAAAAAAAAAAAACAAAACTTAGATACGGACTTGAGGAGGGAGTCTGGCTTAGGGAACAGAAAGCTAAGCATTGCACATGAAGGCCCACAAAGGTTTGTGAAACTATGTAGAAATGAAGGAGCTACATTTTACAGCTTCTCCTTTCCCTTCCCTGGTACACTCATCAGGTACCCTAAGGAAAGATGAAAGAACATGATCAGGAGTAATCAGCTAATGAAACCCTTATTCCAGCAGTCCACCTGATTTAGTAAATTCTTGTGTCTCCTTTATTTGAAAGAAGGAAACCTATATACTCTATTGCTACAGCTAAATCTCTATAAACCAATTAGCCCATTCATGCAGAAGTATGGGTGAGATAAAATTGGGATGCGAGATGAGGAGGGGCAGAAAGGAAGAAATTCCATCAAGTCCATCTAGCATCTGGGATAAATAAAACAAAATCAGCTGCTGGACTTACTGAAAATTTTCCATTTTCCTGAAGTTTAGTTTAGTATGAACTTAAGTGAATTTCTTCAAAAAATACATCCTCTTCTCTTCTTAGAATAGAAGCAAGCCTTCATTAGCTCTCCTCTATACATTTACAATAATCACTTCATCACCTCTAATTGGTCTCTGTCTGTGGTTTTCTCTGCACTCTGATCTATCTAGCATGTACCAATGCTGGATTAATCTCATGAAGCATAGATCTAATTTTGTTACACATTCCCATCTCCTAATCTCCTCTATCCCTCCAAAAACAAACAAACCCTCAAGTGCTCTCTATTGCTTATCAAATAAATTCCAAAACACTTTCATTTGGCAATCTATATCTACCCTGCTCTGAATCCAATGTACCTGTTTAATTTTTTTTATGTTCCTAAAACCTAGGTTTCAGCAAAACCACTGACTAAAAAGCCTCCTACTTTTCTTTCAATTTGAATCTATCTCTCAAAAAAACAGATAAAAAGTAATCTCTTTTATTAAGATTTCCTCAGATGGACCCTCCTCCTAGGGGGGAAAATCTGGAAGTAATTAAGTCCTCTTAACTTCCATAATACTTTTCACCTTACTTGTAGGACCTTTATATTCTACTTTACACATTAATTATTTGTGTTTATGTTTTATCTCTCCTATTAGATTGTAATCTCTATGAGAGCAGGGATTATGCTATGTTCTCATTCTCCCCCATACCACCTACCACAAGGTTTCGTACATAATAGATTCTTAATAAATATCTGTTGAGTGAAAGAATGCATAAATGAAGCATGTGTTCCTGATGTGATTAAGAAATCATTAAATACCAGAGCAGATGACACCAGCATCTTCATTATGACCACAGTTATGGGAGAACCAGCCATTATTTTTACACTGCCAGAGATTCCATTCACTTCCTCTACACTGCACATCATCCAAGGTGATGAGTCCAGAACCTGCACCAAAGTAGGCATTTCCTGGAGCCAAAGTAGCTATTCCACATCCCAGCTGTCGACAGACCACCTGAGCATCCTGTAAGCCCCAGTTGTCATCACAAACTGTCCCCCACTGTCCATTATGATAAACTTCAACGCGACCAGCACAGTCCCTGGTTGAGTTTGTCAGCCTCAAGGCTGCATCTGGAAGAGACATGGAACATGTGATATTTTTGACCTGCAGCTAATAGTCAAAGAGATGATTTAATATTACATAAAATTTGAACTCTCCTGTCAATGAAGTATTCTTATTCATTCTAACACTAAAGCCAATTGAGTATTTATAACAAAGATAACATCTCAGAAGAATTTTTCTTCTGATCCTCAGCTTCCCCACTGGTAAAATGAGGTGACTATATTTAATAGTCTTTAAAGATTCTCCTACTTCTAACATTCTGTGATTCCATGCTCTATAGGGAAGCTTATGAACAGAGGACATTATTACTGAATGTCTTCTCTTAATGAAAAGTCATCCCATTTCTGAAATTTTCTGTGTTCTTGCTCACATGGTGAATTCTAAAAACCTCATATGACTAAGGCTCATTACAAAGACTAATAGTTCTATCACTAAATGGGATGTCAATAGCCAATAGAGCCTATATGCCAAACTGGTCCTGTCTAGTAATGCTGATGCCTTGCTTTGTTGCTTTCATATTCCTGGAAAAATGCAGAAGGAAATCACAATTCTTGACATTTTTCATCTTTATCATCATTATCTACATTGGTAGTAAGACTTCCTCCTTTAAAATTTCCTTTACTGATGAAATCCTGAGTCCCAAAACAAAATCTAAACAAAACACAGGTATTTTGGGAGGGATGTTAATAATCATTTAATCCAATGCTTTTATTTTATAGATGAGAAAATTGAGATTAAAAAAGTTGAAGTGGCACAGCAGTTAATGTGGGAGTCAGGGCTAGAACCTAGGGGTGATTTCTACCCTTATGCTTTCCTGTGTCCCCCACTCCAGTATGCCAGATGAGTCTAATAGAGGAAAAGAAATGTGAAACTTCCAAAGACATTTCACAAGTGATCTCTTGTGAATGGCCATGTTTACAAAAAGGTTGGGGTAGAGGGTGACCCATGTATAAAATTAACTCTTCTTGTCAGCTCTTACCTCTTGGAAAAGAGTTAAACCAAACAGAAAATCCAATGTTTTGAACACTGATATCACTAACAAAGCGAACAGTGAGTCGGTTGGAGGAAGAGGTAAATATTTGCTGAGTTTGGTTGCAAAGTTTTCCCAGTAACCAACTATTCAGTCCTCCATCAAAAATTTCAACATAATCATGAATACAAGAGTTGTGTGGCTCCAACCTAAAGAGGAACAATTAAAACATAGTTTATCAGCATTTTAATTCTAGATAAACTGTGCAGTATCTCTGAGCATCCCCATCAATAAAGTACAGAGAAAAGCATCTTATAGTATAAAACAGTTCTTTGATCTCTGAAAAAATGATTACCTAACAAATATTTTAGTTATATTTTGTTGTCCTCAATTACATGTGAAAACAACTTTAACATTTAAAAAATTTGAGTTTCAAATGCTCTCTTTCTCCCTTCCCCCACTCTCTCCCTAAAATAATGATCAATTTGATATGTTATACATGTTCTACTATGGAAAACATATTTCCATATTAGTTATGTCATGAATAAAAACACAGACAAGAAAAAAATAAACATAAAAAAGGGGAAATAGTATGATTCGATCTGTATTCAGATTCCACCAATTCTTTCTCTGGAGGTGAATAGCATTTTTTATCATGAGTCCTTAGAAGTTGTCTTGGAGCATATGGTGTGTGATGTTGTTTTATACATAGTTTCTGCCAAGTTGTTTTTCTCATTTTCCCAACAGGTTTTTTTTTTTTCAGTTAGTGAATTCTTAACCCATTTGTCAAGCACTAGATTACTGTGGCCATTTACTATTATGTATTATGTACCTACTTTATTCCACTGATCCACTATGTTATTTTGTAATCAGTACCAGACTGTTTTGATAATTACTGCTTTATAATACAATTTGGAATATACTGCCGCTAGGCTACCTTCCTTCATATTTTTTCATGAATTCCCTTGATATTTTGACCTTTTGTTCTTTCAACTGAACTTTGTTCTTTTTTCTATTTTTATAACATAATTATTTTGGTAATTCGATTGGTATGACCCTGAATAAGAAAATTAATTTAGGTAGAATTGTCATTTTTATTATATTGGCCCAGCCTACTTATGAGCAATTCATATTTTCCCAATTGTTTAGATCTGACTTTATTTGTGTGAGAATTGTTTTGTAAGTGTGTTCATGTAGTTCCTGGATTTGTTTCAGCAGATAGACTCCCATTTTCTCTTTTGTTAATCTGAACAATTTATACTTTTGTAAATATTCACCCAATTCACTATGATTACAAGACTTACTGGCATACAAATAGCTCCTAATAACTGCTTTAACCCTAACAAATTCTTGCAGATACACAAGAAGATGAACCAGATTGAGGAAATAGGTGGTTTTTCATTATCTCAAAATTACATATTCAATAACTTATTTTCTAAAATATTATATTCACTTACAACCTCCCCACCCTGTTCATCCATCTATTCACACCTCCATATATACACTCTCCCCAGATTTTTAAACACTAAACTGAAGAGAATAAGTGATTCAGAGTTCCTATTTTAACAGACTTCCTATCCTGGAACTGTGGCAGCTCAATGAAGAAATACTTTTCCCTTCTTTCAGGCTGCTCTGACTGTGAGCAGCAATGAGCCCCTTCAGAAAGGAGGGAGTCTTGGGAAGACTTTAGGAGAATTATATTGAATAGGTATAAACAGGAGTCAAATCTTTTACTTCTTCTCTGCAACCAGGATTTAATAAAATCTAGTTCTCATTTGCTTTGATTCTGGTATGTCTCTGGTCTACTGCTACTGATAAATATAGTATGATATATGTATGTACAAAAGGGTAGTTATCTCAATCCATCTTGTTATCTCTCTTTCCAGACCTAAGAAGTTGCTTTGATTTTTATTTTGTTCAGTCAAATCTACCTCTTCAGGGATCAATGGAATTTTGAACATTGGGTTTCCTTAGCAAAAACCCTGGAGTAGTTTCTTATGCCCGTCTCCAGTTTGTCCCCATTTAACAGATGAGGAAGTGAGGCAAATAGGGATTAAATGACTTGTTCAGGCACACAACAAGGACCAGAGGCCATATTTGAACTCAGATCTTCTTGATTCCAGGCTCATAGTTCTATAAGCTATGCTACTTAGCTGCCTCATTCCTCTTTGCTATCTGTAGTTAAATAACTCTTTGAATTGCTCAAGGATAACCACTAAAATGTTTTATTATGGCCTCTAGGACATTAGTTAAAGGCCCATTTTTTAAACTCTTACCTTCTATCTTATAATCTTATCTTATAATCAATACTATGAGTAGTAAGAGGCAGGCCATTTTGGGGTTAAAAGACTTGCCCAAGGTCACACATCTAGGAAGTGTCTGAGGTTAGATTTGAACCTGGGACCTCCCATCTCTAGACTTGTCTTTCTACTGAGTCACCCAGCTGCCTCCCCAAAAAGGCACCCATTCTTGATTCTTTAATTTCTCTTTAGCTCTCTTCATCTGCTCATGCCTATAAGAGGGTTCCATTTAGCATTCAGGATCTGGTCCTACTATCTATCCCCTATGTGGTCACCATTTCTAAATCTAAAATCACATAGGCTTATTCTTTTATTGCCTGCTGCATTGACTCAATGAGCCCCTTCTTTCCATGTCATGAATTTCTTTGCTATGTTATTTTTTCCTCGTTTCTATTTATATATTTCTGTAAAATCTCAGATTAGTTATTTGGCCAGAGATTAAGGCTTAAGGAAAAGTGGTTTATTTGTCATCAGATAACCTTGGTTTAAATCCTAGTTCTGCCAGTGGCCTTAGTTGCCTTAGCTTTGGTTCACAGTTAAATGAAGAAGTTACACCAGATGACCTCTACGTGCTCTAAAGATATTTTCCTCTGGAATCATGAAAAACATTTAAGGCAAAAATGGATTATTATCTGGGTCCTTGAATGGACTACTAAATTGGACAGCTAGGGAGGACAAGGCTAGCCTGGAGTCAAGAAGGCTTGAGTTCAAATACAGCCTCAGACACTTACTAGCTGCATCAGTAAGTCATTTAGTCATGCTGCCTCAGTTTCCCCAACTTTTAAATTCAGATGATAATAATAGCTCCAACCTCCCAGAACTATTGTGAAGATCAAATAAGATAATATTTATAGAGCACTTAGCACAGCACCTGGCACATATATAAAAGCTAGCTAATGTCTTTATCTTTTAAAGCATACACATATGATATTTTATATGTCTAGCACATCCAGTATAAAATTTGAATATATAGTATATAACACAGATATAGTATATAAATAACACATGTATGTTATTAACACATATATAGTATATAAATAATATAACACATGTATGTTATTAACACATATATAGTATATAAGGCATATAACATAGCACATCTAGTACATATATATCAAATATAACATATATTATATATGATATAATATATTCTCTATACTATATAATATAATATAGCATATATAGTATATATTATAGTGTATATAACATATATAGTATATGAAACTATATAGTATATAACATATAGTATTAACATATATAAGATATATAATATACAGCATATAATATATAACATATGCTATTATAACATTATTATTATATTAATATTTCCATTATTCTGTGTGGACAGCAATGTATTACTTACTGTAAGTTATTGAAACCCAGATTTATCCTGAAAGTATAATTCACTACTATCTCCCAGACACAAGTGATATTGTTTGGGTAGAAGGAAGGATATGAAGGAGTTGAAAACGATCCAGAGTCACTGAAAATGACGCCACCACAACTAGGAGGTCTCGCTGTAAGAAAGAGGAGTAAAAGGTCAATGTTTTCTTTGTGGCAACTGTGTAGGGTTTCTGTTCATTGGTGCTTCCTGTTCTTTTCCATGTGGAGAGAATCCCTGTAACAAAGCAGAATCAGCAATCTTAAGGCTATCATTTTATACATGAGAAAACTGATGCCCTTCAAGGCTAAGTGGCTGGTCCAAAGGGACAAAGATAAACACCATTTAAGGTGGAATTCACGCCCATGGCTTCTACTCCAAACTCAAAGTTCTTTCCTCCACAGCATGGCAACTCTTCTGAAGTAAAGGCTTAAAAACTGTGGGAAAAGTAGCATTTTTATAGCATTAAATGTCTTTTATTAACATAAACATGAGAAAGTCATGGCGTCGTAGATTTATGACCTCCAAGCCAAAAGGACTTGGGCAAGTTCTGACACATTCAGAAAAGTCATTTAAACTCTCCTTGTTCTCAGACTAAACTGGAGAGCTAATGCCAACTTGCTTGTGGAAGGCTCCTATAGCAATGAAATCACAGGTCTTGTTCTCAACCTTAATGGGTACAGCAGTACTCAACTACCATTATCCTTGGGTGATAAATATCTCAAAAGTGCCTGAGAAAGTGAATAGTTGTAAATCCAAACAAACTAATTGCCAGTAGAAACAAAATTTAAAAATATATATTGATGTAGCTAAATATCCCTGTGAATAGAGTTCTAGGTCTGGAGTCAGGAGGACCCAAATTCAAATCTGAACTCAACTATTTTCCTGACTTTGAGACCATGACCAAGTCGCTCTATCCCAATTGTCTAGTCTTTGCCACTCTTCTATCTTAGAATTGATACTAAGACTAAAGGTTAAGATTTAAAAAAAAAAGAAGTTTATTGATTCAGATTAAGGAGTATAATTCTTAAAAAAAAAAAAAAGATTAGAACCACAGCAGTAAGGGACAAATTCAGACAACCACCTGCTTTTTTTGGCCTGCAAGTTTAGGAATTATTTTTTTACATTTTTATATAAAGTTTTATTATATTTTAAAATGTAAGGCTGATTTTAGCTTCCAGATATATTTGACCTGTGGGCCATAATTTGCAGACACCTGCAGTGGTAGTTTTAATATTCTTTGTTTAAAAAGAAGATGATGCTCCTTAATCTGGATCCATAAAACTTTATTTAAAAATATAAAAACCATACTTAGCCCCAGGCAGTACAAATTTAGGCAATGGGCTGGACAATTGGCCTTTTGGCTATAGTTTACCCTGACAAAACAATAATGAAAGGGTTGCCCTGGAAAGTATCAAAAATTCAAAAAAAAATCCCTAAATGGACATTTAGAAATCACAACAGCATCCTATAAGTCCTACCTATGTAGGTACACACATACAGACAGACAGTGAGACACAGACAAATGCCCAGAGCTTAATCCTGATCCTTTCCGGGATGGTGGCACAATACCAGCTGACCCTTGCTGAGTACTTTACTATTTTAACAAAAGAAAATTTCCATGCTTTTCTCCAGTTTTTATCAATTCCATTTGTTTTCAAATGGTCAAAATGCTTTAAATTTGAATAAGATTACTTGATAATGCCATCACAAGGAGTATGCATTCCAAACCTGTCATGGGGTAGGAAGGGCATTAATACAAGGGAAGGAAGAGTAGTCAAAGAACCAGAATAGTGAAGTGCCTTGAGATATGCCATAAAATAAGATGCCATAAAAATCTGTTAAAGAAATTTGGGGCTACTTAGGCTAGAGAAGGGAATCCTTAAAGGGGACTTAATAGTTGGATTAAAGTATTTAAGGGATGAAACTGGTTTTGCTCTCTCTCAAAGGAAGAAATAGAAGCACTAGTTGAAAACTTCAAAAAGATATATTATGGCTTGGTGGAACTTGCCAGCTAATTGGCACAGAGGGTAGAGTGCCAGGTCTGGAGTCAGGAAGGCTCGTCTTCCTGAGTTCATATCAAGCCTTAGATACTAGTTTTGTGACTCTGGACAAATCTGTTTGTCTCAGTTTCCTCATTTCTAAAATGAGCTAGAGAAGGTTATGGAATCCACTCTAGTATCTTTGCTAAGAAAACCCTGAATAGTGTCTCAAAGAGAAAGACATGACTGAAAGATGCTTGAAGAAAAGAACCTAATAATAAAAACAGCTATCCAAAATGGAAGTGGGCTACCTGGAGAGATTTCTATTTCCTGCCCCTCCATAGATGTTTGAAAAATTAGATGAGCACTTATTGAATACATTGTATAAGCAATTCTTGCATGAGCACTGGTTACACTAGATGGCCTCTGAGGAATATTACATCAGAATTTTTTTTCAATATGTTGATTGGTTTTTCTGATTTTTTTCTCTCCTTTTTAAAAAATTAAATTGCCATAAGGTATAGGAATAGGAGAGGGGAAGGGATATAGAAGAAAACGGATATGTAAAAACAAAAGATGCAAATAAAATCTATTTCTAAAAAACAAACTACTTCCCTCAGAATCTAATGAAGTTGATGGTGCAGCTATTAATATTATCTCCATATTACAAATGAAGAACTAAGACTCAAATAAGTTAAGTGACTTGTCCATAATGTATAACAATTCTAAGAACACAAACTTAAATCCTGATTCTCTCATTCCAAGACCAGAGCTCAGAAAGTTTGTTTTCCAAAATTCATGATTCTCAAAGGGGAAAATTTTGTGCATAACTCAGGTTGAATATGTCATTATTATAGAAACATTACTTGGATCAAATTTCCAGCCTATTGATCTCCAACAAAATATAGAACACTGATCAATGCTCAAGCTAAAGCTCAAATGAAAGGGGAAAAAAACAATGGACATCATCCAAGATAGATGAAATTTATAGAAATAAATGTTTGGGGCGCAGCTAGGTAGGTCAATAGATGGAGAGCCAAGTCTGAAGATAAGGTTCTGACTTCAAATTTGACCTCAGATACTTCCTACTTGTGAGACCTTGGGAAAATCATTTACCCCATTTGCCTAGTCTTTACTGCTCTTCTACCTTAGAATAAATACTTAGTGTTGATTCTAAGACTGAAGGTAAGGGTTTTGTTTTTTTTTAAAGAAGTCAAGGTTTTGGAAAATCATAGTTCAACTGAGATACATAATATAGGCCTTATACCATGGTTAAATTCTCAGAATTCAGACCTGAGGCTTTCAAAGAATTAAGTTTTAAGTTTTTTCTGGGTATTTTGGGTAGGGGAAGAAAGCAGTTGTTATAGTGAAAGCAGTAGATCCAATAAACACAGTAATGTGGATTTATCCTTTTTCTGTTCCCCTCTGATTCCTAAAATTGGAAAAACAAATGAGATTAGGAAGGGTTGAACATCCAACACTGAGTTCTTCATTTACTTTATCAAGCAAATGCTAATGCTAATATTATTATTCTAGAATATTTGTATATCTTCATCAAGATTGGCCACAAAGCCTGTTGCTATTTGAACTTTTCTTTTCTCTGGATCAAGGACTTATGAAATTGGAGCTTACCATATGTGGTTGTTGGATTCCACCAATCTAGAAAAAGAAAAACAAAACTATTTTAAGATTGAAGAAAAAGGAAGACATAGTGAGGCAAGCATGCAAACAGATAAAAATTAAGTGCTCAGGGTTCTTTAAGTTGGTAGGGAGCAACAGAAATGTGACCTCATGGACTGATTTCTCTAAAGGAGTTTGTAATCAAAAAGAATGAAAACTTTTGTTGTTTGTTTAAGAATCTGACAATGATTCAGTACATATTAAATTGTAGTTTAACAACAAAAGCAAGAAAAGCAGCTAAACTTATAAATTTCATGCATCAAGAATGACAGACATGGGAACTTAGTTATAATCTGGTAATTTAAGATTAAAATTAAATGTGATCTCATCTTATAAAGAAACTTTTTGTTTGCAATATTCCTAAAATTAAAAGAATTATAATGACAAATTCCAAACCAAAATAATGCAAAAATGAATGAACTCAGTCAATAGAATTAGACCAATAGGTAAGGACTATCAATGTCCCCTAGAGGGGTCAGTCAGAAGAAGTAAGTACCCAGGGGCTGTAACAGAGAGTTCTTTACATGATCTCTGCTCATTCCAGTAAGAGAAAAGCACCATTGTCCTGATCACTAGTAAAGATGAAGGTGTCACTAAAGCAGGAAACCTTGATCCTGACTACAAAAGGAAATAGACTTACCAGGGGTTGTTGGAATTGCTGTTGTGGATTCTGTAAGAAAGATAAAGTCAAAGAATTAAACATAATGATATGCTATAGAGGACATTTTGCTTGGTTGGATGCCTCAGATCTATCAACAAGTATCTGTCTATTAAGCAGCTACTATGTATAAAGCTAAGATATGGAGAAGATGAAGAAAGAGCAAAAAAACATAAATCCATGACTTTAAGGAGCTCATATTCTATTAAAAATGACAATATATTCATAAATTGGTCTATATAAAGATTGGTTGGTTCTTGACCTTTGTATTTGAAGAGGACCAAAATGATATCACCAGTGATGTCTTTTGCCTCATGTATAGATTGGATTTAAATGAGGCAGAGTTGCATCAAGTTGAGGGCCACTGACAAGACAAATGTCAAGATAGCTGGTGATGGCCCAGGATGCAGTGGACGATCTTGGCATCTTTGAAGCCAAACTGAGCACTGCACAGTACATGCTTTTTTGCTGCTTTCATGGCAGTTGGAACAAGATGTTCTCATCCATCCCTTCCATTGGAGAAAGTCTTTGCATGCCTAGACACCCTGATAACTCACCAATGAATATGAATCCTGTTTGTTACCCTAGACCCAGCTTAGTCACTTTGTCAAGACAGTTTACCATGGTGTGGCAGCTGTGCCACACACAACTCTTAGAGCCACAAAGGAGAACTGGGTGGCAGGTGGACACCAAAGAAAGAAAGCAATCCTGAAAAGGGCTTAGCAAGTCCTCACACCAGAGGAACTAGCCTTCTCTGAACACCTCATATACACAGGCTACATGTAGGATAGATGGAAGGTAAACTTGGTAAGGGGAAGTGGCGGGAGAAGTTAATAAATAGAGCAAGAAGCACCTCCTGCAGAAGATGGTTTTGCAATAGTCTTAAAGGAATTAGAGAAGCCAGAGGTAGGCAGAGGAGAGGTGGGAGTACAAAAGGAACAGAGAAGGAAATACAGCATTGTATTTAAGGAAAGGCAAGTGGACTATGATAGCTAGAATGTAGTGAATGGATAAAGGTAATTATTAAGAAGAAAGGAAGAGATCGGGTTCATATGCCAAAGAAGCTTATTTGGATCATTCAGATGATAGGAAGCAGAAACACCTAGATGACCCAGTGGTTAGAGCTCAGAGTCTGAAGTCAGGATGGCTTGAGTTCAAATCCAGCCTCAGACAGTTACTAACTTCGTGACCCTATGGAATTCATTTCACCTTGGTATGCCTCAGTTTACTCAACTAGGAAAAATACTATAATAACATTTTCATCATAGGGTTGTTGTGAAGGTAAAATGAAATATTAGCGGAGGATCTGAAACATAGTAGGTGGTTAATACATGTGTTTTCTTCATGTTCCACCAAAGGGAGTTGTTGAATAGTGTGAATAAGAGGATGACCAAGAGCAAAGAAAAAATATGAAGTTTGAAGAGATGTTTCAGAAGAGGGGCAAATGGAACCATCACAAGACCTGTGGGGGAGTTACATCCAAGTTCAAAAGCACTTGGAGTCAAAGAGAAAACTTCTTATCTGGGACTCTGTGGAGCTGGGTGGGAAAAGTACCAATCTCAAAATCCTGTTGCTTGAATTGAATGAAGATCTCAATTATCTACTGAAGCTAATTTGGGGGATAAAGACTCTTTTTTCCCTGAGGGGAACCCAGAGCTTAGACCTCATCAATTTCCCTTGATCAAATCCTCAAGAGTTACATTAGGAGAGAAATATTAGGGACTTTCCTCTTTCCCTCTACCCTTTCTCTTCCTTTCCTATTCTTTCAAAAACCCTATTCTCCAATAAATTAGACGCTTTGAGTTACACCAGAGTTTAATTCAGAGTTTATGTAGTAGTAGGGGAATTTCCATAGATCAGTTAAGAAGGAGGCTGTGGGAGAACAGACTTACTCTGTAGACTAAACTGCCTGACTCCATTGATAACAGTCCAGCTCAGGGAAAGAAAGAGGAAGTTCCACTTAGAATTCAGTCCCCAAACAGCTGTTCAGTGGTTCCTTCCCTTTGCTAAGTCCCTCTCACTATTACAATAGGGAATGACATTGTCAGATAAATGTTTTAGGAAAATGATAAAAAAGAAGAATAAGAATAGGAATAATTCAAAAGAACAGGAGGTGAAAATCAACACTATTGATACAACAAAGTAGTCAGGCAGGTTCCATCAAATTAAACAAGTAGTTTGGGCATGTATCTAATAGATTTCCTCATGTAAGTCTTGGGACATTGGATAGCTGTTAATGTAAAAAGGGGAAAAGAGCCTCCTCTTACAAGGTAGAAGCTTTACCAGAAAAGGAAGAGATGCTGTTTTCCTGAGAGATAATACCTGAGCAGATGACACTGGCATCTTCAGAATGCTGACAGTTGTGGGAGAGCCACCCCCTGTGGGGGCAGTTCCACAGGTAGGATTCATATCCAGAACACCGCACATCGTCCAGGACAATGCTGCCATTGCCCTGACCAAATCGAGCATTTCCTGGAGCAGACACAGCATATCCACAGCCCAGCTGTCTGCAGACAACGTTGGCATCATTCAAATCCCAGTCATCATCACAGACAGTGCCCCAGGATCCCTGGTACAACACTTCAACTCGCCCTTGGCATCTGTCCATTCCATTCACCAGTGTCAAAGACAGATTAGAATCTGGTACAAGGAAGGAAGGGGGAGAGAATAAAACCATTTCAGTGTCCTTCCTTACAAATGGAGTCTTGGGGCTTAGAAACTTCCTTAAAGCTCTGGAGGAGGTCAAATTCCAAACTAGGAATCTCCCTTCAGTCATGTCTTGCTCATAAAATCACACATTTAACAGGGTATACCAGAGCTAAAGTGGTAAGAGCTATATCATACAGGCATTACTCCTTCCTTTATTACCCAAGGACCTCATATACTTTTTCTTTAATCAAAGTTAGCAAACTATTGATATACCAAGCCTCATGTCCCATGACTTATCCTACATAAGTTGGTGAAGATCTCAAATGGAATGTTTATTCTCAAAATTCTGAAAGGTTTCACCTTTTCCTGTTTGTTGCATCTTAGTAAGCAGAATTTCTTCACTATGACACAGACATTAAGATGATCTTTTGTTCATGGCCCTGACTTGGATGTCCCTCCACTTTGCGAATATGATCAAAACATTACCAAAAAATACTTTTTGTGAAATAATATATTTGAAGGAATTAATTGAAGAAGAAAGAAGGAAATGGGGGGGGGAGGATAAAAAAATAAAATAAAAGGTAAATGTTAAGTCCTTAAAAGGAGGGAGAGAAAAAGAGAAGATAGAAATGAAAGAAAGCCTCTAAAAAGAATAAGCAGAAACAATATTCCCCCCAAAAATGAAGAAATAAATTTCTCTGGAAAGAACCATAAAATGTGAAAACTAATTTGAACCTCATTTCTCTTGAAACAAAATGCCCATAGGGATAGTTGCATTTTGGCATTTGTGCTTCTAATCCTGAGCATTTCTGTTGAATACAGGAGGTCTTTAATAAATGTATGTGGAATAAATTTAATTGAATTGAATCATTTTGAAATGTAAAAGATCTTTGTCCCTCTCTACCAATACTTTTATTCTGTCTAAACCCAAAACAAATTCACAAAATGAAAATATCGAAAAAATTACTTGGTCCAGATGTTGTTGTCTCTGTCGTGAAATCAGTTCTTGGAAATGTTGTTCCTACTATAAGAGAAAAGCATAAATTCAATGAGGGATGAAAGGGTGTCCCCTCAACATCACTACTCACTCTCCTGTTTACTACCACAAATAGGACCATCAGAAAAACTCCCTCAGAAAGGAGGAAACAATATTCTAGGTAAGTAGTGTTTTCTTATCTTTTCTGGGCCTCACTTTTTGAGGGGAGATAATGAGAAGACTGAATTCAGTGCAAATATTGTGGAAATTAAGACATTTCTTTAGTAAGCTGGAATATTACAAGTATCTGTAGAGGGCAATGGAATAGAAGAGCAAGCATAGCAAAGCAAGAGCAAAGCTCACATAGGAAAGGGAAAATGAAAAGGGGAAAGGATAAGATTGGAAAGTAGTAGGATGGGAAAAGAGAAAAAGAGAAGAAGGGAGATTATGAAAGAAAGAAAAGAAGAAAGAATGAAAATCATTGAAATTACAAATTTAAGAGATAAGAACTTGGCAGTTAACTGGTGGAAACCATGGCATCTAATGATGTACTAAGATTAAAGGCATTAGTAAATCACTAAAGTAAGTCAAAGTTCACTGTATAGTATAATACTAAGGAAAGAGGAAATAAGGGAAGGAAAGAGGAGAGAAGAATGAGGAGGAAAGAAAAGAGGCAGGGAGACAGGACAAAGGCAACTGGAGACTACAGGAGATGAGAAGAAGAGGTGAAAGAAATCAAGAAATCCTGAAATTTATACAGTGAAAAGAGAGCTTTACCTTGAATCACATAATAATAAGATTAATAATATTCAGTAATAAGTATATTTACATAATAATAACATAAAGGTCAAAAATTAAAAAGGCTGAACACAATAATATAAAAATTGGACATTTTCACATTCGAGGTAGAACTTTCTCTGTACCAATATTTGTAAAACTAAAGGAATTGAAAGAACAAATCCTAACTCAAGCAATGGGACCATAAAGAGCCTTTGCCAAAGGAAAGGATCTGAACCCATTTCCCTTCCCAGGAAGATTATTCAGACGGAAGAAGTACTACTTTGGGCTATATGTTCTTAGCATAGCCTGTGCTCATCTCCTGGGCACCTCTGCAGAGAAGAAAAGCAACATCTCACTAGAGCACTAGCAAATGAAGCAGGTATTTTTTTCTCATATGCCATGATACTGAATAAGAAAGGAATCAGACGTACCTGGGGTCGGATAATTTGGTCTGGAGGTAACTATAAAAGGAAGAAGGTTAAATCAGACATGGATATAATTTAGAAGCAGGAATCAAAGGTAAGAACAAGTAGATCTGGATATATATATATACATATATAGACATACATCTCATATCATTCATATTCACAGAATTTGAGATTTTGCAGGGATTCTACAAGGAATCTAGACCAAAGGCTACATGCACAGAATCTATGCTAATATAGCCAACAAATGGTTTTCCAATCTGTCCTTGAAGCCTTTCTAAGAAAGCCACAGAAGGATTGCTCATTTAAAAGGGAGGGTGGCTATCACTGGGCTATACTGGCAGATTGTCTGGCCAGATAAAATTGACTACTCTTACCCACATGACAGTGAAGACTGAGTACAGAGCCCACCTTATCCAAGAACCAGTGCCAGCAAGGGCCAATTGAGAGGCACATGTAAGACATGAGAAACAGGAAACTCAAATTCTGGTCTCTATTCAGTCAGTAAAAAGCTGGTTGAAACTCAGCAAATAAGAGAGTTGGAAAACAGATCCTTCCCTGATCTTTCAAGCTCTTACTTACTATGATTTTTAGATCATGAAACAAAGGACCATCAGAGATGATCAAATGTAAGACTTTATGCAAGATATTATGAAAATGTTAAATCATTATAACTTCATGTGTACATATAAATGTGGATAGTGTCAGATATGACCATTATTAATGTTATAATAGATAATCCTGGAAATAATTAATGGTCTACTTCTGAGAATATTTTGCTGAAGATCCAGACTTCCAACACAAGATCTCCTAAGGGTATCTGACTTCAGGATCTAGACTGTTTTGTAAAGATAAAGCTGACATTGTTTCTGACAAGATCATTCCCATTCTGACAGATTGACAATTTAGCCTTAAGTTGATCATTGCCAGGAGGGAAAGAGGACAGTCAGGAGGACAACTCCTAAATGCTACATTTTTTTCCCCAGGGAGGGAAGTCAGTAAGAAGATGACCTATGTTCAGGTTTAGACATCCATATGAGAATGTCAGATATTCCCACAGACTTCAAAATCTTGAGTCTGGTGTTTTTGCATGGCCCACAATGCCTCATATTTCATCATTCACAGCTGAACCATTTTGGTTTAAGAAAGTGATGCCAGGATATCTACTAATTGTTCCAATTCTTGAGTGTTAACTATTGTGCTGTGACTCAGAAACTGTCATACATAAGATTGAGTTTAAAATCCTCTTACAAAAAAGTCCCTCACCAAAGACCTGGAGGATGGAACATGTAATCTCAGTGCAACTTTCCTACTCTTCAAATATTCATTATTCCTAGAATATGGAAATGCCATCTGGCTTAAAACTGTACATACGAATTATTGTGAATGTGAGTAGCTGAATACTAATTTATGTGGGATAAACAAGATGACCATTCAGATGTTAATCACATTTCTATAGAAATGTTTTCCTTTCATTCATGGAGGAGTAAATTTCCTTCCATTCATATTTCTCTTGGTTGTCTTTTCCTTCATTTCTTTCTTCCCTAACTTCATTGATTTATTCTATCTCCCCTTATTCCATCCTTTCCTTTCCTCTCTCCTTCCCTCACTTTCATTTTTCTTTATCCATTCTTCTTCTTCCTCCTTGTACCCTTTATCCCCATTCCAATAACTCTTTTTTCTAGGCTCAAAAGGCATATATTTTAAACTTATAGTCACACACCAGAGGGAAGTATTGAATGTTAGAGGGGTTGTGGCAGAATTGGCACATTAAGACATTGCTAGTGGAGTTGTAAATTGAACCAGCCAATCTAGAAGGCAATTTGGAACTATGCCCAAAGGGTGCTACATCACTGCCTACCTTAAAAAAACAAGCAAAAAAAAAACCTCACCTTCTGTCTTGGAGTCAATGCTGTGTATTGGTTCCAAGGCAGAAGAGTGGTAAGGGCTAGGCAATGGGGGTCAAGTCACTTGTCCGGGGTCACACAGCTGGGAAGTCTCTGAGTTCAGATTTGAACCTAGCACCTCCCTTCTCTAGGCCTGGCTCTCAATCCACTGAGCTACCCAGCTGCCCCCAATGTCTGCCCTTTGATCCAGCCATAGCACTGCTGGCTTTGAACCCTAAAGAGATCATGAGTAAAAAGATTTATACCAAAATATTTGTAGCTGAGCACTTTGTGGTGGCAAAAAAAAAAAATAGAAATCAGGGAATCCCCTTCAATTGGGGAATGACTGAACAAATTACGGTATCTACTAGTAATGGAATACTATTGTGCTCAAAGGAACAATGAACTGGAAAAATTCCATGAGAACTAGAATGACCTCCAGGAATTGATGCAGAGTGAGAGGAGCTGATCCAGGAGAACATTGTACACAGAGACAAATACACTGTGGTAAAATGGAATGTAATGGACTTCTCTCTAGAAGCAGTGCAATGATTAAGGACAATTTGGAGGGACTTATGAGAAAGAAAACTACCAAGAGGAACAGAAAAAAACAAAAGAAAAACAACTGCTCAATGACACGGGCCAATGGGGATTTGATTGGGGATACAGACTTTAAATTATCACCATAGTGCCAATATTAATGATAAAAAAAAATTGGTCTTGAGCAATGACACATAGAAAAGTCAGAGGAATTGGGTGTTGGCTACTAGAGGGGGATTATGGCAGGGCAGGGAACGAACATGAATTGTGTAAACATGGAAAATATTCTAAATTAATTAATTAACATTTCTAACAATAAAGAACTTATAGTCACAGATATCAGTACACTGAGAGAAGCATCATCTCATTATAGTACTAATGAAATAAGTTTCTTTAAATTTAAAAAAGTAATGATATTGAATAAGAAAGAAATCAGACTTACTGTTGGTTGGTAGATTTGTTGTACTGGCTTCAACAAGAGAGAAAAGGACAAATGGGAATACATTTTAGAGACAAGTTCTAGGTGAGAACAAAAAGACGAAAAAAACTCCCAAACCACTAAGTAATCATTACGGCATATACATAACAGAAATCAAAAATGATCAAAAGCAAATTCACACAATCATAACATTGGAGATCTGGAAAGAACCCAGAAGCCAACTAGACCACCACATACATTGATGGAATCATGATTACAATAAACTTAGCTCAGGGTTGTTCAGGCTCTTTTTGAAATCCTTAAGTTTTCACTTTTCTGTTTCTCTTTTTATGCTTCTCCAGAGTTCTGGATTGGGTCATCAAATTTCCTTTTTAAGTTCTGTTTTCTTTTTAGTTAGGAATACCTGGAAGTCTTCCATTTCATAAAATAGAACACTTTTCTGCTGGGGAGTCATGCTCAGTTTCACTGAGTATAGGATTCTTGGTTGTAGTGTAGCCTTCTCTGGTGCTAGAGGTGGGTCTAGCTGTCATTACGCTCTTCAGTGGGCACTTCCAGCATGTGGACCAGCTGTAATCTAGTGGGGAGTCTCAGAGCAGTTTTTCCAACTGAATTCTGCTCCCCCTACTTTATCTTTCCCTGTTGATCTCCTCCCCACTCTGGCCATTCATTATCTCTGGCCATGTGGAAGTGGGGAGGGCTGGCAATAGGCTGCTCCCTTGCTCTGCCATTACTTTAGACTGAACATAAGGCTGCTCCAGGCTCTCAAGTTCCCTTCCCACAGATCTCAGCGTCTTGGGCTGTTTCTTGTCTGCTGTTTGTTGCCTCAGGAACGCTGGCCTACTGTGGGCTCTACCAACTCTCCACAATGTGGCCCTCAGTGGTCTACCCTCCCCTCGCAGCCCAGGGAGACTTGTCCCTCCAGCTTTCTTTTGTCTACAAGCACTTGGTTTCCTATTTTGGGGTATTTGGAGACTTTGGGTGAGCAAAGCATCCATTATCCCACCATCTTAGCTCTGAACAAGCATCTCTCCCCACTCTCAAGTCCAGTAAGGCCAAATGAGGGGTCTAGAACTAAGAGCTAAGGGCATTTTACAGAAAAAGCAAGAAATCCATGTTTATTCCCAGCTCTTTGCCCCCTACCAGCAAGATGATCTTTGGCTTCTCCCTTAACATGTCTGGGAATCACTTTCCTCATCTACAGTTCGTATGAGTTGGCTTAGGGGTCCTTGAATGATCCTTGGAGCTCTAGTCTTCCTTGAATCTAGACCAGGAAACTGAGTACAATTAAAAAAGAGGTTTTTTTTTTTTATCTGAGCAATCAGGTCATTATGTTTGGTAATTGTGCCACCAGGGCAAAGCACCATACCTGTTTCTTTCAACTCAAAGGGAAGGAAGGGTATTTTCCAAAGAGAGCTCTCTAAAGAGTGCATATACATAATCTCTATCTGATAAAGGTTTTTGATGTCCATAGTGCTTTACCTTGATCAGATTTAAAGGAATATTCCCTCCCCTTGAGAAGGAAAAAGAAACTGGATTCTGAAATTTTGAATTTTTTGAAATTTTTTTGGAATTTTCAAGGAATTACCAAGGGATATATGTGGTAGGATGACAGGATAATACATTTATAACTAAAAGATGTATTAAAAGCTATCTAGTCTGTCCTTTTCCCTGGGCCTAAGAGGAAAGTGGTCCAGCAGGATGAGGTAACTTGCTGAGGTCCCACAAATGAGACAGAGTCACCGTTTTCAGCTGAGTCTCTGACTCCAAAACTAGGGCTCTGTCTTGCCATCTCTACCCTTTCTCTGAGCACTCTTTACCTTGAACAACATGCTATTACAAATAGTGAAGGAGAAGTGAATAAACTGCTTTGGAAAGATAACTCAAGTTCTTTCCTGAAGTCTAGGGCTCACTGATCCCCAGTCCTCTTTGACTATGGTGAACTTGTGGGCATTTCTGAGGAGGAAAAACTCTCAATGTGCTCAAGAGAAGACTCTCAGTCAGCAGGAAATTGTTCCCCTGGCAGGATCCACTCTAGAAAAGGAGAAACACATGTTTCCCAGGGACAATACCTGAGCAGATGACACTGGCATCTTCAGAATGCTGACAGTTGTGGGAGAGCCACCCCCTGTGGGGGCAGTTCCACAGGTAGGATTCATATCCAGAACACCGCACATCGTCCAGGACAATGCTGCCATTGCCCTGACCAAATCGAGCATTTCCTGGAGCAGACAC
This sequence comes from Monodelphis domestica, assembly GCF_027887165.1. Lineage (NCBI taxonomy): Eukaryota > Metazoa > Chordata > Mammalia > Didelphimorphia > Didelphidae > Monodelphis > Monodelphis domestica. Next base: position 89,668,914 of record NC_077227.1, read on the forward strand.
AGCATATCCACAGCCCAGCTGTCTGCAGACAACGTTGGCATCATTCAAATCCCAGTCATCATCACAGACAGTGCCCCAGGATCCCTGGTACAACACTTCAACTCGCCCTTGGCATCTGTCCATTCCATTCACCAGTGTCAAAGACAGATTAGAATCTGGTACAAGGAAGGAAGGGGGAGAGAATAAAACCATTTCAGTGTCCTTCCTTACAAATGGAGTCTTGGGGCTTAGAAACTTCCTTAAAGCTCTGGAGGAGGTCAAATTCCAAACTAGGAATCTCCCTTCAGTCATGTCTTGCTCATAAAATAACACATTTAACAGGGTATACCAGAGCTCAAGTGGTAAGAGCTATATCATACAGGCATTACTCCTTCCATTGTTACCCAAGGACCTCATATACTTTTTCTTTAATCGAAGTTTGAAAATTATTGATATACCAAGCCTCAAGTTCCATGACTTCTCCTACATAAGTTGGTGAAGATCTCAATTGGAATGTTTATTCTCAAAATTCTGAAGGGTTTCACCTTTTCCTGTTTGTTGCATCTTAGTAGGCAGATTTCTTCTCTATAACACAGACTTTATGATGATCTTTTGTTCATGGCCCTGACTTGGTTGTCCCTCGACTTTGTGGATATGATCAAAAATTACCCAAAAATTCTTCTTGTTAAAGAATATTTTTGAAGGAATTAATTGAAGAAGAAGGAAGGAAATCAGGGGGGAAGGATAAAAAAATTAAATAAAAGGTAAATGTTAAGTCCTTAAAAGGAAGGAGAGAAAAAGAGAAGATAGAAATGAAAGAAAGCCCCGAAAAAGAAAGAATGAGAAGAAATAGTTTTCTCCCCCAAAATGATGAAATACATTTCTCCTGAAAAACATATAAAATGTGAAAACTAATTTGAATCTCATTTCTCTTGAAATAAAATGCCCATCTCTATGAAAATTCGTAACTGATTTCAGAATAGAAAGCATCGATCATCTCTACACACAATGAAAAAAAGATGCTAGAAAAATACAAAAGGATTCCTTGAGCCACAGTCTTCCTTCAAGGCCAGAGTCACACTTCCAAAATGGTTCAAACCACCTCACAACAGCTTCCGGGGCATGGTACAGTGGCTGAGAACAGGGAACATGGAACAAGGGGCAATTTATGGATATTCTAGCATTGATTTTCTAGAAATGAAAAACCCATCAGCATTTAAGAAAACATGGAGAACATTGGGTCATGCAGTTAGTTGACCCTGTATGAAAGAATTTATAGCTTCCACTTAATCTCCCATATTCCTATACGAGAAGTTAAACCTACATCTAAAAACATAATTTCAATGAATTCTGCAAATTCACAATCTTCTTCCTGTTTTCCACATGAGCACAAAGACAACCTTCACAGAATAGCCATGATTCCTTAGAAACATGAGATGATTAGGAAAGCTCCTATCTGACTACTCATGGGTCTCTCATGATTTGTCCCCTAGGTACTTTTAAAAAAGCAAAAATTAAAAGTGGTCATGGGGTCATGAGCTTAAATTCAATCTCCCATCATAAGAAGAAATAATAAGTACTAGTTAGTGCAGGAAATCATTTCTAAAATCTTTCCCACATCATGGTCCATAGTGACCAATTTCACCCAATGAAGGTTGGGTAGGGTGACATGGAGGGAATTATTTGATTTGGAACCAGAGTCTCCATTGAAATACTCATAGAAATATATGCCATCGTGCTAAGCATGAGATCTAATGGCAAGCACATGCAACGTAAAAGCAAAAAAGTAAATATATTCTACAATTCATTATTAGTAGTGACTAAATGTTCATCTTTGATTAGGGACAAAAAAGATAAAAGCATAGGCTATAAGAGAGAGCTTATGAGTTTAGTTAATACTGAATTCATATTGTTTTAAATTAAATTGATTTTTAAAATTTAAGAAATTTAAGAAAATTTAAATTAACAATAATCAGTTAATATTGAGGATGACATGATCTATACCGAGATAGCGATATGGACATAAAGAGTATATTTCAAAACTGAGTTAATGTTAGATGAGAGGACATGAGTCCAAAAGCCCAAGATTTGCAAGACTTTATCTTATACCTCCTTATATTCATGAAAGTTGTTCCTTTCTCCTTCAATGTACACTCTCATCATCTCTGACTTTCAGAATCCTTAATTGTCTTTAAGCTGTACTCTCTATTTTGAAGCCATCCATTATCCCTTCATCAGTTCTATCTATCTCAACTTATCTTGTATCCTAACATGCATGAACCAGATATCCTATCAAACTACAGACCCTTTGAAGATAGGGATGGTTGCATTTATGCATTTGTGCTTGTAATCCTGAGCATGGGTGTTGAAAACAGGAGGTCTTTAACAAATGTATGAGGAATAAATTTAATTTAATTGAATCATTTGAAATGTAAAAGATCCTTGTCCCTCTCTACCAATACATTTTTCTGTCTAAACCCAAAACAAAATCACAAAAAGAAAATGAAAAGATCAAAAAAATTACTTGGTCCAGATGTTGTTGTCTCTGTCGTGAAATCAGTTCTTGGAAATGTTGTTCCTACTATAAGAGAAAAGTATAAATTCAATGAGTGATGAAAGGATGTCCCCTCAACATCACTGCTCACTCTCCTGTTTACTGCCACAAATATGACCATCAGAAAAAGTCCCTCAGAAAGGAGGACACAATATTCTAGGTAAGTAGTGTTTTCTTATCTTTTCTGGGCCTCACTTTTTGGGGGGAGATAATGAGAAGACTGAATTCAGTGCAAATATTGTGGAAATTAAGACATTTCTTTAGTAAGCTGGAACATTACAAGCATCTGTAAAGGGCAATGGAATAGAAGAGCAAGCATAGCAAAGCAAGAGCAAAGCTCACAGAGGAAAGGGAAAAATGACAAGGGGAAAAGATGAGATTGGAAAGTAGTAGGATGGGAAAAGAGAAAAAGAGAAGAAGGGAGATTATGAAAGAAAGAAAAGAAGAAAGAATGAAAATCATTGAAATTACAAATTTAAGAGATAAGAACTTGGCAGTTAACTGGTGGAAACCATGGCATCTAATGATGTACTAAGATTAAAGGCATTAGTAAATCGCTAAAGTAAGTCAAAGTTCACTGTATAGTATAATACTAAGGAAAGAGGAAAGAAGGGAAGGAAAGAGGAGAGAAGAATGAGGAGGAAGGAAAAGAGGCCAGGAGACAGGAAAAAGCAATTGGAGACTACATGCGATGAGAAGAGGTGAAAGAAATCAAGAAAACCTGAAATTTATAAACCATAGAAAAGAGAGCTTTACATTGAATCACATAACAATAATAAGATTAATAATATTCAGTAATAAGTATATTTACATAATAATAACATAAAGGTCAAAAATTAAAAAGGCTGAACACAATAAAATAAAAATTGGATATTTTCACATTCAAGGTAGAACTTTTTCTGTACCAATATTTGTAAAACTCAAGGAATTGAAAGAACAAATCTTAACTCAACCAATGGGAGCCATAAAGAACCTTTGCCAAAGGGAAGGATCTGAACCCATTTCCCTTCCCAGGCAGATTATTCAGACAAAAACAGTACTACTTTGGGCAAAATGTTCTTAGCATAGCCTGTGCTCATCTCCTGGGCACCTCTGCAAAGAGGAAAAGCAACATCTCACTAGAGCACTAGCAAATGAAGCAGGTATTTTTTCTCATATGCCATGATACTGAATAAGAAAGGAATCAGACGTACCTGGGGTCGGATAATTTGGTCTGGAGGGAACTATGAAAGGAAGAAGGTTAAATCAGACATGGATATAATTTAGAGGCAGGAATCAAGAGTAAGAACAAGTAGATCTGCATATATATATATATATTAAAATATACATATATAGACATACATCTCATATCATTCATGTTCACAGAATTTGAGATTTTGTAGGGATTCTACAAGGAATCTAGACCAAAGGCTACATGCACAGAATCTATGCTAACATAGCCAACAAATGGTTTTCCAATCTGTCCTTGAAGCCTTTCTAAGAAAGCCACAGAAGGATTGCTCATTTAAAAGGGAGGGTGGGTATCACTGGACTATACTGGCAGATTGTCTGGCCAGATAAAATTGACTACTCTTACCTACATGACAGTGAAGACTGAGTACAGAGCCCACCTTATCCAAGAACCAGTGCAAGCAAGGGCCAATTGAGAGGCACATGTAAGACATGAGAAACAGGAAACTCAAATTCTGATCTCTATTCAGTCAGTAAAAAGCTGGTTGAAACTCGGCAAATAAGAGAGTTGGAAAACAGATCCTTCCCTGATCTTTCAAGCTCTTACTTACTATGACTTTTAGATCATGAAACAAAGGACCATCAGAGATGATCAAATGTAAGACTTTATGCAAGATATTATGAAAATGTTAAATCATTATAACTTCATGTGTACATATAAATGTGGACAGTGTCAGATATTCCCATTATTAATGTTATAATAGATAACCCTGGAAATAATTAATGGTCTACTTCTGAGAATATTTTGCTGAAGATCCAGACTTCCAACACAAGATCTCCTAAAGTTATCTGACTTCAGGATCTAGACTGTTTTGTATAGATAAAGCTGACATTGTTTCTGACAAGATCATTCCCATTCTGACAGATTGACAATTTAGCTTTAAGTTGATCGTTGCCAGGAGGGAAAGAGGACAGTCAGGAGGACAACTCCTAAATGCTACATTTTTTTTCCTAGGGAAGGAGATCAATAAGAAGATGCCCTCCATTCAGGTATAGACATACATATGAGAATGTCAGATATTCCCACAGACTTCAAAATCTTGAATCTGGTGTTTTTGCATGGCCCACAATGCCTCATATTTCATCATTCACAGCTAAACCATTTTGGTTCAAAAAAGTGATGCTAGGATATCTACTAACTGTTCCAATTCATGATTGTTAACTATTGGGCTGTGATTCAGAACCTGTCATACATAAGATTGGGTTGAACCATCTTACAAAAAAGACCCTCACATGGAGCTGGAGGATGGAATGTGTAATCCCCCTGCAACTTTGCCACTTTCCAGATATTAATTATTCCTAGAACATGGAAAGGCAATCTGATTTGAAACTGTACATAGGAATTATTTTGGATGTGAGTTGCTGAATATTAATTTATGTAGGATAAACAAGATCATCATTCAGATGTTAATTATATTTCTATAGAAATGTTTTCCTTTCATTTAATGTAGGACTAAATTTCCTTCCATTCATATTTCTCTTGGTTGTCTTTTCCTTCCTTTCTTTCTTCCCTAACTTCATTCCTTTTTCCTATATCCCCTTATTTCATTCTTTCCTTACCTCTCTCCTCCCCTCCCTTACTGTTTTCTTTATACACTCTTCTTTTTCCTCTTCCCTTTTGTCCCCATTCCAATAACTTTCTTTTGTAGGCTCAGAAGGCATATATTTTAAAATATATAGTCACATGAAAGGGAAGTAATGAATGTTGGAGGGATTGTAGCAAAATTGGGACATTAAAGCATTGCTGGTAGAGTTGAGAATTAATCTAGCCATTTGGGAAGGCAATTTGGAACTATGCCCAAAGGGCTCTAAAGACTGCCTGCCCTTTGATCCAGCCATAGCACTGCTGGCTTGGTACTCTAAAGAGATCATGAGGAAAAAGATTTATACCAAAATATTTGTAGTTGCACTCTTTGTGGTGGCAAAAAAAAAAAACGGAAAATCAGGGGATGCCCTTCAATTGGGGAATGGCTGAACAAATTATGGTATTTACTAGTAATGGAATACTATTGTGCTCAAAGGAATAATGAACTGGAAGAATTCCATGTGAACTGGAATGACCACCAGGAATTGATGAAGAGTGAGAGGAGCAGAACCAGGAGAACATTTACACAGAGACAAATACACTGTGGTACAAACAAATGTAATGGAATTCTCTACTAGCAACAGTGCAATAATTAAGGACAATTTGGAGAGACTTATGAGAAAGAAAACTACCAAGAGTCAGAGGAAGAATGGTGGGAATAGAAACACAAAAGAAAAGCCACAGCATCAATAATAAGAACCTATGGGGTTATGATTGGGGATATAGACTTTAAATGATCACCATAGTGCCAATATTAATGGTACAGAAATGGGACTTGAACAATGAAACATGGAAAACCCAGAAGAACTGTGGGTTGGCTACTGGAAGGCGATTAGGGGCAGGAAAAGAACATGAATCTTGTAACCATGGAAAATATTCTAAATTAATTAATTAACATTTCTAACAATAAAGAACTTATACTCACAGATATCAGTACACTGAGAGAAGCATCATCTCATTATAGTACTAATGAAATAAGTTTTTTTTAATTTAAAAAAGTAATGATATTGAATAAGAAAGAAATCAGACTTACTGTTGGTTGGTAGATTTGTTGTACTGGCTTCAATAAGAGAGAAAAGGACAAATGGGAATACATTTTAGAGACAAGTTCTAGGTGAGAACAAAAAGTTTATACTCCCAAACCACTAAGAAACTATTAAGGCATATACATAACAGAAATCACAAAGGATCAAAAGCAAATTCACACAGTCATAGCATTGGAAATCTGGAAAGAACCCAGAAGCCAACTAGACCACCACATACATTGATGGAATCATGATTACAATAAACTTAGCTCAGGGTTGTTCAGGCTCTTTTTGAAATCCTTAAGTTTTCACTTTTCTGTTTCTCTTTTTATGCTTCTCCAGAGTTCTGGATTGGGTCATCAAATTTCCTTTTAAGTTCTGTTTTCTTTTTAGTTAGGAATACCTGGAAGTCTTCCATTTCATAAAATAGAACACTTTTCTGCTGGGGAGTCATGCTCAGTTTCACTGAGTATAGGATTCTTGGTTGTAGTGTAGCCTTCTCTGGTGCTGGAGGTAGCTCTAGCTGTCATTACGCTCTTCAGTGGGCACTTCCAGCATGTGGACCAGCTGGAATCTAGTGGGGAGTCTCAGAGCAGTTTTTCCAACTGAATTCTGCTCCCCCTACTTTATCTTTCCCTGTTGATCTCCTCCCCACTCTGGCCATTCATTATCTCTGGCCATGTGGAAGTGGGGAGGGCTGGCATTAGGCTGCTCCCTTGCTCTGCCATTACTTCAGACTGAACATAAGGCTGCTCCAGGCTCTCAAGTTCCCTTCCCAGAGATCTCAGCATCTTGGGCTGTTTCTTGTCTGCTGTTTGTTGCCTCAGAAACGATGGCCTACTGTGGGCTCTACCAACTCCCCACAATGTGGCCCTCAGTGGTCTACCCTCCCCTCTCAGCCCAGGCTGACTTGTCCCTCCAGCTTTCTTTTGTCTACAAGCACTTGGTTTCCTATTTTGGGGTATTTGGAGACTTTGGGTGAGCTGAGCATCCATTATTCCACCATCTTAGCTCTGAACATGCATCTCTCCCCACTCTCAAGTCCAGTAAGGCCAAATGAGGGGTCTAGAACTAAGAGCTAAGGGCATTTTACAGAAAAAGCAAGAAATCCATTTTTATTCCCAGCTCTTTGCCCCCTACCAGCAAGATGATCTTTGGCTTCTCCCTTAACATGTCTGGGAATCACTTTCCTCATCTACAGTGTGTATAAGGTGGCTTAGGGGTCCTTGAATGATCCTTGGAGCTCTAGTCTTCCTTGAATCTAGATCAGGAAACTGAGTGCAATTAAAAAAGAGGTTTTTTTTTTATCTGAGCAATCAGGTCATTATGTTTGGTAATTGTGCCACCAGGGCAAAGCACCATACCTGTTTCTTTCAACTGAAAGGGAAGGAAAGTTATTTTCCAAAGAGAGCTCTCTAAAGAGCCCATATACATAATCTCTATCTGATAAAGGTTTTTGATGTCCATAGTGCTTTACCTTGATCAGATTTAAAGGAATATTCCCTCCCCTTGAGAAGGAAAAAGAAACTGGATTCTGAAATTTTGAATTTTTTGAAATTTTTTTGGAATTTTCAAGGAATTACCAAGGGATATATGTGGTAGGATGACAGGATAATACATTTATAGCTAAAAGATGTATTAAAAGCTATCTAGTCTGTCCTTTTCCCTGGGCCTAAGAGGAAAGTGGTCCAGCAGGATGAGGTAACTTGCTGAGGTCCCACAAATGAGACAGAGTCACCGTTTTCAGCTGAGTCTCTGACTCCAAAACTAGGGCTCTGTCTTGCCATCTCTACCCTTTCTCTGAGCACTCTTTACCTTGAACAACATGCTATTACAAATAGTGAAGGAGAAGCGAATAAACTGCTTTGGAAAGATAACTCAAGTTCTTTCCTGAAGTCTAGGGCTCACTGATCCCCAGTCCTCTTTGACTATGGTGAACTTGTGGGCATTTCTGAGGAGGAAAAACTCTCAATGTGCTCAAGAGAAGACTCTCAGTCAGCAGGAAATTGTTCCCCTGTCAGGATCCACTCTAGAAAAGGAGAAACACATGTTTCCCAGGGACAATACCTGAGCAGATGACACTGGCATCTTCAGAATGCTGACAGTTGTGGGAGAGCCACCCCCTGTGGGGGCAGTACCACAGGTAGGATTCATATCCAGAACACCGCACATCGTCCAGGACAATGCTGCCATTGCCCTGACCAAATCGAGCATTTCCTGGAGCAGACACAGCATATCCACAGCCCAGCTGTCTGCAGACAACGTTGGCATCATTCAAATCCCAGTCATCATCACAGACAGTGCCCCAGGATCCCTGGTACAACACTTCAACTCGCCCTTGGCATCTGTCCATTCCATTCACCAGTGTCAAAGACAGATTAGAATCTGGTACAAGGAAGGAAGGGGGAGAGAATAAAACCATTTCAGTGTCCTTCCTTACAAATGGAGTCTTGGGGCTTAGAAACTTCCTTAAAGCTCTGGAGGAGGTCAAATTCCAAACTAGGAATCTCCCTTCAGTCATGTCTTGCTCATAAAATAACACATTTAACAGGGTATACCAGAGCTCAAGTGGTAAGAGCTATATCATACAGGCATTACTCCTTCCATTGTTACCCAAGGACCTCATATACTTTTTCTTTAATCGAAGTTTGAAAATTATTGATATACCAAGCCTCATGTACCATGACTTCTCCTACATAAGTTGGTGAAGATCTCAATTGGAATGTTTATTCTCAAAATTCCGAAGGGTTTCACCTTTTCCTGTTTGTTGCATCTTAGTAGGCAGATTTCTTCTCTATAACACAGACTTTATGATGATCTTTTGTTCATGGCCCTGACTTGGATGTCCCTCGACTTTGTGGATATGATCAAAAATTACCCAAAAATTCTTCTTGTTAAAGAATATTTTTGAAGGAATTAATTGAAGAAGAAGGAAGGAAATCAGGGGGGAAGGATAAAAAAATTAAATAAAAGGTAAATGTTAAGTCCTTAAAAGGAAGGAGAGAAAAAGAGAAGATAGAAATGAAAGAAAGCCCCCAAAAAGAAAGAATGAGAAGAAATAGTTTTCTCCCCCAAAATGATGAAATACATTTCTCCTGAAAGACATATAAAATGTGAAAACTAATTTGAATCTCATTTCTCTTGAAATAAAATGCCCATCTCTATGAAAATTCGTAACTGATTTCAGAATAGAAAGCATCGATCATCTCTACACACAATGAAAAAAAGATGCTAGAAAAATACAAAAGGATTCCTTGAGCCACAGTCTTCCTTCAAGGCCAGAGTCACACTTCCAAAATGGTTCAAACCACCTCACAACAGCTTCCGGGGCATGGTACAGTGGCTGAGAACAGGGAACATGGAACAAGGGGCAATTTATGGATATTCTAGCATTGATTTTCTAGAAATGAAAAACCCATCAGCATTTAAGAAAACATGGAGAACATTGGGTCATGCAGTTAGTTGACCCTGTATGAAAGAATTTATAGCTTCCACTTAATCTCCCATATTCCTATGCGAGAATTTAAACCTACATCTACAAACATAATTTCAATGAATTCTGCAAATTCACAATCTTCTTCCTGATTTCCACATGAGCACAAAGACAACCTTCACAGAATAGCCATGATTCCTTAGAAACATGAGATGATTAGGAAAGCTCCTATCTGACTACTCATGGGTCTCTCATGATTTGTCCCCTAGGTACTTTTAAAAAGGCAAAAATTAAAAGTGGTCATGGGGTCATGAGCTTAAATTCAATCTCCCATCATAAGAAGAAATAATAAGTACTAGTTAGAGCAGGAAATCATTTCCAAAATCTTTCCCACATCATGGTCCATAGTGACCAATTTCACCCAATGAAGGTTGGGTAGGGTGACATGGAGGGAATTATTTGATTTGGAACCAGAGTCTCCATTGAAATACTCATAGAAATATATGCCATCATGCTAAGCATGAGATCTAATGGCAAGCACATGCAACATAAAAGCAAAAAAGTAAATATATTCTACAATTCATTATTAGTAGTGACTAAATGTTCATCTCTGATTAGGGACAAAAAAGATAAAAGCATAGGCTATAAGAGAGAGCTTATGAGTTTAGTTAATACTGAATTCATATTGTTTTAAATTAAATTAATTTTTAAAATTTAAGAAATTTAAGAAAATTTAAATTAATAATAATCAGTTAATATTGAGGATGACATGATCTATACCGAGATAGCGATATGGACATAAAGAATATATTTCAAAACTGAGTTAATATTAGATGAGAGGACATGAGACCAAAAGCCCAAGACTTGCAAGACTTTATCTTATACCTCCTTATATTCATGAAAGTTGTTCCTTTCTCCTTCAATGTACATTCTCATCTTCTCTGACTTTCAGAATCCTTAATTGTCTTTAAGCTGTACTCTCTATTTTGAAGCCATCCATTATCCCTTCATCAGTTCTATCTATCTCAACTTATCTTGTATCCTAACATGCATGAACCAGATATCCTATCAAACTACAGACCCTTTTAAGATAGGGATGGTTGCATTTATGCATTTGTGCTTGTAATCCTGAGCATGGGTGTTGAATACAGGAGGTCTTTAACAAATGTATGTGGAATAAGTTTAATTTAATTGAATCATTTGAAATGTAAAAGATCCTTGTCCCTCTCTACCAATACTTTTTTTCTGTCTAAACCCAAAACAAATTCACAAAATGAAAATATCGAAAAAATTACTTGGTCCAGATGTTGTTGTCTCTGTCGTGAAATCAGTTCTTGGAAATGTTGTTCCTACTATAAGAGAAAAGCATAAATTCAATGAGGGATGAAAGGGTGTCCCCTCAACATCACTGCTCACTCTCCTGTTTACTGCCACAAATATGACCATCAGAAAAACTCCCTCAGAAAGGAGGACACAATATTCTAGGTAAGTAGTGTTTTCTTATCTTTTCTGGGCCTCACTTTTTGGGGGGAGATAATGAGAAGACTGAATTCAGTGCAAATATTGTGGAAATTAAGACATTTCTTTAGTAAGCTGGAACATTACAAGCATCTGTAGAGGGCAATGGAATAGAAGAGCAAGCATAGCAAAGCAAGAGCAAAGCCCACAGAGGAAAGGGAAAAATGACAATGGGAAAAGATGAGATTGGAAAGTAGTAGGATGGGAAAAGAGAAAAAGAGAAGAAGGGAGATTATGAAAGAAAGAAAAGAAGAAAGAATGAAAATCATTGAAATTACAAATTTAAGAGATAAGAACTTGGCAGTTAACTGGTGGAAACCATGGCATCTAATGAAGTACTAAGATTAAAGGCATTAGTAAATCGCTAAAGTAAGTCAAAGTTCACTGTATAGTATAATACTAAGGAAAGAGAAAAGAAGGGAAGGAAAGAGGAGAGAAGAATGAAGAGGAAGGAAAAGAGGCCAGGAGACAGGAAAAAGCAATTGGAGAGTACATGCGATGAGAAGAGGTGAAAGAAATCAAGAAAACCTGAAATTTATAAACCGTAGAAAGAGAGCTTTACATTGAATCACATAACAATAATAAGATTAATAATATTCAGTAATAGGTATATTTACATAATAATAACATAAAGGTCAAAAATTAAAAATGCTGAACACAATAAAATAAAAATTGGACATTTTCACATTCTAGGTAGAACTTTCTCTGTACCAATATTTGTAAAACTAAAGGAATTGAAAGAACAAATCCTAACTCAACCAATGGGACCATAAAGAGCCTTTGCCAAAGGAAAGGATCTGAACCCATTTCCCTTCCCAGGCAGATTATTCAGACAGAAGCAGTACTACTTTGGGCTAAATGTTCTTAGCATAGCCTGTGCTCATCTCCTGGGCACCACTGCAGAGAAGAAGAGCAACATCTCACTAGAGCACTAGCAAATGAAGCAGGTATTTTTTCTCATATGCCATGATACTGAATAAGAAAGGAATCAGACGTACCTGGGGTCGGATAATTTGGTCTGGAGGGAACTATAAAAGGAAGAAGGTTAAATCAGACATGGATATAATTTAATTTAGAGGAAGGAATCAAGAGTAAGAACAAGTATATATATATATATATGTACATATATACACATACATCTCATATCATTCGTATTCACAGAATTTGAGATTTTGCAGGGATTCTACAAGGAATCTAGACCAAAGGCTACATGCACAGAATCTATGCTAATATAGCCAACAAATGGTTTTCCAATGTATCCTTGAAGCCTTTCTAAGAAAGCCACAGAAGGATTGCTCATTTAAAAGGGAGGGTGGCTATCACTGGGCTATACTGGCAGATTGTCTGGCCAGATAAAATTGACTACTCTTACCCACATGACAGTGAAGACTGAGTACAGAGCCCACCTTATCCAAGAACCAGTGCCAGCAAGGGCCAATTGAGAGGCACATGTAAGACATGAGAAACAGGAAACTCAAATTCTGGTCTCTATTCAGTCAGTAAAAAGCTGGTTGAAACTCAGCAAATAAGAGAGTTGGAAAACAGATCCTTCCCTGATCTTTCAAGCTCTTACTTACTATGATTTTTAGATCATGAAACAAAGGACCATCAGAGATGATCAAATGTAAGACTTTATGCAAGATATTATGAAAATGTTAAATCATTATAACTTCATGTCTACATATAAATGTGGACAGTGTCAGATATGACCATTATTAATGTTATAATAGATAACCCTGGAAATAATTAATGGTCTACTTCTGAGAATATTTTGCTGAAGATCCAGACTTCCAACACAAGATCTCCTAAAGTTATCTGACTTCAGGATCTAGACTGTTTTGTAAAGATAAAGCTGACATTGTTTCTGACAAGATCATTCCCATTCTGACAGATTGACAATTTAGCTTTAAGTTGATTGTTGCCAGGAGGGAAAGAGGACAGTCAGGAGGACTACTCCTAAATGCTACATTTTTTTTCCTAGGGAAGGAGATCAATAAGAAGATGCCCTCCATTCAGATATAGACATACATATGAGAATGTCAGATATTCCCACAGACTTCAAAATCTTGAATCTGGTGTTTTTGCATGGCCCACAATGCCTCATATTTCATCATTCACAGCTGAACCATTTTGGTTCAAGAAAGTGATGCTAGGTTATCTACTAATTGTTCCAATTCCTGATTGTTAACTATTGGGCTGTGATTCAGAACCTGTCATACATAAGATTGGGTTTGAACCATCTTACAAAAAAGACCCTCACCATGGAGCTGGAGGATGGAATGTGTAATCCCCCTGCAACGTTGCCACTTTCCAGATATTAATTATTCCTAGAACATGGAAAGGCAATCTGATTTGAAACTGTACATAGGAATTATTTTGGATGTGAGTAGCTTAATATTAATTTATGTAGGATAAACAAGATCATCATTCAGATGTTAATTATATTTCTATAGAAATGTTTTCCTTTCATTTAATGGAGGACTAAATTTCCTTCCATTCATATTTCTCTTTGTTGTCTTTTCCTTCCTTTCTTTCTTCCCTAACTTCATTCCTTTTTCCTATATCCCCTTATTTCATTCTTTCCTTACCTCTCTCCTCCCCTCCCTTTCTGTTTTCTTTATACACTCTTCTTTTTCCTCTTCCCTTTTCTCCCCATTCCAATAACTTTCTTTTGTAGGCTCAGAAGGCATATATTTTAAAACATATAGTCACATGAAAGGGAAGTAATGAATGTTGGAGGGATTGTAGCAAAATTGGGACATTAAAGCATTGCTGGTAGAGTTGAGAATTGATCTAGCCATTTGGGAAGGCAATTTGGAACTATGCCCAAAGGCCTCTAAAGACTGCCTGCCCTTTGATCCAGCCATAGCACTGCTGGCTTGGTATTCTAAAGAGATCATGAGGAAAAAGATTTAGACCAAAATATTTGTAGTTGCACTCTTTGTGGTGGCAAAAAAAAAGGAAAATCAGGGGATGCCCTTCAAAGGGGAATGGCTGAACAAATTATGGTATTTACTAGTAATGGAATACTATTGTGCTCAAAGGAATAATAAACTGGAAGAATTCCATGTGAACTGGAATGACCACCAGGAATTGATGAAGAGTGAGAAGAGCAAAACCAGGAGAACATTTACACAGAGACAAATACACTGTGGTACAAACAAATGTAATGGAATTCTCTACTAGCAACAGTGCAATAATTAAGGACAATTTGGAGAGACTTATGAGAAAGAAAACTACCAAGAGTCAGAGGAAGAATGGTGGGAATAGAAACACAAAAGAAAAGCCACAGCATCAATAATAAGAACCTATGGGGTTATGATTGGGGATATAGACTTTAAATGATCACCATAGTGCCAATATTAATGGTACAGAAATAGGACTTGAACAATGAAACATGGAAAACCCAGAAGAACTGTGGGTTGGCTACTTGAAGGCGATTAGGGGCAGGAAAAGAACATGAATCTTGTAACCATGGAAAATATTCTAAATTAATTAATTAACATTTCTAACAATAAAGAACTTATACTCACAGAAATCAGTACACTGAGAGAAGCATCATCTCATTATAGTACTAATGAAATAAGTTTTTTTTTTAATTTAAAAAAGTAATGATATTGAATAAGAAAGAAATCAGACTTACTGTTGGTTGGTAGATTTGTTGTACTGGCTTCAACAAGAGAGAAAAGGACAAATGGGAATACATTTTAGAGACAAGTTCTAGGTGAGAACAAAAAGTTGCAAAAAACTCCCAAACCACTAAGTAATCATTAAGGCATATACATAACAGAAATCAAAAATGATCAAAAGCAAATTCACACAATCATAACATTGGAGATCTGGAAAGATCCCAGAAGCCAACTAGACCACCACATACATCGATGGAATCATGATTACAATAAACTTAGCTCAGGGTTGTTCAGGCTCTTTTTGAAATCCTTAAGTTTTCACTTTTCTGTTTCCCTTTTTATGCTTCTCCAGAGTTCTGGATTGGGTCACCAAATTTCCTTTTAAGTTCTGTTTTCTTTTTAGTTAGGAATACCTGGAAGTCTTCCATTTCATAAAATAGAACACTTTTCTGCTGGGGAGTCATGCTCAGTTTCACTGAGTATAGGATTCTTGGTTGTAGTGTAGCCTTCTCTGGTGCTGGAGGTGGGTCTAGCTGTCATTACGCTCTTCAGTGGGCACTTCCAGCATGTGGACCAGCTGGAATCTAGTGGGGAGTCTCAGAGCAGTTTTTCTAACTGAATTCTGCTCCCCCTACTTTATCTTTCCCTGTTGATCTCCTCCCCACTCTGGCCATTCATTATCTCTGGCCATGTGGAAGTGGGGAGGGCTGGCATTAGGCTGCTCCCTTGCTCTGCCATGACTTCAGACTGAACATAAGGCTGCTCCAGGCTCTCAAGTTCCCTTCCCAGAGATCTCAGCATCTTGGGCTGTTCCTTGTCTGCTGTTTGTTGCCTCAGAAACGCTGGCCTACTGTGGGCTCTACCAACTCCCCACAATGTGGCCCTCAGTGGTCTACCCTCCCCTCTCAGCCCAGGGAGACTTGTCCCTCCAGCTTTCTTTTGTCTACAAGCACTTGGTTTCCTATTTTGGGGTATTTGGAGACTTTGGGTGAGCTGAGCATCCATTATCCCACCATCTTAGCTCTGAACATGCATCTCTCCCCACTCTCAAGTCCAGTAAGGCCAAATGAGGGGTCTAGAACTAAGGGCTAAGGGCATTTTACAGAAAAAGCAAGAAATCCATTTTTATTCCCAGCTCTTTGCCCCCTACCAGCAAGATGATCTTTGGCTTCTCCCTTAACATGTCTGGGAATAACTTTCCTCATCTACAGTATGTATAAGTTGGCTTAGAGGTCCTTGAATGATCCTTGGAGCTCTTGTCTTCCTTGAATCTAGATCAGGAAACTGAGTACCATCAATAAAGTGGTTTGTTTTTTTTTTATTTTTATCTGAGCAATCAGGTCATTATGTTTGGTAATTGTGCCACCAGGGCAAAGGACCATACCTGTTTCTTTCAACTGAAAGGGAAGGAAGGGTATTTTCCAAAGAGAGCTCCCTATAGAGCACATATACATAATCTCTATCTGATAAAGGTTTTTGATGTCCATAGTGCTTTACCTTGATCAGATTTAAAGGAATATTCCCTCCCCTTGAGAAGGAAAAAGAAACTGGATTCTGAAATTTTGAATTTTTTGAAATTTTTTTGGAATTTTCAAGGAATTACCAAGGGATATATGTGGTAGGATGACAGGATAATACATTTATAGCTAAAAGATGTATTAAAAGCTATCTAGTCTGTCCTTTTCCCTGGGCCTAAGAGGAAACTGGTCCAGCAGGATGAGGTAACTTGCTGAGGTTCCACAAATGAGACAGAGTCACAGTTTTCAGCTGAGCCTCTGACTCCAAAACTAGGGCTCTGTCTTGTCATCTCTACCCTTTCTCTGAGCTCTCTTTACCTTGAACAACATGCTATTACCAATAGTGAAGGAAAAGGTAATAAACTGCTTTTGGAAAGATAACTCAAGTTCTTTCCTGAAGTCTAGGGCTCACTGATCCCCAGTCCTCTTTGACTATGGTGAACTTGTGGGCATTTCTGAGGAGGAAAAACTCTCAATGTGCTCAAGAGAAGACTCTCAGTCAGCAGGAAATTGTTCCCCTGGCAGGATCCACTCTAGAAAAGGAGAAACACATGTTTCCCAGGGACAATACCTGAGCAGATGACACTGGCATCTTCAGAATGCTGACAGTTGTGGGAGAGCCACCCATTATGGGGGCAGTACCACAGGTAGGATTCATATCCAGAACACCGCACATTGTCCATGACAATTCTGCCACTGCCCGGACCAAATCGAGCATTTCCTGGAGCAGACACAGCATATCCACAGCCCAGCTGTCTGCAGACAACGTTGGCATCATTCAAATCCCAGTCATCATCACAGACAGTGCCCCAGGATCCCTGGTACAACACTTCAACTCGCCCTTGGCATCTGTCCATTCCATTCACCAGTGTCAAAGACAGATTAGAATCTGGTACAAGGAAGGAAGGGGGAGAGAATAAAACCATTTCAGTGTCCTTCCTTACAAATGGAGTCTTGGGGCTTAGAAACTTCCTTAAAGCTCTGGAGGAGGTCAAATTTCAAACTAGGAATCTCCCTTCAGTCATGTCTTGCTCATAAAATAACATATTTAACAGGGTATACCAGAGCTCAAGTGGTAAGAGCTATATCATATAGGCATTACTCCTTCCATTGTTACCCAAGGACCTCATATACTTTTTCTTTAATCGAAGTTAGCAAACTATTGATATACCAAGCCTCAAGTTCCATGACTTATTCCACATAAGTTGGTGAAGATCTCATTTGGAATGTTTATTCTCAAAATTCTGAAGGGTTTCACCTTTTCCTGTTTGTTGTATCTTAGTTGGCAGATTTCTTCTCTATAACACAGACTTTATGATGATCTTTTGTTCATGGCCCTGACTTGGTTGTCCCTCGACTTTGTGGATATGATCAAAACATTACCAAAAAATACTTTTTGTGAAAGAATACTTTTGAAGGAATTAATTGAAGTAGAAGGAAGGAAATCAGGGGGGGAAAGGATAAAAAAATAAAAAAAAAGGTAAATGTTAAGTCCTTAAAAGAAGGGAGAGAAAAATAGAACATAGAAATGAAAGAAAGCCTCTAAAAAAAGGTAAGCAGAAACAATATTCCCCCAAAAAATGATGAAATAAATTTCTCCTGAAAGACACATAAAATGTGAAAACTAATTTGAACCTCATTTCTCTTCAAATAAAATGCCCATCTCCATTAAAATTCATAACTGATTTCAGAATAGAAAACATTGATCATGTCTAGAGATAGTGAAAAAGAGAAGGTAGAAAAATACAGGATTCCTTGAGACACACTCTTCCTCCAAGGCCATAGTCATACTTGCAAAATGGTTCAAACCACCCCACAACAGCTTCAGAGCCTAGTACAGTGGCTGAGAACAGGGAACATGGAACAAGGGGCAATTTATGGATATTCTAGCATTGATTTTCTGGAATCAAAAAACTCATAAGCAGTTAAGAAAAAATGGAGAACATTGGGTCATGTAGTTAATTGACCCTGTATCAAAGCATTTATAGCTTCCACTTGATCTCCCATAATCCTATGCGAGAATTTAAACCTACATCTACAAACATAATTTCAATGAATTCTGCAAATTCACAATCTTCTTCCTGTTTTCCACATGAGTACAAAGACCCTGTCCAAAGACGACAGTCACATAATAGCCATGATTCCTCAGAAACATGAGATGATAAGGAAAGTCCTATCTGACTACTCATGGGTCTCTCATGATTTGTCCACCAGGTCCTTCCAAAAAGGCAAAAATTAAAAGTGGTCACGGGGTCATGAGCTTAAAGTCAATCTCCCATGATAAGAGGAAATAATAAGTACTAATTATAACAGGAAATAATTTCCAAAATCTTTCCCTCATCAGGGACCAGAGTGACCAATTTCACCAATGAAGATGGTATCGGGTGATATGGAGGAAATGACTTGATTTGGAACCTGAATCTCCATTGAAATACTCATAGAAATATATGCCATCATGTTAAGCATGAAATCTAATGTAAAGTACATGTAATATAAAAGCAAAAAGTAAATATAATCTTCAGTTCATTATAAATTGTGAATAAATGTTCATCTCTGATTAGCTACAAAAAAGACAAAAGCATATGCT
This sequence comes from Monodelphis domestica, assembly GCF_027887165.1. NCBI lineage: Eukaryota > Metazoa > Chordata > Mammalia > Didelphimorphia > Didelphidae > Monodelphis > Monodelphis domestica. Next base: position 89,687,971 of record NC_077227.1, read on the forward strand.
TGAAGAGAGAACTTATGAGTTTAGTTAATATTGAATTATTATTGTTTTAAAATTAAATTAATTTAATATACTTAGAAATTTTAATTCCATTTATATGAATAATAATAACTAAATATTGAGGATGACCTGATCTATACCGAGATAGGGATATTGACATAGAGAACATATTTCAAAATTCATTTAATGTTTGATGAGAGGACATAAGATTAAAACCCCAAGACTGGTAAGACTTTATCTTATACCTCCATGTACTCATGTAAGTGGTTCCTTTCTCCTGGAATATACACCCTCATTATCTCTGCCGTTTAGAATCCATACTTGTCTTCAAGCTGTCATCTCAATTTTGAAGCCATTCATTATCCCTTGATCAATTCACATGCATGAACCATATATACTATCAAACTACAGACCCTTTGAAGATAGGGATGGTTGCATTTATGCATTTGTGCTTGTAATCCTGAGCATGGGTGTTGAAAACAGGAGGTCTTTAACAAATGTATGTGGAATAAGTTTAATTTAATTGAATCATTTGAAATGTAAAAGATCCTTGTCCCTCTCTACCAATACTTTTTTTCTGTCTAAACCCAAAACAAATTCACAAAATGAAAATATCGAAAAAATTACTTGGTCCAGATGTTGTTGTCTCTGTCGTGAAATCAGTTCTTGGAAATGTTGTTCCTACTATAAGAGAAAAGCATAAATTCAATGAGGGATGAAAGGGTGTCCCCTCAACATCACTGCTCACTCTCCTGTTTACTGCCACAAATATGACCATCAGAAAAACTCCCTCAGAAAGGAGGACACAATATTCTAGGTAAGTAGTGTTTTCTTATCTTTTCTGGGCCTCACTTTTTGGGGGGAGATAATGAGAAGACTGAATTCAGTGCAAATATTGTGGAAATTAAGACATTTCTTTAGTAAGCTGGAACATTACAAGCATCTGTAGAGGGCAATGGAATAGAAGAGCAAGCATAGCAAAGCAAGAGCAAAGCCCACAGAGGAAAGGGAAAAATGACAATGGGAAAAGATGAGATTGGAAAGTAGTAGGATGGGAAAAGAGAAAAAGAGAAGAAGGGAGATTATGAAAGAAAGAAAAGAAGAAAGAATGAAAATCATTGAAATTACAAATTTAAGAGATAAGAACTTGGCAGTTAACTGGTAGACACCATGGCATCTAATGATGTACTAAGATTAAAGGCATTAGTAAATCGCTAAAGTAAGTCAAAGTTCACTGTATAGTATAATACTAAGGAAAGAGGAAAGAATGGAAGGAAAGAGGAGAGAAGAATGAGGAGGAAGGAAAAGAGGCCAGGAGACAGGAAAAAGCAATTGGAGACTACATGCGATGAGAAGAGGTGAAAGAAATCAAGAAATCCTGAAATTTATAAACCATAGAAAAGAGAGCTTTACATTGAATCACATAACAATAATAAGATTAATAATATTCAGTAATAAGTATATTTACATAATAATAACATAAAGGTCAAAAATTAAAAATGCTGAACACAATAAAATAAAAATTGGACATTTTCACATTCTAGGTAGAACTTTCTCTGTACCAATATTTGTAAAACTAAAGGAATTGAAAGAACAAATCCTAACTCAACCAATGGGACCATAAAGAGCCTTTGCCAAAGGAAAGGATCTGAACCCATTTCCCTTCCCAGGCAGATTATTCAGACAGAAGCAGTACTACTTTGGGCTAAATGTTCTTAGCATAGCCTGTGCTCATCTCCTGGGCACCACTGCAGAGAAGAAAAGCAACATCTCACAAGAGCACTAGCAAATGAAGCAGGTATTTTTTCTCATATGCCATGATATTGAATAAGAAAGGAATGAGACGTACCTGGGGTCGGATAATTTGGTCTGGAGGTAACTATAAAAGGAAGAAGGTTAAATCAGACATGGATATAATTTAGAAGCAGGAATCAAAGGTAAGAACAAGTAGATCTGGATATATATATATATACATATATAGACATACATCTCATATCATTCATGTTCACAGAATTTGAGATTTTGTAGGGATTCTACAAGGAATCTAGACCAAAGGCTACATGCACAGAATCTATGCTAATATAGCCAACAAATGGTTTTCCAATGTATCCTTGAAGCCTTTCTAAGAAAGCCACAGAAGGATTGCTCATTTAAAAGGGAGGGTGGCTATCACTGGGCTATACTGGCAGATTGTCTGGCCAGATAAAATTGACTACTCTTACCCACATGACAGTGAAGACTGAGTACAGAGCCCACCTTATCCAAGAACCAGTGCCAGCAAGGGCCAATTGAGAGGCACATGTAAGACATGAGAAACAGGAAACTCAAATTCTGGTCTCTATTCAGTCAGTAAAAAGCTGGTTGAAACTCAGCAAATAAGAGAGTTGGAAAACAGATCCTTCCCTGATCTTTCAAGCTCTTACTTACTATGATTTTTAGATCATGAAACAAAGGACCATCAGAGATGATCAAATGTAAGACTTTATGCAAGATATTATGAAAATGTTAAATCATTATAACTTCATGTGTACATATAAATTTGGACAGTGTCAGATATGACCATTATTAATGTTATAATAGATAACCCTGGAAATAATTAATGGTCTACTTCTGAGAATATTTTGCTGAAGATCCAGACTTCCAACACAAGATCTCCTAAAGTTATCTGACTTCAGGATCTAGACTGTTTTGTAAAGATAAAGCTGACATTGTTTCTGACAAGATCATTCCCATTCTGACAGATTGACAATTTAGCTTTAAGTTGATCGTTGCCAGGAGGGAAAGAGGACAGTCAGGAGGACTACTCCTAAATGCTACATTTTTTTTCCTAGGGAAGGAGATCAATAAGAAGATGCCCTCCATTCAGGTATAGACATACATATGAGAATGTCAGATATTCCCACAGACTTCAAAATCTTGAGTCTGGTGTTTTTGCATGGCCCACAATGCCTCATATTTCATCATTCACAGCTGAACTGTTTTGGGTCAAGAAAGTGATGCCAGGATATCTACTAATTGTTCCAATTCTTGAATGTTTACTATTGTGCTGTGACTCCGAAACTGTCATACATAAGATTGAGTTTAAAATCCTCTTACAATAAAGTCCCTCACCAAAGACCTGGAGGATGGAACATGTAATCTCAGTGCAACTTTCCTACTCTTCAAATATTCATTATTCCTAGAATATGGAAATGCCATCTGGCTTAAAACTGTACATACGAATTATTGTGAATGTGAGTAGCTGAATACTAATTTATGTGGGATAAACAAGATGACCATTCAGATGTTAATCACATTTCTATAGAAATGTTTTCCTTTCATTTATGGAGGAGTAAATTTCCTTCCATTCATATCTCTCTTGGTTGTCTTTTCCTTCATTTCTTTCTTCCCTAACTTCATTGATTTATTCTATCTCCCCTTATTCCATCCTTTCCTTTCCTCTCTCCTTCCCTCCCTGTCATTTTTCTTTATCCATTCTTCTTCTTCCTCCTTGTACCCTTTATCCCCATTCCAATAACTTTTTTTCTAGGCTCAAAAGTCATATATTTTAAAACTTATAGTCACACACCAGAGGGAAGTATTGAATGTTAGAGGGGTTTTGGCAGAATTGGCACATTAATACATTGCTAGTGGAGTTGTAAATTGATCCAGCCAATCTAGAAGGCAATTTGGAACTATGCCCAAAGGGTGCTACATCACTGCCTGCCTTAAAAAAACAAACAAACAAACAAAAATAACCTTACCTTCTGTCTTGGAGTCAATGCTGTGTATTGTCTCCAAGGCAGAAGAGTGGTAAGGGCTAGGCAATGGGGGTCAAGTCACTTGCCCAGGGTCCCACAGCTGGGAAGTGTCTGAGGTCATATTTGAACCTAGGACCTTCCTTCTCTAGGCCTGGCTCTCAATCCACTGAGCTACCCAGCTGCCCCCAATGTCTGCCCTTTGATCCAGCCATAGCACTGCTGGCTTTGAACCCTAAAGAGATCATGAGTAAAAAGATTTATACCAAAATATTTGTAGCTGAGCACTTTCTGGTGGCAAAAAAAAATAGAAATCAGGGAATCCCCTTCAATTGGGGAATGACTGAACAAATTACGGTATCTACTAGTAATGGAATACTATTGTGCTCAAAGGAACAATGAACTGGAAAAATTCCATGCGAACTGGAATGACCTCCAGGAATTGATGCAGAGTGAGAGGAGCTGATCCAGGAGAACATTGTACACAGAGACGAATACACTGTGGTACAATGGAATGTAATGGACTTCTCTCTAGAAGCAGTGCAATGATTAAGGACAATTTGGAGGGACTTATGAGAAAGAAAACTACCTGCCATCAGAGGAAGGACTGTGGGAACAGAAAAACAAAAGAAAAACAACTGCTCAATGACACGGGCCAATGGGGATTTGATTGGGGATACAGACTTTAAATTATCACCATAGTGCCAATATTAATGATAAAAAAAAATTGGTCTTGAGCAATGACACATAGAAAATTCAGAGGAATTGGGTGTTGGCTACTAGAGGGGGATTATGGCAGGGCAGGGAAAGAACATGAATCCTGTAAACATGGAAAATATTCTAAATTAATTAATTAACATTTCTAACAATAAAGAACTTATAGTCACAGATATCAGTACACTGAGAGAAGCATCATCTCATTATGGCACTAATGAAATAAGTTTCTTTTAATTTAAAAAAGTAATGATATTGAATAAGAAAGAAATCAGACTTACTGTTGGTTGGTAGATTTGTTGTACTGGCTTCAACAAGAGAGAAAAGGACAAATGGGAATACATTTTAGAGACAAGTTCTAGGTGAGAACAAAAAGTTTATACTCCCAAACCACTAAGAAACTATTAAGGCATATACATAACAGAAATCACAAAGGATCAAAAGCAAATTCACACAATCATAGCATTGAAGATCTGGAAAGAACCCAGAAGCCAACTAGACCACCACATACATTGATGGAATCATGATTACAATAAACTTAGCTCAGGGTTGTTCAGGCTCTTTTTGAAATCCTTAAGTTTTCACTTTTCTGTTTCCCTTTTTATGCTTCTCCAGAGTTCTGGATTGGGTCATCAAATTTCCATTTAAGTTCTGTTTTCTTTTTAGTTAGGAATACCTGGAAGTCTTCCATTTCATAAAATAGAACACTTTTCTGCTGGGGAGTCATGCTCAGTTTCACTGAGTATAGGATTCTTGGTTGTAGTGTAGCCTTCTCTGGTGCTAGAGGTGGGTCTAGCTGTCATTACGCTCTTCAGTGGGCACTTCCAGCATGTGGACCAGCTGGAATCTAGTGGGGAGTCGCAGAGCAGTTTTTCCAACTGAATTCTGCTCCCCCTACTTTATCTTTCCCTGTTGATCTCCTCCCCACTCTGGCCATTCATTATCTCTGGCCATGTGGAAGTGGGGAGGGCTGGCATTAGGCTGCTCCCTTGCTCTGCCATGACTTCAGACTGAACATAAGGCTGCTCCAGGCTCTCGAGTTCCCTTCCCAGAGATCTCAGCGTCTTGGGCTGTTTCTTGTCTGCTGTTTGTTGCCTCAGTAACGCTGGCCTACTGTGGGCTCTACCAACTCCCCACAATGTGGCCCTCACTGGTCTACTCTCCCCTCTCAGCCCAGGGTGACTTGTCCCTCCAGCTTTCCTTTGTCTAGAAGCACTTGATGTCCTATCTTTGTGTATTTGGAGACTTTGGGTGAGCTGAGCATCCATTATCCCACCATCTTAGCTCTGAACATGCATCTCTCCCCACTCTCAAGTCCAGTAAGGCCAAATGAGGGGTCTAGAACTAAGAGCTAAGGGCATTTTACAGAAAAAGCAAGAAATCCATTTTTATTCCCAGCTCTTTGCCCCCTACCAGCAAGATGATCTTTGGCTTCTCCCTTAACATGTCTGGGAATAACTTTCCTCATCTACAGTATGTATAAGGTGGCTTAGGGGTCCTTGCATGATCCTTGGAGCTCTTGTCTTCCTTGAATCTAGATCAGGAAACTGAGTACCATCAATAAAGTGGTTTGTTTTTTTTTATTTTTATCTTTGCAATCAGGTCATTATGTTTGGAAATTGTGCCACCAGGGCAAAGGACCATACCTGTTTCTTTCAACTGAAAGGGAAGGAAGGGTATTTTCCAAAGAGAGCTCCCTATAGAGCACATATACATAATCTCTATCTGATAAAGGTTTTTGATGTCCATAGTGCTTTACCTTGATCAGATTTAAAGGAATATTCCCTCCCTTGAGAAGGAAAAAGAAACTGGATTCTGAACTGTTGGAGGGAAACCTGGCACCTCACGTTCCTTTGAAATTTTCAAGGAATTACCAAGGGATGTATGTGGTAGGATGACAGGATAATACATTTATAGCTAAAAGATGTATTAAAAGCTATCTAGTCTGTCCTTTTCCCTGGGCCTAAGAGGAAAGTGGTCCAGCAGGATGAGGTAACTTGCTGAGGTCCCACAAATGAGACAGAGTCACTGTTTTCAGCTGAGTCTCTGACTCCAAAACTAGGGCTCTGTCTTGCCCTCTCTACCCTTTCTCTGAGCACTCTTTATCTTGAATAACATGGTATTACCAATAGTGAAGGAAAAGGGAATAAACTGCTTTGGAAAGATAACTCAAGTTCTTTTCTGATGTCTAGGGCTCACTGATCCCCAGTCCTCTTTGACTATGGTGAACTTGTGGGCATTTCAGAGGAGGAAAAACTCTCAATGTGCTCAAGAGAAGACTCTCAGTCAGCAGGAAATTGTTCCCCTGGCAGGATCCACTCTAGAAAAGGAGAAACACATGTTTCCCAGGGACAATACCTGAGCAGATGACACTGGCATCTTCAGAATGCTGACAGTTGTGGGAGAGCCACCCATTATGGGGGCAGTTCCACAGGTAGGATTCATATCCAGAACACCGCACATTGTCCATGACAATTCTGCCACTGCCCTGACCAAATCGAGCATTTCCTGGAGCAGACACAGCATATCCACAACCCAGCTGTCTGCAGACAACGTTGGCATCATTCAAATCCCAGTCATCATCACAGACAGTGCCCCAGGATCCTTGGTACAACACTTCAACTCGCCCTTGGCATCTGTCCATTCCATTCACCAGTGACAAAGACAAACTAGAATCTGGTACAAGGAAGGAAGGGGGAGAGAATAAAACCATTTCAGTGTCCTTCCTTACAAATGGAGTCTTGGGGCTTAGAAACTTCCTTAAAGCTCTGGAGGAGGTCAAATTCCAAACTAGGAATCTCCCTTCAGTCATGTCGTGGTCATAAAATCACACATTTAATAGGGTATACCAGAGCTCAAGTGGTAAGGGCTATATCATACAGGCATTACTCCTTCCATTGTTACCCAAGGACCTCATATATTTTTTCTTTAATTGAAGTTAGCAAACTATTGATATGCCAAGCCTCAAGTTCCATGACTTCTCCTACATTAGTTCGTGAAGATCTCAATTGGAATGTTTATTCTCAAAATTCTGAAGGGTTTCACCTTTTCCTGTTTGTTGCATCTTAGTAGGCAGATTTCTTCTCTATAACACAGACTTTATCATGATCTTTTGTTCATGGCCCTGACTTGGTTGTCCCTTGACTTTGTGGATATGATCAAAAATTACCCAAAAATTCTTCTTGTTAAAGAATAGTTTTGAAGGAATTAATTGAAGAAGAAGGAAGGAAATCAGGGGGGAAGGATAAACAAATTAAATAAGAGGTAAATGTTAAGTCCTTAAAAGGAGGGAGAGAAAAATAGAAGATAGAAATGAAAGAAAGCCCCCCAAAAGAAAGAATGAGCAGAAATAGTTTTCTCCCCCAAAATGATGAAATACATTTCTCCTGAAAGACATATAAAATGTGAAAACTAATTTGAATCTCATTTCTCTTGAAATAAAATGCCCATCTCCATGAAAATTCGTAACTGATTTCAGAATAGAAAGCATCGATCATCTGTACACACAATGAAAAAAAAGATGCTAGAAAAATACAAAAGGATTCCTTGAGCCACAGTCTTCCTCCAAGGCCAGAGTCACACTTCCAAAATGGTTCAAACCACCTCACAACAGCTTCCGGGGCATGGTACAGTGGCTGAGAACAGGGAACATGGAACAAGGGGCAATTTATGGATATTCTAGCATTGATTTTCTAGAAATGAAAAACTCATCAGCATTTAAGAAAACATGGAGAACATTGGGTCATGCAGTTAGTTGACCCTGTATGAAAGAATTTATAGCTTCCACTTAATCTCCCATATTCCTATGCGAGAATTTAAACCTACATCTACAAACATAATTTCAATGAATTCTGCAAATTCACAATCTTCTTCCTGTTTTCCACATGAGCACAAAGACCCTGTCCAAAGACAACCTTCACATAATAGCCATGATTCCTTAGAAACATGAGATGATTAGGAAAGCTCCTATCTGACTACTCATGGGTCTCTCATGATTTGTCCCCTAGGTACTTTTAAAAAGGCAAAAATTAAAAGTGGTCATGGGGTCATGAGCTTAAATTCAATCTCCCATCATAAGAAGAAATAATAAGTACTAGTTAGAGCAGGAAATCATTTCCAAAATCTTTCCCACATCATGGTTCATAGTGACCAATTTCACCCAATGAAGGTTGGGTAGGGTGACATGGAGGGAATTATTTGATTTGGAACCAGAGTCTCCATTGAAATACTCATAGAAATATATGCCATCATGCTAAGCATGAGATCTAATGGCAACCACATGCAACATAAAAGCAAAAAAGTAAATATATTCTACAATTCATTGTTAGTAGTGACTAAATGTTCATCTCTAATTAGGGGCAAAAAAGATAAAAGAATAGGCTATAAGAGAGAGCTTATGAGTTTAGTTAATACTGAATTCATATTGTTTTAAATTAAATTAATTTTTAAAATTTAAGAAATTTAAGAAAATTTAAATTAATAATAATCAGTTAATATTGAGGATGACATGATCTATACCGAGATAGCGATATGGACATAAAGAGTATATTTCAAAACTGAGTTAATATTAGATGAGAGGACAGGAGACCAAAAGCCCAAGTCTTGCAAGACTTTATCTTATACCTCCTTATATTCATGAAAGTTGTTCCTTTCTCCTTCAATGTACACTCTCATCATCTCTGACTTTCAGAATCCTTAATTGTCTTTAAGCTGTACTCTCTATTTTGAAGCCATCCATTATCCCTTAATCAGTTCTATCTATCTCAACTTATCTTGTATCCTAACATGCATGAACCAGATATCCTATCAAACTACAGACCCTTTTAAGATAGGGATGGTTGCATTTATGCATTTGTGCTTGTAATCCTGAGCATGGGTGTTGAATACAGGAGGTCTTTAACAAATGTATGTGGAATAAGTTTAATTTAATTGAATCATTTGAAATGTAAAAGATCCTTGTCCCTCTCTACCAATACTTTTTTTCTGTCTAAACCCAAAACAAATTCACAAAATGAAAATATCGAAAAAATTACTTGGTCCAGATGTTGTTGTCTCTGTCGTGAAATCAGTTCTTGGAAATGTTGTTCCTACTATAAGAGAAAAGCATAAATTCAATGAGGGATGAAAGGGTGTCCCCTCAACATCACTGCTCACTCTCCTGTTTACTGCCACAAATATGACCATCAAAAAAACTCCCTCAGAAAGGAGGACACAATATTCTAGGTAAGTAGTGTTTTCTTATCTTTTCTGGGCCTCACTTTTTGGGGGGAGATAATGAGAAGACTGAATTCAGTGCAAATATTGTGGAAATTAAGACATTTCTTTAGTAAGCTGGAACATTACAAGCATCTGTAGAGGGCAATGGAATAGAAGAGCAAGCATAGCAAAGCAAGAGCAAAGCCCACAGAGGAAAGGGAAAAATGACAATGGGAAAAGATGAGATTGGAAAGTAGTAGGATGGGAAAAGAGAAAAAGAGAAGAAGGGAGATTATGAAAGAAAGAAAAGAAGAAAGAATGAAAATCATTGAAATTACAAATTTAAGAGATAAGAACTTGGCAGTTAACTGGTAGAAACCATGGCATCTAATGAAGTACTAAGATTAAAGGCATTAGTAAATCGCTAAAGTAAGTCAAAGTTCACTGTATAGTATAATACTAAGGAAAGAGGAAAGAATGGAAGGAAAGAGGAGAGAAGAATGAGGAGGAAGGAAAAGAGGCCAGGAGACAGGAAAAAGCAATTGGAGACTACATGCGATGAGAAGAGGTGAAAGAAATCAAGAAATCCTGAAATTTATAAACCATAGAAAAGAGAGCTTTACATTGAATCACATAACAATAATAAGATTAATAATATTCAGTAATAAGTATATTTACATAATAATAACATAAAAGTCAAAAATTAAAAAGGCTGAACACAATAAAATAAAAATTGGACATTTTCACATTCTAGGTAGAACTTTCTCTGTACCAATATTTGTAAAACTAAAGGAATTGAAAGAACAAATCCTAACTCAACCAATGGGACCATAAAGAGCCTTTGCCAAAGGAAAGGATCTGAACCCATTTCCCTTCCCAGGCAGATTATTCAGACAGAAACAGTACTACTTTGGACTATATGTTCTTAGCATAGCCTGTGCTCATCTCCTGGGAACCACTGCAGAGAAGAGCAACATCTCACTAGAGCACTAGCAAATGAAGCAGGTATTTTTTTCTCATATGCCATGATACTGAATAAGAAAGGAATCAGACGTACCTGGGGTCGGATAATTTGGTCTGGAGGTAACTATAAAAGGAAGAAGGTTAAATCAGACATGGATATAATTTAGAGGCAGGAATCAAGAGTAAGAACAAGTATATATATATATATATATATATATATATGTACATATATAGACATACATCTCATATCATTCATATTCACAGAATTTGAGATTTTGCAGGGATTCTACAAGGAATCTAGACCAAAGGCTACATGCACAGAATCTATGCTAATATAGCCAACAAATGGTTTTCCAATGTGTCCTTGAAGCCTTTCTAAGAAAGCCACAGAAGGATTGCTCATTTAAAAGGGAGGGTGGCTATCACTGGGCTATACTGGCAGATTGTCTGGCCAGATAAAATTGACTACTCTTACCCACATGACAGTGAAGACTGAGTACAGAGCCCACCTTATCCAAGAACCAGTGCCAGCAAGGGTCAATTGAGAGGCACATGTAAGACATGAGAAACAGGAAACTCAAATTCTGGTCTCTATTCAGTCAGTAAAAAGCTGGTTGAAACTCAGCAAATAAGAGAGTTGGAAAACAGATCCTTCCCTGATCTTTCAAGCTCTTACTTACTATGATTTTTAGATCATGAAACAAAGGACCATCAGAGATGATCAAATGTAAGACTTTATGCAAGATATTATGAAAATGTTAAATCATTATAACTTCATGTGTACATATAAATTTGGACAGTGTCAGATATGACCATTATTAATGTTATAATAGATAACCCTGGAAATAATTAATGGTCTACTTCTGAGAATATTTTGCTGAAGATCCAGACTTCCAACACAAGATCTCCTAAAGTTATCTGACTTCAGGATCTAGACTGTTTTGTAAAGATAAAGCTGACATTGTTTCTGACAAGATCATTCCCATTCTGACAGATTGACAATTTAGCTTTAAGTTGATCGTTGCCAGGAGGGAAAGAGGACAGTCAGGAGGACTACTCCTAAATGCTACATTTTTTTTCCTAGGGAAGGAGATCAATAAGAAGATGCCCTCCATTCAGGTATAGACATACATATGAGAATGTCAGATATTCCCACAGACTTCAAAATCTTGAGTCTGGTGTTTTTGCATGGCCCACAATGCCTCATATTTCATCATTCACAGCTGAACTGTTTTGGGTCAAGAAAGTGATGCCAGGATATCTACTAATTGTTCCAATTCTTGAATGTTTACTATTGTGCTGTGACTCCGAAACTGTCATACATAAGATTGAGTTTAAAATCCTCTTACAAAAAAGTCCCTCACCAAAGACCTGGAGGATGGAACATGTAATCTCAGTGCAACTTTCCTACTCTTCAAATATTCATTATTCCTAGAATATGGAAATGCCATCTGGCTTAAAACTGTACATACGAATTATTGTGAATGTGAGTAGCTGAATACTAATTCATGTGGGATAAACAAGATCATCATTCAGATGTTAATTACATTTCTATAGAAATGTTTTCCTTTCATTTATGGAGGAATAAATTTCCTTCCATTCATATCTCTCTTGGTTGTCTTTTCCTTCATTTCTTTCTTCCCTAACTTCATTGATTTATTCTATCTCCCCTTATTCCATCCTTTCCTTTCCTCTCTCCTTCCCTCACTTTCATTTTTCTTTATCCATTCTTCTTCTTCCTCCTTGTACCCTTTATCCCCATTCCAATAACTCTTTTTTCTAGGCTCAAAAGGCATATATTTTAAACTTATAGTCACACACCAGAGGGAAGTAATGAATGTTAGAAGGGTTGTGGCAGAATTGGCACATTAATACATTGCTAGTGGAGTTGTAAATTGATCCAGCCAATCTAGAAGGCAATTTAGAACTATGCCCAAAGGATGCTACAACACTGCCTGCCTTAAAAAAACAAACAAACAAAAAAAAACCTTACCTTCTGTCTTGGAGTCAATGCTGTGTATTGTCTCCAAGGCAGAAGAGTGGTAAGGACTAGGCAATGGGGGTCAAGTCACTTGCCCAGGGTCACACATCTGGGAAGTGTCTGAGTTCAGATTTGAACCTAGGACCTTCTTTCTCTAGGCCTGGCTCTCAATCCACTGAGCTACCCAGCTGCCCCCAATGTCTGCCCTTTGATCCAGCCATAGCACTGCTGGCTTTGAACCCTAAAGAGATCATGAGTAAAAAGATTTATACCAAAATATTTGTAGCTGAGCACTTTGTGGTGGCAAAAAAAAAATAGAAATCAGGGAATCCCCTTCAATTGGGGAATGACTGAACAAATTACGGTGTCTACTAGTAATGGAATACTATTGTGCTCAAAGGAATAATGAACTGGAAAAATTCCATGCGAACTGGAATGACCTCCAGGAATTGATGCAGAGTGAGAGGAGCTGATCCAGGAGAACATTGTACACAGAGACGAATACACTGTGGTACAATGGAATGTAATGGACTTCTCTCTAGAAGCAGTGCAATGATTAAGGACAATTTGGAGGGACTTATGAGAAAGAAAACTACCTACCATCAGAGGAAGGACTGTGGGAACAGAAAAACAAAAGAAAAACAACTGCTCAATGACACGGGCCAATGGGGATTTGATTGGGGATACAGACTTTAAATTATCACCATAGTGCCAATATTAATGATAAAAAAAATTGGTCTTGAGCAATGACACATAGAAAATTCAGAGGAATTGGGTGTTGGCTACTAGAGGGGGATTATGGCAGGGCAGGGAAAGAACATGAATCCTGTAAACATGGAAAATATTCTAAATTAATTAATTAACATTTCTAACAATAAAGAACTTATAGTCACAGATATCAGTACACTGAGAGAAGCATCATCTCATTATGGCACTAATGAAATAAGTTTCTTTTAATTTAAAAAAGTAATGATATTGAATAAGAAAGAAATCAGACTTACTGTTGGTTGGTAGATTTGTTGTACTGGCTTCAACAAGAGAGAAAAGGACAAATGGGAATACATTTTAGAAACAAGTTCTAGGTGAGAACAAAAAGTTTATACTCCCAAACCACTAAAAAACTATTAAGGCATATACATAACAGAAATCACAAAGGATCAAAAGCAAATTCACACAATCATAGCATTGAAGATCTGGAAAGAACCCAGAAGCCAACTGGACTACCACATACATTGATGGAATCATGATTACAATAAACTTAGCTCAGGGTTGTTCAGCCTCTTTTTGAAATCCTTAAGTTTTCACTTTTCTGTTTCCCTTTTTATGCTTCTCCAGAGTTCTGGATTGGGTCATCAAATTTCCATTTAAGTTCTGTTTTCTTTTTAGTTAGGAATACCTGGAAGTCTTCCATTTCATAAAATAGAACACTTTTCTGCTGGGGAGTCATGCTCAGTTTCACTGAGTATAGGATTCTTGGTTGTAGTGTAGCCTTCTCTGGTGCTGGAGGTGGGTCTAGCTGTCATTACGCTCTTCAGTGGGCACTTCCAGCATGTGGACCAGCTGGAATCTAGTGGGGAGTCGCAGAGCAGTTTTTCCAACTGAATTCTGCTCCCCCTACTTTATCTTTCCCTGTTGATCTCCTCCCCACTCTGGCCATTCATTATCTCTGGCCATGTGGAAGTGGGGAGGGCTGGCATTAGGCTGCTCCCTTGCTCTGCCATGACTTCAGACTGAACATAAGGCTGCTCCAGGCTCTCGAGTTCCCTTCCCAGAGATCTCAGCGTCTTGGGCTGTTTCTTGTCTGCTGTTTGTTGCCTCAGTAACGCTGGCCTACTGTGGGCTCTACCAACTCCCCACAATGTGGCCCTCACTGGTCTACTCTCCCCTCTCAGCCCAGGGTGACTTGTCCCTCCAGCTTTCCTTTGTCTACAAGCACTTGATGTCCTCTTTTTTTGTATTTGGAGACTTTGGGTGAGCAAAGCATCCATTATCCCACCATCTTAGCTCTGAACATGCATCTCTCCCCACTCTCAAGTCCAGTAAGGCCAAATGAGGGGTCTAGAACTAAGAGCTAAGGGCCTTTTACAGAAAAAGCAAGAAATCCATTTTCATTCCCAGCTCTTTGCTCCCTACCAGCAAGAAGATCTTTGGCTTCTCCCTTAACATGTCTGGGAATCACTTTCCTCATCTACAGTGTGTATAAGGTGGCTTAGAGGTCCTTGAATGATCCTTGGAGCTCTTGTCTTCCTTGAATCTAGATCAGGAAACTGGGTTTAATTAAAAAAGTGGTTTTGTTTTTTTTTTTCTGAGCAATCAGGTCATTATGTTTGGAAATTGTGCCACCAGGGCAAAGGACCATACCTGTTTCTTTCAACTGAAAGGGAAGGAAGGGTATTTTCCAAAGAGAGCTCCCTATAGAGCACATATACATAATCTCTATCTGATAAAGGTTTTTGATGTCCATAGTGCTTTACCTTGATCAGATTTAAAGGAATATTCCCTCCCTTGAGAAGGAAAAAGAAACTGGATTCTGAACTGTTGGAGGGAAACCTGGCACCTCACGTTCCTTTGAAATTTTCAAAGAATTACCAAGGGATGTATGTGTTAGGATGACAGGATAATACATTTATAGCTAAAAGATGTATTAAAAGCTATCTAGTCTGTCCTTTTCCCTGGGCCTAAGAGGAAAGTGGTCCAGCAGGATGAGGTAACTTGCTGAGGTCCCACAAATGAGACAGAGTCACTGTTTTCAGCTGAGTCTCTGACTCCAAAACTAGGGCTCTGTCTTGCCATCTCTACCCTTTCTCTGAGCACTCTTTATCTTGAACAACATGGTATTACCAATAGTGAAGGAGAAGCGAATAAACTGCTTTGGAAAGATAACTCAAGTTCTTTCCTGAAGTCTAGGGCTCACTGATCCCCAGTCCTCTTTGACTATGGTGAACTTGTGGGCATTTCTGAGGAGGAAAAACTCTCAATGTGCTCAAGAGAAGACTCTCAGTCAGCAGGAAATTGTTCCCCTGGCAGGATCCACTCTAGAAAAGGAGAAACACATGTTTCCCAGGGACAATACCTGAGCAGATGACACTGGCATCTTCAGAATGCTGACAGTTGTGGGAGAGCCACCCATTATGGGGGCAGTTCCACAGGTAGGATTCATATCCAGAACACCGCACATTGTCCATGACAATTCTGCCACTGCCCTGACCAAATCGAGCATTTCCTGGAGCAGACACAGCATATCCACAACCCAGCTGTCTGCAGACAACGTTGGCATCATTCAAATCCCAGTCATCATCACAGACAGTGCCCCAGGATCCTTGGTACAACACTTCAACTCGCCCTTGGCATCTGTCCATTCCATTCACCAGTGACAAAGACAGACTAGAATCTGGTACAGGGGAAGAAGAAAAGCATTTCCATTTCAGTACCTTTCCTCAGGAATTAAGTCTAACAATCCTTAGGAACTTTTCCAAACCTCAAAAGGACATTTCTAAGGTGGGAAATTTGCTTTAGTAATGTCTCAGTTCCAGAGTAGCACAAGGAAAATCATTCCCGAATAAGAGTAATTAAACCACTCAAATAAAATTTTCAACCTCTCTGTGGCATCCAGGAATGCCAATATGTATTTTTTTGTGGTTAGAGAAGCAGCAGGCTATTCATAATCCAAGATTTATTTTATGTTTGAATTTGGACTCTGACTGTGATTTTGATTTTCCTCACTCTGATACACTACTGTGCTCATGGAACATTTTAGTGACAGCAATATAACGTCCACCACACACATAGACACTAAAGAATAGTCCGATCTTTTTAGTCTCTCCACACATTATTGAAATTACAAGAATATTTTATATATGTAATATATAAATCTATCTATTTTTACATAGAGATAATGGAATGGGTAAAGCAAGAGGAGAAAAGTAAGGAAAGAATAAAAAAGAAAGAGAGAGAGAGCAAACACAGGGACGAATGGAAGGAAGGAAAAGATCTAGAGGAAAAAAATTTCCTACATAAAAAGATAGGAAAATTATTTGTGGAAATATACTTAACATCTGGATGTTGATCCTGTTTCTCCTACATAAATTATTATTGAATTGTTCACATCCAAATGCTTGTGTATAGTTTCATCCTAGATGGCATTTACTCGCTCTAGGAAAAATGAGTATTTGGAAAGTAGGAACTTTACATAAAAATTATTGATTCCACACTCAATCTCTTTGGCCAAGATCACCTTTCTAAGATATTTCAAACTTCATCATGTGCTCCATTGGTTCTGATTCCCAGCACAGTTGTTTATGAGGAATTAGAAAAAAAAAAACAGTAATTGATAAATGTCCTAGTGGTCACATTCTGGACCCAAAAAAGTATGAATAATGGAACAGGTGGCATTTGGGCTATGTAAACAATGCTATGGTCAAGATTTTGAGATCCAAATAAATCTCCTACATTCTCATATGATTGTCTAAAATTACACATATGGCATTGAGACAGTCCTTCAGATGACCTCCTCTATTGCTAGAGAAAAAAATAAATGTGATGCTTATGAACCATCCTCTTGCCTCTGCACTTTCCCTAAAGTTAATTTTTCAATAAGTCAGGGTGAGAATAAACTTGTAAGAAATAAATGTTTCCTTTTTACAAAACAGTCCATATCCTACAGTGGCAACCATAGGTGTCCTTATGGCATGAGTCTCCAGCAAAATATTCTTAGAAATAAAGGTCATCAATCATTTCCAGTGTGATTGATTATAAAATTAATAATGGTAATATTTAATATGAAATATATACATGAAGATAAATTGATTTTAAGATGGCATAGCATTTTGCATATAATATCACATTTGATCTTTACAATAAACATTTAGTGTTGGTGCTCTTAATAGCCCCATTCTAGAAATGAGAAAACTGAGGTCAAGAAAAATTAAGTGACTTAACCTAGGTCATGTAGCTTATAAATGTCTAAGGCAGAATTCCAATTCATAGTCTTCCTGATGTCAAGTCTACCAGTCTATTTAGTTGGCTACCTGATGATGGTATGTTATATTAAGGGGCAAAAATAAGTAAACATGGTGTCCCAGAAGACTTAGTGTTAACCTATTAAGATTTAAAAATACACCAAGACTTTTTGGGGACACACTGTATTCATTAGGAGTTTTGAAGGTCTAGCCCCTCACAAATCAGGGAATCTGATGTAAAGGGAAATGTTTTTGACTCAAGATTTCCCATTGGATTAACTGCACATTGAGAGGGTATTACTTATTCACACCTCTAAACATGATTTGAGCACAGGGAAAATTGCATCCATATTCTCTTCTCTGTGCACCCCGATACTCCTAAAAAAAGGGGTCAGTACTCTCACTGTTGATTCAAAGAATAAAAATCACCTCAGCTTAGATGGTCAGCCACAGAACTTCTATATTTTTTCATGATGAAACAATAGATGTAAGACCCTGCATTTTAGAAATTCTACATTCGAAAGCTATCAATTCTGCACATCAGAAAGTCTTTCAAAAGGGAGATGATTCTACATATGAAGTGAAAGGGTCAAACTAGCTGGTCGTTGAACTTGACACCAAACTGGGCATCCCCTCATGTATTCTCATGAACTATTCTTTCTGACAGTTATTTGCTCCCTCTTCGTGTGTCTCTGCCTTTCAGAATACTTGACTTTTATCAAGGTTCATCTCAAGTGCTGTATCTATCTTAAAGTCTTTCTTCATCTATGTGCCCTTTAATTCTCTATGCCTCCATTTATCTTATATTATTCTTATGTGCATACATCATGATCTGACCCAATTTTATATGCAAATCAGCAGTGACAAGTATATGTCTTGAATATTCTATGTATATAACAAATAAATGAGGTGAAAATGAATTGAACTGATCCGCATTGAAATTTAAAGATGCTCATATATTTCAATCAATCCTTTTTCTGTCTAAATTCATAAGATAGCCACAAAAAGGAAATGGTAAAATAACAAGCATTACCTGTTCCATATATTGATGTGTGCAAAGGTGATGGAGTGGTTGGATATGTTGTTCCTAGAAGAGAAAAATTCTAATTAAATCTCACCTCAAGATTAAATCCTTTTCCCTCAACTTGATTCCTCTTTTCCTTACTAACTACCACAAATATGGGCTTTGGAAGCACTTCTTTAGATTGTCTTTAAGGAAAAGATCATGTTATCATACTCTCTGGGGCTGTTCGTTTTAATGAGATGATTGAACAAGATGCAAATGAACTTGAAATGAAGTCAAAATAAGGTCAGAATAGAACAGTGGAAAGGGTACCAAGAGCCCAAAGAGCTATCCCAACTATATCAGATATTCAACTCCTCTGTTGGATTCAAAGATGTCATATACTTTCTCTGATTAGATCAACAGATTTTTAGTAAATCAATTTTAAAATTTCCTGATTCACCCTATATGAGATACTTGAGGAGTTTGGTATGCTTTTGATTTCTAACACATCTAGGTTTTCCTTCCTTTGCCTACATGGGACTTTAGTGGCAATAACTTTATCTCCAGAATATAATCAGACACTAAGCTGATTCTTTCTCATGGTTATACCTTTCTCAGTCTCCCTACAAAAGTATAGATAGTATCAAAAAGTCAGAAAAAGATATATATGCTCAATCTACAAAAGAATAGAGAAGAAAATAAAAGGGGAAAAAAGAAGAAGGAAGGAACAATAAAGTTAAAGTAAATGAAAAATGAGGAAAGCAAAGAAAGAAATAAGGAGAGAGAAAAGAATGAATGATAGCAGAGAGGAAAGAAAAGTGGAGAAAAGTAATAAAGGAAGGGTAGAATTCTGTGTTTCAAATAATATAGAAAAAGTTTCCTATTTGAGAGCTGATTTGAACCATCCTACTTCTCTTACAAAAAAAATGGCATTGACTTGCTCCCTTCTAGAATGATTCCTGAATGTGGTTTCAGAAGGCATCTGACTTCTCTAGAGTCAATAAGAATTGGAAGGTAGAAAAATTGCATTGAGGATTTCTAGGACTATATCTCCTTGGCCAGGGTCAACCATAACAAGATGGTTCTATCTCATTCTATGACAGATTCTGGAATATAAAAGAAGTGGCAGACACTGAGACATTGAAAAAGAGATTTATGAATATTTAAGCACTCATTTTCTAGATCCCCAAAATTTCACCTCAATGTGATGAAGTATTAAGCCCTATAACATTTTGTCACATATAAGAATTTTGTAGATCCTTAAGGGATCCTTCCTATCCCAGTGTTGACATCACAATTCATCTACACATTTGACAGTGATAAGCAGGGTCTTTATCCCATTTGCCACATGAGTACAAAAACTTTTGGAAATAGGATTCTTATGTGATAGCCATTCCTATAGAGAAAAAAAAAGATGCTTATGAAACCTTCTTTTTGGCTGTCCTCATTTCTCCAGGTTTTATTCCTTGGACTATTTGTGAAAGGTGAAAATTAGAAGGGGTTATTGTCTGTCTCATTTAGAGGTCTGTCTCTCGTTTTATGGACCTAGAAATAAGAACTGAATAGCTCAGAGTTTCTCTTTTGTCAGGAATGATTGTGGGAAAGTCAAAGCCTTTGGTTTTAACTGAGAGAGAGAAATATTGAACTTTTGAATACGTGAGCTTCTTCACTTAGAGAGAGAAAAGAAGTTTGGGTTATTACATTAAATACAGAATAGATTTAGGGAATTGAATATAAAATGCAAAATCAATATTTGAATTTCTTAATGTTTTGAATGTATATTTTAATTTGATAGTATTATGTTACATTTGGATAATGTGAAGTTTATGGTAGATGAAGATTTTTTTTATGAAGATTTCCCACTAGTTGTGTCAGTGACACAAATAGACATGATGCCCAATTTTTCATGATAAATCCTCCAGAGTTACAAAACTAAATTACAAAATGTCAGTTTGCTGAGACCTTAGAAGCCACTAAATGCTCCTATAATTTCTATAAGACTCCCCTTTAAAAGGAGTCATATGGTCTCTCTTTGAAGATCTCAAGTAAAGTTGAGTATACTACTTTCCACATCAGAAAAGACCTTTCCATTGAAACTTGACTGTTTTTAGTTCCTCTGTTTCTATCAAAATATCCTTAGAAACATATGTTAATATCCTAAATTAAACCCTAATATTGACTATGTGATGTGTGTACGTGTGCAGTAGCATATATGTACACACATAAAACATATAGAACAATATATCTATTTTCATATTTCATAATTTTTAGTACTTGTTGAAGGATTCTTTCCTCAAATCACCAAGAGAAGACTAGGAAAAAAATGTGAATTCAAGATGGATTATGGAATAGCAGATATTTGAGAGTGAACATCTAATTCAACTTTCTAACCTATCCTGACTCATGGTCATAAATTAATCAGAGGATCCATGGGGTAAACTGTGACAGCTATCCATAGCTCTCTGCCTGTACACTCGGACAATGCTCACAAAACAAAGGAATCAATGCCTTCCTTGTTTATTTAAGAAATAAAGAATTCTTGCAAAACCTCTGTAAGTTTCCAAATCCAAAGATGTGGATGTGGTAATAGGAAGTCTTTCAAATCTAAGGCAATCACAAATAGGAAACAGTTCTAAAGCCTTGCCCCAAATAGAGAGACCTAAATGGATAACTTTAGATATTCCTTGGACTTGAAATGAAATGCTTCTTGAACTTGTGCCTACATACTGTTCCACAAGCAAGCTATTACCTATGCTTGGAATGCAAATGATCCTCACAATCTGCCTTCCAGAATGCTAGTCGTCAGGCTTCAGGTCAGCTGCCACCACCCTGATTTCACTATGGATCCTTCTCATCCATTAGTTTTTATTTTGTTTTGGGTATGTAAAATATAACCCCTCTAGGGCAGAAAGAGTGTAGTTCTTTTGTCTTTGTATATCCCCAGAATCAAGCACAAATTCTTGTATGTAAAGAAGAGCTTAATAAATATACAATATACTAAATTTAATTGAAATGGATTTTTCCCCTTCTGAGCAAAAAAAAAAAAAAGTGCCATGCTTCTGTTTTGAAATTCCTGTGTTAATCTCATGCTAACAAATTGATACAGAGGAATGGTTATATAAAATGCATTACTTTTTCCATTGGATGTTATTTCTGTGGTTCCATGAGGTGTGGGTTCAATTGTTACTGCCAAAAGAAAAAAATTAATTTAGTTTCATGTCTCAATTAGAGGGAACCTCATTAAACCCACCCACAAAATTGTTAATTCTCATATTAGAATGAAAGAGTTCGCTTTCAAAAGCCTTTTTTTAAGTCAAAAGAATTTATTAGAAAATATTATGCCCTACATAATTTAAGATAGTATTGTTTTAGCAGGCGGCACCCCAACCTTAGGCTACAAACACAGACCCTTGGGCAGCCACTGTGCTCCTGACATAATGCCTATTTACAGAAGAAATTGAGGAAGATAGCAAATTTAAGTGGTTTCTTGATTTTCAGTTAGTGGCAGAGCTACTGTAGTTAAAACTCACATTTCCTTAACACTAAGTGCAACATTTCTTCCACTTTTTTGTATTTTCTTTAAAATAATTTTATTTGGACAACGATGCAAGTAATATCTACATTTCACTTATAAAGAAACTAAAGCCCGAACAAATCAATTGGCTCATTACCGGGTTACTCTGCTATGAAAAGTCAGGACTCAAAATCTGCTTTCTGACTCCAAGACTGATGTTCTGAAAGTCTCCTTCCCATGACTATGTTATTGATGTTGCATGGGATTGGGTTGATATCTCAGAGGCTATCACTATTACTAGCAATTGCAACTAAATCTAAAGCAAACTGTTAACCTATTGATCATGTATCTACATCATTTTGTTTTTATATTATCCATATTTTATTGATATTTAAATTACCTATATCATATGTCTATATATTTCTATATGTACAATATATTTTTAATGATCAAAATTGTCCCTGAGGCAAAAATGAAAGGAACATATAGAAATTATCAGAGGATGATAATAAAGCAAGTTTTAAATATTATATTATTATAAGCCCTATAATAATTTTGTGTATTTTATACAAATACAATCACACCAAAATGGTAAGAGGACATCATCAAGGCTCAAAATAAAATTTTCCTTCTAATATTGACACTTGAAGAGCTGAGAAAACAAATGGTAGAATACAGTGTCTGTGAAATGATGCTGTTTCTTCTCTCTCCAACCCTGCCATGTACTAGTGCATGTAGGAAAAACAACAACAAAAAAACAAACACTGTGGTAGACTTTCAGTCCTGAAAACTGAGATGACAAAATAGAATGTTCCTGTCCATCAGTAACGAGGGCCCCATTCAAAATGGTAAGGTCACATATTCACTTGCCCAGAAATAAGACTTAAAGAAAATGGTTCAGGAGTAGTTTCTGCATTAATTTCTGGGGAGAAAAAGCAAAAATGGTTTAGGAAAGAGATTGCAATACATAAAATTCTGAACCTAGAGGTACTTGCAAACTTGGAAGACCCATCTTTCTAAGGTCTGGCTGAGAGCAAATAAATTTCTTAGAGGAGGAGTTAACTTTTTTCATGTCTTGAACCCCATTGGTAATCTAGGTATTATATGATAGATAAAATATTGATCCTGGAGTAATGAAGACCAGAATTCAAATCTAGAATCAAATATTTACTGGATGTGTGCCTTTGGGCAATTCATTTAACTTCTGTTTGCCTCAATTTTCTCCTTCGTAAAATGAAGATAATAATAGTACCTACCTCCAAGGATTGTTGTAAGAATAAAATGAGAGGATATTTGTAAAGCACTTTGTAAGCCTTAAAGTACTAAACATGCTATTATTTTTATCAGAATGTTTTAAATGCATAAAAATCACATATATAGGAATCTAAAGCAAATCAATTATTATTGTTGTTCTGTCATTTTTTTAGTCATGTTCCAGTTTTTGTGACCCTATTTTGGGTTTTCTTGGCAAAGATACTGGAGTAGTTTGCCATTTCCTTCTCCAACTCATTTTATAGAAGAGGAAACTGAGGCAAAGAGTTAAGTGACCTACCAAAGGTCACACAGCTAATATATCTCTAAGGTCAGATTTGAAGTCAGGAAGATGAACTTTCCTGACTCCAGGCTTGGGGTTTTATCCACTCTTTACTACTTACCAGCCCACAATACAGATACCAAAGTGCTTAAAACAAACAAACAAAAAACTCACAATTTCCAGATTTAAAATTCCTGTCTATGGGACTAAGCTTTCTGTAAGTGAGTTTACACACAAAGGACACAATAAAAGTTACTTATCAGTGGCTAAAACAATAAAAGGACCATTAAGCATACATCATAGGTCACAGAAATAGAATATCATGAAATTTCAAAACTTACAAACTAGGCTAAGCAGTTTGCTTGTAACACGTTGATTGAAACAATCCTTTGTCTACACATGATTTTCTAAAAATTGAAATTAAACCTGTAAAGTCAAAATTGAGAAAGAACATGGAACAATAGAAAGCAAGATGTCCTTTCAGTCAGGAAGACCTGGTTCAAGTTCCACCTCTCCCACATAATAGCTGTGTGACCTTGAGCAAGTTCCACCTTACCTGTGCCCTGGGCAACCCTCCAAGACTATAATTTGCAGGCTACAAATTGGCTTGGCTTGTTAGAGCTAGAAGCTCCTATAAATTCTCTTTTGCAGTGAAATCACTTCAAAATTAAATAGGAAAAGGAATTTTTTGTTAGCTTTTTAGCAGGCATTTTCAAAATTAAAAGTGCCCAAAGTAAAGCCCAATGAAGAACGAGTACTGCCACTAACAAATGTGCCAGCAAATTAGTCTTGCAACCATCAGAAGGAGGAAGTATTAAGCCTAGCTTTGGACATAACTTCAAGCTCTTGGCATGTTCTGAGTTCACCAGCTGGAATTCACTTGGAGGGTTATGGAGCACTCATTATTCCTGCAGGCAGCAGCAGGAAAGAAAACTGTATTATATTCATTGAGGAAGCCAGGATGCCAGTTAACAAAATCAGACTTCTCAGGCTTTGTACGAAAATCTAAAAATCTATAGAGGTTACTTTAACAGAGACAATGCAAAAGGAAACATTTTTTGCATTTTTCATATAGGAAACACATCTAGGAACAAAACATTAAGATATATGAGACTCATCTTTAAGTGGGGCATTTTTATTATTAAAAATAGTATTATTGTTGCTCAGTCACTTTTGGTCTTATCCAACTTGTTGTGACCCCATTTGGGGTTTTCTTGGCAAAGATACTGGAATGGTTTGCCACTTCCTTCTCCAGCTCATTTGATAGATGAGGAAACTGAGGCCAACAGAGTTAAGTGACTTGGACTGACTGACATAGCTAGTAAGTGTCTGAGGTTAGATTCGAACTTGAGAAGATAAGTTCCTGACCCCAGTCCAGCATTCCATCTACTAGCCACCAAAATAGTAGAGGAAGTCAATTTACTGAGGGGTCATTCAGTGTAAAGAATCATGTTGGGCTAATTTTATGGCAAAATGGAACTTTAGATATCATCATATGTACTGTTCTTTGTAAGCCTCAAAGGGCTGTATAATTGTTAGCTATTATTATTTGAAAATGAAGAAACCAAGACCTAGAAAAACTACTGTCCTTCCATGTTGTAAGAGAACTTTCATCATCATAAAATCCTTGAGAAGAAAATGTTTCAGCATTACTTCTCATTTTTTCTACCACGTTGATAACCTATAAAGAAAACATGAAGTATGCACCTAAGAATAAAATATAAAGAGGAACCTCTCAGTAAAGTCTAAGAATTTCACTGAATCAGCCCCGTCAGGAATTTTGCCAATGAAAAAAGAAACTATTTGCAGAAATAAAATACCCGAGAGAGAGCAAATAACTCCAGCATCTTCACCGTGGCCACAGTTGTGGTTATAGAACCCTCGGTGAGGGCAATTGGACAGGTAGGACTCTGTCCCAGAGCAGTTCACATCATCCAGAAGAATGTTTCCTGAGCCTTGGTCAAAATAGGCACCTCCTAGGGCTGACACTGCATGGCCACAGTTCAGCTGCCTACAGACAACGTCAGCATCTTTTGTGTCCCAGTCGTCATCACAAACAGTACCCCAGTATCCTTGGTAAAGAATCTCAACTCGTCCCTCACACCTGTTCTTTCCATTCACTAGTAGCAGAGGTAAACCTGCATTGGACATAGATGGGAAGGAAACTGACTCAGCTTCAATTGTTGCAGTTGAGTTTTAAGGGAACATCTTGTTCCAATGACCAAACATTTATTAAGTACCTACTGTGTACCAGGCATTGTGCTAAGTGTTGGGACAATGAAAACTATATTTTCTACTAGAAGTTTTCCCCCTGTCTGCCTTGATATAAGAGATGTATTTAATTTGTTTTTCAGTTACTCACTCCCCTTTTAGTGATTTTTTAAATTTATAATGTTGTAGCTATGATGTAAACTGTTCTCTTGATTTGGCTTATTTTACTTTGGATGGTTTCTTGAATAATGAGTAGGGAATTTGCTTTGGAGTCAGGAAGATTTGGGTTTAAATCCTGATTAGGGCACTTGCTAGTTGTGTGACTGACCCTGGACTAGTCATGAAACTTCTATGGAGATTAGCAGTTTTCTATCCCTAGAGTTTGGCACAGTGCCTGGCACATAATAGGTGCTTAATAAATATTTGTTGATTGTTTGATTGCAGCAAGTTGGTCCTGCAATCAGGAAGATGAGTTCAAAACTGACTCTAAATATGATCCCCAAAGTCATAATTTCTTATTGCATAATAATATTCCATTACATTCATATTCCATAGTTTTGTTTCCCCTGGCCCAGGCATTTGACAATTAATGGGCACTCCCTTTTTTCCTAGTTCTATGTTGCCACAATGAGATTTGCTATGACTATTTGGGGACGTGATAATTTGTGCATTTACTTCCTTGTGGCATATTCCATAAATTGGGATCACTAGATCAAATGGTACAGAGAATCTAGTCTCTCTTTTGCATCTATCCAAACTGAACTCCTGAAGAGTTGGACCATTTAATACCTCCATCAATAGTATATCAAATGTACCAATCTTCTCCCAATCTTTTCAACTTTGACTATTACCATGTTGTCATCTTTTCCAATTCCAAGGTATGTGATATAATTTCCAGTGGTATTAATTTCCATTCCGTTTACTATTATGACTTGGATCATTTCATAGGATTTAATTTTTCTTTTGAAAAGTGCTCATATTCTTTGGCCATTTATTTGGAAAAGGTTTCCTTTATTTAAGCCTGCTAATCATAGTCACAGTTCTGGAGCAGGAAAGAACCTTAATGATCATTGAGTCCAACCTTCTTATTTTAACAGATAAGGTAATTGAGGTAAATATTTAGTGTTTAAGTTGAGAATGAAAAAATTAAAACTCAAGATTTGGGGGAGGGAAGCAAAGGATTACTTTTTTTAGAGAGAATAATCTCCCCCACTCCCCCTCCAGCTTTACCTCTTGTACAAAATCATACTTCCACAAAGTCTAATGAAACAAAAGTCCACCTTTAACATAAAAAGTTGTAAATGAATGCAGCATTTAAAAAGGTTTACCATTTGTATTGATGAAAGTTGCCGAAACAAACAAACAAAAAGATTATCTTAGTTTATATTAAGAGTTGGGGGGGGTTGTACCTAAAAGTTTTCTAGGACATCATAGTTCTGGAGCAGGAAAAGACCTTGTAGATCATATAGAGTGCAAACTTCTCTTTTTACAGATGAGGTCATTGAGGTACACTAATGTTTAAGTCAAGAATGAAAAAATTAAAATTCAAGATTGGGTCATGGGGAAGCAAAAGATTCTTTAGAGAAAATAATCTTCTCTACTACCACCCCAGATTTATCTTTTGTGCAAAATTAGACTTCCACAAAACCTAATGAAGTGGAAGTCCACATTTACTATTTGACAAGTTGTACATGAAAACACATTTTTAAAAAAGACTTAACCACTTGTGCTTCTGGTAGTTTCTGAAAGGGAACAAAAAACCCTTATTTAGTTTATATTCAATTTTTTAGGTACCTAAAATTCTTCCTAGACACATCCATGAGCTTCTTGTGAGAAGAGAACTGTCTAAGAACCACATTTTAGTGTTCTCCAGAATTCGAATACAACTCCTATTTTTTCATCATCTAAAATGTTACTCTAAAGTCCACCTCCCATTTAAATGTATGTCTTCATGATTGCAAAATCCAGTGCTCTATCCACTATATCATATGGCCTTTCATATTTCTTTATCATTCATGTCTACCATCATCCTCAGAACTTCTAGTGAGAAGCTGGGAAGGCAGTGAAAATGATGCACTTGAAAAAAACACAGTAATTATTGAAACACTGCAGATTAAATAACTGCCTGAGGCAATATGATATAACAGAAATATTATAAGTCTTGGAATCTGAAGTCCTAAGTTTGAATCCCAATTCTATTACTTTCTAGTCATGTTGCCTCTTCTCTAAAATCAGTTAGGAAACACAAGTCCAAATTTTAGTTTTGAGATTAAGTCACTGACCTTGGGTGAGTTTCTGAGTTTCTAGCTCTGTAAAATGGTAATAAGAATGCTTCTGTGGCCCATAGCATAGGGTTTTTTGCAAGATAAGTGCTTTGTAAACTTTATAAACTTCGTAAATATGAGGGTTTTGTTCAACTTTATTCTTTTTAATCTTTTGATCAACATCAAGGTTTCTCATAATTAGAGAGTGAAGGGGATTGGGGGAAAAGTTGAAGATGGAGCAACCAGCAGGCCATATTAGGTAGTAGAGAATTGAGAGTCGAGTTTATTGAGTTGAGGTGAGTATAGGAGTTATGAAGTAGATGAGCCATAATAGTGGGGGAAATATGCTGGGCTAAGAATGAGAAGATTTTGGTCTGAATGTTCCCTGCTCTTTACTTCCTGGGTAACTGGGTAAATTGTTTTACGTTTATGGTGAAAATTTAACTCACTTTAACCTATCTGTAATTGTTCCCATTTTGCTGGTGAGTAAACTGTCTGAAACTACTGCCTATACATGTAGCATCCCTGAATTTAAGTAAACTGTCTCTAGGCTGTGTTCCTGATCCACAAGGTATCTCTGAAGAAAACAGCAGGAACCAATATTTCTAATATTCTAGCTATTTAGGGACAGCCTTCCTTAGATGGTTCTGTTCTATGCCTGACCCTGACATGATACTCATGACCAGAGACAGAAAGGAAGTACCAGAGGACACTCCGATATACTTCCTTCACTACCTCCTGAACTCATTTCCAGGAATAGAAAGTAGAAAAGAAGCCATTTCTGATTCAGCTCCAATTGTACTTATTCAGTAAGTATATGGTAGAGAAGCTAATGCTTCCTCATTTTCTTCATCTGTAGAATGGAAATAATAACAGAATCTACTCCCCAGAGTTGTTGTGAGGATCAAATAAGATAACATGAGTAATGTTCTTTGTGAATTGAAACACAATATAAATGCTAGTTAGTAAAATATTGGTTTGAGGCGAAGGAGATTTTGGCTATACATTTCAGCAAGTAAATCGTATAGCTGGGAAATTATGTTATTTCTGGAAAGTAAAATGATAGAGTTGATTAATTTAATTTTCCTTCAGTTAATTAATTAAGTCTTTTCCAAGGACTCTTCAACAAATTCAGTGTTCCCTCCATGATCTTACTCTTGCCTTTACAGATCCAGCAGGTGTACCTCTGAAGAGAAAGGAATAGTCAATGAAAAATTACAGGAAGGTCTTTACCCAAGGAGACCCATTCTAATCTTCAAATACAATCAAACTAATGTGCAATTTACCACCATGTAGCTTTAGCAACAAGTACTACCAAACCACCGAATACAATGGAGTTTAGAATGACTTACCTGTGGTGAAATCCACTGTATTTGTCCTGGAATCAGTCGTGACCGCTGTTGTTCCCAAAATGAAAAACAATGAAAGTTAAATGAGATCGATTCTAAACTTTTATTTCATTAGGAAATACCTACTAAAGCTGAAAATAAAAGTTTACTGAAAAGTTGAGTTCAAAGAAATTCAACAAGTTAAATTGCAGTTCAGATGTACTACAAGAGCTGCCTATTTACAAAAATATCACAAATTTGAAAAAAAAAAAAACAAAGGATCCTTAGTTCTCATGAAAAGCTTTTTCAATTTCTAAAACGTTTCTAGACATATATTTCAGTTTCTTGTGACAAGAGGGCTGATAACCACATAGTAGGGTTCTTTAGTATCTGAATTCAACTCCATATTTTTTTTCAGTATGTGATCTTGAAAGCATAACCCTTTCACACCAGTACAGCAGCTCAGTAAAAACACCAAAGGGATGTTGTGCAGAAAGACTGATTGGTTGTGATGGTGCCCTGATATGAGATGGAAAGAAGACGGGGAAAGCAAAA
The DNA here is from genome assembly GCF_027887165.1 of Monodelphis domestica. NCBI lineage: Eukaryota > Metazoa > Chordata > Mammalia > Didelphimorphia > Didelphidae > Monodelphis > Monodelphis domestica. The sequence continues at coordinate 89,717,929 of NC_077227.1, forward strand.
TGAATATAATTAGGTTTTTAATAGTGTTCTTCTGTCTTTAGATCACTATCTTTTCTCATCCCTACTCTCCAGACTGAACCCTCACTTAACACAAAAAGGGACTTTCTGATTGCTTAATAACATATTTCCCAGGATCTTTTCTAAAGGGCAAAAACAAAAGAGTTCTGAACTAACTGAGTCTGTTTTTCTCAGCATATATCAGAAATAAATACCAGAGGCTTCTGGAAAGAAAGGTCTACAACTGTTAGACGTAGCTAAAAAGAAGGCTTAGTCTGGGATCTGCATCTCTACCCAGTAGTATTTTTCTGAATGGAATCACCTTTAGAAATAAATGCAATCTAGATCTGTAGGCCAAGGAGATTTTTTTAAAAGCAAAGGACCTATTGGTATAAAAATATTTGTTGCAGCTCTTTTGTGGTGATAAAGAGTTGGCATTTGAGATGTTGCTCATTAATTGGAAAATGGTTGAACATATGGTAGCATATAATTTTGATGGAATACCATTGTGCTCTCAGAAATGGTGAGCAGAATGTTGTCAGAAAAATCTGAGATTACACGAACGGATGCAAAGTACAAAGAGAAGATCCAGAAGAACATTATGCATAGTAACAGCAATATATTTGATGAATAATTATGAATGACCTAGTTATTCTCAGCAATGCTGTGATCCAAGACAACCCCAGAGATTCATAATGAAAAATGTCATCCACCCTCTGAGAAAGAATTGATGCAGTCTGAACGCAGACTGAAATATTTCCTTCTTCTTCTCCTCCACTCTGTAACTCAACACTAACCAGAAAAAAAAAATTTTTTAAAAAGATTCTATATTCCCTTATTTGTTCAATTGCTTGAAAGTCAACAATAAGTCATAGAGGTTGCATATGATATAGTAGATCTGAGACTGTAGTCTTTTTACATTCATAAACTACCATTCCCTAAATTGTGGATATGACTATAGAAAGCTTTCTAAGTCTTTACTATCATAGATGAGATTGGAGGCCTTGTTCCTCATATGAGTAACAGACTGTAATACTTGCCAATCTGTGTACTTGACACTCTAACTCCCTACTTTGGAAATTCACCCCAGTTAACTCTCATGTCTAGAATGCGCTCCCTCTACCCCACAGGATCCTTGATTTCCCTCAAGGCTCTGCTTACTCACTTGCCATCTCCTTTAGAAAGTATTTTTGGATACCCCAGATTAATTTTCTCTCCCTCAATTTATTTTCTATTCTTCTCACTTGTGTATTCAGAGGCAGCCAAGGGGCACAGAGCATTGGTCCCAGAATCAGAAAGGCTTGAGTTCAAACCTGACCTCAGATACTTACTAGCTATGTATGCTGGGCAAGTCATTTTATCTATTTTATGCCTCCATTTCTTTAACTATAAAATGGAGATAACCTGCTCCCCAAGGTTGTTGTGAGGACAAAAGGAGACATTATTTGCAAAGTATTTTGCAAACTTTAAAAATCTATATAAATCCTAGCTATTGTCATCATCACCATCAGCATTATATGTTGCATTCTCCTAGCAAAATAGAAGTTCTTGAGTGCATGATTACTTTTATTTTGTTTTTGTCTTTGAATTCTAGTACCTGATGGAGTGACTTGTCCATAAGGAGCACTGAATAAAAAAGCATATTGAATTAAACCAAATTAAACCTTTGATAAATTAAAAAGACCCTTTAATATCTGTTCAAATGACTCATTTATCTAACACAAAAGCAAAATGATGCAAAAAGGTGCCAGATACTGTGATCATAGCACAAAAAAATTAGTTGTTTTATAAAACAGTGCATCAGTGGTGACCCCCAGAATTTTGGAAGTTATTTCTAGAAGAAAATATTTTAATTTAGTCTCATCTTGGAATTAGATGATATCTCTCCCCCATACCCAACATAACTATGAATATTCTTATTAACACAAAAGTGGTCATCAGAGGAAGGGGAGAATGATAGAGGGACAGAATATTGACTGAAACCCTAGTTAAGGAGAATTGCAAAGTAAGGTACTGGGATAGTAATATAGTGAAAAAAGGGGAAAAAACTGAGTGGCACAATAAGAATGATGAGCCTTAAGTCAGGAAGATGAGTTTCATATACAGCCTCAGACTCTCTCTGTCAATATGAACCTGTGTAAGCCATTTAACTTCTGTCTCTCAGTTTCCTCAACTGTAAATAGGAATAATAAGTGAATCAATACAAAAACCTACATCCTAATGCCAAGTTCTATAATCCATTCAAAATACCACACAGCCACTCAATTGTGATGAAAGAAAAATTCTTTAACAGGCATCACTAGAGTAGCCAAAAAAGAAAGCCTTATACTATTAAACTGCACTGGGAGAATCAAGATTGACCATGAATCCAAGAATGAGTAATTCAGCTGAATTTCTTTTTTCAGTGCTTCTGTTGATGACAGATAGGGCTTGGAGCCAAAAGTTCCAGCCCTTCTATTAGCTAATGATAGATAGTTCCCATAAAATCCTTCAGGTCAATAAATACCTAGGTCAATTTACTTTAATCTTGGAAAGCAAGAAGTTATGATGCTTATTCTTCATTATCAATTAGATTTGCTGGTCTTACATTTTCAAGATTAGAAAGTTAAATATTTCACTTCTTTTCACTCAACCTCCTCAAGACTACTGTCAATTCCAATAGAGAGCAAGTCCAAGGACAGTGGGGTTTTAAAACCCTTTTCAGAGTTTCATGAGGAAGTTCTGACTATAATTGAGGAGAGTAAGGGACAGCTAGGTGGCTATGTGGATTGAAAGTCAGGCCCAGAAACAAGAGGTCCTAGGTTCAATATGGCTTCAGACTCTTTCTAGCTGTGACTGTAGGCAAGTATTGATTCCAAGATGAAAGTTAAGAGTTTAAATTTGAGAGAGAGAGAGAGAGAGAGAGAGAGAGAGAGAGAGAGAGAGAGAGAGAGAGAGAGAGAGAGAGAGAGAGAGTTTGGTCTTTGCAAGGTTTGCCTTCTAGAGAAACACCACTAAAGCAGAGTTAATAAATCACCAGTGCATTGCCTAATGGTGCTGAAGATGTATATGCAGTAGGGAGAATAAAAACCGATGACAAAAAAAGATGGAAACTCTGCTTTCACCTATCACTCAACCCATCAGCCAGAACACCTGACTTTTAACTGCACAATAATCTATACATGAGTCACACACACTAGTGATGCTCATTATCACTCAGTCTTTGTGAGAGTAAAAGGTAGGGGAGATTATTGGCTTTTAGCATCTTAATGAAATTACCAGGTGAAACATAACCTCTAGAACCTCTGATCTTTTCCCTCTAGATGAAGATAACCAACAATGATTATTGACTTTCATAAAAACACAGGGTTTTGAAATACATGAATCACACACACACACACGCACAATTTAAAACATTGTGCACATTTAATGACTAAGCATTTGCTCAGTTAGCAGCCCTATGAAAAATGTCTTGGAAAGAATCACAGAATCCAGTTTACTAGCCAGGTTTGCCCCTGGCTCAGCAGAGATGTGGCCATCTATTCCATCTGATACTCAGGTTTGATTAAGAAGCTAGCTTCAGGCCATCTGGCAAAGGCTGTGGTAGGCACAAGGGGAGCTTCCTGATTCCTTTTTCTATTTTCAAACCACTTAGCTATGTGTGTACTCCAATTATGAAGTATTTTTAAGAGAGACATAACTGCAGGCAGAATTCAAGTTACAAGTCTTTAAGAAACATTAAATTATCAAGAGAATCTGCCCTGCCCATTCTCATATCATGGAGATTACATTGAATCAAACATTCTAAATCCTTTTCATTTGAGCCACGAATGCAAAAAGCACAAGGAGAAACATTATATCCTTCAATCAGCTGCTCTACAAGTTTATAACAACTATGTTGTTTTCCAAACCAATCTTTTGACAATTAGTTAATGGAACCAATGGCATCCCAATTAATCTCCTCTAGTTCTGATTGCTCTTTTCATCTATTCCTGTTTTCTCCAAGGGAGGAAATAGTCTGACATCCAATTCATCAAACAAAAACTTATTCAAAGTCTGCTATGTGCACTTTGTAAACAATCATGACCAAGTTCTACCAGCTGCCTTCATTTGTAGCAAAATTACTTCTGAAATGAAGAGTCTAGGACCGAAGTCTAAAACATTAAAACTTAACTCGATAAGTCTTTGGAGGAATAATACATAATATGATAATCAGTAACAATACCTGCAAATAGAAGTTGGCAACATAACAGCCATAACCCCAGGAACATGGAGTTGCCCATTTTGCTGTGTCCCTGTCAATCTCAATAAAGACTTTGAAATTTATATGCTCCCAGGTATGAAGAGGCGGGCTCTCAGGCATAGTCCCTTCTCTTGATGCAATAAATCTATTAAAAGGAAGTAAGAGAGTTAACTCACATGCAATTTGGTAATCTGTGGGAAAAGAATAGGTGTGTCTGATTGATTGCCCCCTGAAAGATTTGGCAAGGCTCCAATTGCAGAAGCACTTTGAAATCAATAATATAATTTGCCACTTCCTTCTCTGCCATCCAACATGAAGACTGCTAAAGACTTCTGGGACATATAGAAACCTACATTTACCAATGAAATCTATACTCCAAGACAATCCACACAAAGCAGGATGTGGGCTACTCTGCAAATAGTGAAGAGGGAGCCAAGGGGAAAATAATATCTCAGGGCTCATTTGCCCTAAGGAATATTCCCTTCATGGCTCCATGAATGCCTCCCAGTGACCTGGAGGGTGGGTCATGATGGTAGTTGGTATAATGGCAAAAAGGAAAGGTTGACTATGTACTACATTGTGACTTCAAAACAGTCCTTATTTTCGATGCAAAACAAAGACTAGGAAATGGCAAACTGCTCAAGTATCTTTGCCAAGAGAATTCCAAATGGAGTCACAAAGAATCAGATATGACTAAAACAGCTGAACAACAAAATTTACATGTATATTCTATCAAGGTAGGAGAATGGCTCACTGACCTTCACCATGCATTACTAATGAGAAATTAAAGACAGCTAGTTGATTTGTAATAATAATAGCCATCACTTAAAGGTCTGCAAAATACTTTACAAATGTCTCATTTTATCTTCACAACAATCCTAGGAAGTAGGTGCAATTATTATTTTAACTTTACAGATGAGGAAACTGAGGCAGAGAGATGTTAAGTGACTTGGCTAGGGTCACAATCCAATAAATATCTGAAACAAAATTTGTACTAGAGTTTTCCTGTTTTTAAGTTGAATACTTTTTTCCACTGGGCTATCAGTGTCCTTTATAAAGACAGCAACTTCAAGTCTGGAGGGTTTCCCACATTTATAGCACTTACTTTTGGTCTCCAATTCCTCTTTTTACTTGCAAAAGCAAAGACCTATTCCCTGACTTTTTAATAGATTTTCCCCCATTCTCCTATGGTCACCCTCAGAATTTGTCCCTTCTGGGATTTATCAAGAGAGAATGTGTATGGAAAGAATAGCTCACTACATGGTGGAAAGTATAATAGTGAATACTATTCTTTATCCCATTAGAAGCAGGTTTAAAAATTGTGGGTCACAGCTCAATAAATGTAGAAACTTCCTCATAATTCAGAAAAAAACTATCCAGACTGACTAGTCTTTCCTCATTCCAATCCATATCTCATAGTTATTCCTAAATCACAGGTCTAACCATTTTACTCCCCTGATCAAAGACTTTTCACAGCCCCCTACCTCCTTTCCTCTGCCTATGAACAGATTCCCTACCATATCTTGTTAAAAGTCCAGATAAAATTCCATTTCCTCCAAGAATCTTTTATTGATTTTCTTCAACTAAAAGCAATCCTATACTGAAATATCTCATCCCCTTCTGCTTGCCCTCTTCTATACAGTTACTTCCACCTAATTTGTATCATAACTATATAATTTAAAATTAAAGCCTAACTTTTAACACCCATATTCCTCTGATGGAGGCTACAAGTCAAGGTACACTATAATCCTTGAAGAACCTTACTTATTGCAAGTCAATCAAAGGACAATGGAGAGGTGGTGGGTGAAACCTGCCACAGGTTATTGTCTATGATTTGTGCACAAAACAAAAGAAGCTTAATGTTGCCACTAAGAGATGTAGGATGAGAAAAAGAGGTGGTTCAATCTCATAGACATAATAGGTTGACAACAGATGAGTAACCCATATGCCATCTTCATGTCTATGAAATACTTAGAAACCGAGAACACCCCCTTTGCATGATTAATAGGAGATGGACTAGCATTTCACAGAATAAGAAGTAGTATATAGGTTGTAATCTCTTCACTTGTAGGAAGTGCTAGAGATAATCAATCCTTTGTGTATTCAATTGATAGCCTCTACTATATCAAGTTCCTTCAGAAAAAATAATTATGCTATTTTCTTATTTTTTCTCATGTTTAGTGTAACATGTTCAAGTTACTAATAAGAAACTACTAGAAAATGGAAATAATATTATAGGAGGGGACCACTAGCAGTCATATATGATCCCTAGATCTGAGAAATAGGCCCTTATATAGAAGGGGTCAAAGCCAATAGCCAATCCTGAATGAATCTAGGGACAGTACTTTCAAATGGCTTAACATACTATTAAAACATGCTATTTTACAATATACAAGATTATACTAATATACAATATACTATTCCCTTCATTTTACAGATAGGGGAACTGAGACTAAAAGAGATGAAGTAATTTATACAGGATCACTTATAAATGCTTAGTAACAGAACCAGCATTGGATTAAATCTGTAATCATTGTTTAACATGCTTGACCCTCTAAACCCCTTTTTTTGGCTTATGAACTTTTGTGCTCAACTAATCAAGAATTCACTTTTAGAGATAAAGGATTGACAAGGAATGAATGGTTTAGTTCTTGGAGACCAGTTATCCATTCCTTGAATCATACCCATAAGGAAGTCCCTTTAGGCTCTGAACTTCCTCTACTCCTTTGAAGGCTGTGGGAAGTCTCTGAAATGACTAACTTTGATCTGGAGCCCTAGAGAAGCAAATACATGGAAGTCAGCTCCAAGGACTTGGGGTCATTTGAACTTTTGAGAATAAGGATCCGAGAGATCGCAGAGGAGATATTATGGGAGGGTTGAGATAATGATTAACTGTATATCAGGTGGAGCTGATAACATGGAAAGCTACATTCTGGATTAAACAACAGTAAGAAAGAACAAGAAATAAAAGGAAATCATTTCTCCAAATCCCTCCTACCAAGCTTTTACCCAGAAAAAAAATCTCATCTCTTAGGCTAATTCATACTAGAATTTCTCTTTTTTCTTCATTTTGTCCTACAATATTATTTGTAACATACATTTAGCAATGAGCACCACTTTGTTTCTATATTTCCTCTTATGTCCTTGTTCTCTTTCTCCAAGTGGTCTGTAAATCCCTCAGAGGTCATCATCACTGTGTCTAATATCTCCATAGATTCCCATTATTTAGCATGGTGTCCTAAAAGCTCTTAGTAGAAAACTACAGAACAATAGAACTTTAAGGTTAAAAAGAATATTAGTGATCCTGTAGGTATATTCCTCTCTTAAATGGAAGAGAAATTGGGGTCCCAGGAAGAGTAATTGCTTGCCAAATATCATGTATCCATGGGAGTAAGGAAATGATCAATAACTGATGATGATAATTATGATGATGCTGATGATTTTTTAAATGGTCCACTTGTCCAGGTTGAAAAAGGATCATCAAAATGCAAGAAATAGATTGTAAACTGAAGAATTTCCCCAGGTTTCCTAAGGTGACACTCACATTGTCTATATTAGCTCCTATTCACTCTACTAATAACTACAGGTTACAGAATCACAGTATTTCAGACTGTAGTTCAATCCACATATGAAAAGCAATTACCTCTCTCCCAAACACAAACACACAGCATGTCCAATAAATACTTATCTGGCCTTTCCTTAAAGAACTCCAATGAGGAAGAATCTCCCTCCTTCTTATTGTAACCCATACCACTGGGAGAGAATTTTGATGATTGGTATTTTGCCTTTGATCAGTGTATTTTGTCTCCTTACCACTTCTTTCCATTGCTTCTTCTTTTGCTCCCTGAAGTTCAGCAGAGTAAATATATCCCATCAACCAGAAAACAATGCACAGCTCTCATGTTCTCCTGTAAGTTTTCTCTTCTCCAATCTACTCCTGCTCAAAACCTTCAAACAATCTAATTCTCATTTGCCAAGATCTCAGGAAGGTAACTATTTGATGTTTAGATTGTATCTATTCCAGTACTATTCCACAGCAACACTGAAATAAATGACTTGTATTTAGTGCCCTCAAACTCATTTTCTTTGTATTTTTTCTAATCACTCACCCCTTACTTTAGTAGTTCAGTGTCTTATGCTTCCTCTCAACTCTTTCCTATCAAAACAATTTCTGAATAGAGGAGCAGACAAACCCATTCACATTATAGTATAAATGAAGGAGTTTTAAGCACAAGTTTTCAGATACAGGAGAATCAATCATTGTGTTGGGATCAATCATTGTGTTGGGATTTCAATAGTATTCATTAACAAGGACATCATCAATGACAAAACAAAGTGTAATAGTATTCATTGTCACCCCTAGTTGAAGTATTAGTTCTGGCATTGAGCATGTGTCCATATACGAGATGTAAATTAGCCTATTAATAATACTCTTATTGATGATTTATATAGTCATGCCTAGTCACAGACATGAGCTTGGCTTTTAAAAAGGAACAAAGACACAGAAAGGGAGACAGAGAAATCAACAGACAGAAAGAGACAAAGAAACACACAGAGAGAGGGCAACAGAGAGAGAAAGAGACAGAGATAGAGATGAGACAAAAAACAAAAATATGAGAGACAGAAAAAGCTAGAAAGAGACTGGGAAAGACTGAAAGACAGAGACAGAAATAAAGAGTCTAAGAAAGACAGAGAAATAGTCAGAGAGGCAGAGATAGACACAGAGAGAATGAGCGACAGAAAGAGAAAGACAGAGAGAGGCAGAGGAGGAAGCAGGGATAGAGACAGAGGTGGACAGAGAAAGAGAGACAGAGAGACAGAGAGAGACTGAGATAGAGAGAGAAAAAAGAGGCCAAAGGAGAGGACAAGAGCTTCTAGACAAGGGAGAAAGGAGAGTGGATCTACCCACTGGAGAAGATTTGCCTGGGCATCTCCACAGCCCTTCTGGGAATTTCTGTCACCCCAGGAGATTAAAGGACCATACATCCACAGAGGGGAAAGTGATCAGAAGAAGTGGAGCCAACTCATTTATTAGACAGGCCAGGAAATTCAGAAAACAAGTCTTCTGAATCAAATGGTAGTGTTTTAGGACCAATCCAGAAATCAAAGCAGCAGCCATTGTCACATCCCAAATATGGAAGAACCAATCTTTCCATGTCTATGATTAGAGAAAAGGGATCAACTCTCAATCCCAAGCAATTTTTTTTTTCTGACAGAGGACCTGCAATTCTAGAGCAGAACTATGAGTCTAGAAGTTTATATAGATCTTTGGGGAGAGTAGGCCACTGGAAAGAGGAGATTTGTTTTCACGTTCATTACCTTGGGTACCAAGTACTTTGTGTTTTATGGGCTTTATATTTTGAAGGGAGTATGGTGTAATAAGAACTAACTTCATATAGCAAGTTATGTGACTTTAAACAAATCTCTCAGTCCTAGTTACTTCATCTGCCAAATAGGGATAATAGTAACACTTATCTCACAGGGTTGTTATGAAAATCAAACAAATTGATAAGAAACTTTTCTATATAAGTGTTCACTATAATTATTATTGTTTTTTATTGTGTTAAATAGAGTATTCTGTGTTTGAGATAGTTCATCTGAGTGCTTACATGACAGCAAAGGATCCTTTTTATTTTTTCTGTAGAGATAGAAATAGCCTATACTATGATACTGTCAAGGACAATTCTGAGAGGAATGGAGAGGAGTCAAAGTCTGATATTCCCCAAGAAACCTTAGGTGGGATCACAAATAAAAAAGAATATTCCCAAGGTTGAAACTGATCTTCATAAGTTTCATACATGCATATTGGACCAAAAGGTACATAGGGATATATTTAGATATAACAGGGGAGAAAACCTCAGAGTAAAAATATTAAACTACATTGATGGAACCTTAGGCACAAACAAACCAAATTTGGGAGCTATTTGAATAAATAACACTAGGGTCTTCTCTATTACCCAGATAGCAACCTTTTTCTACCTGTGCAAGAAGCCAGACCTGGAATCATACCCTAGTGTTTTAGAATCATAAAACCTCAAAAAGAAAATGACCTTGAAGGTAATCTAGTTCAATCCCCTATCCCCTATCCAAAGCAGGAATCCTATCTATAACATTTCTGCTGTGGGGTCATCCTTTCTCTATTAGAGCATATTGAGTGACTAGGAATTCCCTATTTCATTAAGCCTTTTATTGTTAGACAATTCTAGTTAGTTATGGAAAAGTCTCTCTTGAGAGTAAAATAAATTCTTCTCTATAACTTTCACCTATTGGCCCTCATTCTGCTCTGAAGAGGCACATAAAATAAATCTAATCATTCTTCTATGGAACAATCCTTTAGATATTTGAATACAGTAATCATGTCCTGGGTAGTGAAGGGAACACAGTGTATAGAGTCTAGTCCTGGAATCTGGAAAGCCTGAATTCAAATCTGGCCTCAGACAGTAGTTGTGTGACTGAGAGCAAGTGATTTAACCATGTTTTCCTCAGCTTCCTCAACTTGTAAAAAGAACTGGAAAAGGACCAAGAAAATCCCAAACTGGATCATGAAAAGTAGGACTCATTGAAAAAGAACTAAACAGTAAGATCAAGTTCTTCTAACTCTTCTCCAAGTTATACACAATTCCCTCAAGTCATAGCAGTGACAATCTTTACCTTTTCACAGTGAGGTTCTCATAACTGTTCTAACTCTGGAAGAGTAGGAACAAACCATGCTTTCATTTGTTTGTTCTTATTTCTTATTTCTATTGACAGTCTAAGAACCCAGTGGATGTTTGTTGAATAGCTTTATTGAACTGCTGCCTTAGATAGCATTCATTTGACCCCTAAAAGCTCCCATAAGTTAAAATCTTAGTAATGTTTGAAACTCAATTATATATAAAAGAAGAAAGCACATCAAGAAATTCACAAGCAATAGGCCAAATACTGAACAGGAATCAGAATTTCAACAATATTTCAATCTTTACCAAGATTTTAGACCCAGGCCAACTTAGTTTCTACCAAGGTTCTTGACCCAAGACAACTTTGGTTTCCACAACCCACAGTCACCATCTTGCCTTTGTCTTTTCTTTTCACTCTTTAACTTCTAGGCTCTTAATACATTTTGTTCAATTAGGTAAACTCTGACAGGGAAGATAATATAAAAATATACATATAAAGGAGTGTGTTTGTTTAAACCAGGAGAAAAGTCTCAAAGGAAAAGAATGGAAATACAGTGGTAGAACTTCAGGTACAAATGAGTCATGTTAGAGAACTATTCTTCCAGAACAGAATAATTTAAAGTCCAAATAAAATATTCTACCCAAATATTCTTTTTCAAAAGCTGGAATCCTTTTCGGCAAGCTCTTGCTCCAGAGTTTATGGCATTCATTCAGTAGACAGCAGAAGTCAAGTGTAACGTGATGAACAAGGAATATGTCACTGAATGTCATTTCTTTCAGCCTGTAGCCTGAAATCTCAGGTCACAGTGAGTTTAGGGAAAGCCTTCAGGTCAGTTGATCTTTTCATCAAAATCAACCCATTGATCCCACAGTCAAGCCAGCCAATTATGCCTTTGTCTCAGGTTTGACTTGTGGTGTTGCAAATCACAACAAATACCATGATTTTAAGGAAATAGAACAAATAAAGGTTTTTAAATACACACAAGCTCAATGAAAGGTATTTCACATTCAGCCAAAATGTAAGTGCAAGAAAATAAAAACACCTCCCAAAATTGCCTAGGCTAAAGAGCAACCTAGATAATATCCTCAATCTAGCTATAAAGAAGTCCTTATACTCAGCCAGTGAAGAATTAAACCAAGATAGATTGGAAACCACAAGCTCAGAGTACAATACTCAAACCAGTTTCTTGAGTAAAACATATATTGTCCTATGCTTTCCTCTTCCTGGTTACAACAGATAACACAAAAGATTTGAGGGCAAGTAGCCAACCTTAGTATACAACTCTACACCTAGGGACGCATGAGTTTGCAGTTAAATGGAAATTTCAAATTGATTTGACCTAAAAATGACCCTTTGGGAACTTCTTCAATGTCCACCTCTTTGGTGGATATCCTCAGTCATAACCATCTGCAATTAATGGAACACCAGTTATGTCTGCACTAGATCAGGCACTGTTCCAAGGGTCTATTTCAGCAGGTTAATCAGGGAGTGGTACAACCTTACCGTACCTGGAAACTCTCCCAAGTTATAGCACAGCTTGGCACTTACCTTGGCCTCTTTTGTAGATCTTGTCAATGACCCTTGGGTTGATGCCAGAATCAAAATTCTTTCCTGATGACAAAGTGTTTAACTGAGATTTTTAAAACTCTTTCTCATGCATTTTGAAGGAACACATACAATATTCTATCCTTCCAATGGAATTATTTCCCTATAAAAATAGATATTTCCACTACTAATACTAAAAATGATAATAGTTTCCATTTGCATAGTGCTTTTTATTGCAAAATTCTCCATATATTCTCATTTTGTCAAGTCTCAAAGCAATTCTAGATAATAGACAATATAAAAATTATTCCTATTTCAAAGGTGTCAGGAATGAAGTTCTGAAAGATTAAGTAATCTGCTAAATGTAATCATAAGAACTGGGATTCAAACCCAAGTTGTCTGACTCCAAATCCACCATTCTTTCAAATTTGCTTGCCCAGTTATATCCTGTTAGGGGAAGCTAATGCTGTGAATAGAATATTGAACAGGGAGTCAAGAAGGCTTGAGTTCTAACATGGTCTCAAATTCTCATTAATTATGCAACTTTATGCTATAAGAAATGATAAACAAACTGATTTCAGGGAAAGCTGTAGAGATCTGCAGGAACTGAAGCAGAGTAAAATAAGCAGAACTGGGAGAACATTGTACACAGGAATAGCAATATTGGACAATGATTATCTATGAAAACTTGTTTACTCTCAGCAATGCAATGATCTGGGCTAATCCAGAAAGATTTATGACAGGGAATGCTATGCACCTCCAGAGAAAGAACTGTTGGAGTTGTCTTTCACATTAGTATATTTGTGGTTTTATTTTGGAGTTTTGGTTTTGTGTGAGTTTTCTCTTACAACAATGAGCAGTATGGAAATGTGTTTTGCATGAAAACAAAAGTAATTTTTATTTTAAATTATGCAACTTTAGATGAGCCACTGAATAGCTGCCTACCTCAGTTTTCCCAACTTTAAAGTGGGGATAATAGAATCTATTTCACAGGGTTGTTGTGAGGATCAAATGAATACAGTGCTGGATACACAGTAGACATCCAATGAACATTTTTGGATTTATTGAGCTAGTCTTTTACCTTTTTGGTTATCAGGGCTTACCTGCTTCCACAGCAAATTTTTGCATCACCTTTGCCTTTTAGACTCTTAGTATCCTACAAGACTCAGCTAAAATGTAATCTCTTGCACAAGGGCTTTCTTGGTCTCCTAGATATTAATACCCTGATCCATCCTAATAATTACGTATGTATATGTTATCTGACTGATTATAATTTAAGTTCCTCAAGGTCAGGAACTTTCACTTTTGTCTTTGAATCTCCAGCACCTAGAACAGTACCTGAAACAAAGTAGGAGTTAAATAAATGCTAAATAATTAATTACTTACATGGATGTATATTCAAGTGTTTTTTAATACTGGATCGATAACTTGATCTGTGCAGAGCTTTTTAAAGCTGTTAAATTTGAGAATGCTAAGACTGAAAGCAATCTGAGTAATCACCCCATTTACTATCCTCATTTTATGGAAAAAGGAGCAAAGTCATCAGGAAAAGGGAAGCAACTTGCCTAAGATTAATTACTGGCAGAGCCAAAGCTAAGATTCAAATTTATTGGCACAAGCCCATGCTGTTTCACCACGTTTCTTAGCTAGATAATCAATATAGCATGCCGCAATTATTTAATAAAGTGTTTCTGTTTTGTGGTTAGGAAGAAAGCTGTTAAGTCTACATCATGGGAATTGGTATAGAGATAAGATAAGAAGTCAATTAGGTAGTCATTTCTCAAAGTCATTGGCTTAATTGAGTGACAAATTCCCTCATGCCTACCATTATCCTCCATCTTAGGTGCAGTGGTATGCATGTGTTTGGGCCTGAGAAAGCAATGAAGTTTGGTGTCAGAGACTGCATTTGAATTCATTAGTGTCACATAAGCAAAGTTGCTTAAAAGATACTGGTTCTGAGTAGTTCGAGTTACCTCCAATTACCGAGATGCAAGAATATACTAAAGGAATCTGAGGGCACATACAAATTCAGGGTAAGAAAAATCATACCCACTTTTTGTTTCCACTGATGACACTAGTTAGCTTTACCATCATTCAGCATCAGGCCAGATAGCTATGGTTTTAATTTGGATAGGGAAAGAACGTCTCAGTCACATGCTCCTGTCAATCACTCTGACTTATGAATTACTCAGTTTGTTGGCAAAAATGTCCTTTCCCTATCACAATAGCCAACCACTGAGAGAAAGCATTATTGGTGGAAGGTTCTGGGTTGGTTCTCTTACTCCCTTCCATTAATATAACACACACAAAAAAAGTTTTGAGCAATGTCTGAGGACAGCAGGTGAGATTCAATGTCAGAATCATCTTTGACTCTCCCCTCCCCTGAACATACACACATCCAATGTGTTTCCAAGTCATATTGACTATACTATAATGATGTTTCTCGAGTTTGTTTTGTCCTTTTCCACCCTTAACTCATATTTCTTCATTATCTTTTTTACTTTTCTTCCTAATTAGTCTGATTATTCTTCTATCCACTTGCTTAACAATATTGCATAAAATTTAATGTACAGCTCTTGCTGTATGCATGTCACTCTTTAGTAAAAAACAACACTTTAGTGGCTGCCAACTAGTTTAGTTGGCCTGGCAATTAAGACTCCAATTTATCTTTCTATACTTATCTCTCTGTACTCTTTTTTAAACCTTCCACTCATGTAATTCTAGGCTGCTCACCATTCCTAAGTCATATCTCCAGGCTTTCCTGTATCATTGCCCCTGGTCATACCATTTCCTTTTCCCAAAAATATATATTTCCTCTTTTCTCTCCCCCCTTCTTCACCTGTCAAAATCTTATCCATCCATTGAGCAATTCCAATGGCACCATGTGTGCAAAGCTTTCCTTAATCCTTCAAATTCAAACTTAATTCCCACTTCTTGTGAAGTTCCACAGCATTCTATCCACAGCTTTCCTATGGCATTTGTCATATATGGCTGCTGTAAGTGTGATTTCTGATGGTGCTTTTTCTCCCCTACTGGACAATGAACTCCTAAAGGGCAAGGCTATCATCTTATTTGTATTGTGAGAGCTTTCTCTGTGCATAGCAGAGACTCAATAAATGTGGATTGGATTAATTACTCAACTAATTGATAAATTTCAGAACTCTACTCTCAATGGCACAGAGGTGCTTTTTTTTAAAGGTAGACCTTTTCTTAGGATCACAGCCAATGTCAGTGAGATATTCACATTGAATTTCCTCATTATGCTGCCAATCCAGGGTTGTTCAATTTGCCTCTAACATTCTAACATGTTTTTCTTCATTTATTAGTCATTCATGATGAGTTATTCTTCCCATTGTTAGCTCTTGGTCTTATTGAAAAATACTCTTCCTGTTCAAAATGCATCAGTCTGCCATCTTTGTTCTCAAGATATTCTTCCCACCTCACACGAACAACAGATTTCTTTATCATTAATCTTCCTTACCTTCACTGAAGGGCCCTCTTCCTCATCCACATATAATCTTAATATAAGTCCTGTTGGCTTTGAGTCCACACTTGATCTCACAATTGTTGTTTATAAGTTACTTTTGTGAATTATTGTCACTGGAGAGATTGTGCCAAGTTAAGGGAATCAACATTACTCCACACTCTCGTATTAATCTAACTCCACAGTATTCTTGGCAATAATGAGGAGAATAATAGAATCATCCCAAGACAATTCTTTCTCAGTTCTCCCTGTTTTCCCACTTTATTTTTCTTCATCTTCAGGAGGTGAGCAAGGCTTCATGTCTTTCCTAACTTCCACCATTACTGGCTTAATTTTTGACTCTTTAGGCTGTAAATTTGGAAGTTTCCTTTCAGTACTAGACCAGAAATTGTTATATTCCAGTGTGTAAGAAGCACCCAACATATATGTGTGCTATCAAGGGATCTTAAGGCTAGAAGAGACACTCAATTTAAAGGGTCACTCATAGCCCCAACTCCTGCCTGCTGGATGGAATGGAGTTAAATCTTGTTCAAATGGATGGAAATCTACCTGATTTTTTAAACTGTTTAAAGAAGATTATTCTTCTCTTAGTAACCAGTCATGAAACAACTGTTATTTATGAGATAATAAATGCACTTCTCCCCAAATGAAGAAGATACCTTTCCCATACTGGGTTTATGTTGAGACCACACAGTGCTTCTACTCCTAGAAACTGAACTTTAAGGGCTTAGGAAAACTGGGTCAGAGGTATCAAGGGACCTGATATCATTTCATTCTTACTTCCTGGTCAGTGTCTCCCTTATTTGTTTATCTGCCCTAATCCTGAAATAAATACACACACATACACATACTTCAAAGCATACACAAAATACAGAACTTAAAAAAATCTGAGAAATTAATGAAGTCACTTAAACCCTTATTAAATCATTTTTAAAAGTCATGCTGGTGAAAGGATTCAAGGCTCACTAAGCATTTTTTCTTTGTAATAAATTGATGAGAAATGTAATAGCATACATATTACTGGCTTTAGTATACAAATGAAGGGAAAGATGGGTACAAGTTAGAAAAGGACACATTTCAACTTGATGTCATGACAGCTTTCCTAACAGAAATAGAATTGGGCTAGCTCAGGTGATGAAGCACTTCATTAAAAGTCTTCAAGCACAAGCTGGATAACCATTTAGGGATATATTAGAGTAGGAATTCCTTCCTAATGTGAGTAGAACTGGTACTGAGGTCTCTTCCCAACTTCCATAATCCTAGTGATTCTATGATAGTAACTCTTAGAAAGTCTAGCTGACACGCAAATGTTTACACAAATATTTAAGTGTCAGAGATAGGAGAAGAACCCTGGTGTCCTGACTCTAAATCCTGAACTATTTTCATTATGCCCAGCTTTATTTTTAAACCTATTTATAGTTTTGGCCAAGACCACAAGTTGGATTAATCAAATCCCTACTTCCTGAAGCCTATTACAGACAAAAATATCCTATTTTCTCAAGAGTGTCTCATGATGGGGAGGGTGCTCCTGGTTTTACTAAGCTTGTGCTAATGAAATGCAAACTCTTTTAAACCCTACAAAGTTGGAAAGATTTCCAAGACATGTCCAATGCCAGAACACTATGATTATTGTTCTAAGATCAGCGTGGCTAAATTCAGAGATGTTCCTCAAAAGAAAGTTTGTCAATTAGGTTGTGATTCTTCCCCCCATTGGCCACAACAATTAAAAAAGATGACCTACTAAATTTTAAATGGAAAACAATCTGTATTGGTGGAGAAACTAGTCACAATGTTAAAAATCACATATTTTCAAAAAATATTTATTTTTGTAATAAATTTTCCTTGTTAAAATATCAAAAGCTACCTCTGAATGCACATATAGCATTAACTGCAGAGCTTACAAGTCATCTTGTCTATTGCACTAATAATAATTATAGACTATATTAATATCTCTCCTTTAATCTCATCATGCTGAAGCTTTTTTATTTTTAAAAATTAATCTGTTATTATATTTCATTTTATATAATCATCATAATTATCCATAGTATCCTTCCTTCCCTCAGAGATCCATCCCATGTGATAAACAGTATTTTGAAAGACAAAAGAGGGGAAAAATTAATGTAACATCAATAAATATCCACTTTGTGAATTTAAGAACTACAGTCATCACCTTTCCACACTTTACTGTCATCAAGCTCAAGGGTTTTTTTTTTGTTTTTATTATTTTGTTATTGTTTTGTACAGTATCATGATCATAATTTCCCTCGGGACTCTTCTCACCCTCAAAGAGTCATCCTATATACTAAGTAATGTTTTAAAAAGAAACATATAACATCAATATATTGGGAAAAGTTCAAAAATATGGGCAATGTCCAATGCTTGTGTACCATCACATGTGCAAAGAAGGGGAATGGGTGTGCTTCTCATTTCTCTTCTTTTAATTCATTTTTGTTCTCTATAATTTTGCAACGTCTACTTTTTAAAAACCTTTACCTTCTGTCATAGCATAAGTTCCAAGACAGAAGAGAAGCATGGGCTAGGCAACTGGAGTTAAGTGACTTACCAGGGTCACATAGCTAGGAAGTATCTGAGATCAGATTTGAATCCAGGTCCTCCTGATTCCAGACCTGGCTCTCTATATACTGAGTCACTTAGCTGCCCAACAACATTCACTTTTGATAATTTTGAATTTTATTGTTCATTTACATTGCTGTCATCATGCATATTGTTTTCTCAGCTATGTTTATTTCATTCTGCATCAGTTCATGTAGATCTTTCCATGCTTCCCTGTATTCATCACAGTTGTCATTTCTTATAGTACAGCAGTATTCTAGTACATTCATGTGCCACAATTTGTTTAGTGATTCCAATCAATTAATCAACATCTATTAAGTATTTATTACATGCCAGACACAATGTGTTAAGCATTAGAGACACAAGAAGAGAAAACATATAGTCCTTGCCTTCAAAGAGCTTACAATCAATGTGTAAGCAAATATATTCAAAGCAAGCAATATACAGAATAAATTAGAAATAATGAACATAATAACTACATTGGAATTAAGGGGAGTTGAGGAAGGCTTCCTATAGAAAGTTGGATTTTACTTGGGATATAAGAGAAGCAGAGAGATTAATTGATCAGAGGAAGAAGTGCATTTCAGGCATGAAGAATAGTCAGGTACAGTGGCCAGAGACAAGAGGGAGTATCTTGCTTGTGGGCATAGCCAGAAGTCAGTATTATTGGATTGGAAAGTTCATGGAATAAGGTATAAAAAGACTAGAAAGGTTAGAGGGGGATAGGTTGGAAAGAAATTTGAGTGCTATACTAAGTGTTTTATATTTGTCCCTGGAGGCAATAGGAAGCCATTAGATTTTATTGAGTAGGAAGGTGGCATGATCATACCTGTGCTTTAGGAAATGCCTTAGTGACTTAATGGAAGATGGATTGGCAGGTGAAGGAACTTGAAGCAGAAAGACCCACCAGCATTGTTTTACTATTTCAGGCATGAAGTGATAGGGCTTACACTAGAGTGTCACAGGAGAGAGGCAAATCTACATTGGCAACAGATTGGATATGATGGCAAGGAGAGATAGTGAGGAATCCATGATGACTGTTAAATTGGGAGCCTGAAAGACTGGGAGAATGGTGTTTACCTCTATAGAAATAGGGGAGGTGGGGGATGGCTTAGGCAGAAAGATGAGTTCAATTTTGGGGCCTATTGAATTTAAGATGTCTGGAGAACATCCAGTTTAAGATGTCTGAAAAACAATGGAGATGGGGGATTGGATCCACATCAGTAGAGAGAAAGGTAAATTTGAGTCTTATCAGCATACAACTGATAACTATATCTATGGGAACTGGTAAGATCAGCAAATGAAGTATTATAGAGAGAGAAGACAAGAGGGTCCAGGACAGGGCCCTGAGGTACAGCTATAATTAGAGAACATGATTTGGAGGAAGATCCAGCAGAGGAGACAGAGAAGGTCTGGTCAGATAGGTAGGCGAAAAGCCAAACAAGAGTGGTATCCCAAAAATCTAGAGGGAATATTTTCAAGTGGGAGAGAGTGATCAACAGTGTCAAAGGCTACAGAGAGGTCAGGGAAAATGATGATTGAGAAAAGACTATTGGATTTTGCAGCTAAGAGATCATTAATAACTTCATAGAGGAAAGCTTCAGTGGAATGATAAGGTCAGAAATCAAATGGAGAGAGATTAAAAAGAGAGTATAAAGGGGCTCCTAGGCAGACAGAAAGCCAGATGTGAAGATAGGAGGTCTTGGATTTAAATCTGGCCACAGATACTTCCTAATTGTTTGACCCTGAGCAAGTCACTTAGCCCCAACTGCCTACCTCTTACTGTTCTTCTGTCCTGAATTCAATCTTTAATATTGGTCATAAGATAGAAGGTAAGGGTTTAAAAAATGAGAAAGAGAGTGCAAAAAGAAAAAGTGGAAATATCTATTGTCAAGAGCCTTTTGAGTTTAGTTACAAAGAGTAGAAGATAAATAAGATGCTAGTTACCAGGGACAAGATCAAGTGAGGTTACTTCCAGAATGGTAAAGAAAAAGGTGGGTTTGTAGGCATTAGGAAATGAGCCAGTAGGCAGATTATAAATAATTGAGAGAGCAGGGATTACAGATGGGACAATCTATTGAAGGATACATGATGGAATGGGATCACTTGAACAAGGAGAAAGGTTAGCCCTAGTTAAGAATAAGGCTATTTCACCATGTAAGACAGGAAGGGAAGGGGGAGAAAGTGGCAGAAGGCCAAGAGTGCTAGGAAATAGGGAAGAGGGGAGAAGAGAGAGTTCACAGAAAAGGGCATCAAATTTTTTTCAATATCGCATAAGGAAAAATTTTTATTTGAGAGAGTGAGGGAGCCCTTGTAGGCTTCAGGAGGAATGAAAAGATTTGGAAAAGTCACTGTGGATAGTAAGACAGTGAGTTGATAAGGGAGATCTAGTAAAATTGCCTAACATTAGGGAGGTTATATAACATAAATTCATAGTGGATTCAGTCAGAATAATTGCAAGATTTTCTTTATCATTGTTCAGTATGTCTAAGAATAAAAGTGATGAAAGGGGGGAATGATTCAAGGCTGAGGTTCAGCTCACTATAATCAATGATAAGGGGGCTAGGGATTCTTGAATCTGTGGACATCTACTTTGTTTGTAGTTCTTTGCTATAACCAAAACTTCTGCTAAAATATTTTGTTGTATGTGTAGGGGGTTTTTCTCAACAGTGATCTCCTTGGGGTATAAAACTAACAGTAGAATATTTGGGTCAAAGTGTATAGACATTTTAATCACTTTATTTGCATAATTCCAAATTGATTTACAAAATGCCTATACTGATCCTCAGCTCCACCAGCAATACACTAGTGTGTCTGTCTTCCTAGCACCTACAACATTGTCTATGTCCATTTTTTATCATCTAATCATGCTAATTTGCAGAGTGTGAATGAAATCTCAGTGTTTTGATTTGTATTTCTTCTTGGTAATTTCAAACATTCTTTCATGTAGTCACTGATAGTTTTCAATTGTTTTGAGAACTTTGTTCATCTCCTTTGACCATTTTGTCTATTGACAAATGGTTTTTATTTATATATATATGTATACATATATTTATGTACATATATGTGTGTATATGTATATATATATATATATCAAATCTTAGATACCATACTCTTAAATGAGAAATTAGAAACAAAGATTTTTTTGACCTTGAACCACTTCCTTTCTCATTCTAAGTGCCTTACTTTTTTTTCTGCAGAAGCTTTGCAGTTTCAGGTAATCAAAGTTATTCTATTTCATCATTTGTAATCATCTCTGTCCCTTATTTAGTTAAGAATATATCTCCTTCCAATCTGTCAAAGAGGCATATTATCTGCTTCTTCTCTAATTTGTTATAGAATGACATTTAACATTAAAGTCACATATATGTATATGTATGTATGTATGTATGTATTAGGAACGTGTTGCAGGAGAACAGAATTAAGATGGCAGAGTGAGAATCCATTTTTTCAGAGCTCTTTCAATACACCCACTCCACAATACCTAAAAACCTAGAAAAAGTAACAACCCAAATTCTGAAAAAAGTAATAATGAGTCATTTTTTCCAGTTTAGGGCAGGCAGACAGGAAAGAGAATGCTGGACTAGCCAGAAGTATAGTGCATCAACAGCAACAATACCACAATAGGTTCTTTTTCCTCTGTTCTGCCTACTGACTTCCCTCATTTTTCTAAAGTTCACCTAAAATTTTACCTTCTATAGGAAGCCTTCCCCAAATTCTCTTATTCTAGAGCCTTCCCTCCAATAATAATTTCCTATTTATCCTATTTATGGTTTGTTTTGTGTGTGTTTGTTTGCATTTGTCTCCCTCATTTGATTGTAAGGTTCTCAAGAACAGGGACTGGTTTTTGCCTCTTGTTCTATGCTCAGAACTTAGCACTGTGCCTGGCACATTGGGGGCACTTAATAATTATTTATTCATTTATTGATTGATTGAAGCAGCAACAACTTATATAGTATGGCAACAATGGGAGCAGCACAAGACCTAAAGACAGTAAGGGAACTGAACACCGGGTTAGAAAGAGATTCCAGAGGAAGTTGATATACTAGTGCAGGGATCAGGGATAGATGCCATCTATGACCTCTGTCTCTCATTACACAGTTCCAGGGAGAAGAGGAAAAGAGCACGGACCCTAATTGTGTAAGGAAAGAAGAATGACTCCAAGAGACATAGCTGTGTGGTTCAGAGCCCAAGAATAGAGTAAGGACTCAATTCTAATTTTTAGTCCTACATATAAGCCTTCAGTGGAATAAACCACGGCAGAAAAACAAAACCAAGGAGGAGGCAGCAGTTCAATTATTCTGAACCTGCCAACCCTCTCAGTAAGCTGTGATTGAATCCAGTAAGAATGTACAGAAACTTAACCTCACAAAAGCCAACAGACCCTAATAATGTCAGGAGTTTTCAGAGAACAAACTAGGAAGATGATGATTAGACCTCTTCCTGAATCATACTCTTAAAAGCAGAGGAGACTTTCAGGCACCCAGAGTGAGTTGTGAAAGCAACCAAAGACATAAAAGACAGATCAAGGCAAACATCACTTGCTGTCAGAAGTGATCAGAATCCAATACTATATAACATCCAAACTTGAAAAGTAGACTATAAAAATTAACAAACAGCAACCACAAAAAATGAACCTGCTCATTAAAATATATTATGGCAACAGAAAAGCTTAATATAGAAAGAAAGAAGGCAATATTTTAAAAATATCTCTAAGAAAAGCCTAAAAAATAGAGATTGGACCCAAGCCCAACAAGAATTCCTAGAAGAATTAAAGGAATGTATTGTGGAATATACTGTAAGTTGTTGGTCTAAATCAAATTTCTGTGAAGACTCTTCCATTTTCGCAGGGTTTTAATTAAATAGAGAATTCTTTCCTAAGTAATTATGGGTTTTATAGTTTATCAAACCCTGGGTTTTTGAATTTCATTATTTCTGCTTCTTCCTTATCTAGCCTGTTCAATTGATCTTCCTCTCTATTTTTCACCACTAGTAGATGGTTGTTATTACTGTTGCTATATAATATGGTATGAGGTCTGAAAGTACTGTACTTTTCTTCTGTACTTCTCATTCTCCTTGATTTTCTAGATATTTTATTTTTTTATTAATTTTCTTATTATTTTATCAAGTTCTATGAGCTTTGATGGTTTGATAAATATGGCATTAGAAGTATGTCACTTTTGGTAGTATTATAATTTTCATTCTATTGGTAAGGATTAGTGGAAGAAATCAAAACATGTCAGACATATTTCTGAGCTAAAGATCTGACTTTACTTATGAATAAATACAGTCAGAGGTCTCACTATGCCCAGCCTATGGCAAAAGACCTTGTTAGGATATTGAAAAATTTGTTTCGTAGGCTTTTGACAGTTAATTAGCATAGGTGATTGATAGGACCATGTGTTGAGTGTATGTTAGAAGCATATTATAACAATTTGGTAATATTTACTAAGGGTTAATAAATTCTAGGAAGGGGAACAAATATGATGTCAAGTATTTTAATTAATCCTATAACTTATAGCCTAATTCCATTATACTAACTGTGGGAGTAGGCTTAAAGATAAACCAGAAGTGTCTATCTTGGTCATAAAACTCTGAGGCCTATAGTAAGTATAAATCCCCACAGAAGCAAATAACACCTGAATATGCTCAAGGTCACATACCTGTTATCTCATTAGTACAAAATAACTCAAGTTGTGCACTCACCATTCCAAAGGAGCACAGATCATTTCCTGTAGCATGAGGCACAATTACTGAAGTTTTATTCCTCTAGCAAAAGATCTTAATTAATTGTTATTAATTTCTAATGTATAAATATGATTAATATTCTCCTTAGGTCTTATAATGCTTATACAAAGTTAATTTTAATAACTGGGTCTAACTATTTCTAAAATCTTAGTGGCAGTTACTATACTAAAGGATTATATGTTATTCTTTGTTTTTATAATCACTGATATATAAAAGAAATGAATATAAATTCATTTTTTCACTAGCTATGAGTACTAAATACCCTTTCAGCTATTTAAGTTGTTCTTTATTTATTTATGGAGCACTGTGTAATGAATTTTATGTAATACTTTGTGTGTAAGTAAATTAATTTTCAAATATTTTATTCACATTGTGATTATGAGATTTCCCTTTCTACTATTATTGTCTATAGGATTTTCTTATTGAAAGGATGATGTTTATGAGGATTTGTTTTTTCAGCCTGCAACTTTGCTTATTCCTTCCAGATAAATCAGTTTATCTTTTTGGTATTTTCATATCTTTAACTTTATTCTTCTATCTCATTGCTACTGTTAATATTTCAAGGATCATGTTAAATGACAATGGGGACAACAAGCATCCTTGCATTGTTTCTATATTAATTTTAACAGGTCTAGTGTATTCCCATTGTTTCCTATTGGTTTTTGACATGTAATTTTATGATATTATAAAAAAGACTTTATATACCTATACATTGTAGAGTTTTTAGCATAAATGTCTATTGTACTTTGTAAAAGACTTTTCTGGCATCAATTGAGAAAATCATGTTAATATTATCATATTGCTTGTTTTCCTAATGTTGAACCATCTTCATATCTCTAGTAGTAATCCACTTTTGTCATAATGAATTATTGGTTGGATGGATTAAGTTCAGTTTGACAAGATTTAATTTAAAAATTTTCATTGGGATTCATTAAGCATATTCATATATAGGTCTCCTTCTGTGCTTTATCCTTTACTAGTGTAATAGATAATTTTACTAGAGTAATTATGGTAATGGGGAAAGTTAGAGAGGTAACATCAGGAAGCAAGCTAGAGAAAAGACTAGATCTTGAGACCCTCCCTTACACTACTTCCTGTTCCCTTTCATCTGTCTTTGAAATGTTCTTCTCACTGATGGTAAGCTTGAAGAATTCCCCTAATAACCAAATCCCACAATCAAATCCTTCAAGTAAAAGGTCTTTTATTCTTTTGGATAGAGGAGGTAAAGAGAGAGGAGGGAGAGGAAAATTAGGTCTCCCTAAATTTTCTAAGTTATCCTGTTGATTGAAGACTTTAAAATATATTCAATTCAGGAAACAAAATGATCTTTCCCCAAGGGGAGATATTGGCAGCAATGCTGACAGGTTTCTTCTGACCTAAAATCCAAATGTCTTTTCAGCTCACAGTCTTATGGATAAGGCAATGGCCAGAGAGTAGTCTATCTTCCACCTCAAACAGCCAGAGAAGGAATCTCTCTCAGCCAGCTTAAGGTTCTTTATTGCTTTTTCCCAAGGTTCCATGGGAACTGTCTCCCCATCTCAGTTGACTGGTGTTTCACAAAGTTCTGAGCTGCTTTTCTTTTTGCAGATGCATTTGTCATTACCCAATATCTTCATTTACACTAGTTTTAGTATTAAGACTATATTTGTCCTTTAAAAATGATCTACAATAATTAGGGGGCAGCTGGGTAGCTCAGTGGATTGAGAACCAGTCCTAGAGACGGGAGGTCCTAGGTTCAAATCTGGCTTCAGACACTTCCCAGCTGTGTGACCCTGGGCAAGTCACTTGACCCCCACTGCCTAGCCCTTACCACTCTTCTGTCTTGGAGTCAATACACAGTATTGTGTATTGTGTGTGTTGACTCCAAGACAGAAGGTAAGGGTTTAAAAAAAATAAAATAAAAATGATCTACAATAATTTGTGTAATGTGGGTAATACTTTTTCTCTAAAAGTTTGATAGAATTGCTTTGTAAATACATCAGGATCAGGAATTTGTTTTGTTTTGGTTTTTTTCCTTGATAGGTGCTTTATAGCTAGTACAATTCCTTTTTTCCAAGAATCAATTATTTAAAATGTTTATTTTGTCTTCTCTAAGAGTAATTTTATATTTTTGTTATTATACTTCTTTGATATTTTCAAAATTATTAGCATATAACTACAATAGGTTCTGATTACTTTTTATTTCTTCTGCTTTTGTAGTGATTTCATTCTTCATTTGTTATTTTGTTGATATGACTTTTCTCTCCATTTCTTTTTAATTGGATTGGCTAAAGGTTTATTGATTTTATCTGTCTTTTCAAAGAAATCTTTAATTTTATTCATTATTTCTGGTGTTAATGTGTTTTCTTTTGTTGTTTCTTAATTTTTTCTCCTCTAATTTTAATCTTTTCTTTTATTCTTATTTTAGATTTTCCCCTAACAGAAAATAATTTCCTTGAAGGCAAGGAATGTTTCTCCACCCCTTCCCCTTACTTCCCCATATGCTCCTGAAGATATAGAGAAGTAGCCCAGTAACAGGTATATAACAGGTGCTTAAGAAATATTTCTTGAATAAATTATTTCAGTCAAAAAGTAGATCTAAGCCTTCACCAGAAAGTCTCAAGTCATGGGACATTGCTACCTTTTGAAGCATCTCATTCCACTTAAGTATAGTCCTAATTGTTTTTTTCCCCTTACATTAGGCTTAAATCAAGTCTTTTTTTTTTTACTTTTTTCTGGGCCAGTATGGACTAGACTCTGTAGCTGAATCATTAATGCTAGTTTGATGTTAATTTTGCTTTAGTGTAGAATCTCATACATCAGGTTCCTAGAATAGCTACCCCCAAAATCAAGGTACTCTGTGAATAGCTCACAAATTCTCGACATTGTATTTATTTTTTCCTTTGGATAGTCAAAAAAATGTAATTAAATCAAGGAATATTTGATGAAATTTGATGAATTTGATGAAAAAACAACATCAAACATTCTTCACATAAACCTAGTATATGTTTTCCCAAAAACAAATCAGTGCATAGAGTAATAACACATAGATCACATAGGAGGGGCACACATGTGGATAACATGCATGTATAGAGCAGATAAGTGGATGCATAGCTGATGACTCTGGAAATTATAACATTACTGATACACACAAACTCTTCTTATCTTCTAGGCTTTAGTCCACTGGAGAGTCATTCTTTTTCCTGGATATGTAATCAAAACAGAATATTGTTTACAGCTACTGATTTGGGGGCTTATATCTTTGGGGACCCCCCAAGCCCTCCTAGCTATAGTCCACTAAAGTATAATGCCTAGGATCTCTTCTTAATGAGGTAAAGCTTCAGGTTACTTCTACATACCCTCCATCTTTCTGTCCATTGTAAGATCACTGAGAGTAGTAGAATTATTGATGGACAATGAGATTATTGGTATGAAATAATCTGAACCTCATCCAGTTTGTCTTGTAAGTTATGTATAGGATATCCTGAACTCACCTGACCATTAATATGGTGCCTTTGACTCACCTACTTTAAAAAAATGTAGACATGGACTCTCCTTTACCTCTTTGGCACAAACCCAGCAAACAATTCATTGTCTCCATTTTTTCCCCTCTCTAGTCTAAAATTTCTTTTACCCTTTTATAATGAAGCAGCCAAACTGATCCTTCTAGAAATTTCTTATCTTCTCATGGAAAAAACCTCTGAAGATCTTTTATGCCTTTTATAATTAAAGATAGAGGACGAAGTTTGACAGCTAAGGAAAAAGAAATGTAGGCCATAACTAAATCTTGCAAACTCCATTGTCAGTTTACCAATAAATAAATAGTACAAGGATAGCACTATAGATAGGAAGGGGTTTTTTTCTTCCAATCCCTTCCCCTTCAGAAGAAACAAATAAAAGTAGAGAATTAATGTAGCCTGTATATAATGCACTCTAAGATATTAGATGTCTGCTGGAGGTCAGACATCTAATAGTGGCAGAACCAAAATAGTAAGACTCACTCCTGCCTCTCTCCCAGACTAGTGCTTCCTTCCATGGCCCTACTCTAATACGTTCAACTCTTCCAATATGTTCAAAGCATATCCAATCAAAAATACAAGCAAATTAAAGGTTCTCACAACCCAATGTGGGAAGTTTTAGAAGCTTACATAATAGTTTTAGAACTAGATGGGACCTTTCAGAAGTCATCTCTTCTCGTCCCCTTCCTTTTAAAGGTAAATAAGTTAGTCTAAGATAGAGGACTTGCCCAAGTTAATACTTAAAATAAATAGCAAAACTGAGATTTGAACCTAGGTCCTCTAGCTTTGGAGCCAACACACTTTCCCCATCCCACAAGTGAAACTTTCTACCTACAACTTTCAAACATATCCAATCAAACAACTAAGAATGTTAAACTTTCCCTCAGTTCAAGAAGGGAGGGAGATTGAAGGATAGCATTACATTGATTCTAGAAATTATAAAATTAGGCACAGAGAAGTTAAGTTACTTGTTCAAAGTCATAGTGAGTATGTGGTAGATAGGTGGCACAGTACATAGAACATAGAGCCTGGTGTCATAAAGGCCTGAGTGCAAATTCAGACTCAGGCACTTACTTGTTTTGTGAAATCAGGTGAGTCACAACTATCTATTTGTCAAATATAAAAAAGAAATATTAATAGCATCTACATCCCAAGGTTGTTGTAAGGATCAAATAAGTTAATATTTTAACAGCATCTGGCACAGAGTAGGTATAGTTTAAAACAATGACAACAACAAAACAGCCCTGTAATGGAGCAAGTTATCAAGATTTTTTCAATTACTTGACTGAAAATATTCAATAACTTTTCATTGCCTAGAACAATGGTCTTCAAGCTTTTTTATTCCTGTGCCTCTGATGTATCACCCTTCTTGATTTATTTGAGAGAGGTCCAGGTTCACAAGGTGCAGAGAATGGAAAACTCCCTTAGGGCACCACTTACATTGCCTGGGGGAAGAGCTAAACTGGTATGTAGTTTGAAGCAGGCAGAGCCATGATGTCAAGGAGAAATGAGGAGGCTCTACTATTTAGGCACGAAGTTTTCAGTCCTGGCCATTGTTTTCTCTATTCTCTAAACCATAATCTGGGAAGTAGATGTGACTGCCAAGGCTATTAATCACAATCCAAGACTGATGCTTCTAAAGAACAAAATTGGAATGGATATGAGATGAGCACAGCATGACATGATGACTAGAGCACAGTAAAGTAAGCAAATGTTATTAGGGGAAAATATTCACAGTATAAAGAACAGTTGGGGAAGATGCAAATAGGTCAACAACATAAGGGTGAATGGTGAAAGGGAAGAATACATAATGGCAAAGCTTAAGACTTTTTGTAGGGTTCTTATCTAGGTCACGCAAGACTATAGATATTGGGAAGAAGAAGTGCAAAAGCTACATCATAGTTCAGGGTCAGGTGCTGACTCATCTTGGGGTAATATCTTGGGTAATTGATAGGCTCTTATGCTAATAATTATGTTCCTTATAAAACCTAAACCAAATAGAAAATGTTAAAGGATAAGATAAGAATGAAATAATATTTGACTCCAGAGTCAATAATGAACCACAAGGATTTATTGAGCAGGGGTACAACATGGTAAAATATTCTTCATTTATTCTTTCCCCTTGGTAGTGTGTGCATATGGTAAGGATTCCTATGAGAAGACATCTACAAAATGACTGAAGGTTGATACTTCCATATGAGAGGATTTTGACTAGTCACTTTTTTTACATTGTTCTATTTACAATAAACTAAGTGAACGTTAAATGCTAAAGTCCTTGAATCTATGAACTGAGAATGGGGAGTCCAGAGAGTGGGAGGTCATGAACAGAATACTGAGAGAAAATAGATTTTATTTTCAATAGTTGAGTAAAATACCATTTAATGTTCCTTAGTTAACGTTAGAACTAGCCAGTGAGAGGTAAGCCAAAATGCTTCCCACCATCACATTAGAAATCAAGGGCTTGGGGAAAAATGGGAGGGGGTAGAGTATTTTAGACATGTGTTGGCTTATCACCCTCTGGTGGTCAGCAGAAATACTACAATCTTTTGGGGAGGTATAATCCACTAGAGAATTTGACTAGAGAAATTGACAAGCTGGTCTGGTGTCTCAAGAAGAGCACTACCTGGTGGACAACTCAAAACATTGAACCTTCTCAGTGGAAAATTAATAGAATACTAGGCTACAGAACTAATATCTTAAGGAAAGTAGCACAAAGAATGAAAAAAATAGAGAGAGCTAGTATTGCAAGAAACCTCAAAAGTCATCAAAGTCCCCCTCACTTATAAATGAAGGAACTGATGACTTGTCTAAGATCACACAGGCTGTAAGTCAGAGATAGGAATCAAATGAAGTTCTCTGACTCCAGAGTCAGTGCTTCTCCCCCTGTCCCATGCTATTTATTCAATGCAAAGGCCCCAGAATAGAGATGGGGAAAGTTGTGTCACAAGCATCACAGTCCTTTGAAAGAATAAATGGGGATTTTATTATATTCCACAAATAATTTCACTTCCCTTGGTCCCATGCACTTTTTGGGAAAAGCATTGGGTTTAATCTAGATTATCTAGGTTTAAGTCATAATTTTGTCACTTAAGATATAACCTTGCATAAGCCTCCTCATCTTTCTAGGCCTGTATTTTCTCCTTTATAAAATGAGGCATTGGACAATCAGGATTTGGCAAATTGAAAGCCTAAACTAGCCCATTGCCTGCTTTTGTCCACAGGTGAGCTAAGAATGATTTTTACTTTTTTAAATAAAATTTCCCTGTATTAAACAATGTAAAAAATTCCTTTATTTTAAAGTATAAAAACTTGTCTTAGTCCCCTTGACTAAATTATTTCAGCTACAAAACATCATTTCTGGCCATAAGGGATCAATGACCTTGACGAACAATATCATTTCCTATATCATTTCTGGTCCCAAGGGAGTGAGGGGCCCCTAAAGAGCAGTTTCAATTACAATCCCAAGGGATGACAGATCTTTCCTGTGTAAGGAAAAGAGTATAGATCATGACAGTAGTGACAACACTTCTAAAGCCATAACACTTTGGAAGTACTAAAAACTTCCAAATACCAGAACTATCTCTGAAAATAGCAGTAGGAAAAATCCTGACATGTGAGAAAGTCTCTTTCCCCGCTTTTGTTAGAACAAAGTCCAACTTTAATATAAAATTAGAAAAGAAATAGGGTGGTAAATGAGCAAACAACAAAAATAAAAATTTATTTTGGTGACAGGGAAAATAAACTCTAAATAAGGCAATGAAGTCAAAATAGTTACAAGCAAAGCCTCAAAGAAAAATGTAAATTGGAAACAAGCCTCCCAAAAAAAATTCCTGGAAGAACTAAAAATTAGTTTCTAAAATCAAATAAGAGACAAAACAGATTTTAAAGGAAAAACAGGATTAAAAGAGAGAGAAGGATAAACATGAAACAAGATAGAGGGAAATATGCATTTAGTATTTATGCAATGCAAATGAGAATGGGATGAATTCATCTATAAAATGGAAGCAGAGAGTAAAATGGCCTAGATACCAGAATCTAATAAAATTTTGCTTACAAGGAACATAACTGAAACAAAAAGGAACATCCAAAATTAAATTAAGGGGCTGGAGTAGAATCTATCATACTTTAGTGGAAGTAAAGAAGGCAGAGTTGGCAATCCTGATTTCCCACAAAGCAGAAGCAAAAATAATTTTAATTTTAAAAGATAAGCAGAGAAACTACATCTGGCTAAAAAGAATGATAAACAATGAAGTAATATCAATACTAAACATGCACCAAATGACACATAGTAAGTTAGTGGGCAAAACAGACCAGAACCAAGATTCCTTGAATTTTGATCCAGTGCTTTTTCCATTAAACCATAATGTTCCTCTTTGAAAAAACTAATGGCCATCTCAAAGCCCTTTCAGGAAATAACTAAAAGAAAACAAAAACAATACTTGATTTGATAAAGATATTTTATTAAGTTCATAATGTACTAAAGAAAAACTGTGATCTAGAGTAGGGGTTCACAAGGATTTTTATTTTTTAGATATACAACCAACACACCATATCCTCAATTTTCAGTATGGGTCATTTGTAAACTGAGTCACAGAATGACCCATGTGGCATATTCTTCATGATAGTTTCTTAAATATAGTCTTTCTTTGACTTCATGTCATACAAAGTATAATTCCTGGGAGTTGGGGAGAAAGAAGATATGACTTCTTCTGTCGTTCACATCTTCTATGAAAGAAACTTCCCCGTCAAAATCTTTCTTCTTTTCTTCAACACAAAGGCCTCAAAGACCACAACAACCACAAGGAGTACTCCAAGAGCAGTAACAACGGGTTGATAGATCTTATTGTGCTCAGGATGGTCTTTTGGTCCAGCAACAGCTAGATATGAAAAGAGAAAAGAAATAATAGTTGTCATTAAGAATCAATAACTAGGCTATAGAACAGGAGATGTTCTCCAAGGACTGGAAATGGTTTTCTAAGAAAATTCTTTATGACTCAAAACTGAAAAGGAACTAAAGTAGTTGTATTTACTCATACAAATGCCATCTAACAACTGTTATTTTTTTTTGGTAGGGAGTGTTTGGAATTTTGTTGTTGTCTGGCTCAGATTTTATCCAACCTTTGTCAAAGTAAAAAATTAAATTGTGAGTTTTTGAGATTTGAAATTTTTCCCCAATCTTTATTCACATCTCTATCACAAGGCACAGTGGTCGGCACAAGTAAAATACTTTAAAAATGCTTTTTGTCTTGGACCTGAAACATGCCTAAAAAGAAAAAAAAAACTTCTTGGAAGTTGCATGCAATATGCCTGGTTTAACAATCCCAAGTCATTAGCCACTAACTCAGTATGATCTTGAGAAAATTATTTCTCTCCCTGGGCCTTCATTTCCTTCTCTGTAAAATGAGGATGCTGAGACAGATGATCTCAAAATTCCTTAAAGCTCTATAATCCTATGATTGTCATAACATAGTCATAAAACAATAACATTTAGAGAGTAATTTATGGTTTACAAAATACTTTCCTCAAAAAAAATGATAGGATAGATGGTACACATATTTTTATCTCCGTTTTTCAAATAGAATAGCTGAGGCTTGAGAATTTGAATGATGTCACCAGTTACACACTTAGAAAGTATTAGAACCCTATCAAGACTGTAGCACTACTTGGTTGCTATTGAAATTTGAAAGTCATAGATATGTTTCAAAATTATCTCAAATCTTTCCTTTGCCTTGGAAACATTTATTGCTAAGAACCACAAAAGAGAAAAACATTCTCTGGAATCCAACAGAATCTTCCTTTTTGGGCACCTTGGCACATGTTTGCTCCATCTAAAATATAATCTGTTTAAAGATTCAAGAAAGGATATCTCAAAAACCTATGTGAATATGTGCTCTGACCTCAAATATTTCAAGCTATAAACAGAGCCACTAGAGATCTCAATGGACAGTACAGTTATTGGGGTAGGGTGGAAGAAGTTTGTGGGGTGAACATCCTCCTCTTCCCAACAAGTATTTTCATGTAGATGCACCAGATACATGGCATTTAACTAAACACCAGAGTGGGGATGGAAACAATGCAAAAGAAGGATGACATTTGATGACATTTGAACTGGACCCACAATATTTCCAGCCCTGAGTGTAAAAGTCACTGGAAGCTGGAGGAAGGCACTGTTGGCCCTCCCTCCCTTTTCTCCATATGGCAATAAAAGCAGTTGATGAAATAAGTATTTATGGTTCACAAATCACTTTACTTGCATTTGTTTCCTGAATCTTCACAAACCCACAAGTTATATAGTGTAATAAGTAGTAATAAGGGACTATATTGATTGGTAATTGATAACTAACAGATCAAGCTGTTACCTATTTTTTCTGCCTTTCCCTTCTCCCTCTCTTCCTCCCTTCCTCCATCTTCCAGCCTCCCTTTAGCCTCCCCTCACCCCTTCCTTCTTCTCTCTTCTTCTTCTAATCAACTCGGGATGAGTTTATGATGTTTCAAATGAAATACTTTTCTTTTCTCGATCTTAAATAAAGGGTTTATTAGGAAAAACAGGGAAGGATAAGGAAATAGAAGGAAAGAGGTTTGGGGGTTTCCCTATCACTAGGATGAGTCTTAGATTAGAGGATGTTGTAATATAGTTCAATTGAGAGAAATGGCTGATAGGTCTGAAAGTTCAGTCTCTATCACAACAAAGCAAGTTAGTGAGTGAAATATCTGGACTTTTGCCCTCCTTTCTTCAGTCTCCAAAATCAAAGACCCCCTTCCTTTCTTTAGTCTCCAAGAATAAGAGAGAAAACTCCTTCCCCTCTCTTTCAAGGCAAAAAGGTTCAGCCACCAGTTGGTCTGGCTTCCAACTGCCTTTACCGGTAACACTCCATATAGAACACTCTCGTTTGACTGACAGGCCATCAGTCTCAGCTGCTCCCAGCTCTTGTTGTATGCTTTCCCATTTTCTCCCTCTTCCACAATAGCACAAGTATTGTTATTCTCATTTTATGGATGAAGAAACAAGATCAGAATGAGCTGACTAATATACAGCTAGTAGATAAAGGCAGGTTTTCTGAAAATATACTCTATGCTCTCTCTACTATGCCACAAAAGTAGGGAGTTTTCCCCTCTTCTTTCTAGGTTTCCCACTGGGAAGCAGAAAATGCTCTGCACCTGGATGAAAAAGACAACACAGTGTAGCAACAACAATAAAATAAAAAACATTAATATAGCAGCTACTATGTACCAGGCACCGTACTAGGTACTTTACAACTATTATCTCATTTGAACATCATAGTAGCTCATTTTGCAGTTGGAGAAATTGAACCATACAAGTTAATTGATTTGCCTGAGGTCATACCACTAGCAAACATCTGATGCCAAATTTGAGTTCAGGTCTTCCTGACTCCAGGCTGAGTGCTTCATCTACTATGCTACATAGCTCCCTTATAGACCCATCTTAATCCAAGGAGACCTCATGCTTGGTGTCGTTCACCTCAAGTGGACAACTTGGGCTACATGATAAACTGTGTTTCATACCCAGAGAGACAGTATATCATTCCTACCTTACCCCCCAAGCCCAACATCTATACTGACTTAGTAGGCTGTGAGTAAATATTGAACTCTTGTTTCTGTTCAGATTTCTGCCTATACATTAGACTTACAATCACTTTAGCTTGTGTACTAAGAGATATTTTGGCACTATTTTAAAAGGAAATGTGGGATTTTCCTCCACATAGTAATTAGATTGAAGAGAACAAACACACCATTAAAACTATCAGACTGGTCATTAATTATTTCATTGAACTAGGCAAATCAATTAGCTGCATGGGTCAATCTAGCCAATGAAGTCAAAAATCATCAAGTTATTGAGTTACCCAATTGTCTCGTGTCTTTTGTTTGTGGTTTCTCAATTTGAAATGGTCCAAAAACAACATCCACTTGTTTCTCATAGGTATTTACTTCTCTCTTGTATCTATTTAAACAATACTTGTAACATCTTGAAGAATAATCAAAGGCCTTGCACACAAACATTTTACATTGTAGGTAAACTACAGAGTAACGCTCCAGGAAAGCAAAGGATCTGAATCCAAAACGAGCTATTCTTGGGGAAGGTGAAAGATACGTGAGGAAGGTATCATCCTTCTCACACCTGAAAGCAAAGAAAAACCAGTTGGTGAGTTTTCATCAAAAGATTATAACAACCAGATTTCTTTCCTTTTTGTCTAAGCAATTGAGATCTTATCACCCATCCAATAACATATGGCCCCTTTTGTAACCTCCAGAGAAAAAAAGATTTGTATAAAGTGAGGATTAGACATTTTCAGTTGACCCTGTTTGTCAAAGAAATTTCCAGCAAATATTAAAAATGTCAACAATGACATGTCATAAATCAGGGAACAGAGGAGCTCAAGGTTTTAGAATTAAAAGGATCCTTAGAGATCATTTTGTATATATATATTTTAATTAGAAACTGGAGTCTTGAGAGATGAAATGACTTGGCCAATTGGCAAGTAAGTGGCAGAGCTAGAAATTGAAACCATGAATCTGGAATATGAAGTTGATACTCTTCCCACCATGCCATGTTGCCTATTTCTAAACCATTGTAGACATTTTAGAATATGTGCTGCTGAATCTAAGCCATTATAAATAAATACATTTTTACATAAACACATGGCTGAAAGTTTGTGGATAAGCCAGTTTGGAAATCAGAATGTTTTACTATAGAAAAATTTCATTCAATCAGCCAATATTTATTAAAATCCTCTTTATACAAATGGCTATAATGAGTTGATGGAAAATGTTAGATGAATAATACAAAATATCTATTCTCTAGAAGCTTCCAGTCAAGTAAAAATAATTCACATTTATATAGCATGTTAAGGTTTATGGAGTATTTTTCTCACAACATCCCCTCAGAAAGATTAAAAATTTTGTTCCAGGTCACACATGAAGCCAATAATATAGCTATCCCTTGGACTTCGTGTTTGGTCTTAATGCTACTATCCTATGCTTGCTCTATATTCAGGAATTTATTAGAAATAAGTCGCTGCCAAGCAGACTGATCTGCTATCATTACACATGCAGTTTAATAACCTCTAGACTCTTCATCTATAACAAGAAGTCTTAATTTAGGATCTTCCTACTTTTTAGGAGTCTATGGAGAGATTGTAGGGTCTGCAGACTTGGATGAGAAAAATTACTTTATTTCAATATAATTAGATCCCTTTGTCATTCTATGTATTTTATTTTCTACATCAAAGAGATCCTAAGAAGACATCTACAAGCATAGGACTGCCAAAAGGATCCATGACACATACATGAAAAAAAGTTTAAGAACTCCTCATGCATACTATAGTGAGTATGAATTGATGTTCATAAATATGGCCTTACAGCTCAAGATCCTCAGTTATCTAAGAAATGTCCTACTAAAGTCACTAAACTGTACTTTAAAAAAAAAAAACACCTTACCTTCCATCTTAGAATCAATACTGTATATTGGTTCCAAGGCAAAAGAGCAATGAGGGCTAGGCAATGGGGGTGAAGTGATTTGAGCAGGGTCACCCAGCTAGGAAGTATCTGGATCCACATTTGAACCCAGGACCTCCCATCTCTAGGCATAGCTTTCAATCCACTGAGCCACTAGCTTCCCCTAGACTGTACATCTTAAACAAAAAAGTAGATCAAAATGTAGCGACAAAGTTTAGCTAAGAGCTTTTGTTCTGAATTTAGTTATTCACTTACTGCCTGTCCTTGGAAAAAATCATCTAACTTCTCTAAAACTCAGTTTTGTCATCTGCCAAATGAGGATACTTGAAAGGATTGTTATAAAGACTGACCAAGCTTAATAGATGTGATTTTGTTTTGAAATATTTTAAAATACTAAACAAAATTCTTAGAGCTTTGTGTTTACTCAACACTAGCCAATAAGAAAATCTAACTTGAGTATTTCAGGCAACTAAATTATTTTTCTAATGAGGGGGTTATTAAATTTCAGCAAAAATGGAGATAGTTCTTACCCATCCACAAGTAAATCATAAGTCAGAGTAGTAAAATCTTCTGGACTTGGGGATGCTGTGCAGGTGTCCACAAACAAAGCCAGATGTGGATCAGAGTGGAAAATTTCTGCTTGGACGTATAATGGCTGGTTTAACCTTACAATATATGGTGTAGCATTCACACGTTTTTCGAAATCAGCATTTTCAAAGAAAGACATTTCTATATGGAATAGGCCGTACTGAATTTCCCCAAGCCTAAGAGTTCCATTAGCAATAAAAACGGCTTCTGACCAGGCATTTCTGAGCATTTTACAGGTAACATGAATATTGAGATCTGTATTCCTTACGATTATATTACTGTAATCATTAGTTTTATTTACTCTAAGGATGTTACTATAGTTGATAGTCTCACTGCTTATCTGCAAAAAAAAAAAAAACAGAAAAGAACAATCAGAAAGACCTCAACACAGTAACAACTACACTGACAGTAATAACAGTTGCCACATAACACATAAATGTGTTAACAGTTTACAAAGAGCTTTCCTTACAACACAAATGTCAGTTAGGTAGTACAAGCATGATTATACCTTTACAGATGAGGAATATAAACATACTTTACAGATGAGGAAACTGAGAATTAAAGAGGTGAAGTGTTTTGCCCAAACTTTCAAATAGCAAAACCAGATTTTGACCCAGGTTTTCTGTCTCCAATTCAAGTGCTTTTCCTATTGTAATGTGTCAAAACAAGTTCCATTAAAATAATTCTCAGGTGTTTATGAAAGTCACTAAAAATCATTCTCAAGGTAATATCCCACAAAGAAGCTAAGCCGATTTGACAATAAGATGTCCTTCTCAGTCTTCATCCAAGCTAGAGTGTATATATAAAGGAAGTAGATAAATCTCTGATCAAATTGAGTATTTTCCTAAACAAATCAACAGCAAAGTCTGAAGGGCTTCCTGACTCACCTTCATGAAATCATAAATAATTGGCCATTGGAAAAGAGGGACTGATAACTGTTTGACTGTAGATCAGACCTGTAATGAGCCCTAAAAACATGAGTCTGCTTTCAGGAAGCAGTCAAAACTCAGCAGATAAAAAGTTCCCCCTTCACCTTTTGCCTTGGAGAGTGTAGCAAGAGAGGAGAGAGGAGCTGCCCATCACTTAGGGAATAGATGAACAAGTTGTGGTATGTGTTTGTAATAGAATTCTATTGTTCCAAAAGAACAATAAACAGGATAAGTTCAGGAAAACCTGGAAAGACTTATATGAGATGATGCAAAGTGAAGTCAGTAGAACCAGGAGGACAATGTATATAGTGTGACAGAAATATTCAATGATCAACTGTGAAGGACTAAACCATTATCAACAAAGCAAATCTCCAGGATAATCACAAAGGATTTATGAAGAAAATGATATCCATAGCCAAAGAAGTAACTATTGGAATTTGAGTGCAGATCAATAAATACCATTTCCATTATATACCCTTTATGATGATATATGTATATGTGATATGTATCTTCTATCATAATATAAGTAACATGTAAATACATATTACATGGAAGTGTGGATATCATCTATTTCTGATTATTTACCACCTTGGAGTAGGGAGGGTAGAGAGGGAGAAAATTTGAATTTTAAAATGTCAAAAGAAATTGTAAACAATTATTTCTACATTCAACTGAAAAAATAAAAATATTTTTAAAAAATAAGTTCATGGCCATATCTAGTGGCAAGAAGTTGGAAAAGTCAATTTGAGTCTGTCAGTAATAGTTGAGGGTTCAGTCTTTGGATCTAACATCCTGTTAAGTAGGTAGATGATCTAAGAGCTGAAAGCTCTGTTGTTTTTGAGGGTGTATGCTCTGATTCCTTCTGAAAAATGGTCTCAGAAAATGTATTTTAGTTTACCCAGTCTTTTGATAGAAAGGTAAGGATTTGATATGCAGAATGAGACATATTTTTGGATGTAGCCAAGGCAGAAATTCCTTTTGTTTAATTATATATATATATATATATAGAAAGATAGATATATATACATATATGTGTGTGTGTATGTGTATGTTTGTGTGTGTGTGCTCAAAGTATTTTTAGGAGGAATAAGAGAGAAAATATAAATATTCATTCAGGAATATTTTTTAAATATATAATAGTACTGGAATTCAAGATATGAAGTGAGGCTACAGATGGAAACATTGGTGAAAAGAACCATGAACCATGCAGAAAGGTCTGGGATAACATCAGTGGCCCTATAATTTTCAGCATAATGGTTCAAGTACTTCCTCACTGTACATTGGTCATATGGATTCCTTACTTACATCTCTCCACTTACTATGGGTATCCATTCTTTCCAAAGACACTTTCATATAAAGTAAGTTCATAGCTTTAAGGGACCTTACCCTCACTCCCATTTATCAGATATGGAATCTGATACTCCAATTGGTCAGATTACTTACCAGATTTCTCCAAGACCTTGGACTTAAACATAGTCTTCCTAGAGCCTAACCACAGCACAATATCATTCCTCTCACTATTTACTAGAGCACCAGACTAGGAATTGAGAGATGTTTTCTGGTGCCAAGCTTTCAATTAACTAGATATATAATATTAGGTAAGTCATTTTCTTTCTCTGGACTTTAGTTGCCTCATCAGGTAAAAGAGGGGACATGACTAGCTATTCTTATAATTCTCAAAGCTCAGAGACTAGTAATTCTGGAAGTCCCATATTATTCCCATGCTATAGCTTGGCTCTGGGTTCTGGGAATTCTTCAAAATGTTCTCCTCTAAAGGGCCAACTTCTCTTCAAGAACAAAATAACTAAGCTGTGTTCACCTTTAGACAACCCATTGTAGGTGGGTTCCTTCCTATGTATGACCAGTTATTAGTTGCCTAGCCTACTCTGGGGATAAACACAATGAAAGAAGAAGCCTAGATCTACCCAAAAGGCAAAGGACCAGAAGTATTCCATGTTTATAAATATAAAAACAAATTATATATTTTAAGCATAAGGAAGGAGGGGCACAATGCTCCTCCGTAATATAGTCAGAGAGTTTTGTCAATATAGTATTAAAGTTTTCGACTAAGTACAAAACTGAGATTGTCTTTATGAAGCATAGTTCTCCCTTGAATGAATCAAAAGAGAATGGCATAACTGAGTGAAAAAAATTAACCATGCCTCTGAGAGCTATAGCTAAGCCCTGGAAAGTAAGAAATAGTGTCAGTTCAAGCATGCTTATGAAGAATATCTCTGCAGGAAAGGTTAGGGATTTCTCTCTCCTCCTCCCCTTTAGTGGTCAGTGAGTGACTTGAACAGAAAGAGATGCCGAGTTCAAAAATTTGCCAATTTGAGAGTTTGAGGCATATTTGAAAGAGTAGAGACACAATCCAGACAGATATGATTAGAAAAAGGCAGCCATTTGAGAGGGAGGAAATAGTTTTGAGGGATGGGAATTCTGGCATCAGAGAAAAGAATTGTCCATTAATAGAGATGCTATGCAAAACAAGCTCCTCCAAGGAGAACTGTGTGAAGACGATGAAAAAAGATTTCCAAGTCCTGCAGTGGGTGAGTTACAAACAGCCTCAGCACATATGACCCTCACTTCTAAGTATACTCAGGCTATAGAATTTCTTGGATGTGGGGACACTATGCAGGTGTCTATAGACCATGCCAGGTTGAAATTAGAATGGTATAGTTCTGCTTGAAAGTCCAAACTCTGGTTAAGTTGTATAATATGTAGCAGACTGGTCAAAGTGACATGGAGAAGTATTCTCTTTGTAAAATTCTCATTCAGTTCTCTCTATGTGTGACTCTCTGTGTTCTTTCCATGTCACCCATTATTTTCATGGAAATCATATTTATTTATGGGAAAGCATACCCAGAGTTTATAGGAGATGAGTTATTTGTAGTTTGTAAAGGAGGACCAAGACCAGACTTCCAACATTCTGCTGGGGCTGGACAGGTTCACAATAAAAAGCAGAACCAATTCCAGATTAGAGATGATTAAATAAGAAGATGGATACAAGCTGAATCCAGAACCTTCAGGGAAACACTAGTGATTGAGATAGAAACTAGAGTATGACTGAAGATAGGATCTAATACCAGCTACCTTATCCAAATCAGTGGTGGCAATAAAATCTAGAGTACAAAGGGGGGGAAAAATCAAAGCTCACTTAACCCATCCAAGATGCACATGCAACCCATGCAATATGCCAGCAATGACTAAACCAAGCACAAAATTACAATTCAAGAACTAAGAATGAAAATACGAATAAATATAAGAAAGTGCTGAATAAAATGAAGAACTGCTCTGGATTAAGAGAGACCCAAAAGGGAAACCCAGAAGAAGAGAGTAACCCCATGACAGCTACAAACAAATCTTCAGAGGAAAAGTAATTTGGTCACAAGTAGTAGAAGAATGACTGAAAGAAATAAAAATAAGAATTTTTAAAATTAAAAATGAAATTAGAGTCAGGAAGGGGAAATGGAGAATAGTCCAGATTTAAAAATTAAAAATTTAACCTAAACAGAGGAATTTCTGAAAAATAAAGTGGATCAAACAGAACTCAAAAATGCTATGAGACAATGGGTAATATTAGAACAAGCACCAAAGATTGAAAAATAAAGTAAAACTTATCAAAATTATATCAGCTATAATATCAAATGAATATCAAAAGAAACTCTCTCAGAAAATAGTTAGGGGAAAGATTATTTAAGGACAATAAGATTCTCTCCAAATGGCAAAAGGACAAATGATATGAATAAGCAGTATTCAATTGGAGAATTATAACCTATCAATAGTCATATGAAGAAATACTGCAAATCACTAATAATTAGATAAATAAGAATTAAAACAACTGTGAAGCTATGCCTTATAGTCATTATTGGCAAAGTTGACAAGAAAAGACAAATATTGGGAGGCATGCAGGAAATATACTCACCAATGAATGTTGGCACAACTTTGAATTATTTTGGAAAGAATTTTAGAGCTACATTCCAAAAAATTCTAAACTGTGCTTACTTTTTGACCCAATGATATAATTGTTAGACTTATACATAGACATACACAAAGAGAGCAAAGAAAGAAGTGAAGAATATATAGGTACAAAATATTTATAGTAGATCTTTTTGTAATACTAAATAACTGAAAATTAAAGAGGGTGCCCATCAATTAAGTAATTATTGGGAAAATGTTATAATTAATATAATATAATATTATGCTCTAAGAAAATATAAAAAAACATTTCAGAGAGCTTGAGAATACCTATATGAACTGATACACTTGAAATGAGCAAGAGAAAATGATTTATATAATAGCATCAATAATGTAATAATAGAAAGACTTGAAAGATTTAAGAAATAACATCAATACAATGATTAACCATGCTTACAAAGGACTGAAGATAAAGAATAATACCCAAATTTTGACAAAGAAGAGATGAACCTAAGAAAGACAATGAGACATACATTCTTGGACATGACTAATGTCAAGATTTGTTTTGTGTGTCTTTGAACATTAGTTTAAAGTATTTTGGTTTGCTATTTCCCAATCAAATGATGTAGGAAAATAAATAAATGGCTATTAATTTTTAAAAGGATAAGCAGTATCTTTGAAAACTATAAAAAATCAGGTCCAGACACTATATTTCAAAATAATCATTTTGAAAATTACTCAATACTATTAAGAACAGAAGGAAAAAGTAAAAGAATCCATGTGTCATATTCTGAAAAAAATTAAAAACATCCAGGAATGTCATAGCCAAAAACCAGAGGTTTTAAAGCAAATTGTTAATAAAATACTTAAATATGAAATTCCAAAAGGCAAAAGAAAAAGGCTTACTATAGCTATGCAGCCAATATTAACTTAATAAAACAGCAAACTTTCAAGCATTCCTGATGAAAATATCAGAAATAAATATAAATTTTGAAATAGAAGAACAGTAATTTTAAAAACCTACAAAGGTTTTTATTTGAGCAATAGGAAAGAACTAAATAATGATGCAGTGCTTACATCCTAATATTTATTTTCAGAATACCACTTTTATGAAGTTTCATAGAGGGAATTAAGTTAGACAATCACAGGACCTGGAAGTGGTTTTGTTCTTTTTATTAATTTTTAGAAAGGACATGGGAAAAAAAAGGGAGCAGGGAGGGACACGAATAATATTACAAGCAAGAAATATGGAAGAAGATGGAGGAATTTACTATTTTGCATATGAATGTCTGAG
Source organism: Monodelphis domestica (assembly GCF_027887165.1). NCBI lineage: Eukaryota > Metazoa > Chordata > Mammalia > Didelphimorphia > Didelphidae > Monodelphis > Monodelphis domestica. The sequence continues at coordinate 89,761,856 of NC_077227.1, forward strand.
AATGAATGTAAACAAACATGGTGGGAAGGATGAAGAAGTAGACATCTCATGAACTCAGTAATAACTGAATTGGTTTATGAATACTGAAACATGGGGCCAAATAGGTGGCTGAGTGTATAAAAAGCCAGACCTAGAGATGGAAGGTCCTGATCAAATCTGGACTAGCTGGGCAAGTCACTTAACCCCCTTTGCCTATTCCTGACCACTCTTCTTCCTTGGAATAAATACATAGTATTGATACCATAAGAGAGGAATTTGCAAAAGAGAGAAATCAGATCCAGTGGTGCAAGGAACAGCTCACACAGGAGAGGGGAAGAAAGGAAAAAAACCAAGATTCCAGTGAGAGAACAGAAGCTGTGAGAACTCAAAAACTGCCAGGTCATTCACTCTTCCAGCTGAGAGCTTGAGAAGAAGATCTCTGAGGCTGGAGGTCCCTCTGGACATCAAATGCTTCCTAGTGAACCCCTGAAATTTCTTATTCAGCTCAAATATTGTAGCCTGGACTTTGAAAAAAGCCATCTACTGAGAAAATCCTTTTCAAAGATTATTCTCCACCTCTCTCTCTCCAACTTGTCCTTGGCTCCGTTATTCTAACTGGATTAGCTCAGGAATAGGGACAAACTAGCAACTGACCAGAAGAGGGGTTGAGGCTGAGAGCCTGGCCCCCCGAGATTTTGTAGAGGGTCAGTCTGCCAGTCAATAGGGATTCCTGCTTCATCTTTCCCTTCCCTGAGTGATGATTAATGTATTATTACTTAGGTCAGGTCTGCCTACTTTCTGACATTAAGAGGACTGAAGAACTATAGCTCTCCCCAAAATAGGAGAGTTAGCTCAAGACCCTAGGGATCCAAAGTGTATTCTTCTCCCCTGACCTGTGGAGTAACCTCAGGTCTTAAGGGGAAGAAGTGGCAGTTGGGGTACTGGAAGGACCCCGAGGCAGGAAAGTCTATCTTGCCTCTCAACAAGAGCTGAGACCAAGAAGGGAGGCAGTGAGTCACTTCACTAAAGCTCTTGCCTCTAAGTTAACCTCCACTTTCCAAACCCACTCTGAGAAGGCATATTCAGTGCCTCAAGGAGGCAAAACCAGATTACCTTTCCCAAAGGGAAATGAGGGAAAAATCAATCTCTTCCCTCTCTTCAATTCTCTCAACTCCTTCTCTCCCTCTCTCCAGTTCTCCAGTGTAGGTGGGTGTGACCCCCCTCCTTACTGGCCATATATTGCTGTCAGGTTGTTGCTGATGTTATCCTTGCCCCTAATCAGTCTGAGTGCTTTTCTTAGCGTGGTATAAACATGCCATACCATCATGAGTGTAGGTGGGTGTGATCCTCCTTACTGGCCATATATAACAATACTAAGACAGAAGGTAAGGGTTTTAAAAATGATTGTACACACACACATAAACACATAAAAAGAGATTATATTAAAATCATTAGAGAAACACTAAAAGGGATTAACATGAGCATCGAGTCAAGAAGGAAGGAATAGTCATAAGCAAAATAAAGTTCACAAAACTAATTGTAAAAGATGGATTACTGAGAGAAAAAAGAAAATGTAAAAAGCAGAGTCCAAGAAAGAGGAAAAGAAGAGACACAAAAGAGTAGAAACAGGGCAGTTTTAATGGAGATTAATAGAACTGATTAGATTCCATCTCATTCTCTACCACTTTATTCTTGGGGGGAAAAAATCAGTGCTGGAGGAAAAGTACAATTGAAAATTTGGATTTGAATCTTATTCTCTTACCTGTATCATCCCTGAGCTAGGCTGTTAACTTTGCTGGACCTCAGCTGACTTATTTGTAAGATTAGGGAGGTTGATAAATGACCTCTGAGATCCCTTCCAGCTATAGATCTATGATCCTATGAACCTCTTTGCGCATCAATTTGTCCAACTATAAAATGGATATAATATCAAAAGTATCTACTGCACAGAGATCTTACACAGATCAAATGAGCAATAAACAAGATGTGAAATCATCCAATCAATGTTAATGTTCTATCTAAGAATGAAGTAACATTCTAATTTTTTTTTTAGTTTCTAGACACAAGTTTTTAAAAAGAAGCATTTTTTTAGGGCAAAACAAGACTTACAGTTCTGATGGTCCCACAGCCATCGTATGGTATATCAACTGTAACATAGGTTTCGTTGTGTGAAACCAAGCAGGATTCATTAAACAAGAAAAAATTCCATGAATTATAGCCTAGAGTCTTGAGATAAGTTTTACTGAAAGCGGCTGTCATATGTCCTGATAAGCATTTGAGAGCTGCAAGAGAACAAAAGAGACATCCTTTTAGTGTCTTCAGGGATATGCTGAAGTTATTCTAATCCAAAAAATAAAAACAGCAGAGTCAACAGCTGTTTTAAGGGTTTTGTTGACAAAAATACTCATTAGTAACCAGCAGGGCACAAGTAGGCTTTTATATTGGGGCAAAACTAGAATAAGCCAAATCCTTTCTTAAAGTCAAAATGCCGCCCACTGAAACCTTTGAAGGAGTAAAATGGCAAAAGAAACTCAGAGCAACAACACAATAATGCACTATAGTGGCTCCTAAAATTTGAGATTGTATGAAGTATGACCATGTGCAATTCACGGTCATACTTTATACAACACCAAAGTCATGTCATTCCATGCATTATTTTTTTAAACCAATCCTTACCTTCCATCTTAGAATCAATATTGTGTATTGGTTCCCAGGCAGAGAGTGGTAAGGACTGGGCAATGGGGGTTAAGTGACTTGCCCAGGGTCACACAGCTGGGAAGTGTCTGAAGCCAGATTCAAACCTACGTCCTCCCATCTCCAGGCCTGATTCTCAATCTTCTGAGCCCCCAGCTGCCTCCTTTAGGCATTATTTTTAGAATTAGATTAATAAAATCTTTATATTCAATGTTGGCATATGGCAGTGATAAACCAGTTTCTGGAAGGGAAAATCAAGGCAAGAAACTAAGTATAGTCAAATTTTGTTGCCATGTTCCTTTGCCATTACTCGGTACTTTTGGGGAACCAAAATAATTCATAATCATAAAGTATCATTCTCTAGAAAACAAAAATCCTAGATCTTCATTTGATCTAAAATCTGTGTTAACCTTGGATAAGAAATTTCATTTCCTTGGAGCTAAGTTTCTTCATTAATAAAATGAGGGGATAAGACTAGATGACCTCTAAGGTCCCTTTCAACTGGAGTCTACTCTGGAGTCTTAATGATTCAGTATTGATGAATGTCATATCAAATTGGATTCTGTTTTGAATATTTTCAAATCAAGATTTTTAATATGAAATGAGTGAAAGAGCCATGTCAGAGCCCTATCCCTAACCATATGGAGGACAGCCATGGCCGCCACCAAAAATTCACTTTGCACTATCAGAGATAAACCATCAAAATGACCCAAGATGACACTTCTAATATTCATATACCAAGTACATTTTATTCTATTTCTCCTGAACATTATCTTTCTTCATTGTCTCAACCTCCATAGGGATCCAACTGTGATGCCTCCTTGTGGTATGAAGATGATTCTGGATTCCTGAATGCTATCAAACATAGCAAAAACACCACAAGGTTCTACAGACTGGGTTTTCTTTCTAAGGATCACCCTATCAAAGTATGTCAAGGATCATTAGTAGCTATTTGGCTACTAGGTAATAAATTCATTAGCAAGAGTGACTTGAAAGGATAATAGCTAGACATTCCAACTGTTACGCTGGTATTCATGAAACAGAAAATGACTAAAATGGAGGCCTCTAGTAAGGAGGTCCTCTATAGAAAACTTTCGGTAGAATAGGGACAATTTTACCCCAAATATAAAGGCATGGATAGATTGAGACTTGAACCAATGAACAAAGTACCCACATCAATGAGCATGTGGATCTATCAAAATTATGAAGGAATTTTTTAACAGTGTGTTAGAAATGGTTCTGGACCTATACAATGGAGACCTGGGCTCTGTTCTCAGAGATACTCTATTGATTAGCTATGTATCTTTCTCCATGTTTCTTTTTATAGATGAGGAGGTTGAATTAGGTGACCTCTAAGTGGATAGAATCATAGGGTTTAGAATGTAGAGGGATTTTACTCATGCCTAAAAATATTTAATTTAATTCCCCTATTACATTTTCCAATTCAGTATCTCAAATATTGAAAGAATAAAAGGAGTAGAAGAGGTGAGGAGTGATTAATCCTTACAACCAAGAAGTATTAGAGGCAAGAATCTGATTTGGTCACCAACTAGCCAATCACTTTGCTGGAGAGGAAACTTACAAGTGCCATTGTTCAAAAGTGTGGAGTAGTAATGTGCTTGGAATCCTCTTCCAGGGAGACCACTATTGCCGACAAAGCGAATAGACATGAAATTTGATGTTGAGGTAAAGGAGTGTCTATCGCCATTACAAACTTTTGCCATTTTAGGAGATATAAGGTGAGGTCCATCATAGATTTCAATGTAATCAGAGACACAGCTTTCCTCTAGCCTGTGGATCCAAAAGCAAAGGATATTTTAGTTTTACCTTGTCTATATGTGAGGGATCCTGCTATCCTCACATCTTCTCTTTCATCTTATTACTTTTCTGAGGCATTCAGAGTACTTTAGCTCTAAATTAGTTACCCAAGGAATCACACTTGACCACATCACTTGCCAAAGGTTTCCTTCCCCTGTTGGCATTCTGTTCTCTTCTTCCTTTACCCCTTCCCAAATTATGTGTCACTCCCCCTTCTGCCAACTTTAATACTAGAATCCTTCTTCCATTGATTATTTCCAATTTTCCCTACATATAACTTGTTTGTACATAGTTGTTTGTATGTTGTCTTCCTCATTAGGCTGTAAACTTCTTCAGAATAGGGACTATCTTTTGTCTTTCTCTATATCTTAGCATATAGCACAGTGCCTTGCACATAGTAGTTGCTTAATAAAAGTCCAGTAACTGACTGACTTGAGTAGGCTGGTGAGGATAAGGAAATGGAGAGTCTGGACCTCACCCAAGGAGATGGTGGGAAAAGGCAGCTCCCTCAAGAGGATGGGAATAGATAAGGAGATTATATGTGGGACTTTGAGCAAAACTTGTATCTGAGGATGGAAGTGCCATCCTTACAACTCTACCTTTGAATTAAAAAACAGAGGGAAGAAAAGAAATGGCATTTTGAATTATACTGGTGGAAGATATTATGTCCCAAATACAATAAAAATGACTTGCCTTCAGCAAACTGAGGTGGTGGTCCTGACTCTGCTGCTTACTTGTGGTGTTATATTAAGCAAGTCAGTCACTTATTCTTTCTATGTCTCAGTTTTCTTGTATAATATAAAGTTGAGCTAGGTGGTAGAGATTTAAGTCTCTTCTAAGTCTAAATCCTGCTATGATAAACAAAGGGAATTCTAATAATAAGAACAATGATAACCAGCATTTATATAGATTTTTTAATGTTTGCAAAGCACTATGTGGATATTTCTCATCTTATCTTTACAGTAGCCCTGGGATATCAGTTTTATACCCATATAACAAAGGAGAAATTGATATTAAATTACTTGCCCAAGATCACACAACTATTAAGTTTCTTGAATCCAAATTCAATGATACCCAACACTCTATCCATTGTGCCATCTGAATAATGATGTCTATTTTATGACACAATTAATGTAGCTATCATATGAAATACTGTATAAAAAGTATTTTCTAACCATAATTCATTGTATAAATGCAAAGTATTATGATTTAAAATATAGATAATTTAAAGGGAATGCTAAAAAGGCTTTTTAAAATTACGATCAATAAATACTTAAGGGTGCTATAACAGCATGGAATAGAGGATAAAGAGGATAGAGCATCTGGCCTTGAGTCAAGAACACCTGAATTCAAATCTACTTCAAACACTTATGAGCTGTGTGAATCTGGGAAAGTCACTTAGCCCTATTTGCCTCACTTTATTCATCTGTAAACTGAGATGGAGAAGGAAATGGCAAACCACACTAGCATCTTTGCCAAGAAAACATCAAATGGGGTCAAATGAGAGTAGGACATGATTGAAAAGGGACTGAACGACAACAACAAAAAGAAGTCCTGAAGACCTGGATTGAAATGCTTATTCTCACATTTACCAGTTGTGAGACTAGGAATAGATAAATCACTTGGTCTCTCTAAGCCCCATTTTCCTCATCTATAAAATAGAATTAACACTTATCACCTGCCACACAAGACTTTTATAAGATTTAAATGAGATAAAATATGTGAAGTTCTTTGTAAACTTAAGTGCTACATCAATATAATCATCATCAACAAGTGGGCGATTAGCCAGAAAACCTTTTTATGTAGCAGCAAGTTTAAAAATAATGATCTTTGTCAATGAAACTAATGAATTTGAGTTTCTTCCCCTTGGTCAAGTTGACTACCTAACCATATAATGTTTTGACAGGCTACATACAAGAATGGCCCCTGGCAGTAACTTGTAATAAATCAAACTTCCAAACAGGAAAGCAAGGGGCAATATTATCCCCTTAATAAATGTTAACATTCCATTGAAATGCAATCAGGAAAAAGTAAGGCAGGGATGGTAGAGAAAGGCATTTAGCAAGAGTGCTAATCTGGATATTGGTGAAGTAGTCAGCCTATTAACCTGTCTTAAAACTGCTGGCTGAAGAAGAGTTTCCCTGAATTCAAAATATCAGTTAGTCATGGGCCATGATCACATTGGTGGGTTTTAGGAGTATCACCTTCTTAGCAATAACCTGGGCCCCAGATGAAAATGTCTCCCTCAGATCCAGCTATTTATCATGTGGTGAGGATGAAATGAAGTATCTATTAGAGGATCTGTGGCAGCCACAGATGGGACATTTCTGAAGCTTCAGAATACACTCTGCATCCTCAGAAATTCTTAATGGTCTTCTTCCTAAGTTAAATCAGCAGTGAGAAGGGAAAGAAGACAAGGAACTTTGCGAATTTCATGAGTCCTTATTCCTACATCATTGACTATTTCAGTTGTCCATCACCGTTCTGTACTATCTAGGGTCAATAATAACTGTCAAATAAAACCAGTGATTGCCGATCTTCCCCCCTTAAATGGCACTGTATCCCTTAACTATTTGGAGATCTGACAGTACAAAATCTGCAGATTGTCATGACTTTTTTTTTCATTTTTGAATTCTCTGTTTTAATCTGGATATTTTCTATGCTGTCAAAAGATTCTTTACTTACGCAACATCTCCAAATACTATAGTCACAAGGTAGTCATTCGATACTTCAATATCCCAGATACATTCAGTGTTGTTTAAATAGCCTTCAGGGTAATTTGGACTGACAATATTCCCCTCGAGTTTGGTAAAGAAGCCTCCACAAACACGTTTTCCTATAGAAACAAAGCAAGAATTCAAATCTCAGCCTCCCCATACATAAAGTCCAAATAACAATCCTCTCTCTACTGGCTTCATGGAGTAGTTTAGAAAATCCAACATGATCATAGATGTGAAAATTTTTCAACTTTTTCCAACTAAAATCAGATACTTATTCCATTTAAGAATTATACATCCAAATTAAAAAAAATACATCCATTAGTCTTTTTGGCACTGTTGGGCATATGCCCCCAGTAGATCATTGACAAAAAGAAAGGCTTCACATATACCAAAATACTTATAGTAACATTTTTGTGACAGCAAAGTCAATAGCCTTCAACTGGGGAATATCTAAACAAATTCTGGCATATGAATGTAATGGAATATTATCAGTCTGTAATAAATTGTGACTGTGATAAATACAACATGGGAAATCTTACATATTCTGATTCAAAGTGAGCTAAAGAGAGCCAAGAAAATAATGACTACACAATGGAAATGGAAAGAATAGTCACACTACAATTGAAACTGGTTGCTGCAAAATTATAAAGAACACATTTACTTCCAAAAGAGGGGCTTGGAAAAATGCCTCACTCCACTCTTGCATCACCCTGCAGTGATAGATTCTAAATATTGCAGGTAATATCAGATTTTTTTAATGTCTCAATTGGTTTTACCGACTTTTGTATTCTTTTTTCTTTCATTAAAAAATATCTTATACGGAGGGGCTTTCTAGGATCAAGTAAAGAAGGTACACAATGAGTAACCTAAGCAATATGAAAACAAAATATATCAATAAAACACTTCTTTCAGAGTCAAGATCTATAATTTTTATGGTTATCATTCACCAAGAAAGACATATTGCATTTATTCAGGCATGATTCTGACAAGTTTACTCCTCAATACCATGCCATGCTTTGGTAAACAAAATGACAGACATTCAGGGAGTATTTCTGCTGTATTTTTCATCTGACTCCATGATTAAAGTGCTATAGAGCAAAGATGTCTATGAGACAAAGAACTGGAACAGAGGCAATAGAATCCTAATGTGACTGCCTCCTGGGGTTATTGTGATGATCAAATTGAGATAATATTTGCAAAATGCTTAGCACAATGCTAGGTATGTAATAGGCACTTATAAATATGTGTTCCTTTTCTCTACTTTTCTTTTCTTCTTCCCTCCCTCTCTTCCTCTTTCTCTCTTTCCCTTCCTCACTTCTTTCCTCCCCTCCTTTTTCTTTCTTTCTATCTCCTTTGTTCCCTTCTTACCTTCCTTACTTCCTTTCTTCTTTCCTCATTTGCTTTCATTACTTTCTTTTCTCTTTCTCTATCTGCTTTCACCTTTTCTTTCTTCATCTGTCCCTTCTTCCTTCACTCATTTCCTTTCTTTTTTTTCCTTCCTTCCTTTCATTCAGACATAATTTCATGAGCAATGGAGTATGAAAACTGACTCTACTGATACGTATTGGGAATTCATCTATAACTTTTAGTCTTAGGAAGCTATCTGGGATCACTAATATGTGTGAAGTACTCTAGGACCATTTACAAGTGTTCCTTGGAGGCTAGATGAGAGTAGAGGAAGAACTCACCTTTGAAACGATGGAAGGGTGGGTAGTTTTTTCTGAGGTCTAGAGCACTATGTTTCATCCTGGGATCATTTTTATTGCCTATAAAATGAGAATAAAAAAATACATAGAAATGTTTGCTCATTTACCAAATATTTCTGAACTCCTCTGCTATTTGACTTGTTATGTCTACTTTTAATAGATTTTTTTACCTCCTCCCCTACTTCGCTTCTCATTGCTGTCAAGAAACCTGTTTTTAACAATTTCCACTCCCTATACACCTTTAATTGTTGCTTCTATTCTATTGAGATATTAGAAACAAGATAATTATCAGATCTACATATAAAATATGAGTATTTTTCAAATTCTGAATAAGGATGAAAACAGACCTCCCATGAATCAAAAAGCATAAGCTTTACTGTAGAATATGTGAGCTGTAAATTTGGCTTTTGGGATGTCATTTGTACTTATTTTGAGATTATCATCTGCATTTTAGATATCTTAGGTTGACAGAAGAATTAGCTATTAATAGTATTATGGGAATTTCATGTTCTTGGAGCCTTATTATACCCAGCCAATTCCCCCCCAATTTGCCTACAAATTTAGCCATCTGAGAAAAAAAACACCCTTCCCTTGGTTCTTTAAAAAGCAAAGACCAGGCAGATGACAGCTACCAAGATAGATAGGGTCAGGGTATAAAACTATATGACAGGGAGACTAGAGAGAGTCACAAAGGCTATTTTTCTTGAACCTGTACTTTTTGCTTTAGAGTCAATATTGTATATTGGTTCCAAGGCAGAAGCATGGTAAGGGTTAGGCAATGGGGGTTAAGTGACTTCCCCAGGGTCACCCAGCTAGGAAGTGTCTGAGGCCAGATTTGAATCTAGGACCTGCCATCTCTAGGTCTGCACAAAGGCTATTAAGATGGAAGCATAAAAATATTAAAAGGCTATGAAGAAGAAAAAAAGGGGTTGGATTTACTCTACTGGTCTTTAAATAGCCAAAGCAAGGCCTAAAAACAGATGACTATGAAGAAAGTTATAAAAATTAAACTAAAAACTAAAGTGACTAGGGAACAGAACAGATTTCCTTATAAGGTAGTGAGTTTCCCATCACTAGAGATAATTAAGGAAAGGTTATATGGACAGTTGCAAATGCAAAAGGGATTTGTGCTTCAGAGAAGTGTGTGACTGGATGATCCTTGAGGTCACTAAAACTCTGAATGTATATAAAAGTATCTTGTAACCACAACATACTACGCAAGATACAAATATAAGTTGCAGCACACTATAATAGGAAAAAAAAGACTGAACAGGGAGTCAAAAAATGTAGTTTAAATAAGAACTGGTAGAGGCAAGCTAAGTGATGATAGGCAGATCATTTGATCTCTGGGAGCCTTCTGCAAGAACCTTTCCTGATTTTTCCTTATTACTAATGCCTTCTTTCTATCAATTATCTCCATTTTCCCACATATATCTTCTTTATACATAGTTGTTTTGTGTTGCCTTCCCCTTTAGACTGTAAGACTCAAGAACAATAACAAGAACTTTTACCATTTTTGTATCCCCAGCATTTAGCACAGTGCCTAGGATGTACCTAAAAAATTCTAGTTGATTAGCTTGCTATAAAAGTACTTTGGGAATCTTAAATAGCCACATAAATATAAATAATAATTATTCCACTAATATCTTTTTCAGATACCTTATTGTGGCATGGAGGTGACACTTGATTCTTGAAGACTGATAATTAAGTTCAAGTTTACACCAAGTGTAACAGGTGAAAATTCATGCATGCACTTGGTAATACACTGTGTGACTGATATTTAAGGACTATCCTCACTTAGGTAGGAGTCACTCATCACTAGAAAGTTGGTCACTAGATAATGAAATGTACTGGCCACATCCTCTCATGAGGCTAGCCTACTAAAGCATGGAAGTGTGTGAATAACTGACCACTGGGAGAGTGCCCACTGACAAAATCAAAGATCTTTTGATATATCATAGAAGAATCCGGCACACAGTAAGCAATTAATAAGTAATAATATTATCATTGTTGTGGCTTACATAGAGGGAATTTCTGCATGTGTTTGAAGGCTGTAATAGCCAATCCTTCCAGCTCTAAGATTCCTCTGACAATAAAGATGAATTGGCTGTCAATACTTATATACTCAAAGTCAATGGTGTCAAACTCAAATAGAAAAAGGGAACTTCTCAAGCATACATAAACATACTTGACAGTGATATATTGACTTAGAAAAACACAGGTTAACATTATCTATGTTCTATTGTATTGTTGGTTTTATTAAATATCTCCCAATTGCATTTTAATCTTGTTCTTGCAGCAACACTAGAGTAGTGCTTTGCACATTTGCTCTAAGAAGTCTAATTCAAGATAGATAAATTAGTTTATCTAGGAAAAAATATGCTTTCATTATTTTCATTCACATGACTTTGGACATAGTATGACATCACAGGGATGAAGATTATGGGAAGCAGAAAACCAGAAAAAGCACCAGAATGCTCTACCATGAAATTCAGGACCCTCAACTTATCTCTTATATGTGGCTTTGTGTGTTGTTTCTTGTACCAAAACCTTCTGATGTGAATTTTTAAAAGTGGTAGGTTAACTTGTTTTTGTAGAACCCCTGGGCAGCATTTTAAAAGTGTTTATTCAAGAAGCCATTGGAAATTCTTTTATTACTCACATGATCATTTCAGAAATGAATGAGAGCCATACTTTACCTTTTTGATAATGACCAGTGAAAGGCAAATGGGCAGTTTATAAAAAGCAATATTAAGTATTTCCTAGGGCAAAATGAGCAAGAGCTAGCATTTTGGAAATAATACAAAAACAAAGACTAGAGCTGGGAAATGGACAAGATTTTAATGTGATGGGAAAAATAAAGTTCAGCTACACAAAACCACATAATAGCATGCCTTGAAAGTACAATAAAAAAGAAGTGTATCAAATGCAATAGGACTTGGACCTGAGCTCAACCATAGTATAGAATATGATAATCCAAATGAACCTGGGCAACAGAATAGAAATGAAGGAATTTCTTTTTATATAGTCTTTCTTTGCCTGATGTACTTATCAGATATCTATCTTAAATAAAGTTGAAAGGATATGATCAGTAGGAATCAGGCTAAACAAGCAACTGGTCAGGCAAACCTTCCTGATTTGGCAAGATCTTATATTATACTTTCTTTATTAATAAAGGGAAGATGGTATTGTCCTGGGAGAAGAAAAATCATTAAACTATTCCCTGAGGCCAAATCTCCAAAAATCAATTAGTCCATTCATTATGGTAGAGCTTAGAGAGAGGAAAGAATTCAGTCAAGTTGGTTGTTTAGAATCCAAGGGAGGAAAAAAATCTACCCACTTGCTTGATTGGCTAAAGGTTCCTTATTTTTCTAGGCTGTTTTTTCCAGTGTGTATGTGTAGGTGGTATGTGTATATATGTTTCTTGAATGTATATATGTGTTTTTGTCTATGTATATTATCTGTATGTGTGTATGTTGTATGTGTGGTGTATGTTTCTGTGAATATGTTTATTATGTATGTATGTGTGTGTGTCCCGCAGCACCACTTCCAGGGCTTTACACAGAGCCCCAGTGAATGTCTATTAAATAAGAAAATGAATAAATGGATTAAATGTAACTCCCAAGAAGACTAAGAAATCATAAAATACCTGAGCAGATGACAGCAGCATCTTCGTTATGGTTACAGTTATGGCCGAACCAGCCTTCATTCTGACACTGCCAGAAATTTAACTCATTCCCTTTACAATTCACATTGGCCAGGCTTATGGGTCCATAACCTGGACCAAATAAGCCTTTTTCTGGTTCTGTAGCGGCACCTCCACAACCCAGCTGCTGGCAAATCACATGGGCATTATGTATATGCCAGCCGTCCTCACAAACTGTCCCCCACTCGTTATTGTGGAAAATCTCAACAAGACCAGAGCACCCATTGCTCAGCTTCAAGCGTGCATCTGTAAGAGACATGTAGAATAAGATATCTTGATTATGAGTCAAAGATCATTTAACATTATATCTTATCTCTCTCTACTGAATCTTTGGTCTTGGTCAATTGGGCTCTGAGACTCACTTGGGTATTTGGAATAAAGATATTGTCTTAGGAAAAACATTTAAACTTTTGGTTCATAGTTTCCTCATCTGCAAAACAAAGGAATTGTACTGGCCAGTCTCTAAAACCCTTTCCAACTCCAACTCTTTCTTCCTTTTTTTCTTCCTCACCCCCTCCCTCCCTTCCTTCCTTCTATCTTTCCTTCTTTCTTTCTTTCTTTCTTCCCTCCTTCCTTCCTTCTTTCCTTCTTTCTTTCTTCCTTTCTTCCTTTCTTCCTTTCTTCCTTCCTTTCTTTCTTTCTTTCTTTTTCTTTCTTTCTTTCTTTCTTTCTCTCTCTCTCTCTCTCTCTTTCTTTCTTTCTTTCTTTCTTTCTTTCTTTCTTTCTTTCTTTCTTTCTTTCTTTCTTTCTTTCTTTCTTTCTTTCTTTCTTTCTTTCTTTCTTTCTTTCTTTCTTTCTTTCTTTCTTTCTTTCTTCCTCTCCAACATTCTCCTGAAGAATCAATGAATACTAAGTATCAGTTCCAAGACAGAAGAGTGGTAAAGTCTGGTCAATTGGCATTAAGTGACCTGCCCAGGATCACACAGCAAAGAACTATCTGAGGTCAGATATTAATCCAGGACCTCCTGGCTCTAGGCCTGGCTCCCTATCCACTGAACCACCTAATTGCCTCTACAATACTTTATAATTCTAGGTTTTACAGGTAAGATTGTAATAAAGGAGATTTTTACTAGATGACCTTGACCAGTGATAGTGAGCCTTTTAGAGACCAAGGGCCCCAACTGCAATTCTCACATCACATGTGAGCCCCCTGTCTTATTCCAGACAGGGGAAGGAGGAAGATCTCCCTTGGCCTTGTAGGCAGAGAAGCAGTTGATGGAAGAAATGTGATCGCCCCCTCCAGCACACATGCCATAGCTTTACCAACTTGGACCTAGACCAAATGTTTTCACATTTTTTTTATCTCAGGTCCCTTCTACACTTTTAAAAATTATTGCACATTTGTTTATGTGACTTACATTTACTAGTATTTATATTAGAAATTAAAATTGATACATGTTTATTAAATTGCTTTCAAATATTAAAAACTGATCCATTATATGTTAACAGAAATTATTTTTACAAAAAACAATATTTTTCCAAACAAAAAAAATAAGTAAGTAGAATGGAATTGTTTTAAATATTTTGCAAATCTCTTTAATGTCTAGCTTAATAGAATTGGATTCTCCTATTTGCTTCTGCATTCATTCAGTTACAAGATGCTATTTTATTTTATTATTTTTTTAATTTTAAATTTTAAATTTTTTTAATTTATTTTTTAATAAAATCCTTATCTTCTGTTTTAGCATCAATTCTGTGTATTGATTCCAAAGAAGAAGAGTGTTAAGGGCTAGGCAATGGGGGTTAAGTGACTTGAACAGGGTCACACAGCTAGGAAGTGTCTGAGGTCAGATTTCTAGGCATGGCTTTCCTTCCACTGAACCACCCATCTGCCCCCAAGATGCTATTTGTGGCTGAAGTAGATGAAGAAAATCTGGTCTCATATAGATATGCACTTGGAAAAAATATTGTCTATATTGTCTAGACAATAACACTGTAATATGAGTATGAAACTTGTTTTGACCTCTTAGACCCCTTGTAAAGGTCTTCAAGTCCCCGGGAAGTCCTCAGACCACACTGAGAATCACTGACAAATTAATGAAAAGCTATCTCAGCTCTGGTATTACAGGCATTCTTTTTTATCTGATATAGTCTATAAAACTCAGAAGACTTAAGCCTCATGACCGACATTTAAAATTCAATGAAGAAATGTGTTGTGATATCAATATCCTAAAGAATCCATGTGACAATATTGTATTTCCTGGTGATATTACCACATGCTTTATTGCTAATAGAATGGGGGCTTTTTGATTAGGTTAATTAATTTGTTTTCAATCAGTAAAAAATCTACTTTTCTCCCTCATCTGTCTCTCTACAGTTTCCTATTGAGCTAGAAGCTGGAACTGAGACATTGCTCTGCTCCTGGGCTCTGAGCTATACTGCTGCTGCTTGCTTCTGAACTTATTACTTTTGTACACAGCACAGTGCCTGAGGACCCCACTTTGCTCCAAAATCCCACTCCTGGGCACAAGTCAACCCGAAATCTGTGACCCAGAATTAAGTAGTGGGTAATAAAAATGCCAGTTAACATCTGTTCTGGGCTTCTAATCTGTACCTCCTGCCTGGTGCATAGCCTCTCTGAGCTCTGGAGTTCCATGCTATCTGTTCCTGGCCAGATCTTAGCCCTTGTGTCCACAGACTTCTCTGTCTATGTTCCTAGGCTGACCTAGACTAGAAAAAACTCATTTATAATGACCTGTTCTTGGATTTTTTCAGTTAGCTCTCTACTTGATACATTTTCTAGTTCTGTTTGGAGGAGTTAGGAGAAGAGTGAAATTTCCACATGCTATCATCTTGGATCAACCCTATTGCAGTGTTAAAAGAAATCACAGCCCTTGCACCCAGCACAATGAAAGTTAAGATCTTTACTCATGAAAGGCAACATTCCAAAGGAATAGAAAGCCAAGCCTCAGAGTTAGGAAGATTTGTATTCAACTCCCACTTCTGGCCCATACTCCTTACATTGCAGTTGCTGGGATTTGTTAAAGGGAGTTTCCTCCCTGAGAGTTCTGATGGAACCATGAGTTCAGTTTCAGAAAACATATATCCTTGTACTCTACATTAACATTCATTCTAAGCAAAGTTATGAAATTAAACATTCTGAGGACAAAAAAAGTCATTAAATATTAAAGTGGGAAGGGATCTCAGCGATCTTTTAGTCCAACGTTTTCATTTTATAGATGAGAAAAATGAAACTCTAAGAAGTGACTTGGCTTGCTCCAGGTCACACAGCGAGCTAGTGTTAGAATCCAACTCTCCTGATATTGATTCTAATGCTTTCACACCAACCATGCCAATTGAGAATAAATACAGGAAAATAATGGTTTTTCGGAGATGAACTTTCACAGAAGTTTTGATAAAAACAAGAGAAGTTTTACCACCTACACACACCCAATTGACTCTTATTACTTCTTACCTTTTGGGAAAGAATTATACCAAGCAGAAAATTTTGAGACATCAGGCTCAGAGAAACTGATAAAGCGAAGAGACAGTTCATTGGAAGAAGAGACAAATATTTTCTTGGTGCTTTCACAAAGTTTTGTTACATCTGCTCCATCAGTGATTTCAATATAATCCTTACAATTACCATTTTCCGGATTAAACCTAAAGAGGAAGGAAGAGTTGGAATATTGTGTAAGGGCAAATTAGTTCCAAGTAAACTCTTCAGTGACTCTGAACTCTCATATTATGATGATGCAGAGGCTAGAGTCCCACTGTACAAAATAGTTCACTGGGCTCTTCGAAGCAACAGCTAATAGATATCTTCATGCATTAGAGAGCTAAAATCAGATCCCATAAAAAAAATGGCTGTTCACTATCTCATAATAACAGTGTAGAAAATAGTACCATATTTACTAATATCCTTCCCACCCGATTATCACACACACACACACACACACACACACACACACACACACACACACACACATCTACCCAAGTTTATCACTACCCAAAATCTACCCAGTTTTATCACTAAACTGGTGGAAAGCAAAGAGTTTTTGCTATTCTGGAATTTGGGCAACTCAACGCATAAAATACTTTTCTATTTTTCCTTCCCTCTGGCATCTGTGGCTGGAAGCAGTCCACAAGCCCCTTCAGAGTGAATTGTGATTTGGGAGAGCTTGTTGAGGACAATAATAGTAGATATAAACAAAGGTCAGCTCTTCCAATTATTCTCTGCAAACAAGATTTAATGAAATCTGGTTTTCAAGTGCCCTGAGAAAGGTTTGGTAAAAGTGTAGGACTATGGCTACCTGTCAAACTATTCCTTCTCAATCTCTTTTATAGAATTATCATCCAAACCACTATGTTTCCTGATAGTGATGGTTCTTCAAGGCTGTCCTTTCTTTTCTTCTCTCACTTGATGAGTTCATCAACTCCCCAAAATGTATTCTTCATCTCTATGCGATGACATCTACATGTATGTGTGTATACAAATACATATGTATATGTTTCTAGTCCAAGTCTCTCCCCTGAGCTCCAGTCTCCCATCAACAAATGCCTTTCAAATGGCATACCCATGGACATCTCAAACTCATCAGGTACCAAGCTGAACTTCACTTTTCCCCAAACCCAAACCCCTCTTCTGAAATTTTCTATTTCTATTAAAGTCACTACCATTTCACTACCATCCCAGTTTTGCAACCTTGGCATCATCCTACACTCCTTCCTCATGCTCACATGACTCTAATCAGAAATCAAATCTTGCTATTTCTATAATATCTCTCATATCTACCCCCACAATCTTTTTAGGGACTTCATAAGCTCTTGCATTACCTATTGCAATGACTTCTTAATTGAGTTCCCTACCTCAAGTCTTGCCCCACTATGATCCATCTCCATATATATAAATAGCTATATCTCATTCCCTTACTCAGTAAACTCCCTATTGTCTCTAATAGGAAATATAAACTCTTCTGTTCATCATTTAAAGGCCTTCTCAGCCCTTCTCAATCTCTCTTTCCAGTGTCAGTTTCCCCTTTTTCCACAGATCTATGATCTAGCCATACTGGTGTTCTTAATGTTCCATACACATAACACCCTCATCTCTTGTCACTATGCATCAGCGTAGGTTTTCAAGAAAGTACTACTAATTCACCTCTGCCTCATATTATCTTTTGCTTCTTTTGAGACTTTAGCATGACTGTAATTCTTCCAAGTGGTGCCTTTCTTCTTGAAATGGCCATGCACTTGTTCTTATATGCTTATATAAATACACATTGTCTCTCCCATAGAATAGAAACTCCATAATAGCAAAGACTGTACCATTTTTGCCTTTTTTACTCTAGTACATAGCACAATTCTTGGAAAATGTCATTGTGATTGCTGTTCAGTTGTTTCTGTCATGTCTACCTCTTTGTAACCTCATTTGGGGTTGTCTTCATAAAGATATTGGCTTGCTATTTCCTTCTCCAGCTAATTTTACAGATGAGGAAACTAAATCAAACAGGGTGTCCAGGGTCACACAGCCATTGTCTGAGGCTAGGTTTGAACTCAGGAAAACGAGTCTTCCTGATTCCAGGTCCTAACCACCTAGCTGCCCTGTAGCACACAGAAAATATCTAATGAATGCGTGTTGACTAAATGATTGATTGGTTTAAATTCCCCCAGGCAGACCAGGAAATTGTGCATTTGTATAAATGCCTATCTTTCTAACTGTCTTTCTTCAGCTCCATAAGAAATTTTCCTCTCAGTAGCTAGAGTTCAGTGAATGGCAATTGAATGACAATTCTATAAAACTAAGTTGCTCAAAGATGAAAATTAGAATAACTAGTCTGTTAGTCTTATGTAAATAAAGTAAAAATCTTGGCTCTTTTATTCAAGCCAACATGAATCACTGACTCCTTCCAAACTAATGGTTTGTTTTATATATATATATGAATATTTAAGAATGTTATATATATAAGAATATTTAAGAATGTTATATATATACATATAAGAAATGTTCTAAGAGGGCAACTAGGTGACTCAGTGGATTGAGAGTCAGGTCTAGAGATGAGAGGTCCTAGGTTCAAACCTGGCCTCAGATATTTCCTAGTTGTGTGACCCTGGACAAGTCACTTAACCCCCATTGCCATTGGTTCTAAGATGAAAGTTAAGGGTTTAAAAAAAATTTAATAAGAAATGTTCTATCATATTCTCCTGTGCATATTACATGGATCCTAACTACTTCTTGATCTAGCTTATGAAGAGCTAATTCTCCAGTCATATATCTTATTTACTCACACTCCATCTTCATATATTACTCCTACTCCTCCATTCCTTTCATTTGTACCATCCAATTTGTAGTAGAAAATTTTTAGATTAGCTTTTTGGCCAGAGCATAGGAAAATGGAAAAAATACTGGCTCTGGAGTCAAAGGATCCAAATTCAGATCCCAGTTGGCTTCATAGATAAGTCATAATATATCTCTGGGCTCCAGTTGTACATATCTAAAACAAGAAAGTTCAACCAGATGGCTCAAAAAATCCTTGACTCATTCCAATCTATTATCATTTGAAGCCATAAAAATCATCTACTAAGGTCACAGGAAGGTACAATAGAGGTCAGAAGAGGCTGTATTGAAACTGAAAAAATTATAGATCATTTAAGAGCTCATAATAAATTTTAAAGTATAAATGTTAAACATATATGCATACATTTTTAAAACTTACTTTTGTCCTGTTGGATAATAGTAGACCAGTGAGTGTTTTGAATGAATATGACGCTTTAATTGATAGACAGCATTTATTGGTGACAATGTGCTTAGTATCTTATTTAAATAACTATTGTGGTATTATTACCTTATATTATAGAAGCCCAGGTTTATCAGGTAGTTAGGAGGCACTTTCATTGTCCAGGAACAGTTGGCAGGTTCAGTGTACATTAACGTCAAAGGGCTTGAAAAATCTCCAAAAGGTTGTTCAAGGATGCCACCACATGTTTCAGCATTTACTATATTGGTGTGGGGGAGAGAGAGAAAGAGAGAGTCATTTCCTTTTCTAGAAGTTTTGCAAGTGTCACTAATGAATGCTTCAAATTATTCTCAACTGTGGGAAGAATCAACAGAGAAAATAAGGCAGGGCAGAACCAGCACACCTAATGCTATCAGTTGACATATGAGGAAACAGAGTTTGCCAGAGGTAGAACAATTTGCCCAAAGTAATGCAGATAATAGTCACACACATAGGCATGATTCAGATCTAGGGACTCTAACTCCAACTTCATTGCAACTTCTACCACTCTTTAGTAGTTCTTTTCTGAAAATGGGATTTTAAAGGGCTTTAAAAAAGAGCAGAATTTTGGTGGGTTCAACTGCCCTTGATTAAGAACCAAATAATCAATTCCAATCCCTCCACTGAAAGATTTAAAAAGCAATATGAGCACCACCTATCAAACTCTCAACACTACTAGAATTAGTACTAAAAATTAAAATTAAAAAAATAAAACTTATTGACCAATATTCAGTAAAATCATCTTATATCTTAGCTATAGAAAAAGGATGAAAGCTTCTGGTTAGACTCCATATTTATGTACACATTTGGCAATCTGTTGAAGTCTATGGAACCCTTCTCAGAATGAAGTTTTTAATGGCCTTTTACTCAACAATACTACTACTACTAAGTCTGATTCCCAAAGAGATTAAAGATAGGGGAGAAAGTCTTTTATGCCTTAAAATGTTTATGGCAGCTCTTTTTGTGGTGGCAAAGAATTGGAAATTGAAGGAATGTCCATCAATTGGGTAATAGACAAACAAGTGATGATATATGATTGTGATGGAAGACTATTGTACTCTTGTGCCATAAGAAATAACAAAAAGGGTGATTACAAAAAAAATCTGGAAAGACTTATATGAGGTGATGCAAAATAAAATGAGCAGAACCAGGAGAATGTTATACACATTAACAGCAATAGTGTATGATGATTCATTGTGAAGGGTTTGACTATTATCAGTAATGCAAGGATCCAAAACAATCTCAAGGGATTCATGATGGAAAAGTCTATCTGCTGATACATAAGAAAATGACAGTCTGAATGCAGATGGAATCATACCATTCTTCACTTTATTTTTCCCTGGATTTTTCTCTAGTGTAAGTAATATGTCTTCTTTTACAACATGAAGGACATGGAAATATATATTGTATGAAAATATAAGCAAAACCTATATCATTTTATCTGCCATCTTGGGGAGGTAGGAGGGGAAAGAAGGAGGGAAAGAACTTGAATCACAAAATGTCAGAAAAAGATTATTCAAAATTGTATAGACATATAATCTGGGGGGGGGGAAATTAAGAAACTGATGGAGTCTGAATGCAGATAGAAGAATACAATTCTTTATTTCCTTCGTGAATTTTTCTCTAGTTTAAGCAATATATATCTTCTTCCACAACATGATGAAAATAGAAATATATACTGCATGGTAGCACATATTCAACCTATATCATATTACCTGCCATCTCAGAGAGGGATAAGAGGTGGAAGGGAGGGAGAGGATATGGTTCCCAAAATGTCAGAAAGCTATTATGATCACATCTACATTTAATATGAAAAAAATATTTGTAAATAATATATATATAGAGAGAGAGAGAAATGGATGGAGTCTAAATGCAGATTGGCAGATTGCAATATATTTTTATTACTTTATTATTCTTGTTTTATTTTGTCTTCATTTTCTTTTGCAAAACAGCTCATTTAATCCCCATCAACTTAGGGAAAAATACATAGTGAAAAGTTGTGAATTAAGTGAATATTTTTATCAGTTTCATTAGGTCAGTTGGCCACTTAGAATAATATTTCTTTATGATTTAATAAATTCTATTTTGAAAAGAGTCAGTGAGTCATATTGACTTGAATAAAAGAATCAAGATTTTTACTTTATCACATCAGACTAACAGACTAACTAGTTATTCTAGTTTTCACCTTGAGAAACTTAGTGTTATACAATTTCCATGTACTAAACTGTAGCTATCAGAGAGGAAAACTTCATGTAGAGCTAAAGATAGTTAGAAAGACTGGCATTTATATGTATGTATGCTTACATATATAACATTTTTCTGTCTGCCTGGGAAAACTTCAACCAATTAACTCCTACCTCATTGAAAAAGAAAGAAAAACAAAACTCTTGCAATAAATATAAGAATAACAATAATAGGTAACATTTATATCTAATTTATATTTAGTATCAGTTCTAAGACAGAAGGTAAAGATTTTAAAAATACAAATATGTTTTATCTTTTTATTCTGACACTAATTCTGGGGAGGTGAACTTTAAGTTTTTCTAAGTGCTTCAAAAATTTTATTTCTTGAGATAGCTGGGTTGCTCAGTGGATAGAGAGCCAGGCCTAGAGATGGGCGGTTCAGAGTTCAAAACTGACCTCATATACTTGCTAGTTGTGTGAGTCTAGGTAAGTCACTTAACACCAGTTGACTAGACCTTACCATTCTTCTGCCTTGGAACCAATATTTAATATCAGTTCTAAGACAGAGGGTAAAATTTTTTAAAATATTTATAAAATATATATGTGTAAAACATTTTAAATATAATATATATTATCTCTTTTCACTCTGACAACAACTCTGGGAGATCGAAGCTATTAATATCCCTATTTTGCAGACAAGAAAACTGAGACCAACAGAGATTAAATTATTTACCCAGAATTACATAGCAATTAAATATCTGGGTTCACATTTAAACTCAAGTCTTCCTGACTTTAAAGTCCAGCACTCTATCCACTGTGCCACCTAGCTCCCTCAAATATGCATAGACAAAACCAATTCCCATACTGGCCATGTCTCAATTAAATCTATCACTATCTGTGTCCTGAATCCACTCCCTTTGTAAGGTGGCAAGTAACATGCTTCAACATGAATCCTCTGGAATGATTGTGTTTCACTGTCTTTACAGGAGGTCTTTAAGAGGAGAACCCTAACTTAATGTTCATTTATTGAAAGTATACTCTTTCTATATGTGGACAGGGCCAAGAAGGGAAAAGTTGGATACTCAGGAGCATTTCTATCCTCTTGCCCCGTTCTAGAGTAGTCTAGTTGGATCAAGCAGCCAACTTCATTAGGTATGATTAGAGAGCAGAATATTCTTGAAGTCTTTTGACTAGCATAACAGTAACTAGCATATAGTCAACATTTAATAATTGTTTTTAATTCACTTAATTCATGGAAAAAAACACTGCAGTGCTGGGGTAGCTAGTTCTAATTCAACAAACCATTTGTCAAGAATCTGCTATATTTAGGGTACCATGCAAGAAGCATGGAAGATAAAGCCAGAAGGAAAACACTCTGAGTCTTCAAAGAATTTACAGGCTACTGGGAGGGAAAAGTGAGACCATTGCGTGAGTCATTCTCTCTTCCTGACCCTCTAACCTCCTTTCCTGTAGCTCTTTTCTCAGATACATAGGACAGGGAGAAAAGAACACTGGATTTCATGTCAAAATATCTGAGTTTTAATTCCCTGATCTCCTCCCTCACCAGGGACTCATCTCCACAGGAGTTTATCAACCATGCCATAGAAATCTCTTCACCCTGGAAGCTCATTCCACTCCCTGAATGCCTTCTCAACTTTGGTATGTAAGGACTCATCTTCTGAGTGGCTAGTTTCTCCCACAACCTCTAATTTAAGGATAAGACCCAGGACAGAGATTTTTTCATTAATCTCCAAGCTGCATTCCTGACTCATCTCTACCATGTTCCTGAGCTGGGTGCACTTTTCTCCCCATCCCTTCACTTTCCTTTCATATATAGTCTTCCCACCCCACCTCCACGTAAGTTCCTAGAGGGAATGGACTATCTTTCTGCTTCTTTTTTTAATTCTTAATGCCTGGTACATTTCTTGTTTATCTTTCAGTTGCTTCTAATGCCCAACTCTTTGTGACCTCATCTAGGATGTTTCTTGGCAAAGAGATTGGAGTGGTTTGCCATTTCCTTCTCCAGATCATTATTCAGATGAGGAAACAAAGGCAGTTGAAGGTAAAAGACTTGCCTAGGGTCACACAGCTGGAAAAAGATGAGTCTTCCTGACTTGAGGTCTGACTCTATCCACTTCATCATCTAGCTGCCCACGTAGTAAGGAATTAAGACTGACTAATTTATTGACTCCATTCTGCAGCTTAGGGTCCTTATTTTTAAAATGAGTGAGGGACAGGGAATATTGGAAAAACATATGTCTATGATTCCCCCTAGCTCTAAATCCCATTCTCTTATGAAGAGATATTTCCCAGAGAGGACAGGAATCTACACAAGGTCATATACATGTACTTAATAAGCAGCAAAGCCAATATATGAACCCTGATCTTCTTAATCCCCAATTCAGCAATCTTTTCAAGACACCATCCTGCTTCCAAAATTGTCATGGCCAAAAAGATAAATTGTTTTTAATGGGCACCAGTAGAATAACAAAGAAAGTCCATGCTGTTAAGCTACTTCGAAGGGTCAGAAGGACTCTGAATCAAAGAATGAAATAGCATCCTGCCCTGCTATGTTCAGTGCTTCTGTTGGTGATAGAGAATGCTTAGAGTCATGAGTTCCCTGCATGATGGTGATAATAGGCAAGGTTTTCATAAAGCCCTTCAAATGAGTAACAGTCTCAAATTTACTTTGAGTTTAAGAAAGAGGAATTTATGATACGCTTCTTCCATTCCAAATAGTTTCAAATAACTAGTACAGGGAAGTTGGCTATTTTCACTCCCCTTCTCCACCTCAATGCTACCATTAGCACCGAGGGCCAAGTCCAAGGACAACGGGGCTTTAAATCCATTTCAGATTTTCAGGAGACAATTCTGAATATAGGCTTCTAGCCATCACTGGGTTTGCCATTTGAAACCCAAGTCTTTTTGGTGAAAGACAATTAAATCAGAGTTGTTTTTAATCCCCTGTGCTCAAAATAACTGCTCTACACTGCCTCCTGAGGCTTAAGGTCTGAGAATAGCTGACAAAGAAGAAAAATATGCTGTAATTTATCATTCAACCCCTCAGTTATATAGTTATTGACCTACATATGAGTTACACACCAACAGTCATGCATCATGGGTTCCTTAATGAGAAAGGGTACAGGAAGTTTTAAAGGAGAAGCCTATTTTCTATCATTTTCTTTAAAAATCAACCTGTGAAGCCAGGTGGGTGACTTATTGAATGTCAGGCCTAGAGAAGAGAGGTCCTGGTTTCGAATCTGAATTCAAATACTTCCAAGCTTTGTGACCGTAGACAAAACACTTAATTCCCATTGCCTACCCCCTTGTTTCTCTTCTGCCATGGAAACAATACATGGCATTAATTCTAAGAAAGAAGGTAAAAGTTTTTTTAAAAGTCAATCTTCCAGATGAAATATCATCCCCAAGATTTCCTATTCTGTCTCCAAATTTGGGGTGTTCATGTACAAAACCAAATATGGCTATAAAATTTCATAAAAGCTGGTTCATGAAATACCTGAATCTGACAAAAATAAAAATTAAAACAATACACACACATATAACTAAGACTGATTCTTGCTCAGTTAGCAACACCATGAAAATTACCTTGGAAAGTTGTTCAAGAATCACAAGATCCAGTGCTCCACAAAATTGCCTATGGCTCTATAGGGGTTTAGCCAGCTCTCACATTTGGCACTTAATTTGGATGAGAGGCTAGCTCTAGGTCAAGACTGGATTCCTAATTCTTTTTTCTACCATCAAAATGCTTAGCTATGTGTGGATCCTAATTATGAAGTGTTTGTAAGATAGATGTGTCTACAGGCAGAATTCAAATTACACAACTTTAACAGATATTAAATTAACAAGAGAATCTATCCTGCCCATTCTTACATCATGGAGACTGTGGTTTTGCTATATTTCAACAAACATTCCAAGGCTTTTAAATTTAAACCACAAAGGCAAAAACTAAGAGACAAAGAGTTATGGTATATCATTCAAATCTAGGCTAAGTTATTTTAACAGCCATGTGATTTCCAAGACCAAACAATTATTCCATTGCCATAATGATTTAATGAAACCAACGATATCACAATTAGTTTGTTCTTGTTCCAGATGCTTATATTCCATGATGGTAGTAAAATATCTATTATTCAGCTCAAGAAACAAGCATCTATTTAATGCCTGATAAGTACAAGATACTTGTAGACAATGATAACCAAAGTCTACCTCAGCCTGAAAGCAAAACTCCTCTTGAAATATACCATCTAATACAAGTATTACTAAAATTTAGAATTTGGGGGAAAATGCAAATATCATAATTAATCACGGTACCTGAATTAAGAAGTTGGAACCATAATGGCCATATCCCAATGAACATGAAGAGCCTCATTTTGCTTGAGAGTGAAACTAAATTAAAGACACTCTGAAATTTATATTCTCCCAAGATTAAGGAGGTGTGCTCACTTGTGTGCTTTTTTTGTTTTTATGGCTCCAAAAAAATTTAATTGAAAGGAAGTGAATTCACTCATAACCAGTTCACTATCTATAGTAATAACATAGGTGTGTTTGATTAGTTTTCCCCAAATTATTTGACAATTGTAGAACCACTCTGAAATTAGTAAGTTAATTGTCCACTTTTCAGCCAATCAGTACGTGAAATTCTAAGCACTCCCAACAGAATCAACCAATAGAAACTAAGCTTTCAGATAGTCTAGTCAGAATAGGATGTGATACGTGAGTAGAAGCAGACATAGTTCACTAGACGTGGAGTCAAGAAGACCCAAGTTCAAATTCAATTTCAGACATCTACTAGCTGCATGACCCTGAGTGAATCATTTAACCTCTAATTGTCTCAGCTCCCTCATCTGTAAAATTGGGCTAATAATAGCACCTACCTCCTGGTGTTTTTGGATAACTTTATATTTATAAAGCACTTTGCGAACTTTAAAACACTATTAAAAAAAGCTAGCTATTATTTTAGCTTCACAAATAGTGAGGAGGAAGTCAAAGGAGAACATAATCCTTTCCAGTTTATTTGTTCCATACCACATTCTCTTAATAGTCCCAGAAATCTGTAAATGTTTACCAGGATGGTAGGATATTGTGTAGTCCTATGATGTTTAGACTTGAAGGCAGAGAATAATGAGAGACTGGGCACTACCTCAAGGCAAAGGCAAAGCAATACTTCTTTTAACTACCTATAGGAACCACTATCTGCTGTATTCAGTCCCCCCGGCAAGCCACAAAATTTTTGGCTTCCACTTATGCCACCTTTGATGGTATTCACTGGCATTTCTTCAGCAAATGCTCCATTTTTCTTGCTTTATTCCTCCTGTTTTCCATGGAAATGTTGGTTTAACTTCAAAATGTTTTGCTCTAGAATTTTACAAGTGATCCTAAAATGGCTGCAATTTTTTGATAGCATAAACTGTTCATTGCCAAGTCCACTAACAATGCATTAGTGCTGTGCCATGTCACTTGAGGAAGAGCTTAATTTTAGCCACTGTTAAGAGATGGCCTTGTTACACCTGAACAGCATCTCTCCTTCTCCTAGTGACCTCTGGTTTGGGAGGTAGTTTCCTCCTCAGAGCCTGATACACAATAAGGAATAAGTAAATGCTTTATAATTGACTTAACAGATGAAGGAATTGAGTAATGAATGTGTCCTATGTCATACAGCTACTAAATAACAAGATTGACATATTCACTCCAAGTCTGATGCCTTTTCTCCAATCCTTGGTTCAACATCACCAAGGCAAGAGTTCTCCAGGGGAATTCCCTCAGGGATGTGTGTTTAGACTTGTGCTGTTCAAGATTTTTATCAATAATTTAGATGATCCTTGAGTATCTGAAAGACTGTAATGTGGAAGACGGACCTTGTTTGGCCCAAAAAAGGCAGAACCAAGAACAATGGATTGAAGTCACAAATTGGCCATTTAGACTTAATGTCAGGAAAAAAAAAAACTTCCTAACAAGTCTAGCTATCCAAAAGTGGAATGAGCTGTCTGGAGAAATGAAAGCTTCCATATCCCTGGAGAATTTCAAGCAGAGAATAGATAATAACTTGTCTGGTAGTTCACAATGGATTCCTTTTGGAAATGATATGAATTGGATTAGATGACAGTTAAGGTCCTTTTCAACTCCTTACCACTAAATTCTTTTGAGAGCCTCTATCCTCTTCAGTTCTTACTCAATCACTCTCTTTTATTCATTTAGTTCCTTTTGTCACTCTTCCCTTTGCTCACTTTCCCACATTCTCAGTCTTTTAGACTTTCAGACCAGAATGGATCAAAGAGAGGAAGCCATTTCTCTTTCTTAACTCCAATCCAGTAGGTGTGACTTGTGGGAGAAGCACATGATGAACCATATAAGTTTATACAGGTGACCTCAGATTCTTTGACCTTGAGTTTTTAGTATCTGCTGCTTTTCCCTTTAACTTTTTCTTTTCTTTTTTCTCTTTCTTTTCTTTTTCTTTTTCTAAACACATCAGAAGATAGGAGAGGTTCTAAGGATGGACTTCCTCTGTCCAAGTGTCTGGTGTAGGGCATTATAGAATTTCTGAAGAAACAAATGGCAATGGAAGACATATTCTTGCCTGTTACCCATCAGGAAAGAAATTGAGAATTGCCTTCCTTATTTTTGAGGATAATCTTGGGTATAAATCTCAAATCTGAGAGTTTAAGTTTAAATGTTTAGATATTTCTCCTAGAAGAAGATTTACTGAACAGCATATTTCTTAGAGAAGAAAGATTATCAGTAATGAGGATGAAGACTATTGCTGAGTCAAAAAGTATATACAATTTTGTGATTTTTTTAGGTACAGTTTCAAATTTCTTTCTAGAATCATTGGATCACTTCACATCTTCATCTGTAATGCATTTTCAACTGTCTTATGTGACTATCTTCTGATAGGTCTTTTCCAAACATCATTTTACACTTTGCACAGGTATCATTTTTGTTATCTTTGTCAATCTGGTTCCAGAGTGAGATGTTAAAACTTGGAAGAATTTTAATTCACATTCCTCATATTATTAGTGATTTTTAGCATTTTTCACATAGGTATTGGTTGCTTGCATTGAGAATTGCCTATTCATATCCTTAAATAATTTCTCATCTGGGACTCTAATGCATGTATATTTGAATGAAATCAGACTTTTGCCAAATAAATTTACTTCAAATATTTTTCCCAGGTAACTGTTTTTCTTCTAATTATAATTTCATTGATAACATTTGTGAAATACTTTTGCAATGTTAAGCAACCAGAATTTTTGTTTTTATTTTTTGTGGTTATCTCTAACCATTGTTGAATCAAAAATTATCCCTCTACTCATAGTTGTGAAAGATATCTCTATCCCTCTCCCCTAATTTGTTTATAATATGACTATTTATATCTAGGGCATGTGTGTTTTAATAGTATTTGTAGAATATAGTGTAAGATATTGATCTATACCTAATTTTCCCAGAATGCTGTCCAACTTTCCAGAAAATTTTATCAAACAGCAAGTTAACCCCAATTTTATTTTTCAAGCTTGATTGTCTTTTAGCCACTACATAAATGACTCAAGATTAGTGCCATAAACTTTCAACCTTGAAGAGACTTTAGAGACCTATTCTTCCAACTCTTTCATCTTTCAGATGAAGAAACAAACCCAAGGAAAGAAAATAACTTTTTGGAAGTCAGACATTCATTAGTGACAGAGTCAGGACTAGAGAAAATTTAGGTCTTCTAATTCCCTTCCAGGCCAGAATTTTTCTATTACCCCACACTAGAAACATTACTCCAAAAGGTTCAAAAAATTTAACCAAATAAATAAATGTATTAATGTGTTAGAGTGAAGGAGAAGGATATAAGCGAAAATTCAAATGCTTAGAATTTTAATCTAGTACCCTTTGCTTAGTCAATAAAGAGATAATCACATTTACTTAAACTTCAGGGAAATCATAAAACACAGGATTGTTTTATGTGTAGACACTATAATCAGAGTCCTTCCTAATTAATCATCTACCTGCTTATTTGCTCTTGGAACAAAATAAATATATAATAGCTATTAAAGGATTATTCTGGTATAAGGTGTGCAAAAAGGAATGATTACATAAAAGGAGGGGAAATTCTTTTACTTCAATCTCTCTAGATGTCTTCATCAAGACAACTTGGAAAGTCATGAAATGATCAATGTCTTCTCAATTCTTAATCTAGATCTCCACTTTGTCTCTTGGCTTCTCTTCATCTTTATAGGTAGGATGATTTTCTTATACACACACACACACACACATATCCTTTTACTATCATTTAAACTTTCATCCTCAGTAAAAAGGGGAACAATTTGATATCATTCTGAACAAGAAAAGCTTATTATGTTCATTATTCGCTTCATTATGTGTTGCAGTGAATGGCCTAGATGACATGTCTCCATGTAGTTGTAGACTTATAAGGAGTCTCCCATCAATGCCCTCTTCTCTAGATTTGTTTGAGTATTTGTTACTATGTGTATAAGCAAAGAGAGGAGAGTTCAATAGGAAAGTAAATGCAGAAGATAGAGATTAGTGTGGTTTGACTGAAATGTTGACTACCTGAAGAATATTATGGCATCTAAATTGAAACTAAGTTATAGAGGCACTGTAATCCCATTCAAAGGTTTATATTTTATCCAGTAGGAAATGAAGGAGATACTAAAGGATTCTGAACAAAGTGAAATGATCATAGTATTATGTTAGGAAAATTACTAAATCCATAGAATAGAGGATAGATTAGAAGCAGAATTAAACTGGTAGCACAAAGTCCAGTTCAAGAATAGTGTAATAAAATGGTCTAAATCACTAGTAATTAGAAAAAAATGTAAATTAAAACAAATCTGGGGTTTTATCCTATTCCTATCAGCTTATCAAAATTGTCAGAAAAGGAAAATGACAAATGTTGGAATTGTGTAAGCAAACAGGAATATTAATGTACTCTTAGTGGAGCAATAAGGTGGGCCAGCCATTCTGCTCCGTTATATAATAAAATATTTCTACCTGCATTCTTTTTGGTAGCAAAAACTTAGCAAGCAAGTAGATGCCAATCGATTGGCTAATAAATGAAAAAAAAAATGTATAGATGAATGTAACAGAACATGTTTAGGTCATTAGAAAAAAGAGAAAGGAATCATTTAGAGAAATTTGGAAAGACTTGAAAGGACAAATGTAAAGCAAATCGATCTAATAGAGGTAACATCTAATAGTAGTAATGAGAGAGTTTGAAAGTGTTTAGGTTATATCACAAACAAGGTAAAACTAGTGAGGAACAGTATGAAAGGAATTTGTTAGTAAGTTACTGATTTGCTTTTATTGCAGTAGCATATTATCTAGCACATAAGTTTCAGGCATTTCTGTTCAGCTCACCTTTCCACTATTGGAAATTATCTCATCCGAGTCATCTCTTTATTATAATAGATTACTTTGATAATCACAAGTTAGCAAAGTCCACCATCGCCCCAAATTTCTGATCAATATGATTCTTAAAGGAATATATTTACCTACCCCTAAGGATGGCAAAGAAATTCACATGACATAGTGACCTTGCTAAATAATAAATTCTGATTTACTGAAATCAATGCCTAATCATCACATCAGGGGTCTGTAGATACCAGAAAATGCTGACTGTTATTTTCCATAATAATAACAAATGAGATGTCTCTCAAGCTAGTATAACACTTTAATTCTAGAGCATTTTAATAGCTTAAAAGGCAAATAAAGGTTGAAAAACATTCATTAATTCAGACTTACATTGTTCAGCATCATAGATAAATGTCCTTAAGGGAACTTAGGTGTCATCTAGGCCAGTCCCCTTATTTTACAGATGAGGAAATGAAGATACAGAGACAATAAACAAGCAGCCAAGGGCGATAAAGCTAGGCAGTATTCAGGGCAAAATTTGAACCCAGGTTTTCTGTGACTAATACGCTACTCTTTACACTAAGCTGCCTCAAATCACACTGCTGAATCAGTACATTGAGAAATGTTTTATTAATTTGTTGTTATTCAGTCATTTTTCAGTGGTGTCTGACTCTTTGTGACTCCATTTGGAGTTTTCTTGGCAAACATATTAGAGTAGTTTTGCCATTTCTTTCTCCATATCAATTTACAGATGAGGAAACTGAGGCAAACATGCCTAGAGTCATACAGCAAGGGAGCATCTGAGGCTTATTTTTACTTCAGGTATTCCTGACCCTCAAGACCTTCCTGACCAGCACCCTATACACTGTGCCACCCTGCTGCCTTTTTATTCAATAAAAGTAAAATTGAAAATATATAATTGAGCCACCAAGGAACAGTTCAATGTCCTCCCTTACCATCATGTGGCTGCCAGGGTGATAATATTGAAAAT
Source organism: Monodelphis domestica (assembly GCF_027887165.1). NCBI lineage: Eukaryota > Metazoa > Chordata > Mammalia > Didelphimorphia > Didelphidae > Monodelphis > Monodelphis domestica. The sequence continues at coordinate 89,793,739 of NC_077227.1, forward strand.
GCTAAAAGAAAAACTCTACTCTTTTGATTCTTTTTTTAAATTTATTAAAGAAAAGACAATCAGATTTTCCCTAGCTGAAATTCACTAACTCTCTAAACTTTGAATCAAGTTTGATTCAAAGCTCCCTCCTAGGGAGCAATCCTATGCCTGGAAATAGTGGGGCATGGCCCCTCCCTAGCACAGAATTGGTTCAATTCAAGACCAAACCTATGCCAGGAAATAGTAGGGAGGGACCCCTGAGACACCCTGGAGGGATATAGTTCCCCAGGCCACAACACTTTAAAACCCACATTCTTCCCTATAATCCTTTGGGAAACAAGTCTCCCCAATGGATCATAACAAACATAACAGATTAAAGGTACATACATTCTTGCAAGGGGGAAATACAACAACCTAGAGATAATGGAACAAAAGGGAAACAAGGACAAAACCAATTAGGGGGGCAGTCCCCTTTTGCACAACATATAAAAATAAAAGCATTTAACAAAACAAATGCATCTTAAAAACTAAATGAATTTAACCCCCCATAGTTCAATTTTGCATATACAGTTTGCTCAGGATCTCCTGGAGCAGCATGTGGTCTCTGCAGGCATCTCCATGGCATCTTCTGCAAGGAGTTCAGTCTCTGGATTCCAGGAGGCAGTAATTTTCTTACCCTTAAAATAACTTAAACTTTTCATATAAAATTCCCCCCTGAGTAATATGTAAAGAAACACTGAAATCACACAGAGTTACAAGACTGAGGTATGAGGTATATGAATCATTGTCAATTAAAAACACCAGAAAAAAAAATCACAAAAAAACAAATAACTACTGGATGAAAATTCTAAATATCCAATTCCAAATCTGATATGTAAAAATTCTAAATAAGGAAAAACAAAGTCACAATAGTACCTTGCATCATGGTCTAATTAAAATAATCCACATCCAACATCATGAACTTGCCCACACAGCAGCCAGGACCACAATTAACCACCACAGCATGAAAAATGGAAAAGGACTAGATTTTATTTATTCCTTGGTCAGATATTTCATCATTTCTCAGGGATAGGGGAGTCAGAATAGCCAATTGTTAGGTACTTAATAGAAAATATTTCACAAAGAGTGTAGTATAAGGAGTCCTGCATCTTAACATATGTCAGGTGCCACAACCTCAAGTCTCACACGCAGTTCAAGTCCTTTCACATTGGTGCAGAACTTCATCAATTCCACCTGGATTGATTTCTTTTTTGACGTGTGTGCTCTTTTGGCACTATTTAGGTTAAATCGATGCTCCATGGGGGCAGCTGGGTAGCTCAGTGGATTGAGAGCCAGGTCTAGAGATGGGAGGTCCTAGGTTCAAATCTGGCCTCAGACACTTCCCAGCTGTGTGACCCTGGGCAAGTCACTTGACCCCCATTGCCTAGCCCTTACCACTCTTCTGCCTTGGAGCCAATACACAGTCTTGACTCCAAGATGGAAGGTAAGGGTTTAAAAAAAATCCATGCTCCTTTGGCATTGTGCAGGTGAAGTCTGTGCTCCTTTTTGATCACATTTCCTTGAATCAGACATATTCATGAAGCAAAAGTCCCAAAACAGTTAAAGAGTCAGTGGCAGTTTCAATTGCCCAAGGCTTTTGGGCAGGCAGTTACATTTAGGACATTCTAAACCTATAGTAGTGCAAAATCAAAAAAAAAAAATCTTTGAATATTGATGGCATGTGCTTTGGAAAACTCAAATTGCACATGCAATTATAAAAAATGTTCTAAAATAAAAATTATATATCTTACAATCAGTGACAATCAAGCATAAATATATATGTGTGCATATATATATATATATATATATATATTGCAATCAGTGTCACTCAAGGAAAGGGATAATATAAAGGTTTCTTACCCATAAAATGTGATCTATTCCTTCTTAACTTAGCCATGATCAACAGTGTGAGTGCAAATGATTTTCTCAAAATAAAGTAATAGATTTATAAAATAATAGGCAATGGTTAAGACACATTCAAAGAAAAGTTCAAATTTACAAAATACAAGTACATCAAGTTGTCAATAAAAGTTTTCTGTCCAATTAGTTTATGGACTTTTATAAAAGTATATATGTTCAGGGTCAAATATAGGATGGTACAAATAAAAACGGTGCAACAGAATATATATCCAATAGCAAAAATTACAATGGCTATGTAGCAATAGTTCTTGAAGCAATCAATTACTCCACTAAAATAGGATGTATACAATTATTCATCATCAGTAGACAGTGCTTTCTTGACATGGGAGCAATATTATAGATTAACCAACACAAACAGTTTAAATATGGAGCCACAATTTTTCCCTTCAAAAGATTTACGTCAATCACAATGTAGTGTCTGTTTTAAAAATACAGAGACTGTATTTGTTGTAAGGCTTCAAATACTGTAAGTCATTTTAAGGTGCTTTTCAGGTTAACTTTAATAATAATCCAAATTCCTAGTGATTTAGATATTTCATTTAGCTGTGCTTAATTTTCTAAGAGAATCTTTTCAATCTCTTGTATATACTTGCAATATTTTTGGAAGAGAAATATTCCTTTTATTCTGTGGAAATCAAAGGCTGTACCCTCTGATTCCAATGTTCTAACCCTCCTTTACACTTTCATAAAGATCTTTGCATATTTGGTGTGTTTTGGAGATTTCCTTGGCCTCCCCTAGGCTGAGGGGCAGTCTTACCCTGAGTATAGCATGGATGAGCTCCACTTTGGATGTATTGTTGGTGGTGGTGTGAGTTATCATTCTAAAGGTATTATTATTCCTGAAGGTATTATTTCTAAAATTATTATTTCTGAAGTTATTATTCCAAATTGCTTGTTTCCAATTCCTATAACTCATCATTATATGACCCCTTTTTGCACAAAAGTGGCATATTAACAATTGATGTGTGGATTCCTGCAAATGGGCAATGGCCACTGCTTGACCTCCTTTCTCTTGTTCTCTGTTAAAGCTTTTAGTTCTTTCCATAATTCTGCTACCAAATCAATTCTTTCCTTACTTTTTTTGTTCATGGCCTTTAGAAATGTACACTGCAACCCTGTGCAGTTCCTCTACCTCCATATGAGGCCAGTTTGGGCAGTTAGTTTTGAAATAGTCCTGGACCACTTTGAAATAGTTGTTCATAAATTGCCTCCTTATTTGACATACATCCCTTTCTCTAATGAGGTCAAGGTCTATATACTTTCCTCCTAGTTTAATTAGTCTGTCCATAAATTAGGAGGGTGGCTCATCCTCCAATTGTTTAAGGTTTTCAAATTTGGTCCATGTGCCTGACCTGTGGAATCATTCTCTCATTGCCTTTAGCAATGCCTCCCTGGCACAGCATAGCTGCAAATATTCATCACCATCATTTATATTCCATTTTCAGTCATGTTCTGGCCAATGAACTGCATTATTTTCTCTAGCTCTACTAACAGTGGAAATAATTTTGCCTTTCTCCTTTTCAGTCAAAAAAGCCTGAAGCAAATTTTGTACATCCTGATAAGCCAGATCATATGTGCGAAATATGTTATCCAGGGTTTTGATAACAACAATGGGTTCATCATCGAATGAGAATATATTTTGTTTAAAATTTTTATATCCTGGGGAGCAAAAGGCATGTGATGCCTTAGGAATGTGATGCCTTAAAGTCACCACGTTTCCATTTGTCCATAATATGGGCACTTCCCTTAAGGTGAAAAGTAATTCATATATTTCTTTCATGGTCCTAGTCTTCTTTGTGGATGTTTGTGTTGATACCAAAAAAGTAAGTGGTGTGGTGGGGTGAAGCGAAAAGGTAGAAGGAGGAAATGGGTCTACAGATGGGCAGGGCTGGGGGCTGGGACAATGAGCAGGGAATGTGGGGCACTGGGAGAGGGGGCAGGGGACGACAGGGTGGCCAGAAATATATGAGCTGGGAGAAGAGAAATTCCACTTGAGGTACAGGTGGGGAAGGATCTTCCCTCTGAGGTATAGGTGAAGAGGTATCTTTCACCTGAGGTAGAGGTAGAGAGGGATCTCCCTGTTATAGCTTTAGATCAGGCAAGGATCTCTTCAAAATCTCCAGTTGGGCCTGCATTTGAAACTGCATATTAAGCAGGCAGACCTTTTGGTATTTATTATTGAGGTATAGAAAAAGAAAACCTCCTAATATTAGAAAATGAAAAAAATAGACTGAGCCCCTAAGGTTATCAAAAACCCCAGGGGACAAAAGGCTATCAATCAAGGTTGCCAACCTAGTATGCAACATTGTGTTTTATTTTAGATCTAGAATGGAACAAATTTAAAAAAAACAGCAAATGCAGGTGCAAACCCAGGCAAGAGCCCAGGGACAGAATTGGGCAAGGAAATTGGAGGTTCCACAGGGTTAGGGGAGAGTTTGAAAAAAATCCACATGAGTGTAGGGGAGCAGGATACAGGGAGCCTCTGTGCTAGGGGAGTGGGGGAAAGGATGTATACCTTACCTGCTTCTGAAGAACTCTCAGTAGGGGATCCAGTGGCAGAGATCAGGCAGGAGCAGGAGAGGGAGCCTGGGGATTACTGGTGGGAGGGATGAAGTCGAGGGGGGGCGGGTAATGGGGCTTTGGCTGAACACCTGAGTGGAGAGGCTAACCTGGAGGGCCAGGCAGGAAGTGAGAGAGAGAGAGAGAAGGGGGGAGGTGAGGGAGGGAGAGAGGCAGGGAGGGAGGGAGCAATAGTAGCAAGAAGCAGGAGGTAGGTGGAATGAAAAAGAATAAAAAAGAAAGGTGGAGAGTACCAGATCTGGGGAGAGCAAGGAGGAGGAAAAGATGGAGGGGGTTGGGAAAGAGGATAGCAGGAAAGCAAGGAGAAAGGGGGTCAATCAGAAGATCTGATCAGTAGGGGGTCAGCTGGCAGGAAAAAGAGCTAGGCTGGAGGAGGAGGAGAGGGAAAGGACAGCTGGAGAGCTGGGCTAGAAGAGAGAAGGGGACAGGAGAAATTGGTGGGAAAAGAGCACTGAAGAGTTCTCAGTGGGGGTCCCAGAGGAGCTGGAAAGCTCAGCTCCACAAAAGGTCTGAAGCTAGATTTGGAGGAGAAAGGACAGAGAAAGAAAGAAATTAGCCAGAAAGGCTAGGCTGGAGCAGGGGAAAGGAAGAAGAGAGAGGGGGAACTAAGGGAGAAAGAGAGATCAGCCAGATGGCAAAAAAAAAAACCTACAGTAGATCTCAGAAGGGGTTCCCCCAGAGGAGCTGGAAAACCTCAGCTCTACAGAGGGTCTGGAGGGAAGGCAGAGGTGGAGGAAGAAATGGAGAGAGAAGAGAGAATGGGAAGGATGAGAGGGATAAGGGATAAAAGGGAGTAGATAAAGTGGAAGCTGGGTAGAGGCTTCCCACCTTTTGTGTGGATAGGAAGGGCAGTAAGCCTGAGACTGGGGGAGGGGTGGTTTCTGGGGTCCCTTTGTAGGTTGTCAATTGAAAATGCTAAAAGAAAAACTCTACCCTTTTGATCCTTTTTAAAAACTTTATTAATTCTCTAAACTTTGAATCAATTTCAATTCAAACTTCCCTTCTAGGCATGGAATTGGTCCATCCCTCACCTGGAAGTAGGGGGCATGGCCTTTCCCTAGCATGGGATTGATCCATTCAAGACCAATCCAACGCTAGGAAGTAGGGGGCATGGTCCCTCCTCCAGCACGAGATTGGTCCATTCAAGACCAACCCCATGCCAGGAAGTAGAAGGGAGGAACCCCTAAGGGCTGGGGGATGCAGTTCCCCTGGCCACAACACTTTAAAAATCACCATGTTCAAGTCACTAACTCCACACTGATGCAATTAACATATTATCATCTGCAAATAGGAACATGCTGAGAACCTTAGCAACTCCAGGAAATCCCTCTTTGATTTGGCTCTTCTCTGGGCAGTGACAACTACCTTTTCTGAGTAAGCATCTGTTTACCCATGTCTTACGAATAACATTTATTTAATCTCTTACTACTGCTGGCAGGCTTGTCAACTTCATTAGATCTATTTGCCTTACTCTACAACCATCCATTCAAATCTTCCCAAACTATTCAGTTATAAAAATTTTCTCTCGGTTTGTTGCTTTACTTCTAATTTTGGTTGCATTGGTTTTGTTTTGCAAAATCTTTTTAATTTGATATAATCAGAATCATTCATTTTACATTTTGTATTGTTCTCTATCTTTTGCATGGTCTTAAATTCCTTTCTTTCCCACAGAGCTGACAGATATACTATTGTATGTTCACCTAATTTATTTGTGATTTCACTCTTTATATTTGTCATTTACCCATTTTGAATTTATCTCTTCCCAAATTTTTCTGAATTATTCCTTTTTGTTTTTTTCTTATAATCCAATTATATTCCAATACATTCATCTACCAAATTTTGTTTAACTCTTTCCCAATCAATGGGCACCCACTTGCTTGCTAATTTTTTTGCTATGAAAAAAAGACAACTTGTAGAAGAAAAACTTTAAGACAGTATTAAAGAAAATGTTGTTGGGGGTTTTTTTTCCAGGCAAAAGAATAAGACTAGGAATTATGGCCATAAGTATATAGACAGTTGTATGTTGAATATAGTTTACAAATGATAAATTGTCTCCTTCCTGAAACATATTTCAAGGATCCCCTCAATGGCTGTGTTGATTATTCTCATAAAACATTTTTATATTGTGTAGAAATAGGAGAGTAATCATATAGAAAAGTCATTCCTCCTAGATAGGTGATTAAAACTTATGAACAAGCAGTTTTCAGAAGAAGAAATACAAAATGACTGACAATCATAAGAAGATTGCCACAAATCATTAAAAACAAAAGAAATTGAAATTAAGACTGTACTGAGATTTCATGTCATACCCATCAAGTTGGCAGAAATTATTTTTTACAAGAGAAATAATCCTTATCAATAATATTCTAGAAAGACAAGCATATTAGTACTAGGCTAGAGAAGCTGTGAATTAGTCTAGTTTTCCCAGAAAATAATTTGTCATTATACAGGAAAATTCTACAAGAACTATACAACTTTACTCAAAACTCCCACCATTAAGCATATTTTCAAGGAATTCAGTGAAGAAAAGTTCTATATGTAATATAATATTCACAGCAGTATTCTTCATGGTAACAAAACCTTTTTTTGAATAGTGACAAAAAACTGGGAAATGACTGAACACATGTAGGGCATGAAAATGATGCAATATTACTGTGTCAGAAGAAGGGAAAAAACCAAATACCAAAAATTTGGAGAAATTTGGGTAGATTTAAATAGATGGAAGGCCAAGTTAACAAGCTGAAGAGTAATATCTCTGATTGCCATAATAATATAAAGGAAAATAGCATTTAACAACATCAGAACATAGAACTGAGAACTCTACACTGACTTGGCTTGACTCCAGGAGATTGGTGGTGAAAAATATCTTCTCTTGGGAACAAGATGGTAGGCTAGGGTTGTAGAAAAGACACTGTAGTCAGACATCAGTCTATCATTTTGTTTTTCTTAGCTGTTCTTTGCTACAAGGCAGGATTCTTCTGGGGAAGGAGGGTTTTGGGAAGTGATAGCAATGTAAAAAGCAACAATAAAACGTTTTTAAAGAAAAAGAGAAGCCATATGGGTCTGTAATTATTGATACTTTCTCAGTTTCTCTTTTCTGGTACTTCTTTCACAAACCAGAGGGAAAGTATCCTATTCTAATGCCTTTCTCTATCATCAGACTTTTGTGGATAGATCAGTTGAAGAATTATGAGCCGTGCTTAATCAACTAATTAACTATTCTATCAAGCATATTTTTAGATAAACTATGTATAGTGGAAAGAACACTGGACTATTAATAGAGATCTGAGTTCTACTTCTAACTTCACTACTAATTACCTATGTGATCTTGGGCAAGTCTCTGTTCCTCAGTTTCCCTAACAATAATTATTCTGTTGAACTCAATGATGTCCAAAGGTTTTTCCAGTTACAAAATGTTACTCATACATGCAAACTTGTGCATGCGCATATGCACGCTCACGCATGGACACACACACACACACACACACACACACACACACACTGAAATACATAAATTTCAGATCCAAGGCTCTCACTCTTCAGATTGCTTGTGTTGCTTGTCCTTTATTTCAAAGAGGACCAATGGTATCCAATGATATCACAGGGTGATATCTTGATTTGTTAGTTACCCTTAAAACTAGATTAGCCTATCTGCTCAGATCATTTTACCAAGGTGTATATATTATAGTTTCTTGGAGCTACAGATAGCAGTTGGATGAAAGGTGAATGAGCATCCCTGAAAAGGGATCAGAAAGCCTTCACACTAGGGGTGCTAATCCTCTTTGGATATCTCATCCATACTAATTCAGGATATTTTTGCCATAATCCCCATTTTTCATTCCCTTTTGCCTCCATCACCAATTCCAGGCCAATCTCACAACTTTCCAAATCACCCACAACATTCTGGCATTTCTAAAGATTCATCGAGAACTGCAGACATCCATGTCCCCTTTTAGTCTGAGAGAGTATCTGTTCCACCCTCTCCCATGGGATTCCAAATATAGAACAAGGACAGAACAGGACAAAGGAGCAATTCCTAGAACCCAGATATAAAATTAGAGCAGATGCTAAGCTGCCTCTAACATGGACCATCTGGGCTTTATCAAGAGGGATGGATGATTCCAGTGCCTGATGTGGTGTTATAGCTATAAGTGGAAATCACAATTAATTATAGAAGGGTATGCCTGCTTAGGAAGTAAAGCCAATTCTTACATCCTTCCTATTCCTTTTTCCTCTTTCTCTTACTTAATTTTCTCCCTTCTTTCTCTTTGCATTAAGATTGTACCTTGTTATGGTCCTACCACCACCATAAACCCTTTCTAGTTAATATAGTAAGTTTTTAAGTAGCTAGTCTAAGGGGCAATAGGAGCATAAGATTGCAAAAGGGAATATGGAAGTCACATACATACCATACCAAAGATCAGAAGAACATCATTTGCAAACTGTATCATATAATAAACAAAAATCACTTTCTGTTCAAATATACTATATCAAAGGAAATCATGAAGGCTTCGTATTCTGGGTCTTTTAGTTCTATGACATACAAATCTCAAATAAATTCCAATTATCCACAATGAGAGCAGGGGAAGGGGAGGTGGAAGGTCAAAGGGTAGCCTGAGAGGTAGTGTATTATACGGAAACAGAAAAAACAACCTTGTAGTCAGGAAGTCTGGTTTTAAAGTTCTCTCTCTGTCATATCCTGTGAGAGTCTAGGCAAGTAATTTAATGTCTGAGTGCCCCTTAGATAGCTATCTAAAACTATACATTATAGCCCAAGTTCTGATCTGCAATTAGAAACAATCTCCCTACAGTGATGAAATTATAGCCCAGAGGGAAAAATATTTCTCCCCATTTGGTCAGTAGCCCTCAATTAACACATTTTTATTGAGTGTTTAAATGATTCATAAAGTGCTTGCTACATAAAGCTACATATCTTCAATCAGTGGATAGAGAGCCAGGTCCAGAGATGGGAGATCCTGGGTTCAAATTTGACCTCAGACATTTCCCAACTAGGAGACCCTTTGCAAGTCACTTTACTCCAAGTGCCTAGACCTTACTGCTCTTCTACCTTGGAACCAATACATAGTATTTATTCAAAGATGGAAGGTCAGGTCTATTTTTAAGACATGTATATGATTGGAAAGATAAAAGCTATATATGCACAAAACCTTAGGCAAGAGTTAAAATCCCTCCACAATCTTCAAAACCCTTCCCTGCATTTTGAGGCTTACTTCATGAAATTCGCCTTCATACATTTTCTCTTCTAGTTAAATTGTCCTACTAGTTGCTCTGCATACAAAGTACTCCATGCCTTTGTGCACAGTGTCCCATATTGAGAATCTTTTTCTTCATCGCCCAGTAGAATCTTTAGTTTCCCTCAAAATATAGCTGAGGTTTCAGCTCCTCCATGAAGCCTTTTTTAATCCCATTAATCATCTGACCCTCTCAAAATCACTGTAGAGTATTTTGCATGTGCTTTGTCTAGATTTACTTATGAATGTGTCTTCCTCATCTTTAAAATGAGGAAGCTCATAATTCAAAGACAGAAAGTACTCATGTGTAAAAAAATATTTATTGCACCATTTTTTAAACTTTTCACCTTAGAATCAGTGCTAAGTTTTGGTTCCAAAGCAGAGGGCCAGGCAACTGGGCTTAAATGATTTGCCCAGGGTCACACAGTTAGGAAGTATCTATAGTCAAATTTGAATCTAGGACCTCCCATGTCTAGGTCTGTCCCTTCTTCCACTGAGCCTCCTGGTTCCCCCTTAGATCATCATTTTTATCCCATCCAAAAATTGGAAAAAGAATGAATGATGAACAATTGGAGAATGACCGAACAAATTGTGGTATACGAATGTAATAGAATATTGTTTATTAAACCATAAGAAATGACAAAAGGGGTAGATTCAGAGAAACTTGAGACGTGTATAAACTTTTGCAGAGTGAAGTGAGCGGAATCCAGAGAACAATTAATATAATGATTGCATCAATGTAAAGGAAAACAACTTTGAAATAATAACTATAATTAATTCAGACCAATTATGACTACAGAAGACTGTTTTGAAACATATTTCTGACCTTTATGACAGAATAAATACTCTAGAGGTTCCAAATGAACATATAACTTGAGAAAACCAACATGTAAACTCAATTTGCTTTATTACATTTATTTTTTATAAGGGAGATTCCTTATTTTTATAGGGAATGGTTACAGGAGAATTTTTACAGGAGGGAGTAGGTGATGACAGTGACACTAGAACAAAAAAATGAAATGTTATTGAAATGTTAGGAATACACAGAAGAAAAAAGCTGCAAGATCAGGGGAGACACATAAGCAAGTAGATGTTGGCATGTTACAAAGAGATTCACAGTTTCACATACTATCCTCATTTTCTGTTCTTTGTTGAAATGTTCAGGTCTATTAATATTTAACTTTGCAATTAAGACAATTAAGAAATTTTTAAAAAATAAAATAGGATTGGACTAGCTCTGCTCTAAGATCCTTTCTAGCTATGAATCTAAAGCCTATGTAAACTTTGTAAGGGCAAAGATTATTTTATTTTTATCTTTGTATTTTCAATGTCCTACACAGTGACGTGAGCAGAGTAGACACTTAAATTCTTGCTGAATTTAATTTGTAACAGAATAAGTTACAGAAAAGTGGTATGTGTACAGTGAGGTCAATAGGCATTTGAAGGCCAAAGTGGGGAGAAATCACGCCTGGGCTAGGCTGATCAGTAACAATTTAATGGAAGTAATATTTGACCTAGACCTTGGAGTCAAGGTAGGATTTAAAAAGGAAGAGGGAAAGAGTTGATAATAATGGTTTTAACAAAGGTCCAAGACATTTGGGAAAATTGTAGGAGGATGTGAGATAAAGGACTTATAGAATAGTTGGTATGAAAAGCTAGAAAAGTCCCACTAGGGAATTCTTTCATTTTTTTGAGAGGAACAAGCCCCTCAGTAATAGTTTGATAACCTTTGGTCAAAAAGAGACGTCAAAATGAAAGCAAAGAGATTTATTAGTATTCTAAGATGAAGCTCTTGCTGATAGCAACTTCAGGTTTCTAGGTACAAATTTTTTATAATCTTACAGACCCATTGAAAGTACCCAGATATCAACATTCTGTAGAAACTTATTAAAGGAAATTAAAGCATTTTACAGAAGAAAGTTAGAGAAAGAAGAGGGAATAAGCCAAGGAAATGTGCAAATAAAAATTTGCTACACCTGAACTATATTTACCCAGAATCCTTTTAAGTTATGTCATTTTACATACAGAAGCTTGGAAGATAAATTTGACTGAGACCCACCTGTGGGGCTCTTTTTGTGCTTGGGTTTTTTGGTAAAGCATGGCAGGTGTGGGTCTCTCTGGCTCTGTGCTCTGCTCACTTGGCTGAATTAACCCCTTTCTTAGTCACTTATTATTATTAAATCCTATATAAGAAATACTTTGAGTATTTATTCATTTTTAATCTCACAATTAATTGGCAGTATTAAATGGGAGAATTTGGAATGCAACTGGCAAGATATTATTGGAATAAGAAAACATTCCCTGTTCAAGGACAGAAGACAAAGGAAAGAGACCAAATACCTTTACAATTGTGCAAGAAGTACTTTTAGACAAAACTTCAGGGTCTCATCCAAAGACAAAAACATGTTATTATAAAAGAGGAAGACACCATCTACTTTACTATGTTTCGCATAGGAGCTGGGAACTTTCTAATAGGCCACTTAATGGTTGGGGGATTTCTACACTGTTAGTCCATATATTACAAAAAAATGATTTTCTCAATAGGTGCAGACAAAGTCTTTGACAAAATGCAACACCCATTCTATTAAAAACTCTAGAAAGCATAGGAATAAATGGACCATTCCTTAAAACGATAAAGTAGTATGTACATAAAGGCATCAGCAAATATCATCTGCAATGGGGATAAGCAAGAAGCCTTTCCAATAAGATCAGTGGTGAAGCAGGGATTCCCATCATCACCATTGTTATTTAATATTGTACTAGAAATGTTAGCTTTAGCAATAAGAAAAGAAGTAATTTTTAAAATAGGCAATGAGGAATCTAAACTATCACTCTTTGCAAATATGATGGTATACTTAGAGAATCAACCAAAAAACTACTTTAAATAATCAATAACTTTAGTAAAGTTGCAGAATATAAAATAAATCCACATAAATCATTAGCATTTCTATAGTAGTCATCTCTCGGTAACCGAGGATGATGATTGTCTTTGTGCGTTTTCATCTATGATAGATGAGTGTGCACAAAGACACGTGTGCGTGAAGGAGATTTAAGTGGAAGAGTTGATGCACAGAGACAGTCCCACTCTCTCGGCGTTGGAAGCCTGGGTCCAGTGGCACAAAAAGTCGTTACACCTGGAGACTTCCTCAGCTGCATTGGATGGCCCTGTTGTCTTTTGTGCTCCAACACAACGTAAGCACTCCACAGTGCTTTGCTGCGTTGCCATCTCAGCCGTTGAACCTTCTTATTGGTTTCTTCCATCTGTTCAGCCAAACCAGTCTTCACATGCTGGGTGAGCAAGGCCCTGGTTCACCAGGGGTCAATGACCTGGTGGCTACCCTCACAAGGTTTAGCCAGCCTGTCAAAGCTGTTGCCCGGGGTGTGGCCGCTGCCACATGCTAGCAACTACTAGGAGCCACTAGTGAGAACATTTCTATATATTACCAATAAGATTCAACAGTAAGAAATAGAAAGAGAAATTCCATTAAAAATAACTCTAGGGGGCAGCTGGGTAGCTCAGTGGATTGAGAACCAGTCCTAGAGACGGGAGGTCCTAGGTTCAAATCTGGCTTCAGACACTTCCCAGCTGTGTGACCCTGGGCAAGTCACTTGACCCCCATTGCCCAGCCCTTACCACTCTTCTGCCTTGGAGCCAATACACAGTATTGACTCCAATACAGAAGGTAAGGGTTTTTATTTAAAAAAAAACATAACTCTAGACAATATAAAATAACTGGGAATCTACTTGCTAAGACAAACACAGGAATTATATGAACAAAATTATAAAACACTTTTCACACAAAAAGTCATATCTAAACAACTGGAAAAATATTGATTGCTGGTGGGTAGGGCTGCCAAAGGGATCCATCACACACACACACACACACACAAGCTTAAGAACCCTTTATGTATGCTGCAGTAAGTATAAATTGATATTCATAAATATGACCTTACAGAATAAGATCCTCAGTTATCTAATATCCTATTATAGACACTACTAAAAAAAACCCTTTCTTCCATCTTAGAGTCAATCCTGTTTATTGATTCCAAGGCAGAAGAGCAATAAAGGCTAGAGAATTGGAGTTATAAACTGCCCAAGGTCACACAGATAAGAAGCATCCTTGAAATCTCTACCTCTTCCTACTAGAAATATATTCTTTGGTCAAGAAGTATATCTCTATTCCCTTTTTTATATGAAATCTGTAAGGACTGAGGTACAAGGGATAAGGAAGGGTTTGTAACAAGGAATGGAGGAGGTAAAGGGACAGAGAGGGACACAAGGGACTGGTGAGGTAAAGGGAGAGGTACCCACTTGGGCTGAGAGATAATCTTTGTAATTCTTTCACATTCAACCCATGAAAGAGGTACCCCTGATTACAGGGTCAGTGACTCAATGAGTATATATAGTAGTCTTTCGGTGATCGAGAATGACTATTGTCTTTGTGCAGTTTCATCTACAGTGTGCCCTCATGTGGCTTTGGAGTCCAAAGGCTGAGGCACACAGTTTGTGGCACATGGGGCATGGGACGCCAGTTGTTACGGGAGGTGCAGTTGTGGCCTGGTGTCGGCGTTCACACGCAGCGGCAAGACGTCGACGTCGCTCATCTTCAAAGGTGGCGGCGACATGGTGAATGTGGGTTTGCCAGCTGCTTCTGTCAGAGGCAGCGAGTTCTAGTTGCTTTGGTGTAATGCCAGCCCACTTCAAGTTGGACTTTAGCTGATCCTTGAATCTTCTCTTTGGTCGGCCTTGTTTCCTGAGTCCAGCTGACAGTTCACCATAGAATACCTGTCTTGGTATTCACTGTGGGTCCATGAGGATGACGGGTCCAGACCATCGTAGCTGGGTTTTGAGGACCATGACTTCGATGCTGGTGAAGTTGGCTCTGTCGAGGACTTCCTGGTTGGTGATTCGGTCCTGCCATCTGATCCTCATGATTGACCAGAGAGAGTGTTGGTGGAATTGCTCCAACTGTTTCATGTGCTTCCGGTACAGTGTCCATGTCTCGCAACCGTTCAGGAGCGAGCTGAGGACCACTGCGTTGTACACTTTGAGCTTCGTCGCAGTGCTTACACCTCTGTGTTGGAGGACTTTGGAGCTCAGCCGCCCAAGTGCCTGGCTGGCCTTTTGGATCCTGGCATTGATCTCATGGTCTAGGGACCCGTCGTTGGCGATGGTGCTGCCCAGGTACTTGAAAGTGTTGACTTTAGAAAGCTGCGTGCTGTCGATTGTAATGCATGGCTGGTTAGTTGGCCTCCCTGGTGCAGGTTGGAACAGCACCTCTGTTTTGCTGAGGCTGATAGTCAGGCCAAATAGTTTTGTTGCGGTGGAGAACCTGTCCACAATGGTTTGGAGATGATTTTCTTGGTGGGCCATGAGAGCACAGTCATCTGCGAAGAGAGCTTCCAGGATGAGTCTCTCTGTTGTCTTTATTTTTGCAGTCAGGCGGCGAAGGTCAAATAGTGAGCCATCCAGTTGGTATTTGATGTAGATGTCCAGGTCTACATCCATCACAGCATGTTGTAATACTTGGGTGAAAAATAGGTTGAATACTACCGGAGCAAGGACACAGCCTTGTTTCACGCCATTGGAGATGTTGAAGCAATCAGAAGTCTCTCCACCAGATAGGACTTCCCCTGTCATGTCGACATGAAAGAGCTGGATCAGTTTGACAAATTTTTCTGGGCAACTGAGCTTGCTGAGGATCACCCACAATGCGTCCCTGTTCACTGTGTCGAACGCCTTTGTCAGGTCTATGAAGACAATGTAGAGACTTAGGTTCTGCTCAAGGCATTTTTCCTGCATTTGCCTCACCTGAAGACCATGTCGATGGTGCTGCGATCTGGTTGGAAGCCACATTGTGATTCAGGCAGGTTCTGCTCTGAAACAGATGACAGGAGTCTGTTGAGTATAACACGGGCGAGGATCTTTCCGGCAGTGGAGAGTAGTGAGATGCCTCTGTAGTTGTCACAGGCTGCTCGTGAGCCTTTGTTCTTGTATAGGGCTACGATGGAGGCATCTCTGAGTTCTGGGGGCATGTCTTCCTCTTCTCATATGCTGGTCACTACTATGTGGAATGCCTGGAGCGCCTTTCCATTTAAGGCCTTGTACACCTTGGTCGGGATCCCGTCTTTACCGGGTGCCTTGCCTGCACTCATTTGTTTGATGGCTTTTTGGACTTCCTCTATTGAAGGAGGGACATCAAGTTGTTCAATGGAGCGGTTTTGGGGGATCTGGTCAAGGGTGCTTTGGTTGACTGAAGAGGGTCGGTTGAGAAGCTGACTGAAGTGTTCTTTCCACCTGTTGCTGATGCCTCTTTTATCTTTTATGAGAGTGTCACCATCAGAGTATAGCAAGGGAGTGGTGGTGGGTTTTGATGGCCCATAGACAGTCTTGAGGGCACTGAAAAATTGTTTGTAGTTTTTCATATCAGCAAACCGCTGGATTTCTTCTGCCTTTTTTTCCCACCATTGGTCTTGCATCTTCCTGATCTCACGCTGTGCCGTGGCTTGGAGAGACTTGAATCTGTCCATTTTAGGAGCAGAGTTTGGGTTATTTTGCCACTCCATAAAGGCTTTGTTCTTCTTGCTCAATAGGTCTTCAATAGCAGTGTTTTTCTCATCGAACCAGTCCTGGTGGTTGCATTGTTTTGGGCCTAGGACTGCCTTTGATGTTTCCTTCACTGCATCTCTGAACTGGTTCCATTTCTCAGTTGAGCTTCCAGTGAGTGGTCCCTTGGCAGACAGCTTGTTGTCCAGGCAGGACTGGAATGTTTACAAATAAGATGGATCTCTAAGACAACTCACATTGTAAAATGCGCGAACTGTCTGGGCACATTTTGAATGGCGAGGTGCAATGCGCATTTGAAGAGTCACTCTAACCAATCCGTGGTGTATCCAGCATTCAGCTCCTCTCATGGCTCTGGTGATCTTTATATCCTGGATGTCTCACCAGCGTACAATGATGTAGTCAATGAGATGCCACTGTTTTGATTGTGGGCGCATCCACATTGTTTTATATTTGTTTGCCATTCTGAACACAGTGTTTGTGATGGTGAGTTCGAACTCTGAGCATGTATGGGGTGCTCAGGGAAGGGTAGTATCTCTGGTATGGAGGGCCTGTCGTGCCCTCCTAGGGCAGCTCTCCAGCCTCTGACCCCCACCTGACACCCATCTCTCACTTGTGGCTCCCAGTAGCTGCTAGCATGTGGCAGCGGCCACACCCCAGGCAACGGCTTCGACAGGCCGGCTAAACCTTGTGAGGGTAGCCATCAGGTCATATACCCCTGGTGAACGAGGGCTTTGCTCACCCAGCATGTGAAGACTGCTTCGGCTGAACAGACGGAAGAAACCAATAAGAAGGTTCAATGGCTGAGAGGGCGACGCAGCAAAGCACTGTGGAGTGCTCAGGGCGTGTTGGAGCATGAAGGACAACACGGCCATCCAATGCAGCTGAGGAAGTCTCCAGACGTAACAATTTTTTTCGTGCCACTGGACCCAGGCTTCCAACGCCGAGAGAGTGGGACTGTCTCTGTGCATCGACTTTTCCACTTAAATCTCCTTCACGCACAAGTATCTTTGTGCACACTCACCTATTCTAACCCCGTCCACCCACTTCAAGACCTGCGGCGATGGGGGAGTGACGCCTGTGGGCAGCAGGGACGTTCGGCAGCATCCTGGGCGACTGAGCAGCCCTCTCTAGGACAGCACTGCTCACCCTAATCAAGGGAGAGTACTAGAAAAGGTGTCCCAAACATTGCCTGCCCTACAAACACCCGGTCAGCACACCGCGGCTGGTGGGTCATCCCCTTTAAGGGGTCGAAATCAAAGAAAAAATACAAAGAAACTCCTACTAGGAGCATGGAACATCAGGACATTACTTGATAGAGAGAATACCCCAAAACCTGAGAGAAGAACAGCTCTAATCGGTAAAGAACTGGCGCGATATAACATCGACATCGCAGCCTTAAGCAAAACACGCTTACCAGAAGAGGGATCACTCAGCGAACCCACCACTGGATACACCTTCTTCTGGAAAGGTAGAGCCTCAAATGAAGACAGAATCCACGGTGTTGGCTTGGCCATCAAGACCAGTTTGCTCAAACAGCTGCCAGACTTGCCTGTGGGCATCAGCAAGAGGCTCATGAAGATCCATTTGCCTCTCAGCAAAGACAGGTATGCCACAATCATCAGCGCATATGCCCCAACACTGACCAGCACAGAGGAGACCATTGAGCAGTTCTACTCTGACCTGAGTGCCGTCCTGCACTCAGTGCCCACAAATGACAAGCTGATACTACTGGGAGACTTCAACGCCTGTGTTGGCCAGGACCATGAAAGATGGAAAGGAGTGCTCGGCAAACACAGCGTGGGCAATATGAACAACAACGGCCTACTGCTACTCAGCAAATGCTCAGAGTTCGAACTCACCATCACGACTCAATGAGTAGACTTCTGGGAAATAATGGAGTTTACTTCTTTTAAGACTTAGCTGGTATTTGAATCCTCAGAAGTCCACTTGTCTGGCAGACTATCCCTGTTGGCTTTTGTTGTTTGGCCAAGGTTAAATGGCTAGACTAGCCCACCACCCTCTCTTTCTTTGTTCTTTCTTCAGTTTGAATCTGACTATGAGTTTCTTCAATATAAAGTTGTTTAATAATTCTAGAAATAACAGAAGGAGAGTAGGTTTGTGGAAAAAGGAGATCCTACAGGTAGTCTTTGTTTCTTTTTCAGCTGAGCCAAAATGGCTCCGCCTCAGCTTTTCTTTCTCCTTCTCTAATCACTGTCACTATCCTAAACTAAACAGATGGCAAGTGTCCTTCTTGGGAAGGTCAAGGGATAGGAAAGATCTTCAGGGTGACCCCATGAAATTTAAGGGATCAGCCCCTTTCAGTAGCATTTGTTGTTCTGTTCTTCCTTTAGTTGATGCTCTCAAGATATCAGGAATTTTATCTCTCTTCAGGGTAAGGAAAAAGGCTTTTTACCACAGATTGTGATCTAGAGCTCTGGTACTAGCTTGTCTCTCAGTAGAATTCAGAGGGCAAAAACCTTTCTTTTCAGTAGTTTCTCCCACAAGCCTCTTTCTAATGAAGGCTTCTCAGTCTCAGTTTTCCTTTTCACAATCATCCCTTTTTTAGATTGTGACCTTCCCAAGGTCATGTATGTATTATACTTACCAATTGCTACTAAATCTCATTTCTAACTACTCCCCCCAAAATAATAAACTTCCTTCAATTACTATATTGCTATTCTATGCTAAATTTATCTAATCTAAGGAATTCTGTGCAGGAAAGTTTTGGATAAGGGTTGTTTGCGTGTTTACAATAAATCCAGTAAAATAAATTTGTTACCAGAACCATTACAAAGAAATGTGAATCCTAATGCTAATATTACTTACTCTTGCTAAGTCTAAACTAATACAGTTTTTCTACACTACCTATCTATGTTTATTTGCAAACTATTCTATCTATTAATTTCCATTAACACAATTTCAGCATCAGCTTTACAATAAATAAAACTTTACTATCTGCAAATGTAGCTTACTTCTATTCTTAAGTATAACTATCTATCCTATGCTTAACTTAACTCCTAATCTATTCCCTACTTATTATAAGCTATTTTCTAAGTCCTTACACTAATTTATACCCAAATCTCACATACAATGCTTTTATACACTATATTACATATTTACAGACCCTATCACTGTTACTGACCTATGTTACAGTATATAAACTATTCACAGAGATTATTTATGCATTATATAATAATATACATTGTTCCCTATCCTGATGTTTGTCAGATAGAAATATCTTTTGATCTTTTCATTTGCCTAGGACCTTATGGAACTAATTAATATATACAAATTTACGTTTTGCATAGACTCAAGTTCAGATACTTGTTTATTTACATGAGGTCTCCAAATATATATATATATATATGTTTGTGATTTTTTGTGTTGTGTCTATGATGTTGTGTTGAATGTATATACTTACTGATTTCTACTTTTCATGTTCACTGATGAATCCCTTCTTTCTTCCAAGTTATGTAGTGTTGCGTGTCTTATCCCTAATATGTTAAATTAATTGTGTTTTCATGCTCTCACTGCAATTAGCCTTACATATAAGTTCCATTTTCTGTCTGTCCTCTTCTTGTATATACAAATTTACAAAGTTCAAAATTTTAGCTGTCCATTTCAGCTTTTAATCTATTTCTTCTCTCTGGCAGCTTTTCTTGTTGCTTTTCCTCTGGGATGGTTCTCTTGTTCTCTTCTTGTAGATGTGGCATGCTTGACTGTTGTTTAAGAGTTGACTGATGGGATTTCTTGTTGTTAGGAACATTATGTGGCACTATTCTTTCTTTGTGATATATTCTTTGATGTTAATCAGTTTTTGTTTTCATTTCTCAGCACTATCTTTTGTCTAACTATCTTCTTCTATCTCTGTTACAGTGGTGTTGGATTTTTCTGGTTTTATGTGGGAACAGTGGAACCATGAGTCTTTCCCTGCAATGTTTATAGCTGTCGGTATAATGAGCAATACTTCTTATGTTCCAGCCCATTTTGTGTCTGTAGCCAATTTTTAATTGAAAATTTTAATGTATACTTTGTCTCCTAATTTGATGTTGTGTAAATTGTAATCCAGGGGTACTGTTTGCTGTATTAAACCCATTTTGTGCAACTCTGCTATTCTGGTTTGTAAAGCTTGTATGTATTTGGTTAACTGGAAGTCTCCTCCTATCATGGCTATCTATGTAAGCTGGTTTTCAGGTCCTTCCCTGCTAAATTGAGTGTCCATATAGCATTTCAAATGGAGAGATGTGCAAATTTCTACTTCGTCTTGTTCTAAGATGGAACAGAACTAATGGTAGAATGTCTGTCTATTTTGGATATGTTTCTGCATAAAATTTCCCAATTAGTGTTTTAATGTCTTTGTGTTTAATCTCTCCACTTGCCCTCAACTTTGGGGATGATAATGGTATGTGGTAATTTGCTTCTATTCCTAGATTTTTATAAATTTCGTTTAATATTGATTGAGTTAAATGATTCCCACAATCTATGTCCAATTTGGTGGGAATCACAAATCTAAGAATGAGTTCTTTTAACAGGATTTTTACCAAAAATTCTGCATTATTCTTTTTGGCAGGAAAAACTTCTGGCCACCTACTTAAGTCTGTCTGTGATTACAAGGCAATACCTAAGCCCTTTGTCTCTTGATATGTTGATAAAAATCTATCTGTATACATTCAAATGGAGTATATGCTAAAGGAGAACCCCCTAACCCTTTGGTCTTATACATTCCTTAATTGAACTGAATACAAATTTTACATTTCTGACAGACTCTTATGGCATATGAGAATATTCCAGGTACCACCCAAAATCATCTCACGGCTTAGATTCTATAGTGTCCTTGTGCATATATTGCATTGCATACATGATAGAATAAGGTTCTAGGCAGGGTAGACTTGCCTAGTTGTAAAAACCATATGCCCCCTTCTTGATTAGCCCCTAAGTTTATTATCCATGTTTGAATTTCCCCTTCATTATAGGCATGTTAGATTGTCCTATTCAACTAGTGAAAAATTCAGTACATGGAGGGGTCCTTCTCTAGCTCCAAATTTTGCTATAATGTCAGCTCTGTGGTTTCCTAAGGACACATGATCTTTAGCCCCCATGTGTGATCTGCAGTGGATTATTGCCACTTCCTTGGGCAATTGTGCGGCCTCAAAAAGTTTTATTATGAATTTGTCATATGAGATCTCTTTGCCTGCACGTGTCAAAAATCCTCTCGTTTCCAAATTTCTGCTATGACGTGAATTACTGAGAATGTATACTAGGAATCGCTATAAATATTGACCCTTTTATCTTTCCCAATTTGATAAGCTTTTAACAAAGCTCAACTCCTTGAGTGCTCACATGCTTTGGTAAGGATACATACCATAATGAATCTGTTTATGTTACTACTGCTGCTCCGGTGTACCTTTCCCCATTAAATACCATGCTCCAACTATCTGTATTCATTTCAATTTCATGTTTCTCCAGTGGCATGTCTTTTAAATCATTTCTTGGTTTCTTTACTAATGATATTGTTTCCTGGCAATTATGTATGGATTCCCCTTCAAACAGCAGATCTGGTACCAAGGAAGCCAGATTCAATGGTTGGCAATGTTTTAGTGTGATGTTTTTGTGTCTTAGTAACACAATTTCATATTAAGAAAGTCTTTGCTGTGTGCAAACTTGTAAATGACATTTCTTCAATATGGACTCTAGTTGGTTTGAAGACTAAACATTAAGTTTTGATGCTAATACCAAATTAGATTTTTGAATAATGGTTGCTATGGCTATGATTGCTCTCAATCAAGGAATCATTCCTTTCTTGATTATTTCTAACTGTGTACTGTAATATACCACTGGCCTAAAATTAGATCCTAAAGTTTAGATTAATACTCCAGAAGCTATACCTCTTGCTTCATGTACAAAGAGATGGAATTCTTTGTTATAGTCTGGAATACCTAAGGCTGGAGCTGTTGTGATTGCTTCCTCAAGCTGTGCCAAGGCTTGGAGATGCTCTTTTGTTAGTTTCAAAGGTTCTGTGACTATGTTTTTGGTTAAGTCCATCAGGCACTTTGTTATTTGGCTATAGCCTGGGATTTATTATCTACAGAAACCTGTTACTCCTAAAAGGGCTCTCAGTTGTTTTTGTCTTTGGCACACTGAGCTTTTGGATGTCCTTTACTCATTTTTTGGAAATCTTTCTCATCCCCTTATCCAAGATAAATCCTAGGTATTCAACTTTAGGCATGACCCATTGTAGTTTTGATTTGGAAACTTTGTGGCCTTTTATATATAATTGTGAAGAAGAGGATTGCCTCTGATTTCTTTGTAAAAAAAAAAAACACCAAGTATTTGGTTTTCATTTGTTTTAAAAATTGTTGCCATTTTCCTCTTGTGCTGATGTATATACCCCTTATTTTGATTGTGATTGTAAATTTATGTTTGTTTTGATCCATTGGGGAGACTGGTTTCCCATAGGATCACAGGGGAGAATGTGCATTTTAAAATGGATCTGAACCCTGGGAGACTACATCTCCCAGGACTCTCTACCCCAACTTCTTCAGACACATCCCACTTCCTTTGTGGGGCGTGTCTGAGAAGATATAAAAGAGAGAAGCATGGATTTGGGCGCCTTTTCTGGAGAAGAGCCTTTTGCTCTGAGACCTTTTTAATCCCCAGGCTGGAGATCTAATTTTCTCTAGCTTTCCCAAACATTTATTTTCCTGGCCCAAATAAGCCTATTTAACTATCCCTAGAGTCTGGCTTCATTTAATTTAAAACCTTAGCATAATTATACTAGAAAAGAAAAGTCTGGTCAATTTCCCTTCCAGAGCAAAGGGGAGACCCCGGGCTTCCTTCCTTTCCCTACTTTTTCTCTCCAATTTTCCCATCAACAGTACCCTCTGTTTTTCCCCTGTAACAATCATTATTTGTATGTATCTTGTGATTTTTGCTGTCTTCAGAACATGTTTTTAGAACAGATTTAGTTGCCCCTGTATCAATAAGAGTGGGGTATATTTCATTACCCACTTTGATCATGACTTTAGGCTCAATGTTTTCATTTTTTTGGCATAATTGGACCATAGGTGGTTGTATTTCTATTTTGCCCATATCCCAGTTTTGTTCTTCAGCTATAGTACTCTTTTGATGTTTTGAATATTCATTTTGCAATCCATCAACAGTTTGCAATGGAATTGCATTAGCATGGAGACTTAGGAATGGCATAATAATGTGTATTTGATTTTTCCCGTGCAGTTGCTATTGGTTGGAATTCTTTGACATTTCAGTTTAAGATTGACTTTGCTATTATGTCATTGGTATGTTCTTTTGTAATATCATCCCTTTTTCTTTGTCTCCAGGAGGTCTGCTAATTTAAATGTTCTGAGATACTGCATTTTCCTCCCCATTAGACCATTTGGTTGTTTGCTTATGCCCTTCAATTAATTCAGTTGAAGTTTGTTTAGAATCTCTAGAACACTCTAATCTCTGTATCACATATGGTTCTGTTTTTGCTTTTGCTATTACTATTTATCCTGTACTTTCAATTTCTAAGATATACTCTTCCCTTTCTGCTAAGTTATTTTGTCTTGTGCCGAGAAATGTTGCAATTCACTATTGATTGAATCTAATCTTTTGTGTTCTTTGCTTTCTATCTTATAGTTTCCTAATAAATTCAAAGTTTGTGTCCTAAAGATTGTTGCAATATCTGTTCCTTCCCCTTTTTTGTATCTTGTTCCACTGTTCCAAAGATTTTCTCTCTAATCTCTGTTACATCATTATCTGATTTCTTTCTCTATCTGCTCTTTAGTTTTATGTTTTGCTTTTGGACCACTTAATTCTATTTCCATGCATTTTCCTTCCTTTTCATTTTTCACATTTCTCTTTCCCTTTTTGCCTTTTGATGTTACCCCTTGCACCTAGCTTCATAATTGGCTTTGTTTAGCAGTACCTGACAGGACCTGTAAGTAACGTGTTTTCACTCCTTGCTGTATGTATTTTTGCATAGAATGTAGATCAACATATGAGATGAGCTTTTACACACATAATCACAGAACTGGGAATGGTTTTGTTTTATGTTGTATTTTGTGTTGCTATTCCATGATCTCTTGTTATTGGTTTTCAGGTCTAATTTTTGTTTTTGGTTGCAAAATCTCACTATGTGCCCAATTTTTCCACAAAGGAAGCACCTCTGATTATTGAATCTCTGCCTATATTGTACATCTCTCCTTGGTCTGTAAGCTTGTAATCTGACTATATTTTTAATTTCATCAATTTCCTTCTGTTTAATGGTTGCATTAGCCTCTTTAAGTTGTTGCTTTAGGTCTTTAATGATCTCATCTTTTTCATTAGCCTGTTGCTTATCCCCTGGGAATATATATGTGGATGTTTTTCTCAAGTCATCAAGGCTAAGCTCTTCCCAAATTGGGCAGTGTAAACAAAAGTATGTCTTTATGGGCATGCTACTTCCCTTCACAAATTGACTTCTCAGTCTTGGGTTTCCTTTGCACAATTCCCTTCAAATTCCCCCAAATCTTCTTCTTTAGACTAAATATTCCTAGATTCTTCAAGTGATCTTCAGAAGGCATGATCTCATCTCTTCAACAATCCAGTTGCTCTCCTCTGGCCATACTCGTCAGCTTATCAATGTTCTTCCTAAACTGGAGCACCCAGAGTGGAACACGACACTTTATCTCACTACAGGACTGTCATTTTCCTTATTTAGGGTTCTATACTCATTTATGCAGCCTAATTCAGTTCAATTCAACACTTCATGTTAAATTTGCATTCAAGTAGTAGGAGTTTTTTCACAGACTGCTATCCATCCATATTTCTCAGCCTTGTTTACTTGATTCACCGAACTGAATTGTAAGACATTACATTTATTCCTATTACATTTCTTATGAAATAAGATATCTGTTCTTTGAGCATTTTAGTTAATTTTGTATTCTGTCATCAACACACTATCCTTATTTTCATATCTTCTGCAAATTCAATAAACATTCTATCTATGCCTTCATCTAAGTCACTGATAAAAATTGTTGAACAGCATAGAGTCAAAAATAGGTCATTGGCACCCTCCAATTAAGATCTGTTTCCAAGTTGACATCTTCACACATACATACACATACACAATATTCAATGCATTTATGTATAAAACCCTCTGTCTGACATTCAAAGCCCTTTATCATGTGGCCTTTCCTACTTTTCCAGTCTTCTTACATTGTATACTCTATCACCCACCACTCAGGTGTGCCATGATTTAGCGACACTGGTTTCCTTTGTGTTCTTCATATGAGATACTCTGCCTCTGGACTGTCATTTTCACTTACTATTTCCCATGACTAGAATGTCTTCCTTTTCCTCTTTATCACCTGGATTGCTTGTTATTTTTTCAAGTTGCAGCTAAAATCCCACCTTCTACAAGAAAAGCTTTCCTAATCTCCCTTGATTCTCATGCCTTCCTCCAAGATTATCTCCAGTTTATCCTTTAGATAGCTTGTTTGTGCATAGTTTCTAACATGTTGTCTCTGTTAAACTGTGAACTTCTTGAGTGTAGGGACTATCTTTTGCCTTTCATTGAATTCCCCAGGACTTAACAAAATGACTGGAAAGAAGTAGGTACATATTAATGTTTGTGGACTGACTATACATTCATAACCACTTTCAAAATCCATTCGCTCAAATGGTTCCAAATCCACATAACTATACTATCACCTACCCCTACGTGTTACCCCTACATCTTGGCTAGAAAGCTACATGCATACTTCAGTCTTGCTCAAATATCATGCTGAAGTACAAGTATATGACATCTCTAACAATGCTCTATTTTACAATCCTGATAGATAACCCTGTCCAAAAAGGAAATGAGATCAGTCTAGCATGACCACTTTGTGTTGGAGAAATGTTTGCTGTAAGTGATCATGGTTTCTCTGTGTAAGTGTTCACAATTCCATTAATGATATATTCTAGAATTTTGTCAGGTTTGGTCTTCTGTTATACTGTTACTTTTCTCATATTATAATTACAAAAATGATACTCTATGAAGTATCATACTAGGAGACATCATTTCCATTTTTGGACTGCTCTAACCTTAGAGGAAGCTACAAAAGATGAGCTGCTGTTGTGATATAGAATATGAATGGTCTTTTGAAAGTCATATAAAATATATACAAGTCTTTAAATGCCAACACAATGATTTCAAGAGAGCTAGATATACCATGGATCTTCCCATCCCAACAGAAGTCATCTCTGTCATTTTTGCTGAATGAGGACCATTGCCAAATTATTTGGTTGTTACTTTCCACTACTATAAAATAAAATGACCAGATGAAATGCCCATTATCCAGATCAGGAAAGTATTTTTATAGTAACCCTGCACCATTTCCACTGCTGGGCAGCTGCCATCTTAGATGTCTCTGAACTGTTTCTTTTCTCAGAAAAGTTAGGGAAAAGCTCTTTTTACAAGTCTTTTTTGACAAATTTTACCATTTAAAGACTTGATTACTAAAACATTCATGCGGATGGTCATTAATACTGGTTGTGGGTAATGACAATTCTCTGCCACAATTCACTAACTGTATTTGGAAAAGTGGTACCTAAAAACCAGTCTGTTTTGATTTGCTGTTGTTATCCCCTCCCCAGGAAACATTCTTATGGCCTGTAGAAGCTAGCCATGAATGCCAACCCCTCCCCTCAAAGACATAATAATACTAAGGGAATTCATAAATTCCAAATGGGTGTTGACATTCCTAAGGAAGTGATTGAAACAGGCTAGTAAAAAAGGTACAAAGGGAACATTTTATTGAGGTCACAGTTGCCAACTTTAAAGAGAGAACAGAGCCAAAATAATACACCTTTACATTTGTATAACCAGTGTCCTTTGCAACGTACATATATGGGATAATAACGGTAATAGCTCACACACTCACATTGAATCTACAGTTCATACTACAATACCTCAAACATTTATGAAATGTCTGGTAGATGTAAATCACTGTGGTAGGCCCTAAGGAAACAGGAAATTTCCTAAAATACAAATCCATAATTATAACACAATATTATATAAAATACACTATACTATACCATATAATATACTATACATATGCTATAACATAATATTATATAGTGAAAGTGGCTCTGGCTCTTGAATGAGAATCCTGGAGCTTATATCCCATCTGTGATGATTGTGTGATCTTGGACTAATTTCTTTTTTTTTTTAATAATATTTTATTTGATAATTTCCAAGCATTATTCATTAAAGACAAAGATTATTTTCTTTTCCTCCCCCCCACCCCCCTATAGCCGACGCGTGATTCCACTGGGTGTCACATGTGTTCTTGATTCGAACCCATTGCCATATTGTTAATATTTGCATTAGAGTTTTGTTTAGAGTCTCTCCTCTGTCTTGTCCCCTCAACCGCTGTAGTCAGGCAGTTGTTTTTCCTCAGTGTTTCTATTCCCATAGTTTATCCTTTGCTTATTGGACTAATTTCTTAACCTCTCATAGTTTTAAATTTTTCTCAATATGAGAGTGGAGATTGCTGAGGAAAAATCAAGAAAGGTTTCATTTAGAATGCAGCATTTGAGTTGTGTTTTAAATAAAGGATGAGTAGGCATTAAATAAACAAGGGATGGGAGGGTGAGCTTCCCAAGCATAGGTAACCATCAGTAGAAAGTCAGAAGGTCATGAGAGCCCAGAGTGTGGGAAGGAACAAAGGGGAGAGAGAGGATCGTCTAGTTTGGATAAAGTAGAGAGTACATAGTCAGAAAAATTAGAAGAGAAGATCGGAATAGCCTATGCAAAGTTAGGAAGGGTTTGAAAGTCAAGTAGAATAATTTCAACATTCCTTGGAAGATAATAAGGAGCTACAAAAGACTTTTTAGGAAAGGAGTGGCATGACTAGATCTTAATGTAAGAAAGATTATTTCTAGGATAATATAATATTCTGGAATTATAAAGGGTGAATTAGAAAAGTGGAAAATGGATAAAATGAGAAGACTATTGCAATAGTCCATAAGAGTGGTAGCACTTGCCTTGTACTATGACGTTTGCCATAGAAGTAACCAGGAGAGAGGGTGGAATTTAGCACTAAAATCAATATGAACCAGTAAGTTATTGACTATAAAATATAATGAAGGATAGTAAATGGTAGCTGAAAATTAAAGTACCATTCTGAGAGATGGTGAAATAGAAGGTAATGATGTGGCTAATGGAAGTCACTAGAGTTAAGTAGGTTGAGGAACTTTTGAATAAGCTTGTCAATATGAATATAGAAGCTCCCAAGGATAATGGAAGAAGATGCAAAGAGGAAGGCAATGAATCAGCCAATGAAGTCATTGAGGAAGTAAAGACAATTATCTGGAGGTCAGTAGATGATAGCAATCAAAATGGGGAGAGGATTTTGAGAAGGAGTGCATAGATCCCAAAAGAGGAAAAGGTAATAAGCTGAGTTTAATTCAGCTTGAGTTGGTAATAGGTTCCAAGACTGGAATGAAAGAAAATACTGCTATAACTAATTTAACAGCTTAAAAAAAGGAAGTTTACTCAACTATTTCATAGAAAAGATACTCACTAAAAATTACAATATTGGTTCAGGAAGGTGTACCCCCCACCTGCAAAGAAATTAGCATGTTGAGCAGTACAGAACATGGGATATCACCAAGTCTGAAAGGCTCTGACCCCATGTGAGATGGCCTCTTTTATGTCACTAGGTTTCCTTCAACCAACATAGGGTTGAGGACACCTTCCTTAATTATTAGGGGAAGAACTGGTCTAACTTACATAACAGGAGATTCTGATAAACATTATTCCTACCCTAAAAGGTGATTGAGGAAAGGTAGCAGAGAGCCACTTGAAAAGAGTAGAAAGCCAGGAGAATGTCTATCCCTACTCCTGACCTTAGACAGTGAGAAGTACCCACCAATGAAGAGAGTTGCAAGCAAGGAATGTTTTGTGTCAGCTATATACAAAGCACTTTCAGACACTTTATCTCATTTAGTCTTCTCAACCACCTTGTGAAATAAACAAGGCAGGTACTATTCCCATTTTTTACAATGGAAGAAACTGGGATTCAAATGACTTTCCCAAGGTCATTCAATAAATAGAAGCAGCATGTAACTTCAGAAGAAGGAATAGAGTCTTTCTGTCTTCTAATTTATGACAATTACCACATTTGGGCATTTGGACAATGAATTTGATTCTAATCTTTCTGGCATCTAAGGCTGAAAGAAAAACACTTGGACTACATAGTTTAGTTTTCAGATAAGAAAAAGAAAAATGTTTCAAAATGAAAGTTAAAGTTATGCCTGGGAATAAAATGAAGAAGAAAATTTTCAACTAATTTGCAGGAATCCTGTGCTCTAGCATTAACTCTATTCACCCTAGTAAAAATGACCACTCACAAAGTTTCTTTCTCCCAAATAGTGTCCTTTTTCTCATGGTGCCAGTAAAAGTTTTCAAATGCTACTTGAAAAGGTGATTTGGAGACTTAATTTCATATTAAAGAATAAATGACTCTCAGAGATTGGAGAGAACAGGTTTTGATGGAAGTGTAGTCACTGGATGTAATAAATAGAAATAAAAAGTAACATTACAGAAACTGAACCTGAGTATGAAAAGGGAACATGTGGGATTGAAGACAAGTTTTGTGGAGTACCTACTTTTGCCAGAGCTAACCTTATAGCAGACATATTCTATGATTCTTGATAAGGTGGTGCTGCTATTGAAAATAAAAGCCTAACATATGGCAGCAGACATTTTTTCCCTTAAACCTTACCCCTGATATACCTTCCCTATTGTTGTAGAGGATAACACCATGCTCCCAACCCACAGGTCCTCTCTCTCTCTCTCTCTCTCTCTCTCTCTCTCTCTCTCTCTCTCTCTCTCTCTCTCTCTCTCTCTCTCTCTCTCTCTCTCTCTCTCTCTCTCTCTCTCTCTCTCTCTCTCTCTCTCTCTCTCTCTCTCTCTCTCTCTCCTTTCCTCCCTCCCTCCTCTCTCATACACATACACATCCAAGATATTTCCAAGACTTAGAGGTTTCACCTTTTTTACAACTCTTCTGTCCCCTTCTTTTCTTTCTCAACACTGTCCATTCTAACGCAGATCATTATTGTTTCATTCCTGTGATTGAAATAGTTTTCTAGTTGGTCTACCTATCTCAAATATTTTCCCTCTCTAATATGTCCTCCATTCAGCAGCTAAAGTGATTTTCCTAAAGTGAAGCTCTAATCATGCCACCTTCCTATTTAATAAACTATAGTGATTTCCTATTGCTTTGGGGAGCAAATACAAAACACTCTGTTTGGTATTCAAACCCCTTCCTACCTTCCCAATCTTCTTACATCTTACTCCTCATCATGTATTCTTCAAAATAGTGACACTGGCCTCCTGGCTATTCCAACATCAAAGACATTTCATCTCCTGGCTCTGAGAATTTTCTCTGGCTGTCTCCCAAGCCTGGAATATTCTCCCTTTTCAGTTACTGACTTCCATGGCTTCTAATAAATACCAGCGAAGGCCCCACTTTCTACAGGAAACTTTTCCCAACCCCTATTAGTTCCACTGCCCTCCCATTTTAAATTATTTCCTATTTATCCTGTATAGAGTTGATTTTTGTATACAATTGTTTGTAAGTTATCTCTTGCATTAGATTGTAAGCTCCATGAGGTCTGGGACTGTCTTTTGCCTCTTTTTGTATCTCCAGAGTTTTTCACAGTGCCTGGAACACAGTAGGTGCTTAATAAATGTTTACTGGTGGATTAGAGGGATCATTATTCCAATCTCCTTACTTTACATATAATGAATATAAGGTCCAAATGACTTGCTCCAGGACACAAAACTAATTAGTGCAGTCATGTATTTTCACTAATAAATGTAACACACACACACACACACACACACACACACACACACACACACATATTCTTTCCACTGTACCTTCTCAAATTCAATTCAACAAACATGTATTAAGTTCTAGACTCAGAGAAACTAAGTTCAAATCCTTCCTTTGCTATTTCCTACCTCTATATCTTAAGGTAATTCACTTAAGCTCTTTGAGTGTAAATTTCCTCACCATAAACCAAGAGGGCTGGATTAGATGACCTCTAAAGGTTCCTACATGCTCCAAACTTACCATTCTATGATACTCTTACCCACAAAACAATGGGAATGCAAAGAAAAAAAAGGAAAAACATCCACTGTCCTCAGGGGTAATACAGCATATAAAGAGATAATGATTTCTTCCATGATTTTTCCTCGAGTATAAGTAATATGTGTCTTGTTTCACAAAATGGAAATGTGTATTACATGATAATATATGTATAACCTACAACATATTACTTGCCTTCTTAGGGAGGACTAGGGTTAGGGTTAGAGTCAGAGTTGAAGTGAATTTAGGATTGGGTTAGGGTTAAGATTTAGGATTAAGTTTAGAGAAAACACAGATTTCAGTGTCAGAAAACAAATATTAAAAATTGTATTGCCATTTAATCTGGAAATAATAAATTTTGCTATTTAAAAAAAGAAATTATGAAGGGGATGATTTCAGGAAAAGATGAAAATGTATGTAAACTGATATAAAGTGAACTGAGAAGACCCAAGAGATCAGTGGGCACCAGTAACAGCAATGTCATTATGATGATCAAATACTGAAAGACTTGGTTACTCTGAGCAATACAATGATCCAAGACAATTCCAAAGGACTCATGATTTTAAAAAATGTCATCATCCTCCAGTGAAAAAATTATGAACTCTGAGTATGAAACAAAACAAAACAAAAAACAAGAAACAATGAAATATTAAATAAATTGAGGAGGGAAAGACCACTTGTAAGAGAATGGCTCCTGAGCCAAAGGTGCCTATAACTGGCATAGAACCATACTTCAGAACACAGAAATGAGAGGTTAAGAGCTATAATGTTCAGAGGGGTCTCCATTAAGTGCATATGCATAGATGTATGTTAAGCCTGAGTGTCCTTGTCTCAGATTTTTATCCAGAGCAAACAGTCAACTTTAAACAGTGGCAGTCTCCACTATGTAAGCAGAGGGAGCCTTTGATTAACTTGATCTCCTGTTCCACATTAGGACTCAGTGCCCAATAAAGATTTAATACCATCTTAATCTGTCCAGAGATTGCTAACTAGCCAGAAGCAACAATAGAAGTTGGAAGAAAAACAACTATAAAAGACTTCTTCCTGACTTTAATATCAATTCATTACCTAATGGAGAATAAAATAAACCCACACGTGTGGGCATATGTGTGCATGTTTGTCATTGCTTTTTAATCTTAAGGGTGGAAGGTGTGTTAGAGGTCATCAAATCTGAAACCTTTATTTTATAGAGGTAGAAAGTGATATTCAAAGATGGAAGAGTTACCCAAAATGATACAATCCATGAAAGAGTCAAAACTCAATCCCAGATTTCACAATTCCAAAATCTTTCTACTATACATTCTATTTTTTGAATAAACCAATGAAATATTTCAAACCTAAAATACATTAAAAAACCCACATGCTTGCAGCCAGAAGAAAGAAATACAATGGTTATAAAGGGAGCAAGATAGTAGCTGTGCTTGACTCTGTTAATTCTTATTCTTTGCACAAGTTTTATTTTTTCAGAATCAACCAATATGTTATTAACGTGTTGAAATATATTGTCATGTAAGTTAGTGTATCTTGTCATTTATTATATGTATATAGTTTATATTATCCCTCCTTTATAAAAATTTATTTTTTACATTAAATACCCACAGCTCCCTCCTTTCCTGCCCACTTTAAAGAAGGTATAATTTTACAAAAAGGTAAATGTATACATATAATTATCCTATTTCTAGTTATCAGTTCTTTCTCTCAAAGTAGACATATAGAAGTTATTCTTCAAGTAGTTTTTCTGTTGCTGTATATAATGTTCTCTTGGTTTTGTTCATTTTACTTTTCATAATTTCATGTAGGTCTTTCCATTTTTTTCAAAATTAACTTGCTTTTGAGAATGTTTAACAACCCAGTCCTAGGAAGAGAAATTTAGCAAATCCTAAATGAGTTCCCAAAAGGAAATTTTAAATCCTCACCAGAAGGATTAATAAATTTATCACACATCTAAAGAAATAATATCCTCTCTCCATATACTATTCTCAAAAAGATAAAGGTGCTTCTAAAATCTTCTAATAAAACTAATATGATCCTAATTTCCAAACCAGGTATGGATAAAGCTGAGAAAGAATACATATGCTGATATCAATAACTAATGTTGCTTCAAAAATAATAATATCAGCATGAAGGCTAACATATGCAAAAAATATTCAATATGACCAGTTGGAATTTATAAGAGGAATAAGGAGATTTTTCAATCTTAAGCAAACCACCGGCATAAAATAATTGTTTTAATTCATATGATTACATTAATAAATATACAAAAGATCTTTGATAAAACAAGACACTAATTTATGTAAAAAGCACAAAATTTTTAAGAAATAAAATATAACTAATATGATTAAAATTATACATCTTTTTAGGATAGACAGCATGATAAATTAAAATGTGCTAGACTTGGAAACACAAGACTCTTGGGGTTCAAATCCTATTTTTGACACTTAGTACCTATGTGACAAGTGCCCAGGATTTGAATTGAGATATTGTATCTCCCAAACCTGCATTCTTTTCCTCAGTACCATGCTGTCTTACAAGCCTATGTGGCTTCTTTAAATACTGCTCTATGGTTCTTGCCACTAAAATCTTCTGCCTCCAAAGCCTCCTTAGAAGTGGTCCTGTTCCAAGTCTGGGTCACCATACTCAGAACTAGAGAGAAAAAAAAAAGAATCTAGGGAGAAACTTGAAGTTCATTCTTTAATGGGTTGTTGTAGACAAAGTACTTTGGAATCTTTCAAAGTTTAAATAGGAACTATTATTATTAATTCTGTTAATATTTTTAAGATGTATCAACAATGCTCTAATCATTCAGGCAGAGAAAGGGAAGGGAAGCAACAGAGCCTGCTGTAGGCTCTGTGTCAGTCTGAGATTATTCCCAGTTCAACTTTAACAAATACTGAATTCTTTCTTGACATGGTAATTTCCCCATCAGTTTAGGAGTCAGTCCTTTCTGGCATTGAGATCCAAAAGATCCACCATTCATCTAATCAAACAAGCATTTATTAATCACCTACTACATATGTAAATGATAGCAGATAACAGATACATATGAAAAGGATAATAGATTGAGTTCAGGAAGATCTAGGTTCAAGTCCTACCTCTTAAACATATATACAAAGCAGTTGGCAAACTTTAAAGCACTATATAGCTGCTGCTGCTGCTGCTCCTGCTCCTACTGCTGTGAGCTAGATACTTAGTGCCCCCAAGTGATTTTCTAAGACTATTAAGTTTCAAGTTCTAAGACTATAAGTTTCCATCTGCATCAGTGGAGGCAGTTTCCACACTAGAAGTTCCCCCAAGTCGGTAAAATCCCAGGTTTGAACAAAAATAAGTTTTTAAAAGAAAAAGTCAGGCAATCTCTCTACTAAAAGAGAATGAAAAAGAATTCAAGAGCTGACTTCCCATATCAAATTAGGCACTACAGATATAAGGACAAAATGAATGATAGTCCAAGCTCTCAACTTAGGCCATCTTTCTCTTTTAAGGGCTTTGCCCTTGTCTTTTCCTTTAAAACTTGTGGCTACAAATCTATGTTGTTGGAGGTGGAACCAAAATGGAGACAAAATTCTCCACAAAATTGCTCTAAAAAAATCTAGAAAATGTATCAAATCTATTCTTGATGAGGAAATCCAGATAAAGTAATACTGCTTCACTTTTCCAGAACATCTAGCTTAAGGAGAGAGACAGAAAGGTTTACAGACACTGAGGACTGGAGTTGAGCTCGGTATCTAGGAAGAGGTTGTACACTGAGTAAGAAGAGGTCCCAGACTGAAACACGACTCTCTCAGACCCATACTGGAGCACTGTAACAGGGGCAGGCATGACCCAGTAGCTTTGTCAAACTAAGAAGAGGACCTGGGCCTGTGAGTGGCACTCTCAGATAGGAAAACCTTGGACAGTGTACCAATAAAGCCTGCAATGACAATAGCAGCAGCAGTTTGGCTCGGACATGATGCACAGAGCAGGGTCTCATTCCCAGCATCTAGCTCAGCTTATGGATGAAAAACCAGGTAAGGAGTCTCAAACCAAACGGGAGTCTACAATTCTGACCTTCTGGACATACAGAGCTTTCCATTTGACTGATAAAGGTTTAATTCAGCATCAATCTACACTGGTTAAGTAAAAAACACAGATCAAGAATTTGTAGAGCTCAGACAGGGGAGGTTGATGGGAAACAGAAATGAGACTTCGAATTAGACAGTTTTGGGGGTGCTGAGAGCTTTCAGGTTCTCAGCCACTCCTTGAGATCCTAGAATAACAACATTCAATACCCACAAGAAAGTAGCAACAGAGCCACGCCAGACCATCCCTCCAGAAGTGCCATAGAACCCAGCCCTAACAAAGTCCAAAGTCAAGAAGGAGGCTGGAAGAATGAATAAACAAAAAAGAACCCCACCAAAAAGAGTTATTATAGTGACAGAGATGAAAAGAGTGATTCCAACATATCTATAAGTAGTTTCTCAGAGAAAAACATAGCTTGGGCAAATAAATATTCAACTATAAGTCCTAGTAAAAAATGTTTAAATGTAGGGAGTTTTTAAGGGTTTAAAAGGTTTATACAAATGAAATGAATGTTAATGGGAAAGATGTTGGTTTCTGACCATCACCTCCCCCAAGTTGCCCTTTTTTTTCTGTTAGCCCCATCTCCCTTCTTTTCTCCCCTTCTCCTACTACTCTCCTGTAAGGTAAGATAAATTTACATATGTTATTGATCATACATGTTTTAAGCCAGTTCTGATGAGAGTAAGAGTCATCTGTCCCCTTCCCCCAGCACATTTCCCCCTCCACTGTAAAAGATCTTTTATGCTTCTTTTATGTGCAATAATTTACCCCATTCTATTTTCCTTTCCTCCCAGTGCATTCCGTTTTCTCATGCCTTAATTTTATTTTTTATATCATCCCTATACCTTTGCCCACTATTCCCTAATAACTTTTAACTGCCCTAATAATAATAAAATTCCTTGGCATTACAAGAATAAACTCCCTATGCAGGGATGTACACCATTTAATCTTATTGAATGTCTTTGGATTTCACTTTCACATACTTTTTTATGCTTCCTTCAAATCTTGTTTTTGAGAGTCAAATTTTCCATTCAGCTATGGTATTTTCATCAGGAATGTTTGAAAGCCCTCTATGTCTCTGACTGGACTTTTTCCTTTAAAGGATTATGCTCAGTTTTACTGGGTAAGTGATTCTTAGTTGAACTCCTAGCTCCTTTGCCCTCTGGAATACTGTATCCCAGCCCACTCTGTTCCTATAATGTAGAAGCTGCTAAATCTTGTGTTATCCTGACTGTGGTTCCACAAAGTTTGAATTGTTTCTTTTTGGCTACTTGCAATATTTTCTTCTTGGCCTGAGAGTTCTAGAATTTGACTATATTATTTATACTAGGGATCCTTTTGAGATCTCTTTCAGGAGGTGCTCAGTATATTTTTTCAAATTCTACTTTGCCCTCTGCTTCTAGAATATCAGGGCAATTTTCTTTGATAATTTATTGAAAGATAATATTTACGACCTTCTTTTGATCATGGCTTTCAGGTAGTCCAATAATTCTTAGATTATCTCTCCTGTATTTGTTTTCTAAGTCAGTTGTTTTGCCAATGAGATATTTCACATTTTTTCATTCTTTTGATTTTGTTTGATTATTTGTTGCAGTCTCATGGAGTCATTAGCTTTCACTCACCCAATTTTTGAGGCATGATTTTCTTGAATGAACTTTTGTAACCCTTTTTCCATTTGGCCAATTCTACTTTGTAAAGAATTCTTTCACTCAATGAACTTTTGCATTTCTTTTTGGCCAATTCTGCTTTTTAAGATGTTCTTTTCTTCAATGAATTTTGGTAGATCTTTTTCCATTTGGCCAATTAAAGGAAAAAACTGGAAAAGAAATTAGAGCTATGGAAGAAAGAATTGGAAAGGAAATTAACAACTTAGCACAAGAGGTAGAAAACCTTGACCAAGCAACAAACCCTTGAAATTTAGAAAGAACAAAATAGAAGATAATAACTCTATGAGGTAACAAGAAATATTAAGGTAAATTCAAAAAGCTGAAAAATATAAAAAATGTAAGATAAAGGGCAGAGCTAGGTGGTTCAGTAGATAAAGAGTCATACGTAGAAATGATAGGTCCTGGGTCCACATATGGCCTCAGATATTTCCTGGTTGTATGACCCTGGGAAAGTCATTTAACTCCAATTGTCTAACTCTTACTGCTCTTCTGCCTTGGCATTGATAATTAGTACCACTGGAAGGTAAGATATCTTTAAAAAAAAAAAGATCATGTAAGATATTGTATAGCAAAAACAACTGACCTAGAAAATAGAGGAGAAAATATTTTAAAATCTATATGAATACCATCACACACACACACACACACACACACACAGACCATTAACATGATATTTTTAAAAATCTTTTTTAAAATTGCCCAAATTAATTAGAATTGAGAGGGCAAAGATGGGAAAGGAAAGGAAATTAGAAATTTTCCACTGGTCACCTCCTAAAAAAACCCAACTAACTAAAAATGAAAATTTCCAGAAACATTATCATTTATAGCTAAACTTTAGAACTTCCAAATCAAAGAAAAAATAGCACAGTCAGAAAGAAAGAATTCAAGTACCAAGAAGCCATTGTTAGGATCACAAATGGCTTAGTAGTCACCACTGCAAGAGAGTTTAGAGAATGTAATACAATATTCCAGAAAACAAAAGATATATAGCCAAGAATAACTCAATCCTGTAAAACTGAGTATCAAGCTACAGGGAAGACATGAGTTTTTAATGAAATAGAGAATTCCTAAGTATTCTTGGTGAAAAGGCCAGAGAGGCAATAGAAACTTTGAAGAGAAACATCAAAAGGTAGATATGAGTAAATAATGGTAAAGTTCTAAATAAGGACAAACTGCTTACACTAAAATAAAGGGAAATTATACATAAGTCACCTTGGAATCCTATAATCATCAAGATCATGGGGAGTCCAATTAGACAAGGGGATGATTCTGGCATATCTTAATAGTCTTAAGAAAAAATAGAAAGAGGAAGAGGAATATATAGAGAGGGTAGGGGGAAGGTTAGGAAAAATTATCTCACAGAATGTGTCTATATAGACTCTTTAAATACAAGGAAAGGGGGAGACAGTGGCTTATATTTGAACCTCATTCTCATTTGAACTGGTTAAAAAAAAAGGAAAAACACATACAGTTGGATGCAGAAATACATTTTATTCTTTGATCAAATCCTGCTCTGTTTCCCACCAAAGGAGAAATTGGTAGGAGAAAAAGGGAGAGAACAGAAAATTACTCAAGTTGAATAAAAATCAAACAAATTATGATAGTGGTATAGAAAACTTCAAATTTCTGAAGAAAGGACAGAAATTTAATTTGGGTAAAAATATGGGATAACAACCTTGAAGTCTATATTCATTTCTGAGTTTCTATGAGACAAGGAGTTAAACTGAAAAAGGAGAAAAAAACTATGAAAGTGATTTTCAGGGGCTTGGATTTGTCAAGAGATTGAATTTGGTGTAAGAGAAATTTGAAAAAAATGGGAGATTAAATTGAAGGAGAATAGCTAGAATGAAAGGAGGGGAAGGTTTGATTTGAAGGAGTAAAATTATAGAATAAGGACTTGAAGAAAAGGATTCAAGGAGAAAGAAAAAGGAAGGAGGAGTTGATAATGCACAACAGAGGGGTAAATAAAATAAAATGATGGAACAAATAGGTTAGTGAGAAAAGGGAAATGAAATAGGTGTAGCTGAAAAGTTATAAAAAAGAAAGAAGGTACTTAAGAGGTACTAAAAAGTTGTAAAGATCTCAAAAAGGAGCTCAGGACATTAGATGTAAATACTTGCAAAAAGGTCAAAGAATAAAGCTGAGAATTATAATCTGTTTAGAGAGCAGGAAATGATGGGCATTGAATGTTCTATTTTTATATTTCTTCCATAGACAAATAACTCAAAAGTCAAGGGGTCTTGTTGCTAAAAGGGGAAGTCTAGGAATTTGGGGACTAACTCTCCATATTTGAGTGGAATAGAAACAATGGCATTTTCATCAAAGGAAAAAATAATGAACTATGGGCTTCAAAGAAGGAAAACAATCTGAATAGAGAAGAAAGTTGAGCTTAAGATATTGGAGAGCGGGAAAATGTCATATTGAGGCAGAGACAAAGAGAAGAAAAAGGACAATTGAATGCTGGGATCTAAAAATAAAAAGAAAAATAGAGATTCTTCCTGAAGAGTAGAGAACTAGGTTCCCTAAGGAGGAAGTAACTGTAGTTAGACAGGTCTGAGGAGAACCAGAAGAGAGTAGTGTTGCAGAAATCTAGAGAGAAAAGAGTACTATTGATGGGTATCACACCTGATAACAAGAATAGAAATATCTGTAATCTACCATGAATCCTTATCCAAGACACAATAGAGATCTTTCCAAGATTTTTCAAAATGGAGGTCTACTGCCCTGTTCTAGTGATTCATATGATACTGCCAGAAGATAACTACCAGTTTTGCCAAAGATTGCCAAGTCTTGGGCAGTGCAAGAAACTGAAGACCCCAGGGATACAGGTCTTATTTTACTCATTGCCAATCATGGGAAACAAGATACAGAAAAGCAAAATTTATCTAGGAAATAAATATCTATTTAGATATTTGGTGTCTGATGGACACCAAGATGGTGTCTGAGAAAGGGTTTTGTATTTCTGGAACATAATTTGAAAAGACAGGCTCCTGGCCAGTGGTTGAGTGAACGTATCAATGGAGGATGAGAATGTATTTGAAAATCTAATTAAAAGGTCCTTAAAAGGATTGGGGATGAAGAAAATTGCCTATATCATAGATATAAAATACATGTGCATGTAAAATTACATGGGTATATATGCATATTAATATGAATATGTGTGTATATGTATAAATCACCAAATATGTTGCAAAAAGGGAGAGTTGTCTGGCAAGACTGTTATGAATTAACAAAGAATTCATCATCCAGTTTAAATTTTTTAATGATATACATGTAGAAAAATGGAAGCCAGGTTGGTAAAAAATAACTGCAAGAATATGGCACATTACTATAAAGAATGTAAAAAGCATCTTACTTGCCTTCTCAGTGAGTGGAGGAGTGTAAGGGAGGGGAGAATCTGGTACTCAAAATATAAAAAGAAAAGAATATGAAGAAACACATAATAATATTGAAGCTTAGAATGAGCTGAGGCTGGCAAAGAATGCTAAGGAGAAAATAATATTTTAAAAACTTTATTGGGAATGGAAGTGATAAGATCACTGCTTGGAACAGATGGGATAATGAATGCTGGCAACAGACAAAGCTACTGAATTTTTATTTTGCTTGTTTTCTCCATCTCCACCTTTCTCTGGAAATAATAGAAAAAAACACGCTAACAAGGAGTTCATAGGAAAGGGATAGCAGTTATTGAGTACAACTACCTCATTTTACAGATGAGCACATGGAGTACTTACTAGAGAGACCAAATGACTTGCTAAAGATCACAGAGGTCATTCATGGCAGAGCCAGTATTTAAACATAGGACTTTTAATTCCAAAGTTAAATATCAAAATCATAAGAAAACCCCTGGCTTCCTTTGCTAAATTCACATCAACAAACCCATGTGAATTATATGTTGGACACCTGATGTATGTGATTGATGAGGCACTATCGGTAATATTTGAAATATGGAGAATTTGGTAGGTACTACAGATTTGGAAAGGGGTATGTGTTATATTGATTTTTCAAATAAGGGGGGGGAGTGAATTTGTAATTTATGGGCTACTGATTTTTACTTTCATCCCGGTAAAATTGTAGAAATAATAATTAAAGAGATAGTGAACATCTTAAAAAGGGACAGTTAATTGCTATACCTTTATATAAGTATCTGAAGGGCTGTTATATGAAAAGGAGATAAGACATGTTACCTTTGACCCTTGAAGGCACAATAGGCAGTGGTCAGTGGAAGCTGAAAAGAGCTAAAGTTAGGGATGATGTCAGGAAAAAATATCAATGAAAGATGATCAAAGAGAAAAATAGGCTCAGAAAAATAATAGACAATCCTTCACTGAAGTTTTCAAAGAAAGGCTGAGTGACCAGTTCTCAGACACATTAGTTTTTGGGTGTGGGTTGAACAAGATAGACACTGAGGTCCCTTCCAGTTGTTAAGTCCTCTAATTCTGCAATTTTCTGAGCTTCCTTAGAGATTGTGGTAACAAAAAGTGGGACATGAATTGGGCAATCATCAAATTGTAACAGTTGAACCAATTGTGTTATATGAACATAATGGAACATTATTGTGATAAAAGAAATGAATAAAGAATTCAGAGAAACATTGGAAGATTTACATGGTTAGAGGAGAAGCAAGTGAACAATATAATAAATGACTACAATATAAAGATAGCGTTGTTAAAAACAATTTAATACTGATGACATATATTGGACCAGCTTGGTCTGAGGACTGCTTAGTTAAGAGGAGGGGGATATGGATGTGGAATGGGAACAAAGGAAGGGAGTCTATTCTGCCAGCTGGATTTGATTTAATGTTTTTGATATAAGGAAGGGTTCCATGGTGAATGGAGCTTAAAAAGGTTTAACAGGCAAGGATTAC
The DNA here is from genome assembly GCF_027887165.1 of Monodelphis domestica. Classification (NCBI taxonomy): domain Eukaryota; kingdom Metazoa; phylum Chordata; class Mammalia; order Didelphimorphia; family Didelphidae; genus Monodelphis; species Monodelphis domestica. The sequence continues at coordinate 89,835,795 of NC_077227.1, forward strand.
AGTATAAAAACATGTTAATTTAAAAAATAAATGTAAAAAAAATCTACTTGCTGACATTTATAGGAAGCATGATATATCAGAAAGCACAACTTGAAGAGAAGACATTTGGACTCAAGTCCTAACTGTGTCAATGACTGTGTGACTTTGGGAAAGTAGCTTCTCTCTGAACATCATTTTCTTCTTCTGTTAAACTAGGAGGTTGGACTACATGATATCTAAGATGTTTTCCAGTTCTAACCTTTTTTATAACAGAGTCCTTAAGACAAATAAGATTCAATTCAAAAATCGATTTGTCTTGATTATCTTTCAACAAAAAGACTTAAAACTTATCATTGTTTGTTTTATTTGCTTTGCTTCCCAACCAGGATAGATTGAGCAAACTTCAATTAAGTGTCCTAAATAAAGCAATTACTTAGTAGCAGAAATGGATTTTCCTTTTTACCTGCTCCACCCTAATTTTGATCCATGTACCAGGGAGCTATTGAGACTTGCTTAGGCTCAAGCACAACTCCAGTTCTCTTTCTTAGCCCAGTTCTTCTGGTGGAATCATCATTTCCATTAATAAACAGATAAGTGGCTTGGCAGATCTCTCCAAGCTCCATAAATGATTCAGAGACATGGCAGATGCCCGGGGATGTCTGGTGTCTGCTAAAGCATTTTTTGCCATGCAGGATTCATTCATCTGATGACATTTTTCCAGCATCAGGGCATTATTTGATTTTTTTAAATGACACAATTTCTTGGCGTTCAATAATCTTTATGCAAATTACGATTGAATGATATGATCAGAAAAGCATTTCTCTAAGTGGAAGTGGAATTGTCTTGTATATCTGGGATCTTCTGTTTGAATTGCTCCAGACAGAAACACCCAGGTCAAGGGCACCCTCAGCAGCCTTTCAAATAACTAACTGACTCTTGGCAAAGTGGTGGCCTGACTCTTTCCCAGGGTTGTTGGGAGAGGTAAATGAGAGTCCAAATCTGAAAATGTCTTCATAAAAGAACTATCCAAAAGTAAGGTATAATTAATACATTAGGAAACATGCTTCAAATTCAATTTGATGTGTGTAAAGTCTCTTCAGAAAAGGGATTATCAGGCAGTTTACAAACAGTAGCCTGGAATTTTAAGATAGATAGGAAAGCAGACTTGGAAATAAGGACAATCTGGGTTCAACTCCTTTCTTTGACAGTCATTGTGTGACCAGGAGCAAGTCATAACTTATGAAAACCTGTTACCTTATCTATAAAATGAGGATTATATATATATATAGTACATATATAGTACATCACAGGGGGGCTTAAGAAACTCTAATTAGTATTTGATATAACATTATTATTTTACTTTGTTCAGTTCTTTCAAAGGGGCACATATCAGGTACTTAATTAAGGTTGGATTGGTTAAAATTAGGAAGGAAAATCATTTTGGATTGTAGAAATTATAAACCAGAACCCCTCAAGATTAACTCTGCCACATCTAAATCATATCATGCAAAGCCAGGATTGTGAACTCTTAAAATGAAGGGGGAGGGGGGGTTGTCAGTCCTTACATTCCCAATCCTCAGCACAGAACCTAGCATTATAATGAGAGCTCAATAATAATTCTTTTAAATGTTTGCTCACCTATATGCCTTCTGTATGTCTAGCATTCACTTCCCCCAACCTGCCTATTACAAGTATTTGATGCTTGATAAATGCTTGTCCAATAAACTCGTGAATGGGCAAAGGTGTCCATTTTTATCCAATATTTTCATCATCATGCGCCCACCTCCATGTGAATGAGTAGTTTTATTGGATTAAAAATGAATAGTGCCTTATGTTGCAGTGCTAGAATGTCGTGCTAGAGTGTATGAGGAAAGAGGTAGTCCTGTTCTGCTCAGTGCTGATCTGACCACTTACAGAGTGCCGTCTTTCAGGATATATTGGCAAGATGATAACCATCATCCATGGTGAGATTTGAAATCATGACATATAAGAACCAGATTTTTAATGTGAATATTTAGCTAAGCAAAAAAAAAAAAACTGAGGACTATTTTCAATTATTTGAAAGGACAGCGTGTTGAAAAGGCATTAGATGTATTCTAAGGGACTAAGGAGGGTAGAACTATAGGATGGAATTATAGGAAGACAGATTTTAGATCAATGAAGAATGAAACCCAACTATCCCACAATGGAATGAAATAGTCAGTTCTCTGTCATTGGAGGTGACCATTTCTTATGAACTCAGTACAAGGAATGCATATACAGTAGCCACCCCTCATCTGGATTTCATTTTCCAGTTTCTACTCAAGAAGATACTAGGAGTCAGTTCTTTTGCTTTCACTTTCACTTTGGGTTTTTTTTGGGGTGGGGGAGTGAAGAAGACCACAAAGCACCAGGAGAAGGTAGAGAGAACACAGATATATAGGGTCAGCATATGTCCATTTATATCCTCTGTTTCCGGCATCCTCTGTAGGTCTTAGAATGTATTAGAAAGAGAGGACACTACTGTACAAAGAAAGCAATTGAACCTGAATGCCTTTCCAGTTCCTTCCAATTCCAAGACTCTGGGCTATGATGATTTATTTTCAATTTAGAAAATTTTATCTAAGTAATTAATTTAGAATATTTTTCTATGGTTAGAAGATTCATGTTCTTTCCATCCCGTCCTTTCAGTCCCCCTCCTGTAGCCATCATGTAATTCCATTATGTTTTACATGTATCATTGATCAATACCTATTTCCATATTATTGATATTTTGTGCTATGATGATTTATAGAAAGCATAAAACAGAAAGTATGTATGTCATACCTTACATTTGTCTTTTATTGGCATTCTCTTCTCTATCACCCTTCCTTCATGCATGGCTACCATCTTTGGCTCTTTGCTGATCTACACCAATCACTTTCAGCTATATTTTGGAGTTCTAGGACTTTAGGTACTGTGCTCTACACTTGGAAACATTACAGGTCTGTTTCCATACATGGTCTACCAAGTACCTCTATGATAGACTAATTTGTTTTCTGTTTCAGATATTAAATTGTCATCATGCATGGCACAGGATCATAGCTTTTAGGGCTGAAAGAGACCTTAGGGGCCATCTAAATCCAACCTCTTCATTAACAAAGATGAGAAACAAGGGCCCAAAGGCGCATGGTCAGTAAATAGATTTGAACTCAGAACTTCTGACTCAAAATTAAGCCATCTTTCTACTCTACTAGGAAAACCTAAGATATGAAATTTCTCATTTTATTATTTAACACAAGAAAATTTTACAATATTCTAGGGTTAAAGAATCTGAGACTATAGCCCTTATCATCTAATACTTAGATACTCCTAGATCTGATCTTTGGTCTCAAATACTTTCCTTCTCACCCTTGGCCTAAAATACCTGCTCCAATCAGTCTCTTGTATAGATTCAACAAAACCAGCCATCTTCTCTTAATTATGTTGCCTTTATTTCCAATTACTTCCCATCTTCATAATGACACCTGTTCACATCCCACATATTTCTTCCATATTTGTCTCTCAACTTCCAAATTAACCTAAAATGGTTACATCACAGTTCAGAAACTAATGGGCCATCAATAAGACTACAACAAATTACATACAAATCACTATATTGGACTCTGGAGAAAATACATAAACAATTCATTTTAACACACTTTTTGTAAGCACATACTACATTGAAGGTACCATGCAAGGTTCAAGAGGCAATACAAAAACCAATGAGACATTGCCCTGTCCTTCTTAGCCTAATAACCTTCTCAAGTTTCCATATCAGCTCATTGCATCGATGTACACAAACTCTTCTCCAGTTTTTGGTATAATGATTTCCAGTTCTGATGTTGCAACACCATTGCTGTGTTTCCAGTTATCAGAGTCGGGGGGGAGGGGGCGAGAGGAGATTGTAGAGTGTTACAAAAATCTCCAAATCAAATACATTGGAATTGAGTAACTTTTTCTTGTCTTCCATTTTTAGAAAAAAAAGGGGGGCAGTATTTTATGAAATTTTAGGAAATATGTCATGGTATTGAAATGACATAAATGATCACTAATAAAGCATCCCAACAAACTTCTTATGTTTTAACATAATAGGTTCCTGGCAAGAGGAAGTCTTTGGTGTGAGATTATACCTATTCATGAGTCTCTGGGAGATTCCATGAGTCTATGCTCTCCTGGGTTGTGATAAAGGTTGTTTTTTTTTTTTTATGTCCTGAACATTCTTAAGAGACTTTAATCCCATAACTGTAAATGGGAAACCAAAATGTAGGGTCCATGACAGTCTAGGACCACCCCCTGAATGACCTTCACCAGCCCTCTTTCCCTTAACCAAGTTGAGAATTACCAAAGAGACATTATATGGAAAGGTAGAACATCTTAGTGTTTCCAGCAATTTCACCAGGGGCAAAAGATTATATGTCTATCACAAAGGATTTACTCATTTCCATCTTCATGTACAGTGATAAGAAATATTACATGCCAGAGAGAACAGATCTCTCATTTCAGAGAAGAGCAGTAACAAGTTCATACCAGAATTCATGGAAATTAAAAAAAAGTGCTCCTGCTGGGTGACAGTGACTATTACTACAGATGTTACATTAGCATGATTTTTATCAGTTATTCCCTGATCCCAGAGCTAATTTCAAAATATAAACTTTGGACATGGCTCTCACAAATACTCTGTACTGGGTACAGAGGTAGAGCTTAATGAACCATCCAGAAAAATTGTTTTGACTTGGCCATTTGCCCTCAGTCAGCAGATAGAAGAAGTGGGTTCAAATCTTGCCTCCAAAGTGTGTTGCTTATAAGAACTTGGGTGATTTAAACTCCCTGCATCTCAGCTTTTTCTAATGCTAAATAAGAGGATTGGCCTAGATGGCCACAGAGGTCCCTTCCACCTCTATCAATGCAATATCCCATGATTATTATGAGTACATTTAATATTTATTATTGGAACATCATTTATTAGCCCACACATGCTTCAGGAAGGCAAATGGCAAACAACGTGAATGATAAAATAGCATAAGTGGAAACAGAAATCATCTAACCCCAAATCCTTATTTGAAAGATAAGAAAACTGAAACCCAAAGAGACTTTCCTAAGATAATATTTAGAAAACTGAGAGGACCCTACAGTTGTCTAATCCAACCCCCTCATTTTACAAATTAGAAAACTGAAACTGAGACAGGTAACATGCCTAGTCACAAAGCTAGTTTTTGAGACTGGAACTGAACTCAGGTCTATCAGATGATCTACTGGGCCATCCATCTGCCCAAAACAAATTCAATACCAATGTTTTACAAAGAAACAGATGCAAAGACCTTAATTTATTTTACAGTACCAATGAGTCCAATTCATAATTCCTAGGCATTATACTATTCTCCTATGCAGATCTGGTGGATCCAGATTAGTCTGGAGTGAACCTACTAGTCTGAGATGATACAGGGGAGTGTGATGAAGAAGTTTCTCAGAGTAATGCTCGCCATCTTCAGAACTCTACAGACTATGATGGAACTGGTGTTAAGTGAGCCTGACCAAAACCAAAAATGGACATCCAACTAAAGGACTTGAACTGATGCTAATCTGAAAGCCATGGGGCACTTTGTGTCTTGCATCATTATAGCATTCATCCAAAAACATTCCAAACCAATATAGCCTCACTCAGCTTTGGCACTCACCTCAGTGCCACTCTCCAAGATGGGCTAAGCATACCTGCTGGCCTTGACAGTGCTTGAGAATCAACCATCTGGGTTACATCCATCATTTTTCAAGTCTCAAGCAATAAGAGATCAATCCATGAATAAGAACTACACACTTGTCAGACACAAATCTTACCACTTTCCAGGTAGAAAAGCTGAACCAGAAAGAAACAGGGACTTATTCAAGGTCATAATGCAAATCAATATAAGTGAGGTTTCTGCCTCTAAAACAAGGGGAAATGCTGTGAAACTATGGTTCTGACAGAAAATCTAAAAGGACTATTTTGCAAGACTCTATGTAAACCAACTATTAGAGATTTGGTGGCAGAGATCAATTGATACCCAAAGTAAGTGTTCTGGTAACTGGCATTGCTCATATGTTGCTGGGGGAGGGGAGATACTGGAAGAGAGGATGAAGGGAGCATCTAGAAAAGCATGTTGCCTCATGGCTCAAAGGTAGGTACAGGAAAAGCCAGGGAAGAGAGTAGGATAAAAACCATTCCTCTGAGAAAGGAAAATCATCAGAGAGCTGAGCAAGCCATTGGGAAATAGTGTGGAGATCCTGAAACGCCAAGGTCTTACTATGATGGCCAAGCAGCTAAAGGTAAATCAAGCAAATTTCTTTAAATAAGGGACAGGAGGGCAGTGGGCTGATAACCCCTAGACTTTTAAGGTCTTCTGGAAGTCAAAGATCAAGGCCTGTGATGTTGTAGCTATGTGGTAGGAACAGAAAATTTTCTAATCAAAAAAGCTTACAAGCATTTTCATCATAGCAGAGAACATAGAGAGGGAGAAATCCTGGCAAGAGAACCATCCTGACAGCCTGCAAAAGCCAATTTATAGTGTAGAGGGAGAATCTCCAGCCTGCTAGAATTCACAGGACAAAGAGAATAACCCCGGGAAGTGTATTCCCTTCGCAATTTCACAATTTACTTGAAAATACTACACCAACCCAAAGATAGGATAGAGTAAGGACGAGAGAGTAAGGGATAAAATTGCAAAAATTTAGGAAAAGAAGGGGGTGAGGGGTGAGTTGGGCAAAGTAAACTCGGATGAAGTGACTGATGAGTAAGGTGGGGAAAAAAAACTTGATTAACTCTCATGGTATTTTAATTCAAACTGCTCCCAGATCCCTGTTCCCTCCTCCATCACAAAACTTGCACAGAGATGCTATTGAGGCTTGACAAAGCTGCAACCTCACCATCTACCATGACAGATTCCTCCTTGGTTGATCATCTGCCGAAAGTGCAACAAATTGAGTGTAGGGATGCTGGGACTCCATGTCATGTTTAGAAATGCAATCTTAACAGGGACCAGCTTCCACCCCGCCCCCAGCACCTATGGCCATTCTCTAGGACATGAGACCACCCAGAAAAACAAACACAGGTGACATTTTCTTTGAGACCATACCCCTGAGGTCATTGGTTATTGGACACAGCCCTGCTGTTGCTGTCATCAAATAGTAACTAAAAAAAGAAACACATTCCATGGATGAAGTATTGGTGTTTCTGCAGCCCTTTTCATACCATCCTGGACTCTACAATATTGCTTTGCTAGACAGGATATCCATTCCTGCTCCAATTCTGGCTACTCAAAGCAGGCTTGAAGTCTCTTTTCTTGGAATAAAAATATTTTCCTCTCTACTGGGGCCACGCTGTAATGATATAGACTAGGTTGGGGTAACTTGCAGTCTAGGATTTTGCAAAGTTGGAGAAGCTAAGTAACTTTTGTGAACTCACACAATTAGGACATCAGAGCTGGAACCTTAGAGGTGAGTTAAGGTTTTTCAATAGTCAAAGCTACTATCGGCTGCTTGAACACTCTAGAGAGTCTAAGGCTTCACTGGGCTTTTGAGTCATCTCAAGATTTCCATTTAATTGAACTAAATTCTCTGTTCTTATATTGAGTCCCATTATGGTAGCTATAATGAACTTGTGGACATTTTATATTGAAGGAACACAATATATTGATGACTTGTGTTCTGTATTTGCCTTTTGGATGTGCTTTGTTCTCCAAAAAGTCCTTGGCCTTGTGAGATATGATAGGATGTCTTTAATTTGATGAGCCCTCATCCCAAGTCACATGACTTTCAGATATTGACAACTGCATTTGTAAAATCAGTACCTCCTATTCCTTCTTAATTCTAGTGCCTTACCTCTGTTAATTATTTTCTATTTAGCTTGAATATAGCTTCATTAGCCAATATTTGTTTGTATATTGTCTCTCTTAGATTGTAAGTTCTTTGAGGACATTGGCTCTCTTTAGCCTCCTTTTGCATCTCCACACAGTAGGTGCCTAATAAATGTTCACTGATTGATAGGAATTGGAAAGAACCTCAAAGGTCAGATAGGGCAATCTCTGACACAGGATAGTTGAAAACAGTTGCTATGTGACCATAAGAATTCAGCCCCATATGTACAGATGTAGTTTCATGAAATGACCATCAAAAACATCCATCTCAGAAAGAATGTGTCCATCTGTTGATAAATAAATGACACAAGGAAGAAAATATGTACAAGTATTTTAATAGTTCTAACTCAAAGGCCATAGTACTCCCAGTGGGGCATGGCTTCTGAAAGGAAGCTGCCTAGATTCTGTTCATCAGTCAGCATTCACCCACTCCTGATCGCCAACAGTTGATCTCATTGCAATGGTGTTTCCAACCAACTCTCCAAGTGCCATTATGGAATCCGCTTGGCACCCTTTTAACTGGCTATTTGATCAATTTAATTAGTTGGGCTAAGCTGAAGACTCAGCAGAAAGAAAGAAACAAATGCTGACCCTCTAAGCAGGAACAGACGAAGTTGGCAGAAGAGAAAATGCTGTGTACATAAGATACAGAAGGAAATAATTACTGTCTGAGTATCTGTAGCATTACATTTGTTTTGCCTTAAACCTATTAAAAGTTATTTTGTTGGCCAGTGCTGTTCTGCTGAACAAGCAAAATGTTGGTCAAAAGTCTAATAATATTTCCTGTACCAGCACAGAGTCATTATAAGCAGTCGATTGGAAATGCCTTCAGAGAAAACACGGAATCCAGCTCGTGTTTCTACCTAAGGATCGATTTCTTCAGGAATCACTGTAATCATAATGTCTTCATTGCCTCTGCGGACAACCATGTTCAGGGTATTTTCCTTTTTAATGACATCACTGACATCATTGGCAGAGACAACAGATTTTCCATTTATGCTAATTATCACATCATTTTCTTTGAGGCCTCCGCTGCAACATAAAAGAAGAGAAATTAGTATATATTGTTCACGACACTTCAATTTGAACTCTCTACATGAACCACTGGGGGTACTATGGGATGGGATAGAAAATCACAGGATTTAGAAAAGGAAGGATCCTAGAGATTGGCTAATCCAACATTCTCCTATTGGAGATGAGAAAGCTGATACCCAGATTGGTTTGCCTTATGTAAAAAAGCTAGTTAGTGTCCGAGTTAGACCTCCAACTCACCAAGGTCTCTTTCTACCCCCTGTGCTGGGCTGGGAATCTGCCAGGTAGAAAATCAGGTTCTCAGTAGGTCTGAAAAGCAGACCAGAACCCACTGAGCTAATATTTAGTATTAGAAGAGAGAAGTTTGAGAGGGAAAGGAGACAGTGTTGTAAGGATGCATCCCTAATACGAGATATATATACTATATACTAATAATAGAGTAGGAATTACTCTAAAAATCTCCAAAGAAAATAAATACAAAACCATCTATCACTGCCATTGTTAAAATACCTGCTCTGGAACTCTTCTGGCTAATGCTAAATAATTGGTTTCATACAAAATAAATTAACAATGCTAATATAAGCATGATGAATTTACTTTGGCCAAGAAATTTCTAATAGAATAAAGTAACTGGAAACACATCTCCAACCATGCTAAAAAAAACTTTTTCTAGGAAAAAAATTATTTAACCATGACAACCCTATGTGGTTGGTGCTACATGTAATTATTGTCCTTATTTTACAGATGAATAAACTAAGGCAGTGAGGGGTTACACAACTTCCTCAGTGTTATGAGATCTTGGGGGGCACTTAGGTGGATCAGTGGAGAGAGTGCTGGGCCTGAAGATACATCTTCCTGAGTTCAAATCTGGCCTCAGCCACTTGCTAGCTATATGTTAACCTGGGCTAGTCACTTAATGTTTGCATCAGTTTACTCATCTGTAAAATGAGTAGGATAAGGAAATGGCAAACCATTCCAGTATCTTTGCCAAAAAAACCCCAATCTGGGTCAGAGCGGTCAGACATGGTTAAAAGAATAAAAACAAATGAGATCTTAGATTTCAGGGCTAGATGGGGCATTGGGTATTATCTTTTTAAGCTCCCCTTTTTAGAGTTATAGAAACTGATGTCCCATCTTGCTCAATGTCACAATGGTACTTAATAGGGAAGATGAGCCTTGGTTTTCTAGTTCCAAAACTAATAGTCTTTGCACCTTTTGCTTTCATAATACTCCATGTTTGTCATTCTCTAGCTTTAACCTAAAAGAGTAACTTTGCATTCCTTTCATCATCTGCACAGGTAATACTGATGCACTTTTCTTAGCAACATGATTTATGCTGATTTGCAAATGATCCATTTCTTTTCATGTGGACCTTAAAAATGAGCTTCCTTTTCCCTCTCTAACTTTCCCACAGAGATTCTCAAAGGATAAAAACTTGTATATTCATTATAGATAAGGCATATATCATAGTGGATAGAGGGTAGTCTGGATAGTGGAGAGAGGAAGACCTAAGTTCAAATCCCATCTCCGACACTTAACTGATTTCTTTCATACTCAAAATAGACCCAAAATGACACCACCATGCCATGGTCAGTGGACAACGTGCCCAGCTGTGACTGATGAGACCAATACAAGCTCAGAAAACTTTACCATAGCTAAAAGCACAAAAAGCCCATGTGAACATTCACTAACCACATGATCCTAGACAACTCACAAGTAACTTTGTTCTTCAGACAGTTCTCTAGGGTTTAATCTTATAAGTAATAAATGGAATTTCAAGCTGCTTTGATGGAAGGAATTCCAAGATGGGGGACTCCCCATGCTGATGAAATCATCAATCCATCACATACTCACAATAGATTCATACCATCTGTTAGAAAAGTTAAGTCATTCCTTTAGAGAACAGGGGGCCTCCTTCCTCTTCTCTGTCTCAGGCAGCTCAAGTTTGAACGTTATCCTAATCCAAGTCCCATGGCAGGAACAGACCCCAAATCTCACATTTTAGTCACAAGTGAAACAATGACCATTTGTGCTGACTCTCTCTTTGTAAGGGACTATATTAGTGGGTCAATCATAGGGAGGGGAAAAATTCTAACTTACGCTTCAGCTGGGGTGTCTGGAATTACTTCTATGATATAAGCTCCAGAAAGGACATCAGGAAAGTCTCGATGGCGATCCTTCAGCTCTTTAGCTTTACTGTGGAGGAAGAAAACACATCATTTTTATATTAACCTAACTGTGAAGATTTCAATTCAGTCCACTTTATAAATATTAAAACAGATTCTAGCTATGGATTCCTTACCTTATTGCCAGGATAAGATGTGGCCACTAGGCTGCCTAGATCAGGGTCCTAAGTAGGACTAATTATTAAGTCTTTTTTTTTTAATGCTTTGGTAGATTACAAATTACAGATTCTACAATCACCAGTTTTGATCTGAGGTGCAAACTACTTTACTGTTAATATTTCAAAATGTAACCTCCCCCTCCACCAGTGTGCCACCCTTCCTCCAAAAAACACCACCATGTTTAGTCCTTGGAAAATCATTAAACCTCCAGGAAATGGTATGTGATGTGCTGCCATTTATAGCTAAGCCCTTAAAATAACTAGCATAGTTTTAGTCAATCTTTTTTAACTGTCAAGCAATCATAGGTCAAACATCTCTCATTGTAGTACATCAGCTTTCTCCATAAAGATTTTTATGAACCTGCTATGACACATAAAAATTAAAATGAAATTGCTTAAGGCAGAGGTGAAGATGGGGAAAGGGAAGGATCACTAGTCATTTCAATCACATAATAATGTGCTTGACCCAGCATTCCTACAAGTAAACTCCCACATATTTACTTGGCAAAATTTAATATCTGGAAGGCAAAGCATTCGGCTTGGTGGGAAAGATTGCACTCAGGGTTTCTTAGCAATGTGTGTTTCAATGAAATTAACAAGAGAAAAACAAGAATGAAAAAACCAAACCATCTAGATCTGTCCTTTCGAAGAATGTGACAAAATTATTTTGGCTGAAAGAATAGGTTACAAAATAAGAGATCCAGTTTGAATAACTGGATAAGTACTTCTGGTCCCTCATACAGCCAAGGTTTCCTCATTTTAATCTGATGCCACAAAGCCCTGATATTTTTAAGAGCAGCTTTGTGAAAATTCCCATTGAAATCCTTATGGGAAAAGAGCCCATTGTAAAAGAGATGACTTTGGAGTATTGGACAACATGAGGTCATCAAAAGAACAGTGTATTGAAACTTTATTTGGGCACTGGTGATAATACTACTGGTTATAAGACTATAGACATGGCATGCAACCTCCTGGTACCTCAGTTTCCTCATGTGTAAAATGAGGTTAATACTAACATACAGGCTTATTATAAAGTACTTGGTAAAAGTTCAAAGTGTTCTGTAAATGTGAATTATCATTATATAATACATCATCATTAGTCTTAAATATTTAGAAAAATTCAGACAGATTCACTGGCTTTCAGGGACACCACTGTGAACTTTGAGGTTCACTCTCAAGTGTTATTTAAAAAATAAAGTAAAAGAAAAGCCTGTTTATTCACCTAGATGTAAGTGACATCATTCGAATTCCAATGTATTTCTTCTTGGTGACAGCTTTTCCTATGAAAGCAAAAGGTAAAATATAAAACATTCCTGGTTAGTTGTTCATGGAGAACAAATGCGTGCTGTGGCACCATATTCTCTGTTTTGAAGTTAAGCTCTGAGGGTTCTAGGGGGCTTACTAAGAGGTCGGCTTTATGTGAAAGGTACCATGATGTTTACAACAGTTGATTCATGCAAGAGAGGCATGGATTCTGACCTCAGGCTCCACAGTGGCTCTCCATGAATGTCTTGGTGATACCATACCTTTAGCCTGTCTGTCGTGGGACTCAGTTAAGAACTTTTTTATTTTATCAGATGGGATTGCAAAGGAGATCCCAGCAGTCACTTTCAAGGTATTAATTCCAATCACTTCACCATCCTGAAACAGAAAGATAAGTAGTTTACTGAATGTGAAGTTTTGTTTAAAAAATGAAAAATTTTTGCTAGTAACCTCAAAAAATGTATTAGGTCAGTTCCTGGTGGCAGAAGTTCAGCAGAAGGAAATAATTCAGCTACTGAATTATAGCTCCAGTATACTAAATGTTATTTGAAATCTAGTCCCACACATTTCAAACTGGATGAACCATAGGCATTTCAAATTCAACAACTCCAAAACGAACTCATTATCATTCCACCAAACTCATCATCTTTTTATTCATTCATTTGATAAAGATTTAGTAAGAGCCTACTATGTGCCAGGCATTATGCTAAGCATTGGAGATACAAAAAGAGGCAAAAGACAGTCCTTTTCCTCAAGGATCTTACAATCTACAGGAGACAATATGCAAACAAATATACACAAAGTAAGCAACATACATAATAAACAAAATAATTTTAAAAGAGAAAGCACTGGAATTAAAAGGGTTGGGAAAGACTTCCTGTACAAGATGGGACTTAGCTTAAGTCTAAAGGAAGCCAGGGAGTCCAGATGTCAAAGGGGAGTTCCTGGAACACTCTAGCCAGAAAAAATGCCCAAAGCCAAGAGACAGATTATCTTGTTGGTGGGACAGCTAAGAGGCCACTGTCACTGTATCAGAGTATGTGTTCAAGAGTAAGGTGTAAGAAGACTAGAAAGATAGGATGGAACTAAAACATTTCTATTTGGGGGGAAAGTATCACCAACATCCTAGTTATCCTGTTTCATAACCTTTAGCTTTCACCCTTCATTTTCCTGCCAAATCAGTTATGACATCTCTTGTATCCATCCCCCAGATTGCCCTCACATAGTCACCATCTTAGTTTGGGTTCTTATCACTTCTTGACCAGATTATAATAGTGTCCTAATTTGTTGTTACCTCAGAAGTCTTTCCATGCTTCATATCCATCCTCTCTACCATGATTGAAAAAATAATTATATTCATAAAGTATAGATTTGATTGTGCCATTTCCTTGTTCAATAAACTCCAGTGGCTCCCTATTGCTACCAGGAGCAAATATAAATCTTTTCACAACCCAGCTCCTTCTTATTCTTTCCAGGATTATTATTGTACATGAATTCCACTCAATGTATTCTAAAATTCAGCAAAACTGGTCATCTTGCTGATCTGCACTCACATTATAACTTCCTTTGCCTTTTGCTCAGTAAGCTCATTGCCTGGAACACAATCTCATCTTGCTTCCATCTGATAGAATTTCTAGTTTTCTATAAAGTTCAGTTCAAGAGGTACTTCCTAAATTGTATCTTTACTGATTCGCTCACTTCTCACAACTGCTAGTCTCTTCCGCCAATAAAAACCACTTCTTTAGTTTTAATATGTTTATGTGTAACGTGTTATCTCACTGATAGAATGTTAAGTTCTTTGAGGGTGGGAACTTTCATTTTTGTCTTTGCAGAACCAGGAGTACCACTGATACAATAACAACACTATGAAGACATTATAAACTCTGACCAGCCATGATGATCACCAGTGATGACTAATCATCATTCCAGAGGACAATGATGAAGTGTGCTACTACCCACCTACTGATAGAGGGGGGGGAATTTATTTTGCTTAGAACATGCATATTTGTGACAAGATTTTCTTCTTTTTCTCCCCCCCCACAATGGAGGAGCATGACCTATGCCATGAAACATAAGTTTTAATTCCATTGTTTAATGTTTATCAAACATGGGATTACAAAGGCAAACTGCCAACTTCCGAAACAACATAAATTTGGCAAACACTTCTTTTTTAAATGGAAATTCCATAAAGGACCTTCAAGCCCTTAAAGTCGTAGAAAGAATATTGAACTAGTTATTTGGAAATGGGTTCTACCTAGTCCTGGCTACTTTATTGTACTGATGTTCAGATTAGAAATACAACCTCTCTAGACCTTAGTTCCCTTAGAAGTAAAAAAGAGAGAATTGGACTATATGATCTCTAAAATCCACTCCAAATTTAATATACCATAATCCTTTGGTCATGAAGACCTATGGCCATTTAAAATTTATCTAGGCCCTTATGCAATTAATTATTTTATTGTTGTTCAGGCATTTTTTTTAGTTGAATCCTACTCTTTATTAACCTATATGGGGTTTTCTTTGCAAAGCCACTAGCATGGTTTGTCATTTTCTTCTTCGTCTCATTTTACAGGTGAGGAAACTGAGGCAAATAGGGTTAAGTGATTTGCCCAGGATTGTATAGCTAGCAAGTGTGTAGGCAGATCTGAACCTTGGAAGATGAGTCTTCCTGACTCCACACCCAGAGCTCTAAGCACTGTAAAACCTAGTTTATTTGAGGCCAATTAACTTATGGGTGAGGTCAAGGTTATGGCTTTACTCCATGTGGATTTGCAAATTTTAATAAGGAAAATTCTAAATTTGTATCCATCTCCTGGATTGTCCAGAAAAGAACTATCAGGTGAGGGGCCTCAATGTTATCCTATGAGAATCAATTGAAAAAAAATCATTGAAGAAGAGACCTGTCTGTAAGCATGTGAAACTTCAAATACATGGAAAGGAAAATTGGTTTATTCTGTTGGCAGAAAAGAAGGCAATAACAGCAGCAGTGGCTAAAGATGGAAGAGATAAACTGGCTGGATCTAGGTTTTAAAGAGAAACTTCTTTACATCATGAGCTTCTTGAGATCAAAGTCTGGTTTGTTTGGTTTTTGCTTTTCTTTGCATCCCTAGAATTTAGCAGAGTGCATGGCACAAAGTAGGTTATGTATTTGATAAATGCTTGTTGTCTTGACTTCACTTTATTTGCCTTGGCTTCTTCATCTGTCAAATGAACTTGAGAAGGAAATGGCAAACCACTCCAAAATCTTTGCCAGAAAAACCCCAAAAGGATCACAAAAAGTAAGACAGACTGAAAAATGCAACCAAGGAATTAATTGCCAAAGGTCTCAGAGAAACTCTTCAAGAGAGGAATGAATCTATTCCTATCCATAAGTCTCACAACAACGGATCAAGGACTCCTTGTCAGGTACATGATAGAGAGAATTCTTTGGCAGGTGTTGAGTTGGCTGAGATCAGTGGTATTAAACTCAAATAGAAGCAGGAGCCATTAAGCCATACATAAGAGTTCCTGTGGGCCACAAACTGCTTTAGAAAACCACATATTAACATTATCAGTGTTCTATTGTATTTTTCCCAATTTTAATCTCAATAGGTTAACTCAGAAGAATTGTAGGCAAGCCTGTGGTCTGCAGTCTATGAGCTGTGTGTTTGACACCTCAGGTATAGCTTGTGAGGGAGATGCCTTCCAACAATGAAATTTTTTGTTTCTATTCCATGAACTTCAGTTCTAAACTCAGCTTCTCGTCTTTTGGGTCATTAAGCACAAGAGTGTGGATAGTAAGTACCAAATCAATCACTACAATTAGAGAAAAAACTAAAAAAAAAAGAAAATAAATATTTATTAAGCACCTGCTCTATTCCAGAAAATGTACAAAGGGCTTTATAAATAGTATTTCATTTGATCCTCACAACAACCTAGAGGTAAGGGCTATTATTATCCTAATTTTACAAATGAGGAAATTGAGGCACAAGTGACTTGCCCAAAGTCACATAGCCAATATCACAAGTAAGACTCAAGCTCAAATTTTCCAGGATTTTAGGCAGGCTCTCTATTTAATACCCCATGTTACCTCTTACATAATGTCACATGTTACCATGTAATACATTATATTTATTGCCATTTTATCATTTCTTTTAGATTTTAAATTCTGAGAAGCAAAAGACCTTGTATAATCTAAATTCTCTATTACCTCACACAATATTCTACATAACATAGTTAATAAATGTTTATCAAATGAAGTAGTAATGATTTATTCAAAGAAGTTAATAATGATAATAAGCATTTATAATGTGCTTTAAATTTTGCAAAGCACTTTACAAATATTACTCTCACAACCTGCTACTACAAAATGGGTGCTAGTGTTAGCCCCATTTGTAAAATGGGGAAATGGGGTGCAACAAAGATAGAGTGACTTGCCCAGGGTCACACAGCTAATAAATATTTAAGGCTGGATTTGAACTTGCGTCTTCCCAATTGCATCACTGAGTTGACTACATAAATTTATAATGATAAGCTGCCAGAAGCTAGGATAGTCACAGAACTACTCATTGGAATTGCACAAACTTCTTTGGCAATTATCATTTCTGTGAGAGAAAAAAAAAGAATGTTTATCAAATGCTTAATAGATATTATAAAATTAGTATTTAAAAAGGACTTACCAGATTTACTAAAGGGCCTCCTGAGTTTCCATACTGAAATTAAACAAAAATTAAAGGATTAGGATGATTTCTGTCAATGCATTTATCCATCTCACACATCTGGAGCCTGGTGGCTTTCAGTATACAAAACCCAGATTCATTACTGACTTAGCTTAAGGCTGACCTATGATTCTTTCCTGATTCTTGGACTTGTCAGTTATCTAACTTCTTGCTGAAAGTTAAATGGAGAGGCAGATCATTTTTGAAAACTAACAAAGTTCAAGACATGACTCTGTGACATAGCAAGTGCACCCCCCCCCATGTCTAGAAAGAAATAAGATGTTAGTTTATTTAAAATCCCAAGAACACTCATTTGTTTTACCTTTGCCCTGTCACGGGAGCATGGAGTTAACCTGGCTCCATTTTATTTCCATTACTTCATGCTTCAGCAACCCTGATGTCAGAAAGGCTTGGGAATAGAGCCTCCTGGTTAGAAGTAAAGAGTGCCTGAGAACTCATTGTGTTTCTTAGAAACTGATCCAATGTGAAAAAATGGCTTTCAGAAAAACCAATCCTATGAGGAGACATTTGAAGGCGGAAAGTATGATTTCTTAAAGACTGCTTGGGAAAAAAGAATATCCCTGGCCTCATTCTAACAATTTAAAACAAGTCTAATAGCTTGAGCCAAGACTTCATGCTGTGTGTATTGGGAAAAGAGTGATCACGTTTTGGAGAAAAATAGAGAAACTGCCAAAATTATGCCCCCCTCTCCATCCATAAGAAATTTAGAACTTGCTAGTCATTGGCAAAAGTGGGGGCTATTTTGGCTTCTCTCCAGAATGCTGAAAAAAAAAAAAGATAGCATTACCAGTTGTTTGGGAGGAGCTCAAAAAAAAAGTATTAAAGGGCTAACTGCTTCCTAGAAAGTACAACAGACTTGAAGTGAGGCAATTTATCTGGGTTTTAATTTGTTCTTTTTTGCTAGTTTTTTAGTCAATTTAAATTTCTTTAAATATTCATCTATTTCACTTAGATTGTCAGATTTATTGGCATATAATTGGGCAAAATAACTCCTAATAATTGCTTTAATTTTTTCTTCATTGGTTGTGAAATTGTTCTTTTCATTTTTGATAATGGTAATGTAGTTTTCTTCTTTCTCTTTTTTAAAAATCAAATTAAACAATGGTTTATCTTTTTTATTTTTTTTAACAAAACCAGATCCTTGTCTTATTTATTAATTCAATGGTTTTCTTACTTTTAATTTTGTTAATCTCTCCTTTGATTTTCAGGATTTCTAATCTGGTGTTGAATTGATGATTTTTAATTTGTTCTTTTGATATTTAGGTTTGTGAGTTAGCATGGTATTAGTGGAAAGAGTATGAGTCTTGGAAGTAAATGAACTTTAATTCAAGCCCAGCCTCTGACTCTTTCTAGATATCGAACTATAATAAAATTTCCTAAATTCTCTGAGCCTTTGTTTTCTCACCTAGGAAATGCAGAAAATAATACTTGTAGTACCTCCTTCACAGGGTTATGTCAAGGGTTTTTTTTTTTTGCTTGTTATTTTTGTTTTTTCTGGGGTTAAGTAGGACTAGACTTGATATTTCATTGATATAGGGGAGCTCTTGATGAAGAATTATTAATGTAGGTTAGTCAACATTCCTTCTCTGCAACTTAAAGTCTTAGAAAGTTTCCTGGAGGGAGTGAAAAATCGCATGACTTACCCTAGGACATGTAGCCAGTATATGTCAGTGCCTGGCCCTGACCCTTTACTAACTTACTAACTCCAAGATTGGCTCTTTCTCCACTCCACCATCCTACCTCTAGCTAAGTCTCATGGGGACATGATTAGAATGTCAAATAGGATAACATGCATTAAGTCCTCTGAAAACTTTAAAGCAATTCATAAATTTCAGACATTACGTTGCTGAATCTCAGTTCCAACACTATTAGTGGTATGACCCTAGAAAAGCCCCTTCATTCTTCCAAATCTCAGTTCCTTTATAAATCATTTCCTTGTGCTATCCACCTCAAAAAGTGGGTCGTTTGACAAGTTAAAATGTTGTATAAATGCTTTCAAAGACCAGAAGGACTGCACAAGAGGAAATCTGCTCACTGCTAGTAAATAACAGGGTCACTTTTAAATGAAGAACCTTGCAATTCAACTGATGGGGAATGTTCTGGGAAACTCGGCTTCAGAAGTTTAAAAATGCATATGCTGATAAATAACCCTTTTCTAAAAGGATTGCTCCCATCTGGTAAGTTTGGAATTGGGAAGAACTTTAGAAGAAAATTAGCTTAATATCTACATGTTATAGAAGAGGAACCTGAGCGCAGGTTCTTAACTTGAGGTCTTTAAATTTTTTAAGTATTTCTATGATTAGGTTCAATATAAATGTTTACCTTTCTAATCCTATTTTATTCATTAAGAATATTATTCTGAGTAGGGGTCCACAAGCTTCACCAAACAAAGGATCCATGACACACACCAAAAATCACACTCCCTTGAGTGGTTGGAAACCATTGCCTAAGTTTGTCCTACCCAGCATCCCATTTTACATGCATACTTTGCAGGATGGAGGGGGACAGAAGTAAAAAGGTGTGGTGTGTGAGGGAAGGTCTCTCTCTCTCTGGGTTGGAGCAGTAGTGGAAAATGACCTTGAGTGAGAGCTCTGGTGACTGCTGTGTGCTTGAGGGTCTTTTGCAGGCTCAAGGAGTTTGGTGGCTTCGGATTTGGGCTTCCTGATTTGGCTCAGGGTATTATTTTAGATAGGTGATCTTTTCTTTCCCTTTCCTACATTTCCCTTTTTTTCCTGTATCTCCATTTTTATTAAAAAAAAAAAACAAACAAACAAACCTTAATTGTTAAGAGCTACTAACAGACTCCTGACTTGAGAGTTAATTTTATAAATGATGACCACAATAATTGTAATTAACATTACATTTAACAATTTTACTTTCATTATCATTACACCCTGAACTAGACTAAAAGTAAATTTAGAAGAGCAAATAAGCAAATGAATTGAAATTTGAACCCAAGACCTCAGACTGAAAAAGAGGCACTCTGAACTCCTCATCCATATCAAATCAAAGTCAGGGAAAGAAGAACCAAGACTTACATTGATGATGGCATCTGTCTGAATGTAGTCCATGTCTGAATTCCGCAGCCCTAGTTCTTTCCCTCCTCGTTGGGTGGTACTAACAATCCCAGTAGTTACTGTATTTTGAAGTGAAAATGGACTTCCAATTGCAACCACAAACTCTCCAGGCCTCAGTTCTGAGGATCGACCAAGAAGGAGGACTGGCAGCTTTCCCTGTAAACAATCATTTTTCTTTTTAAAAAACAGCACATGCCTTTCCTCTAAAAGCAAGAGGCATTACACAAGGACCACACGCTCGGCTATCACCCTCGACAAAGCAGATGGCAGACCAGTGGGCATATACGAAGCATTTCCGGGAGTCACAAATGGTAACCATATCCCCTTTGTTTTCCAGGAGAGGTACATAATCCTAGAGGAATAAGACTTCCTTTTCCACAAACTGTACCCAATAAATCATAAGCTATTATAAAACACATGAATATTTGTGTTCTTCCTGCCAAGGAAAATGTCTTAGGGCCATAGTGCATTTCTGTTTCTGATAGCATCTTGAAATGATTAATACACACTTGCTATGGTTGTTTCAGGGCCAGGGGAGAGATTAGGAGACAAGGCAAAAAGACAATGGATTTCACATATTTGTCAAGGAAAAGTGAGGAGGAGGGCTCAGTGATTAAGCAGCAGACACATAATCATCAGACTCAACCCCTGAGGGGAAAGGCAGATTTAGAGCTTGTTAAGTTTTCCCCATACTACTAACCATTTATCCATCATCCGTCAGTGATCAAGGCAGGTGATGAGAACATGAACAAAGGCTCACTGTCTCAGGTGTCTGTCTGGCAAAGGTGCCAAGTGATAGAAAACACCCTTCTTAATAACATGACCCTGTGTTATTGCTTGGATTCAGCTGGGCTTAAGATATTAAAGATCATGGCCAAGATTTAGCTGATTTACTTTCTCCTCCTCTTAAATAAAATAATTGTTACAATGGCGAGGGAAAGGATGCCCCAAACACTAGCTACCCTACCCCAGTTCAGGTCACCATTTATAGATCAGAACTAAAAAAAAAAAGAAAGAGAAAAAATAGTAGTTGAATGCTTTAGTCTTCTTCTTTCACTTACAGCACCCAGGCAGACAATCCATAGTGGAGAGAGCTGTAAAAAGTAGCCAAATAATGTATGATTTTGCTATTTCCCAGTCAAGGATGGCTGACCCTCCCAGGGACCTGGGCCTCTGAGAAATGAAATGGCTCTATAAAGGCAAGCCATATCCATGACTTGTAGGTCATAAACATCTATATTTAGGTATGAAACATAATAAAATAAAACCACTGCCCTCTCATCTGGGCATCTTAAGAGGGCAGTGAGTATAAATTCTCCCTCCTAGACGATAATAAACTGCAGCCTTAAGATGAGAGTACAAGAACACCTGAGGACAACTTCATCCTCCTCCCCAGTCCAGAGCCAAACAAGTCTCCTGAGCGATTTCACTCTTTGCTCCGTAAATTGAATCAAGCAGCTGCCTGGCCATCGATATTTGTCCCAGACCCTGAAGCCAACTGGCACTCAGCAAATGTCTGTTCTGTGCTCATCAGCCTCAGAAAAGGACTGGTTTCTAGCCCTTTCAGGGGTGCAAAAAAAGCTGGGGCAAGAAGGCCAAGCCCCAGAAAGGTAGCTCTGGGAAAAAAGAATAATTCAATAAGCATGGACATGCCAGGTGCTGGGCTAAGTACTGGGGATACAATTAATCAAAAGAAAGACATAAAGGAATAACAGGGAAGGAAAGGGCATGAAGGAAAAAATATTACTTCAATGAATAAAAACTGGTTTTCAGACTGGAGTAGAAGCATTAACTTCCCCAAGTGATCATAGGCATTAGAGTTGGAGGAACTTTGGGCTAAGCTCCTCATTCTGTTAAACACATACAGGTTAAGTGCACTGGTAAGAAGCCAAATGTGTAGTGAGTAGGAGGCAGGCAACTGAAACCCAGGTCCTCTGGACTCTCAACCTAATATTTTTCCGAAGAACAGAAAAACGTGTAAGAACAATTACCAATGGAATGGCTGCCAAGAAGTCCTGTGTCTGCCTGGGACTCATCTCTGAAAATCCCAGGTTTACACTTCAAGATATTTCTTCCCAATAGAGGGAAGTTTCTGTCTGGGTACTCCTGCCTCCCCAGAAGTGAGAGCATACAACATTCCCTTCATAGTCTGCTGTGTTCTTGGAGATCATTTGAGCCCAAAAACACACCAGAGATCTCTTAAAACTGAAAATTTATAGTGGCTGGGGGCCAGCGACCCCTGCCAAGAAATGACTTTCTCCAGCAATCACAGCAGGTTAGGAGTCAGGACCACACTTTGTTAGATAGAAGACTTGTGTTGTACATGTGTGCTCAGCCTTCCTGTTTCTTGGAATGAGCTAATGTTTCCCCTCTTGTATTGGAAACCAGACTTTTTGCAACTTCTACCCATTTCTCCTGGTTTACTTCTCCAGGACCAAGTAAAATGAATTTGTTCCCTTTTTAGATATAAGAATATAAGAAGGGAAGAGTGATAAGAAGAAGAAATGTTGGTATATAGCCAGCATTTTAAGATTTGTGGACTGCGGCATACGTTTCATCTCATTCAATCATCCCAAGAGCTATATGAGGATAGTAGAGGGAATATGATCACCATTTTACAGGTGAGATAATTGAAGTTCAGAGATATGAATGTCATGCCCACATGACACAGGTAGTGCCAAAGGTGAAATTTGATTTCAGCACTTTTCTTATTCCAAAGCAGAGTATATTTTCCTTCACACTGCACTACCTCGATAATGAAAACATGTGTTTAAAAATGTTTTGTAGCAATATTCCTTACGTAGAGAAGGTACAGCAAGAGTAAGATATTCACAGGGTAAAAGGCACGGATGAATGGAAGTCTGAACTAGTGAAGGAGGTATTCACATCAAGAAAAAGAAAAGGATATTCTAACCAAGTATTTAATAGCTACCCAACTGAATAACTATCCAATTTGCCAGAGATTTTCAAACATATTGAAGATAGTAGGGCAGTACTGTGTGAGAGAAGAAAACCCAGAGACTTTTTGGAAATGGAAAATATCTGGAGTGGCTGCACAGATTCCAGCAGCAGCAGGAGGGGATGGGCTGAGAAGATTTGGAATCCTGAGGAAAGGAAGCCAGAGAGAGGCAGTTGGAGCCCGGTCTCTAGCTTTGAGACAGCTACGGTGAAGGTCTAGTCTTTGACTGGGTCCTGATCCCAAGAAACCCTTTCTTTCATTAACTCCTGATCTCTGTCCTCCTAAACCCCCTCCAACAAGTGGACAGAGACTGAAAAGAAAAGAGTCCACAAGAAGAATCATCACAGTCTCCCCTCTCCTGGACTGAGGCACCTGCTGGGCAAGGTTAAAGCCAGGGTTCATCACTCTGATCCCCTCAGGGGCTTGAGGCCATTAAGCTCAAGTCACCTCAATTTTGGTGGAAATGGTTTAGACAGCTAGGGACTCCTCCATCCTCTTCCCCTTTGCCTCAATCTACCAGCCTTTCCCAACTTCATCCTATATCCCTGTTACATTAGAATAAATTTTGTTATCCACTACAACTAGCTAAAGACTGAATAAAAGGCAGTTATAACTGAGATGGGGAGGGGGGATGAGGTAATATCTCTTCCCCTAGAGAAAGAACTTTGCTAGATAGAAATAGCAAGGCAGGTTTAGTGAGGGGCCATCACATACTGAAAGTTGAAGGGGGGAAACCACAGAATCACCCTCCTCTTTCCTGGCCAAACTTTAATATCAGATACCCCTCCTTTGCTTTGACTTGAAGGGGAGAGGACCCCATCATTTTCTCTCTCTCTCTCTCTCTCTCTCTCTCTCTCTCTCTCTCTCTATATATATATATATATATATATATATACATATACATATATATAGTAACAGTTAATTTCTCTACTAAAAGTATATTTTAGAGGTTTATTAAAGATCATTAGAATTAAGAAATAAAGAAATACAAAATAAGAAAAGCACGTGCAACCTACTCACTACATCTTGAGAGACGCATGTGCTTAGAAGTGGAAGCAGAGAGCCCAAGTAGGCGGTACAGTCAGTTTAAATATAAATGCTGATCTTGCACTCAGGTGAGATTATAGGGCATTCTGGGAAGTGCCAAGGACTTCTGGAGATTGAAGTCTGGGGTTCAAATCTCCATTTTTACAATATATACCATCAAATACACTCCTCTATTACAGTACTTATCCTTTCCTTTTCCACATCATCTCTCTTGTCTATTCATATATGTCCTGGAGCACATCTTTTACAATGCTTCTTGAAGGCCAACCACATTCTGGCAATACATCATAGAGTTACTTGCCTCCACCCGTCATTCCATTGCCTTTAGGCTCCTTGCAATTGTGGCATTTCTGAGATCATGTTCCATGATTTATAGCTACATGGTACCACTTAGAAAATAATGGTATGAAAAAAATGGGAATACCTTGGGAAAACTGAACACAGTA
This sequence comes from Monodelphis domestica, assembly GCF_027887165.1. Taxonomy (NCBI): domain Eukaryota; kingdom Metazoa; phylum Chordata; class Mammalia; order Didelphimorphia; family Didelphidae; genus Monodelphis; species Monodelphis domestica. The sequence continues at coordinate 89,860,546 of NC_077227.1, forward strand.
TGTAAATTCCTTAATTTAATCCAGCTATCTTCTATCTATTCAATTGTGGGATTAGCTATTTGTAGGGCTTTGGATCCGAAAATTAAGGATGGAAGGGCTCTTAGACATGTATACTGTCTATCTATTATGTGTACATATATCTATGCATCCATATCACTTGGCATACATATAATTAGGGACTTATTTAATGGACTATCCAATAAATCTTATAATGCTTAATATGATTTTCATCCTTTTTTTCCCTCTAGGATAGATGGTTAGATCCACCTCTCTCTCTTTCTCTCTCTGAAGGCAAATGAGGGTAAGTAATTTGCCCAGGGTCACACAATTAAGAAGTATCTGAGAACAGATTTGAATGCAAGTCCTCCCAACTCCAGGCATGGCACTCTACCCACTGTGTTACCTAGCTGCCCCTAGAACCATCTCTATTAAGTACAAAGAGTTATAACTATAAAGGAGAAATGTGTGCCTTATCTGGAATACTACGTTCAGATCTGGGTGCCATGTTTGTTTGGTTTTTTTAGGGCATTGATAAGCTGGAAAGTGTACATGAGAGAGGAGTCAGATTGGTGAAGGGTTTTGAATTCATGTCATTTGAAGGTCAGTTGAACCAACCAGGGAAGTTTAACCTGGAGCAGAGAAGATAAGAAAGGATATGATAGCTGTCCAAGTAACTGAAGGATTCTCATGCAAAGGATTAAAAAAGAACTCTTTTATGTGGCCCTGGAGGTCAAAACCAAGAATAGGCGAACACTGAAGAGAACAATTTAGGTTTGCTCTCAGAGAAGAAATTTTTAACCACTGGAGTTATCCAAGGGTGGTTCCTTTATAAGTAAATAGGTTCACTCTCCTTAAAGCAGAGATTGGGGAAATAATTACTGGATATGGTATAGTAGTTAGTAATAATAGCTATAATCTATATAAAGCTTACTATGTGCCAGGAATTATGCTAAGTACTTTACAAATATCACATTTTATATTCACAACCATTCTGGCAAAATATCATTATCAATATACCATTATATATTAGTAGATATATACCATATTTTAAATATATTATATATTACATGTAATATATCTTATATCAGTATATATCACATAAATCATTATCATCGTTTTATTTTATCCTCCATTTGAGGAAATTGAGGCAAACAGAGGTCAAATGATTTGTCCAAGGTCTCAGAAATAGTGTCCAAAGTAAGATTTGAACTTGAGCCTTTCTGACTGAGTCCAGCCTTCTATCTACTGTGTCACCCTTCATATGTGTGTGTAAGACTAGGTGGCCAGTAAAGCTTCTTCCATCTCCCAAATTCTAAGATTCTGTGATTTTGTTATTATCATTGTATTTACTATCATTTCAATTCACAAAGAACAGTTGAGAGTTATGCAATGGATGAATTATAGGATATAATATACTATACAGTGAACATTACCTAAAGTGCAATACATTGCAAATGAAGAATTTTGCAAGAAATATAAAAGATTACAACAAAAAAAAAATATACAGAAGGGGAAACAAAGATGGTGTGGTCACCCAGTAAGGGCAACAGATAACAAATGGATGAGGTTTTTTTTTTCCTGCATAATTAAAAAGAGTCCCTACATTAATGATCTGAAAGATCCATTAGAGTATTACAACCAGTAATTTACCAGTGTGCTGGTAAATATTAATCATCTCTTTAAAAGTATGCCTGGGTCAAGTTGGCAGCATAGAAGTAGCAAACATTCAGACCTCTGAAAACCCTTCCTTACTGATTACAAACTAAGTGCTCCCAGGGGACTGAAAATCAAACCTAACAAGACTGAACCAAGGAACCCTCCTGCTGGACTCAAAGTAAAAGGTATGCCCCCAAAAGCCAGAATTCAAGAACAATCAGGTTTACGGAGAAGGAAGAAGGAAGGTCCCCGGCCCCCCACTCCCACCTAGAGTGATAAGCCTCTAGTAGCAGCAGGAACTTCTGGGTGGGTAAAGGCACTGGTCTGGAGGGAGTGACTTACAGGCAAAGCTGTGCCAGGTTCAGAGCGTCCAACACAAGCAGTGGGGAAGCAGTTAGAGAAGAAATGCAGAGCGGGCAGCCTAGTTGCAGCAGCAAAGACACTCCATATTGCACCCCCTCCCGAGGTTTTGGCCTCAGGGCACATCCAGCAACCCAGCTGAACTTAATCCCATCAAATCTTTCAGAGGGCAGGGAATCTCAAGCTCCAAAACCCCTCCCCCACAGACTGCTGGACTTCATCTCATCAAAGCCTCCAGAGGGCAGAGCAGCTCAAGCTCCAACACCTCTATCCCACAGACTGCACTGAGAGATTTACTGACAAAGGTTCAAGGGTGAAGGCAAAAAGAAAAGCCAAAAACCACCAAAAAAAATGAGAGGAGCAAGAGCTCAGACAACTGAAGGGAATAAAGAAGGGGTAAATATGGGCAAACAACAGAAAACGAAAAAAGAAATTGCAACTGACAGCTTCTATGCAGGCAATGAGCAAAGAGCTAATGGAATAGAGAAGGATGAGGGAACACCAAGCAAAGAAACAAAAACCCCAGTGAATTGAATACAGGCTCTGGAAGAACTCAAAATACAATTCAAAGCACAATTAAGAGAGGCTGAAGACAACTGGGAAAAGCACTTAAAAACTAAGATAAGTCAGCTGGAAACAGATGCACTTGAACTAAAACAAGAAAATAGTGTCTTTAAAGCCAGGAGATGAAAGATGAAGCAAAGAAGATGAAAGGTGACTTCCAAATAAAATCAGAGCAGAAGAAAAAGGATAACCAAAAAGCCAGGGATGAAATCCAGTCTTTAAGCACCAGATGGCAACAACTAGAAGCAAGCGACTTCACAAGAAAACAGGACACTATAAAAAATCAAAAGAATGAAAAAATTGAGAGAAATATGAAGCATCTTATTCACAAAACAGAAGATTTAGAAAATCATTCTAGAAGAGACAACTTAAGAATCATTGGTCTACCAGAATACCATGACAAAAGAAAAAGCCTGAACATCATCTAACAGGAAATTATCCAAGAAAACTACCCTGATATTCTAGAATTAAAGAGAAAAGTAGAGATGGAAAGAATCCACAGATCACCTCCTGTACTTAATCCCCAGCTGACAACACCCAGGAATGTTATAGCCAAATTCAAGAACTATCAGAACAAGGAAAAAATATTAGAAGCTGCTAAGAAGAAGCCATTCAGATATCATGGAACCACAGTGAGGATAACACAGGATCTTGCTGCATCAACACTGGAGGACCAAAAGGCATGGAATATGATCCTCCAGAAAGCAAGGTCTACAACTAGGTCTAAAACCAAGAACCTACTACCCAGAAAAACTGACTATGTTCTTACAAAGGAAAGTATGGACATTTAACAAAATGGAAAAATTCCAAGTATTTGTAAAGAAAAGACCTGACCTGAACAGAAAATTTGATGCCCAAGCACATAACTCAAGAGAATCATCAAAAGGTAAATTTTTAAAAATGGGTAAAAAGAAAAACAAAAGAAAAAAAATTTTAAGAGACCCAATAAGTTAAAATGATATGTATCCCTATAAGAAAAGAGGTCATTGGTAACTCTTTAAAAATGTTATCATCACCTGGGTAACTAAAAGATTTAAACTTAGAGCAAATAGTGACAAACTGTATAGGATGAAATGCCAAGACATAAATATGTTTATAGACATATGTACACATAAATACATATATATGTATATATATATATGCACATATACATATATATACTATATATATAACTAGAGCTAAAAAGAGGTTATTACTAAAAGAAATGAGAAAAGAAACAAAAGGGGGTACATTTATATGTCACAAAGAAGCTCATGGCGGGAGGGCATAGAACATCAATACACTGGAAGGGCAAAGAGGTTGGAGATAGGAAATATTCAACTCTTATGTGCATTCAAATTGACCCAAAGAAAGAAGAACAATCCAATCCATTGGGACAGAGAATTGATTTGTGCCCTATAGGGAAGTAGAAGGGTAACAAACAGACTGGTGGGGAGGGAAACAGTACAAGGGAGGGAGCAGGTGGGGGTAGTTTAAAAAGACTGTAAAGAAAATAAGAGAAGAATAAAAAGGGGGGTAGAAAGGGAAGTAAAATAAGGTTGGGAAATAGGGGGACTGATTAAAAACAAAACATTGGTGTAGAAGAAAACAATGAAAGAAGAAAAGGCAGTACTATGAGTAGAAATCAAAATGCTGGGAAATACACAGCTGGTAATCATAACTCTGAATGTAAATGGAATGAACTCACCCATAAAATGCAAGCGAAAACAGAGTGGATTAGAATCCAAAACCCTACCATGTGCTGTCTACAAGAAACACACATGAGGAAGGTAGACACGCATAGGGTAAAAGTAAGAGGATGGAGCCAAATCTATTGGGCATCAACTGATAAAAAGAAGTCAGGAGTCTCAATCATGATATCCGTCATAGTAAAAATAGATCTAGTTAAAAGAGATAGGGAAGGTAATTACATCCTGATAAAAGGCAGTATAGACAATGAGGAAATATCTGTACTCAACACGTATGCACCAAATGGCATAGCATCCAAATTTCTAAAGGAGAAACTAGTGGAGCTCAAGGATGAAATAGATAGAAAAACTATAGGAGAACTGAACCTTCCTCTATCAGAACTAGATAAATCAAACCAAAAAATAAATAATAAAGAGGTAAGAAAGTGAATGAAATCTTAGAAAAAATAGAGTTAGTAGATATGTGGAGAAAAATAAATAGGGACAAAAAGGAATACACCTTCTTTTCAGCAGCACATGGTACATTCACAAAGAGTGACCATGTATTAAGGCATAAAAACATTGCAAAGAAGTGCAAAAGAGCAGAAATAATAAATACAACCTTCTCAGACCACAATGCAATGAAAATAATAATTAGTAAGGGTAAGTATTATAATCATTATTATAATAATTACATATATATAGTATATTCATTATGTATATTCAATATATATAAATAATAATTAGTAAGGAAAGTCAAATCAAAAATTAATTGGAAATTAAACAATATGATTCTCCAAAATCTGTTAGAGAACAAATCATAGAAACAATTAATAACTTTGTTGAAGAAAATGACAATGATGAGACATTCTTTAAAAATCTATGGGATGCAGCCAAAGCAATACTCAAAGGAAAATTCATGTCCTTGAGATCGTAGATTAACAAATTAGAGAGGGCAGAGGGCAATGAATTGGGCATGCATATTAAAAAACTAGAAAGTGAACAAATTAAAAATCCTCAGATGAAGACTAAATTAGAGATCCTAAAAATCAAAGGAGAAATTAATAAAATTGTAGTCGAAGAACTATTGATTTAATAAATAAGACTAGAAGTTGGTACTTTGAAAAAAACAATAAAATAGACAAAGCACTGGTCAATCTAATTTAAAAAAAGGAAAGAAGAAAACCAAATTAATAGTGTCCAAGATGAAAAGGGAGGTCCCATCTCTAATGAAGAGGAAATTAAGGCAATCATTAAAAATTATTATGTCCAATTATATGGCAATCTAGGTGATATGGATAAATATTTACAAAAATATAAATTGCCTAGACTAACAGAGGAAGAAATAGACTACCCAAACAACCCCATATCAGAAAAAGATATTGAACAAGCCATCAAAGAACTTCCTAAGAAAAAATCCCCAGGTCCAGATGGAGTCACAAATGAATTCTATCAAACATTCAAAGAACAACTAATCCCAATAGAAAGAGTTCTACCAAATTCCTTTTATGACACAAATATGGTACTGATTTCAAAGCCAGGCAGGTCAAAAACAGAGAAAGAAAATTATAGACCAATCTCCTTAATGAATATAGATGCAAAAATCTTAAATAGAATACTAGCAAAAAGACTCCAGCAAGTCATCATGAGGGTTATTCACTATGACCAGGTAGGGTTCATACAAGGAATACAAGGATGGTTCAATATTAGCAAAACCATCCACATAATTGACCATATTAATAAGCAAACCAACAAAAATCACATGATTATCTCAACAGATGGAAAAAAACCTTTGACTAAATACAACACTCATTCCTATTGAAAACACTAGAAAGCATAGGAATAGAAGGACCTATCCTAAAAATAATAAACAGTATATATCTGCAACCATCAGCAAGCTTCGTCTGCAATGGGGACAAATTAGAAGCCTTCCCAATAAGATCAGGAGTGAAACAAGGATACCCATTATCACCTGTATTATTTAACATTGTACTAGAAACACTAGCAGTAGCAATTAGAGAAGAAAAAGAAATTAAAGGCATCAAAATAGGCAAAGAGACCACCAAGTTATCACTCTTTGCAGATGACATGATGGTCTACTTACAGAACCCCAGAGAATCAACCAAAAAGCTAGTAGAATTAATCAACAACTTTAGCAAAGTTGCAGGATACAAAATAAACCCACATAAGTCATCAGCATTTCTATATATCTCCCACACATCTCAGCAATATGAATTAAACAGAGAAATTCCATTTAAAATCACCCTAGACAATATAAAATACTTAGGAATCTATCTGCCAAGACAAACACAGGAACTATATGAACACAACTACAAAACACTCTCAACACCATTAAAACTAGATCTAAACAATTGGAAAAACTGCTCATAGGTAGGATGAGCTAACATAATAAAAATGACAATCCTATCCAAATTAATTTGCTTATTTAGTGCCATACCCATTAAACTACCAAAAAACTTTTTTACTGAATTAGAAAAAACTATAACAAAGTTCATTTGGAAGAACAAAAGATCAAGGATATCCAGGGAAATCATGAAAAAAAAAGCAAAGGAAGGAGGCCTTGCAGTCCCAGATCTCAAACTATATTATAAAGCAGTGGTCATCAAAACAATTTGGTATTGGCTAAGAGACAGAAAGGAGGATCACTGGAATAGATTTGGAGTAAGTGATCTCAACAAGACAGTCAATGATAAGCCCAAAGATCCCAGCTTTTGGGACCAAAACCCACCATTTGATTAAAAAATGCTGGGAAAATTGGAAGACAATATGGGAGAGATTAGGTTTGGATCAACATCTCATACCCTACACTAAGATAAACTCAGAATGGGTGAATGACTTGAATATAAAGAAGGAAACTATAAGCAAATTAGGTGAACACAGAATAGTATACTTGTCAGATCTTTGGGAAAGGAAAGACTTTAAAACCAAGCAAGAGCTAGGAAAAATCACAAAATGTAAAATCAATAATTTTGATTACATCAAATTAAAAAATTTTTGTACAAACAAAACCAACGTAACCAAAATTAGAAGGGAAGCAACAAATTGGGAAACAATATCCATTACAAAAACCCCTGACAAAGGTCTAATTACTCAAGTTTATAAAGAGCTAAACCAATTGAACAAAAAATCAAGCCATTCTCCAATTGAAAAATGGACAAGGGACATGAATAGGCAATTTTCAGTTAAAGAAATCAAAACTATTAATAAGCACATGAAAGTGTTCTAAATCTCTTATAATCAGAGAGATGCAAATCAAAACAACTCTGAGGTATCACTTCACACCTAGCAGATTGGCTAACATGACAGCAAAGGAAAAGTAATGAATTGGAGGGGATGGGGCAAAGTTGGAATATCAATGCATTGCTGGTGGAGTTGTGAATTAATCCAACCATTCTGGAGGGCAATTTGGAACTATGCCCAAAGGGTGATAAAAGACTGTCTGCCCTTTGATCCAGCCATAGCACTGCTGGTTTTGTACCCCAAAGAGATAATAAAGAAAAATACTTGTACAAGAATATTCATAGCTATGCTCTTTGTGGTGGGAAAAAAAATTAGAAAATGAGGGGATGATGCCCTCCATTTGGGGAATGGCTGAACAAATTGTGGTATATGTTGGTGATGGAATACTATTGTGCTCAAAGGAATAATAAAGTGAAGGAATTCCATGGGAACTGGAATGACCTCCAGGAATTGATGCAGAGCCAAAGGAGCAGAACCAGGAGCACATTGTACACAGAGACCGATACACTGTGGTACAATTGAATGTAATGGATTTCTCCTTTAGTGGCAATGCAGTGATCCTGAACAACTTGGAGGGATCTACGAGAAAAAAAACACTATCCATATTCAGAGGAAAAACTGTGGGTACAGAAAAAAAAACAACTGCTTGAATACATGGGTTGAGGGGATTTGGTTGGGGATGTAGACTCTAAATGAATATCCTAATGTAAACACCAACAACATGGAAATAGGTTCTGATCAAGGACAAATGTAAAACCCAGTGAAATTGCATATCGACTACAGGAAGGTGGGGGGAGGGAAAGGAGGGAAAAAAATGTGATTCTTGTAACCAAGGAATAATGTTCTAAATTAACTAAATAAATTAATTTTAAAAATTTAAGTATGCCTGATGTACTTTTAAGTTTAATCTGTATTAACTTTTTCTCCATCAGTTTCTTAAGTGTAGATAATCAACAAGACTCTTTTATCAAAGTGGAGACAGAGAAATATTCCTTGGAATTGCTAAGAACAAAGGAAGCATAAAAGTAAACAAACTCGTTGGAACCTCTCTAATCCAGGACCCAGATATAAGAATATAATATATAAAAATAAATATTTCACACTATTTTAAATTTAAGCTTAGAATTCAGGGACAGTTCATTTTCATGAAAACCATGTGGTCCATTTCCAAAGGAGTAGAATTAAATGAGGGAAATTTGAGAATCATCCTCCTCTCTTCCTCAAAGCAATTACAGGCACAAAGACATTTTAGAATAAGGGAAAAATGATGACACCAATACGTCTAGTTGGCTACTACACCAGGTAATAACCCACTATGGGGCCAAGTTGGCCATGGTTAAGCAGCATGTGCTGGACTGCAGCAATAGTGTTGGGATCATCTCTACTGGATAAAAGCCAGACTCTCTTCCAGTCTTAATCCTCACCTCAGGCCTGTCTGCTTAAGGCAATGATAAATAAACTAGCCAAACTGCTCTTTGGGAAATTAGCATTTCTTTTTCAGCAAATGTCTAGACACATGTTTTACTCAGCAGGGAATTTTTTCCCCCAAAGAATGAAATGTCGATATGGGCAGAGAGTACAATTACATGCAAAATTTTGGCTCCTGCTCTGGAAGCATAAAGTCATTTCGACTCTGTTCCTGTACTGAGATTTGGTTTGGTTCCAATGTCTGTATGTTCTCTCCGGAACTGCATACAGTAGAGCCATCTCTCAGCCTGCAAACTCCTAAAAAGTAACCACAAGATATCTTTGTATTCCTCTTTTCACTTTATACCACCTACATAAATAAATGATCTCAAGTACCTCATTGGATCCTCAGGAAAAAAGGTCTGGACTATTAGAGCTCTCAAAGGCCATTTTGCCCAAGAGTTATTAACCTATAGTTCACTGATACAGATTTTAAGACATCTGTGGACTTACATGGGGGGAGGGGGAGAATATATATGTATTATATATGTATATGTATATATTTATTTATTTCATTATAATTGGTTCATGTATTTATTTCACTATAACTGGTAAAAAAAAGCCATGTAATTGATTTCCTTTGTAATCCTATGTATTTAATTTTTTTCACTTAAAAGCATTATTCTGAGAAGAGTCCATGGGCCATTCACCAGCCCACCAAAGCATAAGGAAGGGATCCATGATGCAAAAGAGATTAAAGAACTCTTGACCTAGTTCAACCAGGTTCAATGAATTTTCCAGGACAATGTAGGTAGAGAGTATCCAGTTGGATATGAATCCTATGCCTCTGCTCTAGGGTTAATTCTCCTTTATCTACATAGAGTCTCTTCCTAGACTTGGAATTCGATTCCCACCACTGCTTGTCAGATGAAAGGAAATAAGTGCATGTAATTGCTGGTGGCAACAGTAAGGTTAGGGCACTTGTTTATCCCAAAAGTTCTGGGATGTGGGCTCAGAGAATCAAATTCAGAAATCTCAGGTAGAACTGAGCTAATGTTTGGGTTGGTCATTGAGGATCCTTATCGTACCTGGGATTGTTTCCTTATAAAAAGAATAAAGTGCTTCTATCCAATCCATTATCTAAAAAGAAATAATAACTGTTTCCTCAGGCAGTGAGTATACAGTGGAAAGAGAATGTTGGACTTAGGTCTAGTATGGAGTCAAAACCTTCCCATTCTCAGTTTCCTCATCTGTAGAATGAATATGATACACATTCTCCCTAACTCACAGGTGGTTGCAAGTATCAAATGAAATACTGTACATGTTACTGTTTTGGAAATCATGTAGTGACATCCTAAATATTATAGATCACTTTTTTAACTTCTGGGGATAATAGAAAAGTACCAGAATTACTCAAATAGCCAAGTTTGTTGCCCTTATTAGATGCATGACCCATTGCATCAAGTAGTTGAAGGGAACAGAAAACATAAGTCAGACTTTAGAAACAAAGGAAATCAAGTCAGCAGAATTATTATGTGGCTCTCATCATAACAGGGGAAAAGGCCAACTATGAAGGCTATGTCTCACATAACTAAATATGTGCAAAGGAAGAGGCCCCACAAGGATATACAGTAACTCAGACAGCCTCCCCAACACTTGGCATACATTTAGCCAGAGAAATTCTTTAAGACAGGAAGTTTTATGCAATTTAATTTTCCTACCATTTTTCACCATTTTCATTTCACCATTTTCATCATTCAGTTTAATAGGGATAAAGGAACAGTGTCTAAAGACAATGGGGGGGGGTGGGAATTCCACACATCTAAATAAAGTAAGCAAAGTATCTCACAGATCATTGATTTGGGTTTCTTTAATGATTTCCATACAAGACAGTATCCTAAGAGGGGCCTTGTGTGGATGAGAACCCCCCCAAGACCTCAAACTAAATACCACTGCTCTGCCAAGAGGGTGAAGAAATCAGAAGAAAGATATCACCACCTCAGTTTGCATAACCCCATCTTTCTTTCAGATGAGTTCTGATGTAAATAAGCCAATGCCAGCCATAGGCAAGAAGGCTTATGATAGGCAAGAAGGCTTATGCCAAGATATTAGTAATAAGTGGTTATGTTTTAATGTATTGTGTATATCTTTTAATTTTAAAAATTGGAAGTAATCAAAGTTTTCTTACTATATACATAAAGGACCTCTCTCTCTCTCTCTCTCTCTCTCTCTCTCTCTCTCTCACACACACACACACACACACACACACACACACCATTTTCTGCCCAGCATATTCTTTCTACTTTTCTCTTTCCCTAATCAAACCAGGAAATTGATTATATACTTAATCAATGAAGGAAAATCAACCTGTGATTTTAGTTATGAAAGGTGGCTTGGGGAGGTTGGCAGCTAGAAATCTGACTGATCCAATGAAATATTCTTGAATACTTCACTTGCCCAATCTAAAGCTATTACCATAATCAGGAGTTGATTGGTAGGGAAGTAAAGCAACTGTTGCTTCTAAAAGCTGTAACAAAGAAAGGTAACACTGTTCTCTTCTCTGGGCTGCCTTTCCCAGCAGATAAAAGCAGGGAGAATCCAAGCTTCTGGGTTGGTTATCATTTAGGTTAGCTCACTAAACCATGGTTGGTTGAGTCTCACATTTTGAAAGCAAGAAAAACAAGAGTTAAGGTAGATCCGGAAAGTCTTTCCCCCTAAATTTGGAGGTTGTGTGTGCCCCTGGGAAAAAATGTAATAGGTTCTTCTAAAAGCCACTTAGGATACTGGGGAAAGAATTCCTCAAAGGTAAGGAAACAATAGCTATCTGCTAACTCCTTGACAAGTCCATCTGAGCCTCTCCTACCTGTTTTCCAAGACATATCTACACCATTGTCAAGGGATTTTGACATCCCTCATTATCTTTTCCATCAAAATATAATAATTCTTTCTACAGTAGATTGCTGTAGATTATAGATGAAATAGCATGACTTTGTCCTGAAAGAGTATGCAGAATATACATATGCCAAGTGTTATTCTATACTTAAAATTTCCATTAGCTGGGCTCCCAGGGTTGGAGGTGAGGGACAGCTAGGTGGTACAGTGGATAGAGCCCTAGGTCTGGAATCAGAAAACCCAGAGTTTAAATATGGCCTCACACACTTATTAGTTGTGTGACCCTGGGCAAGTCATTTAATCCTATTTAGCTCAGTTTTCTCATCAATAAAATGAGCTAGAGAAGGAACTGGCAAACAATTGAATAAAATTTTACATATGATTTATTTGTCTTTGTCATTAATTTATTATAGCATAAAAAATGTAAGGAATGAATCATGCCAAGTTCTTACTCTTTTTAAAGAAAGGAATTATATCATTTTTATTTTCTTAGAATTTGTTTGATGGTTCCCACATGCACAAAAATTAACAGCATCAACCCTCAAATGCTTTTTTTCTCACTTCTATTCCTTTACTTTTTGTATATGAAAATCTTAGAATAAAAAAATTAAATACCTTGAACTGTTCTGAAGAAAAAATATAGATAGTAAAGAAATAAATTTAAGATATAAAGTAAAATAAACTTTAACTACTCAATCATAGAGCTTCTTTTCTAAAGAGGTGTGAATGGCAATGTCCTGGCATGTGCCTATTTAATGCCTGAAGGAAACATTAACTAGATTTTCAACTAGATTCTGTCATAGTATTTTGTTGACTTGATTTTTCTGCTTTTCTTTAAAATATTAAGTTACAGATCCATTGAGAATATTTATTTGCTCAGTTTTATAAGACAGGACAATTTCATTTTTTTTCTAAAAGTAAGTTGCTATTCATCTGAAAAATCAATGATCAAATCTGTATATTCTAAATTCAAAACCGTGCTACACATACAATTAACATTCAGGTTTGGGTTCCTTTTTTCTAAAAGAAAAATAGACCTCATGACTTATGTATTGACTACTACCAAACACATTTTGGCTAAAATTTCCAAGATTGAATAGCATTTTAACATCCAAATAAATTTGAAAGTCCTCTACAACTTTGTTCCTACCTTTTCCCAGTGTTTTCTCTCTTCACATAAATCGGTCTACTTTTTTAAAAATAATTTTAAAATGTGAACTTAAACATGGAACATTTTAGCATACAAAGAATAGAAGAGATGATTGAACTTCTGTTACATAATTTTAAGTATATATTCATTATAACACAATAGTAGGAACTGCTCCAATTGTATCCCTTTCTGAACTTCTCTCATAAGTTTATTTTAAAATTTTGTTCATTGATGTTTTCTGCCTTTGTTACTTTTGTTACCAAAAGAAATCAAATCAACCTAATCTACTCAAACTTGTCCATTTTTTCTTCTCTGATCATCTTTTCATTAGTTAATAACTTTTCTCTCATCATAAGTTGTGAAAGGAAAGCTAGCTCCTCTTTCATTTACATTTAGGTCAAATCCATTTGTAGCTTCTTATACATGGTGCAAACATATGGTCTAAAACTAATGCTACTTGCATTCCCTCATGCTTTTGCTAGAATCCTTCAACCATATTCCCTTCTATGGATAGTCTACCTATCATTGAAGGCAAAGTTCAGATGCTATTTCTATGAAAAGAAAAAGAAAAAGAAACCCCCAAAGAGACTTAGACAGGACTGAAAAAACTGAATAACAAAAGACTCCTTTGGAACCAAGTATGGATGCTAGCCACATCGGCAAGAAGTACTTGAAAATATTCTGCAGACTTACAGAACCAGCCAGTTGGTGCCAAGTGTTGCTAATGCAAAGCAGTGAAAATTCATAGTTAACTGGAAGATGGTAAAAAGTTGCTAGCTATGGTTGGATCAGAGGCTCTGTAGAGGCCTGGGTATGCAGAAATGGGCTGAGAGCCTAAAAAATATATTGCCTTTTCATTGAGCCTACAGATTTCCAATAAGAATGATTCTACCAAATAGACCAATGTTTTAGAAGCCCTCTGAAATTAAGAATTCCTATCCCTGAACTGTAGCCTCTTCTTCCAATATGGATCATAAGCTCCTCTCTTTTTTTCTTTTTTATAGCCTATGACATTGTGCCACACTATAGGAGTGGTGAGTGACCAATCTTTGTAATGCTCTTCTAATAGCTTCCAAACAATAAGAAGGCAGATCTGCCATAAGAATAAACCCATGGGCTATTCTTAAAGACTAGGGCTCTCAGACCAATATCTGATTGAGCAGCATCTTACAGAGGAGATTCTTGATCAGATATAGGGATGGGATAAGGTGACCTCTGAAAATCCCTCCCAACTCCAAATTCTACAATCCCATAAATGTTATGGTGACCAAGGGTTTAAACTGAATAAAGGCTTGAATGTTCCAGCATTGGGCAAGAACTGATTTTGATCCAAAAACACAAAGTCTAAAATGTTCCTTGTGGCTTAGCGAAAGCTGTGAAGATTTCTCTTTCTAATCTGTGCATGGTAAGAGATGTGGCTATATTCTAAAATAGGGGCTGACTGACTTTGGCAGCCTTTGGATCCCTTCACAGAATAATGCTTTTAAATGTATAAAATAAAATAGGATTATAGAGGAAACCAATTATATTAAACTATAGATATCATTTTTTTTAACTTCACAGACCATAGTTTAAAAATCCTTGAAATCCAAGGAGGCTTGACTGGTTTTGGGGGTTGGCCTAGAAAAGAGAAGAGAAATGAGATTAGAAAAGGTAGATTATGGCTAAAGATAAAGGACAGAAGGGCCTGTATGCAAACTCATCAAAAAGAAATACCAATATGAAACTAATTTTCACCCAGAGATAGTTATTTCTTAGTGACATCTAATGGTAATAAAGAACTACTAAGATGGGACATCCGAGAAGCATGATGGAGTGATGTTTGGTCAGAACAGACATCTGAAAGATTTAACATGAATGGGAATAATCTGTGTTCAGATACTACAGGGGATTCTGACTAAGCACATAACAAAAATCCATCCTCTATGGTTTATAGCTGAAGTCAGGCCCAACAAAATAATGAAATTTAGGTTTTCTCTAAGAATAAAGTAATAAGAGAAACAATATGACTTCAAAGAGGGAGGAAATTAGCCAGGAAGAACTGGGTATGCTCTGACTTATATGGACTTTATAGCCCTGGGTGAGTCTTCTCAGTCTTCTAAACAATTTTCTAAAACTATAGATTGCAGGAAAAGTGCCAACCTGCATTGGTAGAAGGAAATTCATTTTTCTTATCCAGGTAATTCTTAAGCCAATAAAGTAACAAATTTAAAACCACCTATCATTTACTTAAAATGCTCTGCAATGACATAAATAATAATAATAAATAATAATGACACTGCTGGTTGCGGGGAGAAGTGCTGAATATTAGGTGTCAAGAGTCATAGAAATACTGAACAAAATCTCCAATTCTGGAAAAGCAGGACAGTGAAAAAAGTTTTCAACTGGGAATCAGAAACACTGAATTTGTGGTCTGGTTATGCCAATTAATAACTGTGTATCCTTGGATAAGTCTTTCAATATGAGCCAATGAAGAAGTTAAACTAGATAATCTGTAAGGTTTCTTCCAATTCTAAGGGTCTATGAGTTCATGATCCAAGTCCTAAGGACTTCATCCTCTCCTATACCCCAGTAATCCTTTTGGAGGAGCCAAATCTGTCCACATTAGCACAACTTAACAAATGACTTGTCTGAGACCTTATCTAAATGCATTTCAAGTCAGATCACAGGCCTTCTCAAAGTAACACACTGTTTTTGTACAACTCCCCAAACATAAGTTAGATCCCTAGCAACTTCTGGAGCCTCAAGAGACAGGAGGAAATTTGCCCAAAATCCAGCAGCCACTGACTAAACTAATAAATCAATTGAGATGACTATATAATACAATGGACCAATGAGTCAGCTTCTACTGAGGAACGTAGATTTTACAGAATTCAATTCATTTGGACTCCTTTGAGTCCTCACTCTCACCCTTCATGACACCTTTTCCCTGGTAACTTCCTCTGCCCAGGTTATGGAGAAGGAAGAGGAAATAGAAAAATGAGTAAGCCAACAGCCAAAGGAAAAAAACTGGCAATGTCTTCCTTTTCTGATTGAAGTCACTTTTTTTTTCCCTAGCCAATGAAAAATGCTAAGAGCTCCTATGTCACAAAAAACCCTGCTGTTGCTGAATCTGCATTTGGCCACTGGAGGAGGAGGCACTTAGTCCAGCTGTTGGCCAGCACCCTGCATTTTCATTTTGCTGAGTTTTCCAGCTGGGCTCTGTGCTGGTTAGCATTTGCTTCAAAGGCTAATGTTACACAAGTTGGCTGCAGTTTATCTGTGTGACTCAATATGTCTTCTGGAAGTAGTTATGCTAGCCTTTCATTTCTTTAAATTAAAAAAAATTAAACAAAGAAAATTGCCTCTTCATAGACAAAATGATATAGCCAAGTTATTTATGCATACATGCTTTAGAAAAGTGTGTGTGTTTTTTTAATGAGTGCTAAAGGGAAAAATTCTGTCGACTGAAACTGACCCCTAATTTACAAACTACAAACTCTAGCAATACTTGCCTCCTCCTTAAATTCCAAGAAAAAATGCTTACAGGCCTGTTAAAATGCCAAAATATGGGGGGGGGGGAGGGTGTCAGAGAAAAAAAGCTTAGCATCTAAAATTGTTCTTTATTGTTACTGTTTTAACTACAAAATATAAATACTGTTAAATAAAATCTTAATGGCTAGCAACTGTATATATTTCATGGCAACCAGACAAGGAAAAATGTACACTTAATGAAAGCCAAACCATTTGTCTGTCACCACACATAATCCTTTCAACTCCTTTTCTTTTATTGGTGTGATGTTATTCAGTCACAAAGCCTCAGGGCTAAGAAGGACTTCAGAGGTCACTGGTATAACCTGACAAAGTATCAAGCCAGTATCACCTGGCCACTAACAAAAACTCCCTGTAAAGAAAACCCCATCCAATGTCTTCTAAGGTAGCCCACCTTTCTCTTTCTGGACAGTTCTGACAGCAATTGTCAGGAAGTTTTCCTTTAGAGTTGATTGAAATCTGCTCAACTGCAGAGCTCTTACTTCTGCCCTCTGAGAGGAAACTAAGTCTGACCTCTCTTTCTATACGACAGCCCTTCAAACACTTGAAGACAAATACTGTGTCTTCACAATCTTCCCTTCTTCAGACTAAACATTCCCCACAGCATCTATCTTGTCAGATTAGGGCCCTTTTCACAGAGGGAGAAAAGAGGAAAAGGAGTAATTTAGGATGGAATAAGGGAGAGATGGAAAGATGGGGGGGGAGAGGAAGAGAGGGAGGGGGAGAAGGAAGGGAGAAAGAAAGAGAAAGGGGGCAGAGAAGATGAAGGGAGAGAGGAAGAGGAGAGAGGGAGAGAGGAAGAGAGGAAAAGAGGAAGAGAGAGAGAGAGAGAGAGAGAGAGAGAGAGAGAGAGAGAGAGAGAGAGAGAGAAAGAGAGAGAGAGAGAGAGAGAGAGAGAGAGAGAGAAAGAGAGAAAGAGAGAGAGAGAGAGAGAGAGAGAGAGAGAGAGAGAGAGAGAGAGAGAAAGAGAGAAAGAGAGAGAGAGAGAGAGAGAGAGAGAGAGAGAGAGAGAGAGAGAGATCAAAATTAGAGTAAAACTAAAGTCAATTGAGTGTATGTAGTAAGTTCCAGCACCAATATGTTGAGTTCCACCCCTGCAATTTAGGTAAGGGGAACCAGGCTACCTAAGGAGGAGGAAATTGCCCAGATTGTAAACAAAGCAAGTTAAGTCTTATGAGCCAATCAGCCATGAGACCTAGCCATGAGTAGGCTACTGTACTTAAGCCTAGATGATTCAGGGAAACCCATTCTCCCTGCCTCACCCCCCATAAAGAGTCAGACTAAAAAAATGAGAAAGACTAGCTAAGGTACTAAAACACATAGTAGACTTCAAGGAAACAGACAAAAGTCAAGGACTGAGGCAGAAAGAGAGACAAATAGCAACCATCTGCTCCAGATCCACATGAAAGCAATATCCAGACTATGGTGTGGACCAAATAAGTCTTACTTAATCCAGCCAAAAGTGTCAAAGAGAATAAAATTGCTAAGTAAGAATTGAGGTTTAAAATGAGTAATCAGAAGAAACCACAAAGAACAACTAAGAAATACACCAAGTTACAAAAAGCCTAGGAAGTAAAACCAAAAGAATTATTAAAAGCAAAGAGGGTGGGTTTGAGGAAAGAAATAGCTTTGGCACATAGGGACTACAGGAATGAAATGAAGAAGTGAAGAAAAAAATTAAAAATGAAATGACTATTGAAATAAGAGTTGAAGGAGAGAAAACTGAAAGAAAAGGAAAAAAAGCTCTAGACAGAAAATGGAGAAATTCACCTAAAGAAGGGACTTCACCCAAAATAGAAAGGCTTGAGTGAAAAATCAACAATTTCATTAGAAAATATGAAATATTAGAAAGGAAATAAAAGGATTGAAGGAAAAAATGGAAAACATAAAATACCTACTACGATAAAAAAACTAATCAGGGAAACAGAATAGTTTCTGAAAATGGGAAAATAATATCAGAATCATTGAAATCCTGAAAAATTATGATCAAAATAAAAACTTGAGCCTATTAAAACCTAAAAAAAAAAATCTCATGAAATAAACTCAAACTAAAATCACTTAGAAATGCTATCACAAAAATCCAGTATTTCTAAGTCAAAGAAAAAATACTAAGTAGCCAGAAAGAAAGAGTTTAATTACTAAGGGCTTATTTAGGATCATAGAAGAGTTTGTAGCAGTTACTGAGAGGGAATCTTGAAACATGATATTCCAAATATTCCAAAAGGAAAAATATAACTTACCTAGAAAACTGCAGTTTAATCCTGCAGGGGGAAAAACAGACTTTTGAAAAAATGGAGGAGTTAAGAGTAATTCCTAACCAAAAGATTGGGGCTCAGGAGAAATGTTGAAATGCAAAAATATGAGAACTGGAAAGTAAGGGGTGCCAGCAATTGTGGAATAACTGAAAGATTATAGTATATTAATATAATCCAATACTATTCTAAAAGGAAAAAAGAGACGGATGCAGAGAAACCTAGAAAGTCTTGTGTGAACTGCAGCCAAGTAAAGAAAGCAGAACCAGGAGAACAATTTATGCAATAATTGCAAAATTCTAAATAAAAATAATTTTAATAAATTTGATAACTGACTAATAAAATGAGCAACCATAATATAAGAGGACCAATGATGCAGTCTGCTTCTCACTTCTTAACAAAAAGATGATGAACCAGAGGAGCAATACAAGATACATATTTAGATGTGAGTAATGTGTAAATTCATTTTACTTGCTCCTCTCCTCCCCTTTACAAGGGGTGAATTCATTTTTGGGGGTGGAGGAATTGAGTGGAAAAAGGAGGCTAGTGATGGTAATGCTAAAAAAAAGTGAGAAAAAAGGCAAGAATCAATGAGAAATTTAAAAGAATGATCAGAAGAGAATAGGAATAGGTACATAGGGAGACAGACATTGAAATTAGTATGTAGAATTCTATACATCAACATAAGAAATAAGCAGGTATAAGACAAATTTCCTTTTTGATTATGCAGTCTTCCTTTTCTAATCTATTTATGTGACAATGTTCACTTTTCTTAGTGTTAAGTTCAGAATAACAAAAAACAAAAAAAGAGAGGGCTGAGAGGAAAGAGGAAAAATACAAAAAGATATGATGAAGGGAAAACATTAAATTATCATAAGAGTGAGAAAGAATGGAATTAATTTACCCATAAAACTATGCACCAAATTGCATGGCATCAAATATTTAAAAGAAAAGCTAATTGAATGATAGGAAGAAACAGAGAGCAAAACTATTATTATTGGGTATCTTATTGTGCTCCTTTCATCTTTAGGAAAATAAAAAGAGAAAGACTTTTGAATTGGATAGGAAAATTGAGTATGATCAATTTCTAGTAATAATTAAATGTAAACAAAAAAGAATATTCATGTTTCTCAGCTATTTGTGGCACCTTTGTTAAAATGTGTGCTAGGCCAAATATCCTATAAATCAAGAATTCTTAACCTTTTTTCCATCATAAGCCCCATTTTGACAGTCTAATGAAGCCTACAGACTTCATTGGAATAATGTTTGTTACCTACATTCATAAAAAAGAAAATACTAAATTTCAATGAGAGGTTAGTGAAAATAAATATAGATGAAAAAATAAAGATGAGCAATTTTTTCCCATCTAAGTACAAAGGACCCTTGATTATCTATGTATTCTTGGTCAAGAACTACTACCAAAAAGAGATACCGGGGGGAGGGGGGTTCACTATAGAAGTGAAATAGGAATGTTCTGTCTAAAGACAGTGTAGTATGGTGGATAGATCCCTGGGCCTGGAGTCAGGAAGACCAGAGTTCAAATCGAACTTCAGACATTTACTATTTTTGCAACCTTGGACACCTATGTCTGTCCCAGTTTCATCAACTGTAAAAAATAATAATAGCACCTATTTCCCAGGATTATTTGATTGAGGATCAAATGAGATAATATTTGTAAAGCACTTAGCACAGTACCTGACACATCGTAGGTGCTTAAATGTTTGTTCCATTCCATTGTGGGAATTTGGTTGGAACTGGTCCAAAACAGTAAGTCTGATAAAGGGGATGGAGAGAAAGAAAAACTTAGTTCCACTAAATACACATCAGTACCCTGGGATATATGAATGCCAATAAATTTTAACACAGTATGGATAATCATTTTTAAATAGTCAAGGGATCCATCAAGGGTACTTTAGTATCTTTTAGAGAAAGAAATGGGAGAAAGGTCTGAATCTTCTCTCATTGGTAAGGCAAGCTCACTCAAGCTCATAAAGCATGTGACATAAATCTATCACCCAGTAAAGAGCATGGAGAAATTGTTCTGGTTCTGGTTTATTATGAAAAGCAGCACAAAGTGACAATCTTTCATGGAAGAGGAAAGGGAACAGAAGGCATTCTAGAGGCCAGAGTCAGGACTGGGGTTGGGGGAAGAGGGTAGGGAAGAAGATGGGGATCAGAACACAAATTGGGATTTTATTACAGAAAAGCAATCCCAGTAGTCCCTTGGAACAACTTTGCCATACCATAAATAATAGACTTATTTTAAACTTACTTGATAGTAGAGGGTGCCTGAGAGGAAAAAATAACAAACATAAACATTGTCATATTAAGAAAAAAATATAGCTAAAGAATGTCTTTTAACAATCAACAAAGTTATTAAAATGGTGCCAGAGTACACAAAAGGGTTTCCAGTTTTTGAGAGTTCAGGAGAACTGTAATATTTTCACATTCCAAAAGAAAACTACATGCAGAATCTTTCCTAACAAGGCCTTATTAATCTACACCTTCTAAACAAATGATTTATTCAATGTGATGAAAGCTGTCTTCACCTCTGCTGTCTGTCTGGATTTACATTATCTAATGGTCAGGAAGGTGGCAGCGTGGCTAGCACACTGGGTCTGAGTCTTTGACTCATTTTCCTGAATTCAAATATGGTCTCAGACAGGTATTAACTGTATAATCCTGTTAGCCTCAGTTTCCTCATCTGTAAAATGAGCTAGAGAGGAAAATGACAAACCACCCCAGTATCTTTGCCAAGAAAACCCTTAACGGGACCACAAAAGGTCAGACACAACTGAAACAACTGAACGATAACAAAATCTTCCCCCCCCCAAAATGCTAAGAAAACCACTCTAAAGTAGAAACATAACTCCATTCATGAAGTCTTTTGTTTTGTTTTAGTTGTACAAAAACTTTTCAGTTTTATGTATTCAATTAATCCACACACTCTTCTGAAGCCCACAACTACAAGAGATTCAGACCTTAGATGAGTTGAACAATCAACAGTATGACTGAGTAGGAATTGTTTCCAAAGAAAAGCAGAGACAACACGCAAAACACATGGGAGATTAAAAATGAAAATAAAATGATAGAAAGGAATGAAAAAAGAGTTGCCAAAAGGCTAAGAAAAACAGACCTAAAAAAAAAATAGCTAAAGCCATCCTGCTAAAATTTTTCTTATTCCTAAGAATGCCTGCCCAGCTCTGGAGAAGCTGTGAAGCAACTCTGAATATAAATGTTTAACATTATGTGGATTGATTTTAGAACTCTGCTAAGAAACAATTTTGGATGTACAAACCGCCCCCCCTTTAGTCAGCTCCTTTTGAAAATCAAATTCATTAAGGGGAACTCTGACTGTGCTATGAGTCACACTTTAACCAAGAGCCATCACACCCATGTTTTATTCCCTTTCATCTTCCCCATTCTGTTTCTTCCAGGCAGCCTTCCATGTCCACAAACAGCTCTGATTTGCTGAGCAAGTGTCTTCATTGCTACCCACCTCCCAGGTCGAGCAAGAATGAGCCCACAACAAGAGTAGAAAGTTTGATTTAAGATCAAATGGCTCTTTGGGCAACAGCATGGCCCTTCTCTTCATGGATTATGCATCACTGATTTGTAGAGCTGGAAGGGACATCAGATCAGCTAATTCCGGCTAGGCTGACAAAGTCAGTCAGCCTCCTCTTGAAGACTTCCAGAGATGGAGGGCTGACTAGTCCCTGAGGCAACACTTTCCATTTACAGCCAACTCTAATTGTTAGAAAGTTGTTTGTTTTTCTTCTTGTAGTGAGCCAATATTTACCTACCTGTTGCCCTCCTTGGCCAAGTAAAACAAATCTAATTCTTTTTCCAGAGTATGACTACCCAGTAATGTCTCCTCTACACCCCCCCCCACCTTCCAAATGTTCATTGAGATATTTATAGGAAGGAGAATTCAGTTTTATTCAGCTTTGTATCCCTCTTAATGCTTAGCATATGTGTACAACAAATACTGAATAAATAAATGAATGATGTTCATGTCAAAAGAAATCCCCTGAGTCATCAAGACAACAATTCAACATGACCTATTTAAATGCTCAATGTATATCAGAACAATAACAACAATACTGGAATTTATATAGGGCTCTAACATCTACAAGTTATTTTATAAATACTTTATGCTCATATTAACCATGGAGGCTAGTTATTATTATCTCCACTTTACAGATGAGCAAACAGACTTTAAAAAGGTTATGTGTGATTTGCCAATGGTCACACAGCTAATAAGAGTGGGAAGCTGGATTTGAGTTTAGGTCTTCCTAATTCCAGGTCTCGCGCTCTAATTACTGTATATAAGTGATCCAAAGGGCAATGGAAAGACCCCAGGCTATTTCTATTAATAAATTTCCCTCAAGAAGTGATATAAAAGGCAACTATCATCATGAAAGAACATGATCAGAAAAGATGGAGCAAATGATCAAGTATGGCCCCAAAGAAGAAATATGAGAAGGTACCATCCCACATTTATTTGCAGAAGTAGAAGCTTATGGGCATACTATCAAGCACTTTTTAATAATTTGGTTAGTTTTTTTTTTTAATTTTTAGTTATTTTTGGTTATTTAGAACTTTTTTCTCTCATTTGTCTTCTTTGTTATAAAAGATAGCTCTCTAGAAGGGGGATGAGAAGGATACTTGGGAAATGTAGGTGCTATAAAAACAAAAGACAGCCATAAAATTAAATTTAAAAGAAAAGATATGACAGTCATGTGTCTCAAGTAAGGAATAATGAGTAAAGAACTTTAGCATTATACTGGTCCATATTCCCCAACACCCTCAAGAGCATTTATAGAGTCATATGAACTTGAATCACACAAGATGGGAGGCCTGGAAAGGTTGTGGGCTGCACTCCAGAAGGGGGGGGCATCCAAACCACTGAAATCATGAAGCAGTGGAAAGCCTACATGTTTCACAACCGATGACTGCACCAAGAGATTTAGTGCTTTGCGGAGAGGAGCAACGGAGGATGATATAAGGTCCATAAGAGCTCTACAGAAAAAAACAAATTTCCTTAGGATTCTCCCTTTGGTTAAACTCAGCAAATGGGCTAGAGATATTTCCCCTGTGATTACAAAGGTTAAAGGAATGCTATCTGAAATTTCAGTATGGGAGGCCCTGACCTTAACTGGTCCCTTCTGCTGTCTGGACTTCTCAATTTGAGGGTACAGTCACTATTGTGTCCCACATGCCTCCATTAGATTTATACAGAAAAACTAAGGTTCTATTTACTGCATTATAATTACAAGCGGCATCCTGAAAATTCTGTTTAATTCAGTCTTTTCGACTATCAGGTGGTCCTCTCTCCATGTAAATATATGATATTAATCCTAACAGGAAAAAAGCACTCTCATTGGTGAGCACTAGTCATAAACTGTCTTCAGCCCATTACACAAACATAATTTCTCTCAACAAAGTCAAATAGCAGAGGTTCCTCCATTTGTCCTCTTCTCCCTTGATTTTCTTTTCTCCTCCTTCCTTCTTTACTTACTTCCCTTTTTCTCCCACAACATTCAGTGCCTGGCTGAAGCGACCCACCTTGTTACTGCCAGCACACTCAGCAATGGAACAGCCCTGCGGAAAAATACCACACTCTACCTCAGAGGTTACCTCTCAGTAGCCACTTCAAACAGGGTGTTGGGTGGCATTGGAGATGGAGAGGAAATAATTTATGTGTTCCCAAGAAAAAAATACCAAGCCTCACTCCAGCTGTTTTCCAAACACTAATCTCATTGGAGATGTCACCTGGACAGAATATCCACAGAAAACTATACAATCCTGTGGGACCAACAGGGCCACCAAACACCAGGAATCTTGCTGCACTTCTGGGCAAAGCCACATTCACGATCATTGGCCATGACCACCATGTAATGGAAAGAACACTTGAATGAGAAAGTCAAAAATTCCTGGTTCTAATCCAGTATCTACCATTCTCTCAGTATGTGTCCTTGAAGGAGTCTCATTTCCCTGGACCTCAGTTTCCCCTTCTGAAAATCAAGGAGGTTAGATTAGATGATATCAAGTTTAAGGCAGATCAGCTCTAAGGTATGAAGAATGCTTCTCCTCTAAAATGATGATTCTAGAAGGTCCAATGGAAACCTGGAGGAGGTATACCTTCCAAGGGCAAAGGAGGAGAATGTGTTTATAGTACACCTGCTCCCTTCCTAGCAGCATTTCCTCATAAAATTGAGCCACTAGTAAGTCACTTGAGTCAGAATAAAACAGTCGTTCCTAACTCCTCTAACTCAGAAGTTCCCAATTGAAGAAATACATTATTCATTCTCCTCTCTCCTATTGGTTATAAGAAGTTTGTCAAGGAGGTATGGGGAATACTTGATCAATAAATATATTATTCTACTGAAATTAATCATTATCATATTTCTTACATTCATATGCATAGTAAACCCTAGAACTGATTTCCTTTCATATTGAATAGGGATACAAAAAGGTTTCTCCTGTGAACACATAAAAACTACAATTTATTTCTTTAGATATTGAACAGGGGACACAGGAAGGCTTACTAAAAGCCCAGAGAAACAAAGATCCAAAAAAGTTGGGAACCCCTGCATTAAATTTTCCCTCCTTTATTCTTCAGAACTTCAGAACTTCCCTCGCATGTCAGAACTGCCTTCCTGAAGGAACCATGCCTCTCCATTCACTTGGTACACTTTTTAAATCTTGTCTGAATGGCTTACCACATGGGGGGAAAAAAGGAAGAAAGCTCTGAATGAATGTTAACAAACTACCAATTCCACAAGTGGTTCATGTTAGACACATTTGGAAGCAAGGCGCATTTGAAGATGAACTTGTTTGCTCTCAAAGCTGTTGCCCATTAAAATGTTGACATGCACACCAGAAATGTTGTCTCTTGTTTCCTGTAGCTCAAGTTCTCAAAGTTAGGCAAAATCTTGCCCCTGGGTCCATGTCTGCTGATGCATGAGACGAACATGTGTTTTGTATCCTGGGGCAGGACTTGGCTCCACATAGTGAGTGACACTTCCTATTCTAAGAGAGGAAGGTGACTGTTGTGTGACTAAAGGCTAGGAGAAGGAGCTTAAATACATCCTGTTTCCACAAGTCCAGACAGCACAGCGGCACAACATGAGCCTCGAGTGTAAACAGCTTTGAAAGATAAGCTTCTTCTGGTACACTTGGGCTTAGGAAAATTATGCAGAACACCATGGAAAAGCACACCCACAGAGTGATAAAGACAAACCTTCTCTAATTCAAAGATCACTTATTTCGAAGAGCAGTGCCCATAAATGAAATGGGAGGAGACGAGCTGGGGGTAGCGCTTTAATTTTTTTTAATGTGATGGTTTCCACTTTTGTCTCGTTAAGATTCAAACAAGGGTATCACAGTGCATAGCATCAGGTCTGGAGTTGGGAGGACCTGGGTTCAAATATGACCTCAGATACTTCCTAGCTATGTGACTTTGGGCAAGTCACTTAACCCCAATTGTTTAGATCTTGCCCTTCTTCTATCTTAGCCCCAATTGCCTAGATCTTGCCCTTCTACTATCTTAGCCCCAATTGTCTAGATCTTGCCCTTCTTCTATCTTAGCCCCAATTGCCTAGATCTTGCCTTTCTTCTATCTTAGCCCCAATTGTCTAAATCTTGCCCTTCCATCTTAGCCCCACGTCTAGTTCTTGCCCTTCTTCTATCTTAGCCTCAAGTCTAGATCTTGCCCTTCTTCTATCTTAGCCCCAATTGTCTAGATCTTCCCCTTCTGCTATCTTAGCCTCAAGTCTAGATCTTGCCCTTCTTCTATCTTAGCCCCAATTGTCTAGATCTTGCCCTTCTTCTATCTTAGCCCCAAGTCTAGATCTTGTCCTTCTTCTATCTTAGCCCCAAGCCTAGATCTTGTCATTCTACTATCTTAGCCCCAATTGTCTAGATCTTGTCCTTCTTCTATCTTAGCCCCAAGTCTAGATCTTGTCATTCTTCTATCTTAGCCCCAATTGTCTAGATCTTCCCCTTCTTCTATCTTAGCCCCAAGTCTAGATCTTGCCCTTCTTCTATCTTAGCCCCAATTGTCTAGATCTTGCCATTCTTCTGTATTAGAATTAATACTAAGATAGAAAGTCAGGGTTTAAAAAAAAAGATTTAAATGATCTTTATTTCTCCTCCATTAGACTGGGAACTCTTTGAGAGTAGGGGCTGTTTTGGCCTTTCTCTGTATCCCAACACTTAGTACAATGTCTGGCACATAGTAGATACTTAATAAATGTTTGTTGGTTGACTGATATTAAGGGTCTCTTGCCTTTAGTTTTCTCCTCACAGAGCACAATTTGGAAATGAATCTCATTTCCCCTAAACTTTCCTTTGCTGTAATCATTTATTTGTAATCACTGCTTTGTAATCATTTTTGACCTCACCTGACCAATTCATCTGTTTTTGTTGCTTGTAGGATAGGATAATATCCTGCAAAGTCATATTTAGTTCACCATCTTCCATTTGGCATACCCCCCCCCCATTACTGTATGTTTGGGAACATGTTTATTAATGAAGCAATGTGGCAAAATGGAGAGAAAGCTGATGTGGAAGCCAGAAGCACTGGAGATTAATGCTGCATCTGACATGTATTATTCTGTGACCTTGCTCTAAGCCACTCTCAAGCATTATAACTCAGAAAGAAGGGGTCGACTTAAACTGGTTGTGGAAGTTTCCTAACCTGGGAGTTCTCTCTGCCAGTGAAGTCGTGGATCCAGTCTCAGTCCCTGTTTATCAAGGTGGAACCTCACTTCCCACAAAGAATATAAAATAATTTCAATCCTGTCAAGAAAATTCCATCACCAAAGCAGGAGAACAAAAGGAAAAATCTGGATGAGGTCTTTTTGGCCTCCTACTTCCAACTACTATCAGCAGAAAAGCAGTTTAGTCAGTGGAAAGCTGTCCTTTGTGTGGGTGCCTACACTTCAATATCCTCTTTCATTTCCTATGCCATTTTGAAAAGCTACATTATTTTAGGCACCCTATTTTTTTTTTAGCCAGAAGCACATGTCAATAGTGTGCATGCTGCTGGAATGACTAGACTTCTAGGATTTAGCAAGAGGCAGGTTGGAAATATGACATGAAGCCTCCTCTGGCTAAGCTCTTTCAGGCTCTGACTGATCATGCCAGGGCAGACACCAGGATTGAGTTTTCACATAGGCTTAAAACTAGAAAAAGGCTTCACCTTTGAAACATAGTAGGTGGCAGCAAAAAGAGAATTGAGATGAATAGAATACTGGACCTGGAAGGGGTCTTTAAGACCATTATCTTGTGACAGCTGGGTATATATATCCATAGATGTACAAGTTATCTCCTAACTAGAGTATAAACTCCTTGAAGGCAGCAACCATTTTATTACTTTTATCTTTGAATTTTCAGTGCCTGGCACATAGTATGTATATAATAATCATAATTGCTTAATTCTAGTCTTAACCCTAACCCATAACAATATATAGAATAACTAATTCATAAATAACAATTGCTTGATTAATTATAGTCTTAACCCTTTCCCATAACAATTGATATATAGAATAAATAATTCATAAATAACCATTGATTGATTAATTCTAGTCTTAACTCTTTCCCATTTAGGAATTTCCTCAAGAATACTCCCAGCAAGTGGTTGTCAAGATTCTATTCAGCGTGTCTAGAATGATGGGAAATTCACTAGAGAAACAGAAATGGCATTTCTTAATGGACAGAACCTATAATAAGTACAATGCATATATACCCATAAACATAATAATTGGAAAAAACAAGGGCAGCTAGGTAGCACAGTGAATAGAGTGCCAGGTATGGATTGGGGGGATGTGGGTTCAAATCTAACCTCAGACATTTCCCTAACTGTGTGACTCTGGGCAAGACACTTAACCCTTGCCATTCTTCTGTCTGAACTGATACTAAAAGAAAAGGCAAGGGTTTAAAAAAAAGGGAGAGGAGAGAAGAGGAAAGAATGCTGCTTACTCTGATTGCTTCACACATTTGGGAAGGGAAGCTAAAAAACCGATATGCCACCAACCACACAAGTTAGATTTACAGAATGTGGTGAGGTTGGATAAGTAAGGCAAACCATATTCTCAGCATCATTTTTTTCTGGTCCTTTGGAATAAACAGTGTCTTCCTAAACAGGATTATTCACTCATCAGAAATACAGATTTAAAAACAGGTATCAATAAGGATATTCATTTGCTTTTCCAGTAACTGTGATAAATTACTTGCACTGACACAACTGCCACCCCAGCTCAGGTCCTCTTTACCTACTGCTACCTATCATTGCAAAAGCCTCCTAACCAGTCTCTCTCCCCTCTCGGATCTACCCTTTATCCATAGCTTCCAAATGACATTGGATTGACCACTCATCTACTGAAAAATCCTCTCTAGTTACCTACTTCCTCTGAGATAAAATGCAAACTCCTCAGCCTGGCACTGAAAGCCCTCCATAATCCAGCTTCCACCTATCACTTCAGAGTTATTTCCTATTCTTCTCCTTCACACACTTGGGCATCAGCCAAACTGGTCTATTTGCTAACTGATCCCTGAACTCAACCTGCCAACTCTTGTCTCCAGGCTGTCTCCTTAAACTAGAATACATTCCCTCATCATCTCTTCTTAGCATCCCTAGCTCCTTTTGAGATCCAGCTTCGGAGCTTATGTGAAATCTTTCTTGATGTTCCCCTAGTAGATGGAGTTTTCTCCCTCCTGGAATTACTTTGCATTTGCTTATCTGTGGATGTGTTTTATCCTTCTCAATAGAATGTAAATGTCTTTTTCTGTATTTTGTCTTTTTTTTTCTTTATTTTATTCCAGTAACAAATATACCCATAAGTTTTCCAAGGTTACAGGATTCATTCTGTCTCCCTCCGCTCTTCCCTCCTCTCTCCTGAAGTTGACAAGAAATTTCACTGGGTTACGCATATATTATCACTCAAATCCTATTTCCATATTATTCATTTTTGTAAGAGAGCAGTCTTTAAAAACCAAAACCCCAATAAAACGCTTCTGTAACAAAAAAAAAAACAATAAAAAGTAAACAGCAAAACTCCAAATCATATACCCAAATAAACATGTGATAAGTCACATGTTTTCATCTGTATTTCTACTCCCACATTTCTTTCTCTGGAGGTGGATAGTGTTCTTTCACATAAGTCCCTCAGAATTGTCCTGGATCATTGTACTGCTGTTAGTAGCAAAGTCTATTAAGATGGTAAACATCTTAAGAGCAACTCTTGTTTTCTTCTGTGCAATCCCAGTCCTTCATGTTGTCTTATACATAATAGGCACTTAAAAATTTACCGAACTGAATTCAGTTCCTCTTGCCAGGAAGAATAGTTTATATGACAAAAAAGTGGTTTGGTATTATAAATGACTTGAGGGATTCTGGCATGCTGTTACTGAAAGTGGCAGTCATCACTACCTTGGGACACAGGCCTTCTCATAAACACTTTCATGCTCAGTCTCTGAATCTATTTATGCTTCATCCTTTCTGCATCTAGCCCTCTTTTCCCATTCAGATATGACTAGGGGGCTCAGAACTATTCCAATCAAATATCTACTATCTGCCTATATATTCCAGAATCATCGCTTCAAAAATAAAGATATCATTGAATTGGGATTAATTTGTTAAATTGTTTCAGTCATGTCGAAGTCTTTATGATCTTTTGGGGGGTTTTCTTGGTGAAGGTATTGGAGTAGATTACCATTTCCCTTCTTCATATCATTTTATAGAAGTGGAAACTGATAAAATGGGAATAAATGACTTGACTGGGGTCATACAACTAAGAAATGCCTGGGGTCAAATTTGAACCCAGGTCTTCCTGACTGTACCATCTAGATTCTTGAGTGATTTGAGAAGCATCATGGTGCCATGCTTAGAGAACTCCACTTTGAGACATAAATATTGGAATTAAGTCTCACCTTTGACAAATACTAGCTGTCTGACCTTAGGCAAATAATTTAATTTCTTAGTGCCTCTGACAATTCTTTAAGACTATATATTGTATGCAATGATCTGGGACAATCCTGACAGACTTATGACAGGAATGCTATCCACCTCCAGAGAAAGAACTATTGGAGTCATCTTTTACATCAGTTTATCTTTGGTTTTATTTTAGACTTTTAGTTATGTATGCATTTCCTCTTACAACAATGACCAATATGGAAGTGTGTTTTGTGTGACAGTTTAAAAAAAAAAAAGACTATATATTGGAGAGGCAACTAGGTGGCTCAGTGGATTTGCCATGCATGAAGTTGAGAAGACCACTACTAATGAAATCATAGGTCAGGACACTCCCCCCCCCCCAAAAAGTGACTCAATCTAATTCTGATTTAAATGGAAAGAAACCAATAAGATACTTAAAAGGTTAGTATACCCAAAGAGATAATGGACAAAAAGACTTGTACAAGAATATTCATAGCTGCGCTCTTTGTGGTGGCCAAAAACTGGAAAATGAGGGGATGCCCATCAATTGGGGAATGGCTGAGCAAACTGTGGTATATGTTGGTGATGGAATACTATTGTGCTAAAAGGAATAATAAAGTGGAGGAGTTCCATGGAGACTGGAACAATCTCCAGGAAGTGATGCAGAGCGAGAGGAGCAGAACCAGGAGAACATTGTACACAGAGACTGATACACTGTGGTATAATCGAACGTAATGGACTTCTCCATTAGTGGCGGTGTAATGTCCCTGAACAATCTGCAGGGATCTAGGAGAAAAAAAAAACACCATTCATAAGCAGAGTATAAACTGTGGGAGTAGAAACACTGAGGAAAAGCAACTGCCTGACTACAGCGGTTGAGGGGACATGACAGAGGAGAGACTCTAAATGAACACTCTAATGCAAATATTATCAACAAAGCAATGGGTTCAAATCAAGAAAACATGTAATGCCCAGTGGATTTACACGTCAGCTATGGCGGGGGGGTGGGGGGGAGGAAAAGAAAATGATCTATGTCTTTAATGAATAATGCTTGGAAATGATCAAATAAAATATTTTTTAAAAAAGGATAGTATAACAGAGATACAATTCACTGCAATACCTAAACTAAGTTGTTAAATGCCTGCTCCCTCTAAAAACCATTTTCAATGACCCAACACCAAATGAGCAAAGGCCAGTGTTTTATTTCCTCATAATGTGAAGAAGCAGAAAATAAGTTAATGCTAACTAAAGCTAATCAGTGACAACTGGTAGATAAAGTATTTCCCTTAGTCAGAAAACTTTGAGTTCAATCCAATCTCAGATATTGCTATGACACCCAAGATAAATACGTCTATTGATCTTCCTTGGTACCAGCTTCCTCATTTCTAAAACAGGGCTGATAATATCATCTACTTCCTATGGTTGTTGTGAGGACTGAATGAAATAACATATGAAAAATGTTTTGCAAGCCTTCAAGACAAATATTGTTACTTATTATTGTTACTACAAATTATTGACACTCATTCAATCAACAAATATGTATAGATTCTTATTATGTGCCAGGCTCTGGGGAACACAAGGACAAGTTTTAAAAATCCTGGTTTTTCAAGGATCTGATAATCCACCAGGGGAAATACAACATGTGCAAAGTATAGGTCATATGTATCCATAATCTTCCTACTAATTATCAGCAACTTCAAAGATAGGGTAATTTTATTGAGAGGCATCTATGGTTCTATACTAGATCACTATCCCACTCTAGTGGTAAGAAAGTGATAGAGTGAGTCTTCTTTAGACAGTTTTTTTTTTTTTTTAATGGGAATAAGGTATGATGCTCTCTCTTGAACAATATACTAAATATAGCTATATTTGCTATATACTAAATATAATAAAATATATTTTATACTAAAATACACTAAATATACTAAAATAGCTATATTTGCAAATAAAAGTAGCTCATGTCTATACAGACCTTTAAAATAAATACAATAGAAAAACCTGGGATATACAATTCAAGTTGGATTTTAACTTTTGAATAAATGTAGCCCATGATTTCATTTTTTTACAGTAGGAATTTTAAAAAAGTCTGCAAACTCCAAAATGTTTTAGACTCTACTACTGATACATCCAGGGTAATTTTGAACACATGTAAGAGGACTGACTTTTAAGATTCCTTCCAGACCTATCACTGTGATTTCCCCTAGTAATGATCTTGACCTTTTCTTTAGTTTCAATCTGCCTTACTCTGAATAGCTAGATGGTACAGTGAATAGATTACTAGACCTGAAATCAGGAAGATAAGTTCAAATCCTGTCTCAGACACTTACTACCTATGTGACTTTGGACAAGTCATTTAACCTCTATCTCAGTTTCCTCAGCTGTAAAATGGGGAGAATAGCAGCACATATCTTTCAAGATTGTGGGATGATGAGATGATAATATTTGTTAAGTATTGAATACAGTGTAGTAGACACTATACAAATGCGAGCTATTATTATTAAGTGCCTAATTTCTCATTTCAGACAGAAGCCAGATCACCAGATATTGTGAGTTCTCAAATAACCTTAACAGTATGCATTCTTTCTGGAGACATAAATGTGCCACTAGTATATTAAACCACAGAATCACAATCTAACAGAGCTTGAAGATGAGCCAGTCTGAACTCCTCATTCTACTGATGAATAAACTGAGTCCTAGAGAAGCTAAGTTCAGTCAGAGACAAAGGCAGAGAGAGCACTAAGGAATCTAAGTCTTTTGATTCCCAAAGTCAATGTTCGTTCTGCTACTTCTGTAAGATAAACTCCACCAATTCAGAATTTGTGATCCTTCAGAAAGAGACTGACTGTCTCTCATTTCTGTCTTTCATAGGGGAAAAAAAGTTTACTAAATTAATCAATAGTTAATAAGATTATTATAAGGCAATTTATACTACAACAAAAATAATGGCAATGATAGTTGGTATTCATGTAGCACAACTGCAAGGCTATTTATCTCCTTTGACAATGAATGTAAACTATCAGAGCATAAGTGGCTTCAGAAATTCCAGCTGAATCATACCAATAACCCACTGTGATATGGAGACGACCCTGAATTGAAAAGAGAGATAATAGTGAAGTTTAAGCAACCATATGTTTTATCAAGTTATAAATGCTTCAAAGATGGATTGAGAAATGGACTAGGTCTGCTGCTCAAGGATCATTCAACCCACCAAAGTAATGTACATTTCTTGAGCATTGAAGCTCATTAAATGAATTTATACAGTATAAACACAGATGCTGTGAGCAATGTGACCAGTAAAACAGCAGGAATCCCCCTCCCACAAATTTCTTCCCCAACTTAAACCTCAAAAGAAAGATATTATGAATCAGATACAGAGTAATTACAGTTTAGGAGGCTCACCTGGTAGTCAATTTTAATTAACGCAATATCCGCCTTTTCATCAACATCCTTGATTTTGGCTTCGTAAGTAGCCCCATTCTTCAACTCTACTTTGACCCGATGCTTATTAGTCACTACATGGGCATTGGTAACAATCAGGCCATCTTCAGACACAATGAATCCAGACCCACTGGCTACTGGAATTTCCCTCTTGGAAAAGGGTAGCCTGCAACACAGAGTTAACAGCTATGCCTGCAGAGCCTTTACAGTAGACTAACCAACACATGAACTCTTTGGCCCTTTAATACATTTCCTCTATCTGTGACTTAAAATATTGGGAAATATAACAACCTAACTTTATTCCAATATTTTAATGTATCAAAATAAAATTGCATATTCTAAAATCTTGGGTTACCTTTCCAGGGCAAGAACTACTAGAAATGTTTTTGGGGAGGGGGGGACTAGGACAGTGGGTCTTTAAAGGAAAGCTTCCTAATTGAAAAACTCTTCTCTATCTTCTTTTATGGATATGGTTATACGTCTAAAAATGTCTCTGTATATATAATGTATATTTAATGACAGTTTAAGTATTTTGATCATCTCAAAAGTAGCCCAACAATAACATTCTCTTAATTGAAGAGTGTATTTAATGGAAGACCCTGTGGGAAAAAAAAAACAAAAATGCAATGCTTTCAATACTTGCGAAACAATTCGATGTGAACCACGGCTGGAGCAATCTTCTCCACGACATCTGCGATAAAATTGTATTTATGGCGCAAGCTATTGGGATCTTCCTGCCCTGGGAACAGAAATGGAAAGAGATGCATAACAATTCTGTGCTTTGGCTGCCTGAAGACATGGATTATATATAAGCAGCCAAAAATACCAGCTGAGGTCTTTGAAATTCCCAAGGAGGAAAAAAATCTTTTGTACTTCTTAAACATAATACCCTGAAAATTCTTCTCAACAGAAATAGGTTCTTTTCCAGCTCTCGAGGAATGAATCCTACACTGATAAGGTCATAGCATCTATTAAATTTGACTGCTATTCTTGGCTTCTTTCTTCTCTATCATTTCTCCACAAGAATGTGATGCCTGGGGTTCCCACAAGCAACTGTGACCTACAATTATGACCATCTACTTCTACCTCCTTAGTGCTTAGCCTATAACTTTCAAACTTCTGTAGTCTCGCTTAAGCAAAACAAAATACCTTCTCTAGCCCCTACCTCATTCACTCCCTTTGACCAATTAAGATGGGGAAGAAAATGATCTAGAAATAAGAAGGCTGGTTAAAGCTCATGATGCTTCTGATATAGTTCCAAGGAGGTGATATATGCTTTCCAGAAAATAAGCAAATTATTAACTCAAGTCAGAAAATATCCAATTGTTTGTGTACACATATACCATGCAGGTAAGTCAGACTGCCAGATCTAGAGGTCAGGAGGACTCAATTGAATTCAAATCCAATTTTGGACCTTTACAAGATGTGTTACCTGGATAAGTCACTTAATATCTGCCTTTCTAACTTTCATCTATAAAATGAGAGTAATACTGGAATTTCCCTCTTGGAAAAGGGTAGCCTGCAACACAGAGTTAACAGCTATGCCTGAAGAGCCTTTACAGTAATAATAGTACCTATGTCCCAGTGTTGTTCTGAGGATAAAACAAGCTAATATTTGTAAATTGCTTTTCAAACATTAAATCATTATATAAATATTAGCTATTATTATTATATACATATATGTAGGCACTACCATTCCCACTAATTAACTTCTTGAGCTTCAATTTCCTCATCTATAAAATAAAAAAGTTTAGAATATTATAAGATAAAATCCCTTCTATAATAAACATGACCATATACCTATTCACTCATACTCCTAGTACTTTTTATTTGTTATACATCCCATCAAGTCATTCAAATAAATCTCAATCTATTGGCCAGTAGAATATAAACTGTTATTGTATAAGGATTGTCTCCTTTTTTGTCTTCAATTCAATTCAAGAGCAGTACCTTGGCACTTAATAAGTGTTTTTTTTTTTAGCTAATTTAAGTGGAAACCACTAAGATAATAGATTTTAAGTTGGAAACAAGTTAAATTACTTGTCCCAAAAGAACAAATTCCAATCCTAGATCTGCCATTTTTTTCTACCATCCAGCATCTTGATTTTGTAGTTCAGTCATGTCTGATCCTAAATGGAGTTTTCTTGTCAACAATGCTGGTATGGTTTGTCATTTCCTTCTCTATATTTTACAAATAAGGAATCACACAATAAGGGTCACATAATTATTAAGTATCTAAGGGTAGAATTCCTGACTCCAGGCATAGCACTCTATCCAATTCACCACCTAACTAGCATTCTTATTCTATTGCTTTCCTTTAACCTCCCCAATCTTGTTTTTGCAAGTATCACATCATTTTCACTTTGGCACTCTAGTGTAACCCAAAGAATTTCTCATTCAAATAGTATCATCTTGTTCCCAAACCACTTTACAAAAGGGAGATTCACAGGTGGTATGTATGACACATTTTCAAATTTTTTCAATTTATTGATTTATTTTTTCTTCTTTTTTCTTTTGTTTTTGTCTTTAAAAATGCTATTTCTTATATGGAATGATTCTCTGGGAGGGCAAGGGGAAAGACATGGGGAAAACTATGGTGATGTGAAAAATAAAAGACATCAATACAAATGTATTTAAAAGAAAAAGAAATAGCATTGCCTTTTCTCAATTCACTTTAATCCACTCACTGCTGACTTCTTTCATTTTATAGATGAGTTCATCCTGTTCATATTAACAGTTAGGATTTCTAATTGTGTGTTTCCCTCCATCTTATTTTTCCCATTTGTCCTCATCCTCTTCTTTCAATCTTTCCCCATTCACAAATTTTTTATTTCTGACTACTGCCTCTCCAAGTTCTCCCTCTATTTTGTCCATCCCCAACTTTTCTCATTCCTCCTCCCCATCTCATTTCCCCATAAGATAAGATAGGTTTCTATAGCTGATTGTGGATGTTATTCCTACTTTGCACCAGTTCTGATGATAATAAGGTTCAAATACTGCCCACTTCCCCATCTTCCCACCTTCTACCATATTGTAGGCATGTAAAAATCACATAGGAGATAATTTATCCCCAACTTTCTCTCCTTTTTCTCATTCAATGGTATATTTCTTTTTCCTATCCCTTGATTTTGGAGGTTTTCTCATATCTCCTCATATTCAGCTCACTTCTTGCTCTCTATGTATGTTCCTTTACATTACCCTAATAGTGATAAGTTCTTAAATATTTTTCTCAACTCACTATATCTCTCTCAGATCCTTCTATTACAACTTTGATACTGGTTCTTCTAGAACAGATTGATACATTCTAGAGTTCTTCTTTATCTAACTTGGACTCCAAGATCCTTTACTCAGTCTATTCCCTAGACTTCTGAAATAACACCTGCTAGTTATTATATCTATAAACACCCCATTCCAAACATCTTCATCTTTTTTTCTAAGCTTTCTCTAAAAGAGCCCATTAGAGCCCTCCTGATCTGCCCCTGGGAAAATTAACACACCAGACACTATTGAAGGTGTCCTGTCTCACCCTTCTAGATTACTACAGCTTTCAGGTTATAATTCAGTCCACAGAAATTTATAATATATACCATCTATAAGTTGAAAACTGACCAGAAACTCCAGCAAGGGAAGGGGCAGTTCATAGTTTGTCCCCATCTTAAAATACTAAGGACTAATTTTTTTCTATGAATATTTGTTAGTTTTCCTTTTTAATGATTTGATGGGAGGCTAGGGGAAGGAGAGAGAAAATAAGTGCTTGTTAGAGGAAAAAATTCAATAAAATTTGGAAAAACATCCCAAGGACCCAGCATTTCCATCTTAATAGAGGCACCTGCCTACCTCCCAGGTAGATTCTCAATTTCACAATGACTTTTATTGGAATGAGGGAGGAAATGGTGAGATCTTCTGCTACTACTATTTATTTCAAACACCCACATTTCACTGCATCCATTGGTATGCTGTGAGCAGCTATTGAGTAAATTCTGGTATACCTACAAAACCTCAGGACATCTGGGATCAGTGCTGAGTCATCCCAGCTGCACATCAGTAGTTTCTTCCAGCAACAGAGCAACATTTGTTAGGAATTGTTTCCTCAAAGAGTCATTGTCAAAAGCTTTGCTGCCAGGGCCCACAGTATCCCATCTTCCTCACTTTGGGGGAAGAACTATCTCCGACATCTGACATCTCTCAAGAACCCAAGTAAATCTCTATTTAGTTTACCTTCTTGTTCACAAAACACCTATTTCCAGACTATGAATAAAGCAGGTCTCTTTTACAAATTTGACTAGTGGAGTTTACTTTTAAAAGTCACTTTTTAAAAATTACATCTGTCCCCCTTACTCCCCCCAAAAATAAACTATACCCCAAAAAACAAGGTTAATTAATAGCATTCAAAATAAAAGAGATATATATTTTTTGTTCTTCAAAGTGCATCTTCAAATTAGCTGACTTTATATTTTAAAGCCTACTGAGATACAGGCAAAATGAATACTGATGTTAATCATTCATTTTCAATTGTGTCTGAGCCTTCCTACTCCCATTTTGAGGTTTTCTTAGAGAAGCTACTAGAGTGGTTTGCCATTTCCTTCTCCAGATCATTTTACAGATGGGGAAATGGTGGCAAACAGGGTTAAGTGGCTGGCCCAGGGTCACACAGCTAGTAAGTGTCAGATTATAGAAAGCTAAGAAAAAAAGATGGAGGTAGTTGGGATGGGATGGGCACAGAGATTATAACAGGGTTAACTGGCCCAGGGTCACATAGCTAGCAAGTGTCTGAGGCTAGACTCAAGAAGATGAGTCTTCCCCATTCTAAGACCAATACTCTATCCACTGTGCCATCAAGCTGCCTAAAAAGTGAATATTATTACTCCTGTATTAAAGATGGCTTAAAAAAAAACCCAAGGAGCATTGAGAGTGTTAGCCCAAGTTATGCAAGTTTCTCAACTTCTAGTACTCTGCTACTTCCTGACATCATATCACAACTCATATCCAGATAAAGTAGAAAGAAAAAGATGAATGAAAACAGGAAACCAGCAATTCTATCACATTTGCTCCTTATGTGTTTCCAGGTATTTCCATTTATTCCATCTGCAAGCTGCTTAGGTCCTCCTGGAAGAGGGCAATATAAATAAAGGCAATGGAAATATTCCTTCTGTAAACAAGCCCTGGAAAACATTAACCCAGAGAAATTTGTAAGCAAGTATATTAGAATCTTTCTTAGACTCTGCTTCCTTAAGTAAAAAAAAAGGGGGGGGGAGTTAAACTCCACTAAAGCCGAAGACTGCTTGAAAAGGTGTAAGGTTTTTGGAATTATTTGATGATACCTCCAGCTGCCAAAACCTTCTGCCTGAGGGATGAATTAAAACATTTCACATCATTTTCCATTTCCACTTGTAAAGCCTCCACAATGGAATCCGATATGGAGATTTTTTTAAAAAGGGAAGGAATATAGTAATCATTTAATTATTCTAGTCTGAACCTATTATTTACAGATAAGAAAAGAGACCTGAAGCATGTCACCTGAAATATATATATATATATATATATATATATATATATATATATATATATAAAAGCTTCATTTCAAGCTGAGGGTGATTCTTTAACTCCCCACTTCTCCAAATCCATTGTTGTTAACTCATTTCAGTTGTGTCCAAGTCTTTATGATCCCATTTGGGGTTTTATAGGAAAAGAAAGTCATTTTCTTCTCCAATTAATTTTATAATGAGGAACCTGAGGCAAACAGGACTAAATGACTTGCTCAGGGTCACACAGTTCATATCTGAGACTGAATTTGAACTCAGATCCTCCTGATTCCATGGCCAAAACTTATCCACTATACCACCCCTAGATCCCCACCTTAGCCCAAATCCATTTAATTAACTTTAACTGGGAAACATAGCCCTAATTTAGGCACTATGGTCTCTAGTCTTAGACAAGACCTGCCTCTAACACCCTAAGAAGGTCAGATGCCTAAGCCCTATGGTTCTCATTGTCCTCATCATTTAAATATGGAGTTGGAACTAGATTAGCTCTAAGGTAAAAGACAAGTTTAATATCCTTAGATTCTACACTTCTGTTTATTCTCCACTCCATCTCCTTACCAAAAAAAAAGGATGCACATATGTTGTTAAATGTTAAACAACCAGCTTTCTATGAGAGAAAAATATATGCAAGACACACTTTTAAGTTTAATCTACATCAGCAATTTTTCTCCCATCACCTTCTTAAATCTAAACAATAAAAAAATAGTAAAATCAGACTTGAATTATACCATTTGATAACTTCTGAGGCATAAACGCTCACAGTGAAAATTTAACAACTAGCTAGCTCTCAAGAGTCTGTTCAAACTGGATCAGTATACTTCTGGGTGTAGTTTGGCAATGGACGCTACAATATTAAATCATTACAGAAAGGAACAATAGTGTAACAGAGTAGAAAGTCTAAATGATAAAACTTTCATGGGCAGCCCAACTATAGATTAAAAGAACAACTGAATAGGGCAACTAATAAACATTGGCAGAGGCATTATCAAGTAAATCATAAAATACAATATCATTGAACTGAGAAAAGAAAATTGCTACAATTAGTAGCAAAATATCAGACCTAGAAGTTTGACTTACTTTGGAATGAAGGGAGACGTTTTCTGTTGTTTGGAAAAGTTTTATTCGATGTCTCATAACTACTCTGTTTATATGTTAAAAGGTGGGATTGAAAGCAATCTACCCATTTTGTTTTATTTATTTATTTATTTTCAAACCCGTACCTTCCATCTTACAGTTAATATTATGTATTAGCTCCAAGGAAAAAGAGTGGCAAGGGCTAGGCAATGGAGGTTAAGTGACTTGCCCAGGGTCACACAGCTAGGAAGTGTCTGAGGCCAGCTTTGAACCTAGGACCTCCCATCTGCAGGCCTGGATTTCAATCCACCGAGCCACCCAGCTGCCCCCTAACTCCCCCATTTTAGCTGACATACTTTAACTATAAGGTGAAAATACATATCAATTAAATGACCATAAATTAAATGTGAAAGTCTTTGAAAGTCATTAGATAAAGGGAAATGAGAGAAAGGAAACCTAAAATTACAACAGGCTGGAAGGTTTTGATCTTTCCTCTGGGTCCAGTATGGATCCTGACTCCATGGAGTTAGCTGGAATGAGGAGGAATGCCAAAAATTTGAACATGTGGCTTTCCCAGAACACCTTTGAGGAGAAAAAGTAGAACTGAATTGTATCACAGAAGAAAGATATCAAGAAGGAGCACTGGCTCTACCAGCATCTCCAATCAGAAAACTCAGTCTAGGGTCCAAGGAAAGCTCCTCTTTTCCCAAATTCCCATCCTAGTTTCTGTCTATCTGCAGACACTACAATATAATCAATTTTTTCATTACTCAAATGTTTCCAGTAAATTGAATTTTTCCTCAGCCACAAAAAGGCTAGGGATAAACTAGTCATAGATATAAACGTAAAGTTGGGTGGAAAGCCCATCCTCTGCCTACATGCTAGGAATTATCCTAACTAGGGGCTCAGAATGATTGTGACTAAACTTATAACCCTTGTCTAAAATAAACTTCCTAAAGCTGAAAAAAACAAGTCAATTAATGACTCTAGGCTTTAGTTTCCTGATCTTGGGTCCGGACAGTAGAGGGGGAGGGAATGCAGAACAAGGTTAGGAGGCAGGAAAGAAGACAGGGAACGAGGCACTGGAAATTGCCCTGGCAAGGTTTCCATCATCGTGTCCTGGCTCCAGAGAGCAGCTGAGGTGAGGCAGCTCAGCTCACACTGGCTTCCTGCCCATGGTTCCAGGAGCCAAGGTATTTAAAGGAAGCAGACAGAGTGAATGCTATTGGAGCATCTTTGTACAAAGGTGGCTCCTCCAATTCTGGGGGCTACAGAGAGAACAAAAGAGCAGTCAGATGTGGCTTGGGGCATGTCAAAGCAGTATTCTCATTGTAGTGAGGCATCCTGGATACAAGTCTTCAGTGGATTTGGGGTGTTCTGTTGGTTGT
This sequence comes from Monodelphis domestica, assembly GCF_027887165.1. Lineage (NCBI taxonomy): Eukaryota > Metazoa > Chordata > Mammalia > Didelphimorphia > Didelphidae > Monodelphis > Monodelphis domestica. The sequence goes on from NC_077227.1 coordinate 89,902,670, forward strand.
TTTACCTTTGGAAACCATGTCAAGAGAATTGTGGTAATATGTGTCTGAGCCCATGCTAGGATAAATGGAAAAGACTTCAAAGATCAACTGTATATAATTGACTCGTGTCCTTGAGCACTTCTCCAAAAATGTTCAGTCTTGCAATTCTGGCTACCAACGGAGCATCTCCAAGAGGAAGGATAGCCTGCCAAAACTATAATCCTTCCTCATATATAAAGTAGTTTTTGAGTTCTGCTTGGAAGAAAACTAAGAATTCTAAAAGGAAGGAGTATAATGCAGGCATATGAGACAACTTGGACAAAGGAAGGGATAGAGCCAGAGATGATCTGCTCTACATAGGTGATAAACAAAAAGACAGCCAATTCAACTGGACCATTGAGATCAAGAAGGGGAGACAGGCTGGAAATGTAAGTTGGAATCAGGTAGTCGAGGGCTTTAAAAAACAAAAGGGTTTGTATTTGACTCTAAAAGTAATAGAGAGGCAGCAGAGATTATTGAGTTTACCTAATCAAGCAGGCAGCTAAATGGCTTGGTGGATTGAGCATTGGAGTCAGGAGACCTGAGTTTAAATCTGGCTTCAGACATTTCTTGACTTCAGGCACTTACCTAAGTAAATCACAATTTCTGTTTGACTTAATCCACTGGAGAAGGAAATGGCAAACCACTTACAGTATCTTTGCCCAAAAAACCCATGGACAATATGGTCCACAAAATCATGAAGAGTCGGACATGACTGAATATTATGTAATCAGGCATGTGTCCTAAGAAAGTCACTTTAACAGTCCACACCATCTTTTGCACTACCTTTAAGCAGTTTGCCCAGGTTGTCAATGTCTTTTATAGGGAAGCAGCATAGCAGATATATTTCTATTTGCTCTAAGCCAGTGATGGCACATGTACCAGAGAGGGCACACAGATTACTCTCTGTTGGCACACAGGCTATTGCTCTCCAGAGTTCGTTCCTAGAAAGGCAGAGGGTCTCAAGTGGAGCTGCCCCCCCTCAACTGTGCCTGATGACATGTTTTCACACCCCCTGCTCCTTTGCCCAGAAGTCCAATGGGAGTTCACAGCAGGTAAGGGGGGTGGCTCACAGGCAGCAGAGCTGGAGGGAAGGGGAGCACTCAGGTCATTCTCCTCCCCCTCTCCTGCTGAAAACATTCCTCATTTCACTTGGCCCTCTGCCCAGAAGCCCAATGGGAATGCTTTCTCCCTCCCCTGTATGGAGTAAGGGATGGGGCAGGGCACATGTGGCACCCAGTCTAGGGAGAGCAGGGCACAAAACAAGGGCTTTGGGGAGCAGGGCACAGCATGCAGTCTCTAAAAGGTTTGCCATAAGTGCTCTAAGCTAAAAAATACTAATGATACCTCCTCTTTCCTTGTGTATAGGAAAGTTTCTCTTTCATCGTCATTACTATCAATTTATGATCAAGTGGAAAGAGCATTGGTTGGATGTCTGCAGTCAGAACATCTGGTTTCTGTCATCTGGTTTCTACCTACTTTTGCTGAGTTTCTGCTTTTCTTACCTATCTCATTGAGTAGTTGTGTGGTAAATCATTTTGTGAAGCATAAAATGAAATAGCATTAGTCTAGATCACAGCTTCTTAATCATAAATTTGTGAACTTTTAAAAGTTTTTGGTAATCATTTCAATATAATGGATTTTCATTATAATACTTTTGTTGTTTTATGCATGTAAAGACATTATTTTGAGGCAGGACCCCTAAGTTTCCCCTGACTGCTGAGGCAGTTCATATAAGAGAAAAAGTTAAGAGTCATTTTAAGTCATCATTGTAATAATAATCAGACTTAAAGAGCACTTCATTATTGTATGTAATTAGGAAAAAATAAAATATTAATTAAAAAGAAATAAAGAGCACTTCACCCACAACTTATAAACTTTAATAACTGGGTTAATGTAGCATCAAAAAGAATAGTGACACTAACATATTTAGGATTTGCTTATTTTCAAGTTTTACAGTACAAAATATGAAAAGCATAAAATATTTTAGTTTATTAGGGGAGGAGAGTGAAAAAAAAAACAAATAACAACAACAACTGGAACTTTTGGATCCCAAACTGTAATAATCTCAGAATTCTGGCTGATTTTTCCACTAATTTCACAATTATAAAAGATTTCATTTAATAAAATGTATCATTTCAATTAAAGTTCCATGTGTAGAAAAATAGGGGAGAGGGAGAAGGAATCTTCCATGAGAAAATAAATGAAAAGACATTTATTAAAGAGTTTAACTATGTGCCAAACACTCTGCTAAGTGGTAAAGACACAAATATAAAAAACAAAAGTTCCTGTTCTCAAGAAAATTAATTCCAGAAAACACACAAAGGGGTGTGGTAGCCAAAAAGAAGCTCTTCGTTGGCAAAGAAAGATACTGCCATAAAGAAAGAGCCCCATTTTTCTCTGCCTTTTTTTATTAGAGCTAAACCAGTATCATATCATGTAATTATTAATGAAATGTCCAACTAGAGGGCAATTAGCTACATCTTCCAAATGTTCCAAAATCACATTGTATCTCTAAGGCTCCTAGATGACCTGAAGGTGAGAAACTGTAAAAGTAATCAAAGATGAGGACCTGAGTTCAAATTTGACCTCAGACACTTCCTAGTGCAGTGTAACCCTTGGGCAAGTCACTTAATCCCAACTGCCTAGCTCTTACCACTTTTCCATCTCAGAATTTATACCAAGATATAGACTGATACTAAGATAAAGGATTTAAAAATTTTTAATAGAAAGGTAAAAGTCATCAAGATAATATATGATTTGAAAAATAAATGAGCTGGTTAGATAGTAAAAGTAAGGGACAGGATGGCTGGATAGGCCATATCCAATGGTAGCCAAATAGAAGGGTTCTAGTGTCAGTTGGTTGGTTCAACAAGCATTTCTTAGGCCCTTGATACTTTCCGGGCACTTTACTAGGTACTTAGGGATACAAAAAACCAGCATAAATAATATCTGCTTTCAAGGAGTTCAGAGTAGGAGGGAGACAACATGCAAACAACTATGTATATGAGAGAAGATTTAAAGTAGATGAAAGGCAGTTTCAGAGGGAAAGAGCCAGCATTAAGGGTAATGGAATGAGCAGAAAAAGATTCCTATAGAAGGTCAGATTTTAGCTGAGACTTGAAGGAAACCAAGGAAGCCAGAAGGCAGAAATGTGGAAAAAGAGCGTTGCAGGCATGGGAGACAACCAGAGAAAAGACATGGAGCTAAGATTCAGAATATTTTGCTCAAGAAACAGCAAGGTGAATTCTTTAAAGAAGACATGCATAGATTGGGACAAGGTATGGATTGTAACCAAAACCCAAGAAGGTAGTAGTTAAATCAATGAGCTCTAGAATTCACTGAGATATGAGTGAGTACTTATGGAACAAGGAGATGGTAGAATATTAAATAATAGTTAAGATTATCCTGAATGCAGAGCAACAAACTGATATCAAGGATCTAACAATTTGTTACATGGCAAAACACTGAGAAGCAATTGAGGCGAGTCATTCTGGAAAGGGAAAAGGGAAAACTCTCATCATGTACCACATAAACATATGTTTTTGATTACTGGTTTTTAACTCCCCACAGCTAGGAAGAGTTCAAATGATCCAACATAAGAGAAACCACCCACATTGTCTCAGTCTTTTGAAATTGCCAATTGCTAGCTTTGGTTATGAGTAAAGCACCCAAGAGTATCTCTCTTTTCCTAGTAAATTATCAATCAACAACATAAATTCATCAGATAATCTTGGGGACAAGCCTTCAATCCCTGGAGTTTTATGGAAGTATTTTTGTTTTACTTCTAAATTGACATATTAAGACTGAGACCCAAAGCATTCTGCACATAAAGGAATAGCAATCAGTGGTGTGGCAATCAGGAAATGTATTTGTATTTCTGGACAAATAAAAGCAATACACACACTTATACTGGACCTTTACTCCAAAACAAGAAAGGTGACCTAAATATTGGAGCACTTCTGCAAAAAGGTCAGATTCCACATGAAGATGATCTGCTATAGTGTGCAAGAAGTACTCACACTGATGAAATGCCAAGATGTTTCAAGTATTACCAAATGAAATAAAGAATTGGAAGAGGGGCAGGAAGTCAGGAAAGGGGGACATAATTGTTCTTCACTCCTCTCTGATTACATCCTTCTCCTTGATACATTCTCTCCTATCTCTTTAGGCATATCAATCCAATAACCCTCCCCTCCCTCTATGATCTTCCACCACTTTCTATTTACTCCTTCTGTGCTCCCCACAAACTTGCCTCCTTTAGCATCATTAAAAAACACTTACCATATCCTACCCCATCCCAACTTGATCTCCCTTTTATAACTAGACTCCTTGGGGGAGCGGGGTAAAGTCATCTCCAATCTTTATGTCCCCATCATCTCCTTTTATTCATTTCAGCACCTTTGCAAAGTAGATTCACCTCACTAGCATGAAACTGTTCTGTCTAAATTGCTAATTATCTCTTAATTATTCAACCCAAGGATATTTTCTAAGTCCTCAATCATTCAGGGAAAATTTTTGTTTAAATCTGTTTTGTCAGCCTTTTCCCATTCCTGCTGACTTCTTTTTGTAGTATTTTTGTAATATACAATAATTTGTATATTACCTATTGTAGTCTAACCCTAATAGGCAGCTTTTGCTGCCCAACTGAACTTTATTATGATGTGAAGCAATCTGGGTTGCTAGCAATAGGAAGTTGAAGAGTACATCTACTGTCATATTCTTACCTAAGGTTCAAAGCTCTAAATCAAACTGCTTTTGCTACAGGAGATGGCCTGAGATTAAAAGTACTAAATAGTCAGTTGCTACCTGTCACCACTCTCAGTGAGTCCTTAAAGTTCTTTCCTGTTTAGGTCCTAAGTCCACTTTTTGGGCTTCTGAACCAAACCACTCTGACATCATAGCCTGTTCCCTCACCAACCCATCTGGTTTCCCTGGTACAAACTTTATGAAACCCTGACTCCTTACCATCTCTTCTTCCCAGACTTTGGAGCACAGACTTTAATCTTGGGAGATTCATGCCTGTGTTCTTTTGAACCACCATCTTGAATCTACCATGTCACTCTTCCAGTTCTGCTCCTCTGTCTCTTTTCAAATTCTAATGCTTTCTTCCTGATCAAGGTCTTTGTACCACTCCACCATCTACCCTAAATCTGGACTAGCTAAATAGATTATTAAGATCTAATCCAAAATAGGATTTTAGAACTGATGAGGTCCTTAGTATAAATCTAGTCTAATCCTTTATTTTACAGATGTAGAGAGGGAGACTCCAAAGTAAAATGATTTTCTAATTCATTAAATTATAACCTTCTTGAGGCAGGGACTGTATTTTGCCTCTTTTTGTATCTCCAGAGTTTAGCACAGTACTGGTACATAGTAGGCACTTAATAAGTATTTATTGATTAATTGGTTATAGTGCTGGGTAGTTTCAGTATCAGTACCAAAACCCAAGTCTCCCATTCCAGTGCTTTCCATTATGCCAAACTCATTCCTTATATTATTTCTTTACAATATCCCTTAATTAGCTACATAATACACATTTGCATTTCAACAACAACTTCCAGGGACTGAAAAAAGAGGCATCCCTGACCCAATGAATAGAGAGAGTGCTAAGTCAAGAAGTCCTAACTGAATCTGATCTCAAGCACTAGCTCTATGTCCCTAGGAAGTCACATAATCTCTATTTGCCTCAGTGTCCTCAACTCTAAAATAGGAGATGACAGTAATAGCACCTTCCTCACAGGGTTGTCATGAGGATCAAATGAGACAATATTTGTAAAAGTAGTTAGCACAGTGCCTGGCACATACTAGGTGCTATATAAATGTGTATTTCCTTCCCTACCCAAAGAGAGATCCCTGATAGTTAGAACCTCCTCAAGGTCAAAGATAAAGGGAATGTCTCCTTGTGAACCAAATTAGTTTTAGCAGCACTTTTATGTGCAGAAAGAGAACTATGGTAGTTGCCTATTAATTAGGGAATGGATAAACAAATGATTGTACATGAATGAAGTAGAATATTGTTGAGTTATAAGAAATGACAAACTTTAGTCTGATAAGTCCAGATAGTTTGTCCTTATGGAGATTTTCCTTTTGTATTGTATTTTATTTTATGCATTTAAAAACATCATTCTGAGGAATCTATAGGCTTCTCCAAGCTGCAAAAGGAGGCCTCTGACAAATAAATAATTAAGACCCTCTGCACCTAAAAGTCACAAGCAACCATCTATAGTTTTTTTCATTCTCTTGGATTCCTACACTGTTTTGATGCCTCAGTTTGATTTCTTTTTAAAATATCCTGCTTGTCCTAGTGAAAGCAGTCTGGATGTCCATTTGGATTACTCTATGTGTCACATGAATCCATCAAGGAAATTTAGGGTGACCGACTTAATCCCTAAGTGTTGCAAGCATTTAAAGGAAATTTTACTTTGAACACTTCAATCTCTCATGTTAATGTGAGGCAGTAACTTGAGCTCAACCCTAGGTCCCCTTTCCCTGTTGGGACCCTATTTTCAACCTTATTTTATTCACTGAATTATCTCCTGATTCCTAAACATGTCTAAATCTCCCCAATCTTTTTTTTTAAGAGAAAAAAAATGAGGAAAAAAACTTCCCCTTGACCTTAATATCCCCTCTGGCATTTGTCCTATATCTCTTTCCTTTCACAGCCAAACAGCAAAAAATCTGGCTACACTCCTTGACTCCACTTTACCACCTCCCACTTATTTCTCTTCTCCCATTCCATTTGGGTTTCTGTCCACTCCACTTTATTAAAATTGCCTGCTCCAAGGCCACCTGTGATTTCTTTGTCACTAAATCTACTGGGGTTTTTTTATTCCTCATCCTTGACCTCTCCATAAAGGCAGATGCCAGTAACTCACTCCTGGATACTCTTTCCTCCCTGACATTTCATGACATTGCTCTATCATCCTGGGTCTCATCTACCTCTCTGACCAATTCTCAACTTATTTTGCTGGATCATCATCCATTTCTCAATTAGTCTGTGTGTATATCATAAGGCCCTGTCCCATGTTCTCCACATTCTCTGTAAAATCCAACTATTTTCACGGTTTCAATGATCAATTTTCTCCTCTACTAAAATGTAAGCTCCTTAAGGGCACAGATTGTTTCAGCCCAAAAAATGCTTGTCAACTGAATCTCAAATTTATGAATCCAGTCATCATTTGTCTCCTGATCTCAATCTAGTTTCCCCTTTCCAACTGAAATAGGTATCCCATTAACATCTCAATCTCAGTATGTCCAAAACCAAACTCAATTATCTTTCCCCTTATACCCATCCTCTTTCAGACTTCTTTATTTCTGTTCAGGTCAGCTATCATTCATTAGATCACCCAAGATGACAAGTAAAAGAATCATCCTCATTCTTTCAGATTTACTCACATCCACCATACCCCATCAGTTTCCAGGTCTTATAAATTCTCTCCTAAAAAACTCACAGTCATCCTCCTCTTCTTATACAACCATACTGGCTCAGACCCTTACAATCTCTCACCAGGAATATCACAAGAGCCTCCTAACTGGTCTCCTTGCTGCTAGAGTATCCCCTCGCTAATCCATTCTGCATATAGATATTCAGTAGCTCCCTCCTATGCCTTTAAGACAAACTCTTCTTCAATCTATTTCCAGGCTGATTGTGCATTCTTCTTGCCCTGTATTCTGCATTAAAGTCAAAGTGGTTTCCTTGTTGATATATGTATAGAATGCCATGAAAATACATATATAACCCAGATTGAATTGCTTGCCAGCTCTGGGAGGGGAGATAGAAGGAAGGGAGATAATTAGGATCATGTAACTTCAGAAAACTAATGCAGAAATTTGTTATTACATGTAATTGGTAAAAATTAATTGCACATATACAATATCATATCTCCTTCCCCATTGCCTTTGTACAAGCTGTGTCCCATGCCTAGCAAGAAACATAAAAGTTTAAGAAGAGTAAATTATTTCCATCTGGGAGACTCAAGGCAGATTTCATAGAAGGGAAAATACTTAAGCTCACTTTGAAGGATGAGTAGATTCAAACAAGTAGATAAGTGAGAGTAAAAAAAGGAATGCATATCCCAAACATAGCTAGGTTGCACAGTGGATAGAACAGGGGTTTAAAATCAGAAAGATCTGAATCTGAAGCCTACTTTAGACTTTTAATGGTCATATGAATCTGGGCAAGTAAGTTAAATCTCTGTACCTCATTTTCATAATCTGTAAAATCGAAACAGTAAAAGCACCTATCATACAGGGTTAATGTAGGATCAGATGAGTTAAATATATAAAGTGCAATATAAATGCTAGTTATCATTATTATTATTAATCAGAAACTCCAAAAGTTAGAAGATAAGTAGTTCAACTCATACCTAAACAAGAATTTTCTCTTCCCATATCTTCTCATCCCTCTTATAGCCTTTACATTAAGACCTCCAGTGAGAAGAGACTTGCTTACTTCCTGTGGCAGCCCATTTGAGAGCTCCAAAGACCTTTTTCTTTACATGGAGCCAAAAACTTCCTCCATCTATCGCTCTTTAAATAGTTGAAAACAGGCATCATGTCCCTTTAAATCTTCTATCCTCTAGGTTAAATATATCCAGTTTCTTCAGCAGACCTTCTTCATGTGGCTACAACTCAATACCCTTTGCAATCTTGGTTGTTCATCTGTAGAAATTTTCCCATTTATGAATGCATTTCTTAAAATATGGCACCCAAAACTAGAAATAATAATATGTCAGATGTGGTCTGTTAAGGGCAAGTAAAGAATGCAGCAAGACTATCACCTCCCTCAGTGGATTCCAATTTCATTATATTTTTGGCTGTCTTATAATACCACTGACATAACTTGAAGTCCATTAATCTCCTTCATATCTTATTCAGAATAATTCTTCTCTTATCATGCCTTTTTGTATGTAATACTTTATATTTATACTTTTGAAATGTCATATTGTATTTTACCCAACATTTTAGGTGGCTGAGATCTTTGGGGATTCATGAATGCATCATCCAACACATGGTGATCCCTCCTAGCTTTGTGTCATCTGAAAGTTTTATAAGCATGTGACACATGTCTTTAACCAATTCAATAATAAAATTTTTAAGCATTACAGAATCAAGCAAATATGCTCCTGGGGCAGATCTTAACTTCATTTGGGTTTCATGGCCCTTCCTGACAGCCTGATATAGTCTAAAGACACTGTGAACCTGCTAATCATGTTTTTAAATGCATGAGATTGTAAACCTCAAAATTTCTTAGACTTATGAATGTTGGAAATTTCCCCATTGGGAAATTTCATACTTGGAAAAAAATTTCCTACTGATACTAAGAACTCTATTGGAATGTGAAACCCCTTGGCATGGGAGGATCCTTCTCCTCCCTACTTAAGACTACTTTAGGACAGAAACCTTTTGCTAAACAATGGAAAGGGCTTTGACCTATGCTTAAGCATAGAACAGGAAGTTCTTTGAGTCATGATTGATTTTAGAATTGATAGAATAGAGATACTTGGAATGACAGAACCAGGTCTTGGAAAATACAATCTCCACCCTACTTAGAGTAACAGGATTTAGGAAGGGCTGCAGCAAAGATCAAGATTTAATTATTTGAGAATATGACCTTCAACAGACATGTGCAAAGGGGCAGACCTCTGGGCGGTCCTGGGTTAAACTAGAGCCACCATTGGCACAGGGGAGACATCGACAGTGATTGGTAGATGTGAGAACTGAGGGGAGGGAACTTAGATGGTTTCCTTAAAGATAGTGGGGTCTGCAGACAGAAGGAGGAGAGTTTTTTGCTCTGAGGAGGTTTTGCTCTGAAGGAGTCTGAGAGGAGAGAGGTCCTGGAGGGAGAGCTCCTGGAGAGGTCTTGAAGGAGGCTGTGGAAGGAGAACTCAGGAGGAGTCAGGAGGAGAATTCTCTGGAACATTTCTTGAAAGGAGGCTCTCTTGAAGGTGGAGCCTGAGGTTGGCATGAGAAGCCTTACCTAGAGAGATCTTGGGTGAGTGATAAAACCAACTGACTGATTTATTCATTCTTATTCCTTTCTTACTTTCTCTCTTTTTCTATTGATTAATCAGTGTATTATAAATTAAATTTCTCTATAAAACCCAGTTGGCTTGGGCATATTCATAAATTGGGAATATATTCCCTAGCGACCATCTTATATTTATATAAAACCAAGACACAGTAGAAAACATATTTCAGCGGTCATAATTGTTATATATTTCCCTTGCTTCCAAAACATTTTAATTATCACAAGATAAAATGCAAGGGAATCTAATCATATTGCAATCATTATCAAAATATACATTTTTTTTAAAAACCCAGACCTCCAGGTTTAGGATCCCTGATCTAGTTCCTATCTCAAAAGATCATGAAAGACTTGTCAAGTGTTTTACTTTATAAGATAGCTTATCTATCAAAAAAGAAAAGGAGATTAGCTATGTGTGACTACCTGATGCTTGATGCTGACTTTTTTATGATTACTACTTCCTTTTCTAGATATCCATTAATCATCCCTTTCACAGCATATTCTAGAACTCAAGCAGCAATCTAATTCAAGTTAATGGTTTTACAGTTGCCAAGTATTACATATATGTCTGTATATACTATCTGATTTATCTTCATAATGGCTTTGTAAGACAAAAGCAATGCAGTGCATGTATTTTTAATCCACTCTGCTGATAAGAAACCCAACATTTATCATGTGAAAGTGGTTTTTGGAAAGTCATATAGCAATAGGCAAGTTTGAGACCAGAACTCCTAGGACTTTGGACTCCAGATTCACTGTTCTTTCCATTACACCATGAACAGGAAGTGGGACATCTTTTTCCTCAATTTATTCATTTAACAGAGATTCACTAAACAAAGTGGCACAGTAAAAAAAAAAAATCCAGGAAGTACTGGACTAGGGAGTCCAAAAGAAATGATTCTTGTCCCAACTTGTGCTACTTCCTGGCTTTTTGACCTTGCTTTACTTGCCTGACCGTCAGGTCTCTCAACTGTGAAATGTGAAGGCTCAACTAGCTGATTTCTCTGGCTCCTCTCAGTTTGACCATTCTGAAATTCTCAGGACCTTCTCACCTAATTCACCCTGTTTTCATTTGCAGAAAAATTAAGCTCTGAGTGATAGGACTTCCTCACAGTTCTCACATGCTAGTTCATTCAACATAAACATTTATTAGTTGCCTAATACCCAAGGCATGGTTATCCCTCTTAGCTTTGTCCATCTGCAAGTTTTATAAGCATGTGATGCATGCCTTTAACCAATTCAATAATAAAAATTTTAAACATTACAGAATCAAGCACATGTCCCTGGGGCATTCATTAGCAATGTACAAGGAGGTCTCAGATTTCCTAATTCAAAGCTCATTCGGCTTCCCACTAAACCAAAATGTCTTCCAAGTTCAGGAATCTTCTTAGGTCAATAAGGTCAAAGGTCAAAGAATAGGTCAAAGAAATGCCTGTCTGGTCACTGTGGGACTAAGGCTTGAGCTATAGAGAATAAAAAGGAATAAAGAAAAAACAAGCAAATTGGAGAAAACAAAAAGGAGAAGAGATATCGGGAATGGAAAAAAAAAGTTAGGGATATGTAAAGGGACAAATAGACCTCCTGGATACAAACCAGGAAAGCAGAGGTTAGTTGGCTATGGGGAAGTTAGGGTACACATGAACAACAGGAACAGTGGTTAGAATGCTAACTTAAACCTGACACTGGTCCCTTTTATAAGATAACTGTGCAGCTGGTAGAGAGAGGCAATGGGACATATTCAGTGAGAGCAAAGATGATGTTTACAAAAAAGAAAAGCCTGTTTTGTGGGATTTCGTGCTTAGATACAAGAATTATTGTGAGAAGCCAAGGGAGAAAAGGCCAGAACATATGGGGGAAGGGGAGGGAGGAAAGGATGATGAACCAGGAAAGTTACATTTAAAATGAGCTATTTGGGAAGACATGAATGCTCAGATGCACATAGAACCTGTTGTTTAGCCTAGAACTCCTCCTCCAATGAGCTTTGACCACCCTCTCTCCCTGTGGGTCATATCTCAGGAAACAGAGTCTGGGACTCAAAGAAAAAATAAATTTAAATTTGTCACTAGAAATAATGAGGTGTGACGTAGGGATAATATTGTCTTCTGTGCAAAAACTACTACTCTGGGAAGGGGGCTGGGGGGTGGGATTGTCTACTGTGTTACAGAAATAATGAGCCAATGGACACAGCCTACAAAATTCATTCTGCCTCACTTTCAGATAGAGTGACTATTCTGTCTGCCTCACAATGTAAATTCCAAGGAAACTGGTCAAAACATCTGGCCCCAAGTCTAGGACAGGAAAAAAAACAAAACAGAAAACAGAAGCAAGACTCACACATACCAGGAAACCAACCCCCATCCTAATCAGTGCTGCAACTGCAAATTCTATGTTAATTGAATGTGGGTAGAGTGGGGAGAAGATGGAGAAGATGGAGAAAATGCGGGCCTCTGGACCATCCTGCAATGTTCCAAGTAGGACATGAGCTGGAGAATTCCAAAGATGTGGGCCAAGCCCCAAAAGAGCCCATCTCTCCTTGTGATATGGGCTACAAATCCAAGGATGTAAAGGATGAAGAGGGGAAAATACTTTTCAGGACAAGGCTATGTCTTGCCTGTAAGAGGCGCTTTATACATGTCTCTGAAGAACAAGCTCTCTCAGCCAGAGGCCTTTAGACCACAGATCTTCAAAATTAAGGTGAAGATAACCATTCTGGTCTAGTCCTCTTTATGGTCCACTTTGGTCAAGAAGGAATTAATGATACGGTTTTTGTTTTTGTTTGTTTTTTTTTCTTAAATTCCTGCATAATAGCTTGAACAGGGGAGAAAAGTGAGAAAAATGGTCTCTATTTCCAGTAGAGCAAGCTATCTTCTTTCTGATCATGTCTCATAGACAGCTCAGTGATGTTAGGATAATTTTAGTGTTTTGACATAAATCTAAATGATTGGTTGCCAGGGAAAATTCCCAAATAATAAAATACCTGAGTCAGCTGGGAATTATGGAGATTTTAATTAATATGGAGAGAAAGAATTAAGCAAGAGACAGAGACAGAGAGTAGTTAAAGGCCTTGGCCAAAGTGGCCTCCCTAAGCCTAAGGGAAAGGGAGTCAGTCTTATCATTCACCAGGAGACCATCTCCAAGCTGGGTTCCAGTCCTCCACTGAACTCAATCTCCTGAACTGAGTTCAGAATAATCTTTTTAACTGACTTTTAGCCTTCTTTTAAAGAGAATTTTCTCTTATTTCACCTCCCCTAAATTTTTATGTCTACCAATCACAGTAGATGCTTTTTTCCAGGACTGCCCATTCTTAGTTCTTACCACTCTTAAGTTCTCACCTTCTCTGGTTAGATTATATCTTCTGAGTACTTCACACTTCTTTGTGTGTGTGAGTTTTCACAAAGCTTTCACAAAAAGCTTGCCTTTTGTGAGTTACTTGGCCTTTTTATGATTAATTTAACCAAGGTACTTAACACCTTTTTGTATTAGAACTAAAAAAAGACTTTGCTTAAGTTTCTACTTCACTATAAGGTAAGTTAAGTACCTTCATTGTTCAATCAGGAGTTTACAACTTTATCTTCCCCTAAATATGTCTAATTAGGGTGGAGTAATTTCCAAGTTCACAGTGAGCTCTGTTGGGGAAATGTTCCATGTGCCAGACTATAGAACTGAATTACAAATTCCTATATTATTTACTTGGTGAAAGAATATACTTCATTCAGAGACTCTGACCAAACCTTACACAAAGATTGTAAGGCAAATGAAATAAACTGAGGGAAAGAGGACCTAAAAAGTTCAACTGGACAGATGGAATGAAACTCAGAATATTAACTAGTAGTAACTTGGGCAGACAGATGGCAAATCTCTATAGACCAGTTACTGGTATTGGAGTCACAGGTTGGTTCTATTATTCAGTCCCCTTATCTTTCAATGACAAAAAGGGAATGCTTTTCTCTCAATCCTTCCCTCCTTGACACAGAACCCATTTAGGCTGTTTGATCACTCCCAAGGCTTGGATGAGAGTGGCCTGCCTCACCCCCATTTGACAAACTGACATAAACTATGGAGCTCCTGGGTCTTGCCACTCACCCCACTGCAGCACTCTATACCTAAAAACAAGTGATATTATTGTAGAACTTAACTTTAAATGGCCAGTCCATGGTTTCAAAAGAGCTTGCAAAGAGACTATATTTGACCCTGTGAGGTCAGTAGAGTAGGTGCCATTATCCCCATGTCACGGAGAAAAAAACTGAAACTAAGAAATAATCACCCATAGTCACACAGACTTAGATAGAATCAGAGCCAAGAGAAAAAATGAAATTCAGGACTCAGGTCCTCCTTCAATATCATTTTCCTCATTAAGGTGATGCGAAGTGTTGGACAATGAGTGATGCTTTTTAATGTTTTTGTTAACTTTGTTAATATTTTTTTTTTCAGTTTTCACATCGTCTACCTATACAACTTCTTTTCAAAAATCTCCACCAAAAACCAAACATGATGTACCTATTATTATCTTTAGGGAAACAGCTGAAAGCTCAGTTCACAAAAACACTATCAACTTTCCCCTTGATAAGCATCTGGCTCAGTTCCTGACCTTCCCAGATTTCTCAGCTAAGCAGTCTTCCTGCTCCGGCTACTCCTTGTTAGGCTGCTCTGCCAAAATCATTCAGTCTCCCTCTGGAATTCTCTTTCCTTAGGCAAAATGGCCCAGAGTGAGATGCCTGAAACTCCAGAGACATCAATTTCTTAAGAGGATTGAATGAAGTAAGGATCAGTAATTCTGGGGAAGGAATAAGGATTCTGGATCAAGTCAAAGGGAAGGAAGTAGGGAGAGCTGGGTGTTGTGAAAAGAGGAAGGGAAAGAATGAAAACAAAGTGATGTTAGAAATGCCAAGACCTAACATCAAGCCTTACACATTCATAGAAGGATCATAGGCTTCTGAACTGGCTAATCCAAAAGTTCTTAATTTGGGGATCTGTGGATAGGTTGCAAGGGTCCAGGAACTTTCATGAGGAATAAATTATGTCTTTATTTTAATATTATTGGTGTCCTTTTTAATCCTACATATTTTATTTTATGCATTTAAAAAGTATATGGGCACAGATTTCCCAGATACAAAGGGATCCAAAAACCCCAAAACATTTAGAACCTTGTTCTGATTCAAACATGAATATTACAAATGAGGAAGCTGAGGCTATAAATCTAAAGGAAATTGCTAAAGGTCACCAAGATAATCAAAGATAAAGCCAGGCCTCAGAGTGCAACTGAGGAATGGTGGGGAACCAGAGTTACAGGTAGAAGGAGAATGATTGACTGATAAGACATTCTTGGAGCAAAGAAAAAGATTTAGAAAGGAAGAAGGTGAGGTTTTGGGGGGCAGGGAAATGAAACAGGAAGTTAGCAAAAGGCATGAAGATGCAAAATAATTTCTGGCTCAAGTAATCAGCTCAGAAACAATTAAAACCAAGGAGGTGCAGTGGAAGCAATCTTCTTAGTCTAAAAGGGGTCAGAAGGAGTGGGTTCCTGTCCCTGCTCTTCCACTACAGAGAAAAGAAGGAAATAAGCATTTATACAGCACCTATTATGTTCCAAGAGCTCAATGGTTAAGAGCACTTGGCCTGGAGAGAGGAAGACTTGAGTTCAAATCCAGCCCAAGACACTTCTTAGCTGTTTGACTCTGGGCAAGTCACATAACTTCTGATTGCTCAACAAAAAAATCCACTGGAGAAGAAAATGGTAAACCATTCCAATATCGTTGCCAAGAAAACTCCAGGGATAGCAATGAGCCATGAAGTCACAAGGAGTCAGACATGATTCAACAAGAACAAGAACAACTATGTTCCAGGCACTGTGCTAAGGGCTTTATAAATATTATCATTTGATCATCACAATGAGCCTGCAAGGTAGGTACCAGTTTTAACCTCATTTTTAGTTGAGGAAACTGAGGCAAACAGAGATTAAGTGACTTGCCTAGAGTCATACAAAATTACACTCAAATGTCTAGTATGGTCATAGACAAAGTTGTTTCCTCTTTCTGGGCATTAATTTCCAAATATATAAAGTAGATTGCTTTAGAAAATGTTGAAGGTCTCATTCATCTCTAACATTCTATAATTTAACAAATTATAAGAATAGTTATTTTTACTCTCTGATACATAATTCCCATTTCTCCAAAATGGTCTCATTTTTAATGCTACATTCATTTACTTCCTTGTAAGAACCAATTATTTAAGAAAAAAATCGTATCAACATAAGAGTTCAAAAATACCTTTCAGGGAACCTGATGGAAAACTACTTTATTAAATATTAGTTATTATTATTAAATAAATATTATTTATTCATTGCACTATATTCTTCCATTAAATTTAGTAAATATTCATCCTGAACAAGCTTATGCCTGCATTGAGGTGACAGAGCCATTCATGGGACTTAAGTTCTCAACCTGGCTCTACCATTGACTAGTTCTGTGTGGCCTAGGGCAAGTCACCCTCTCTGGGACTCAACTTTCCCAAGTGTAAAAAGGAGCAGTGGAAGTAAATGATCTTAAGACTTCCAGCTCAAATATTCTCTGATTCTGTTCAAACCCCACCATGCTCCCAAAGCATAATTCAGTTAGATTTTTTCCTTCTATAGATTGTCATATTATATTTTGTCTTTCAAAAGTAAAAAACAACCACTAACTGGAAAGACTTGTAAGCTGGAGAAGATGATTTAATAACTGAGTAAAGAGCGACTTTTATTCGATAGCAGTTTAAGATTGCTTTCTTATTGGTCAGCATGGCTTTCAGTGGCTTAAGAGGTTGGCCATTTTGTCCCAGATAAAGACTGATGAGGTTATAAAAAAACTTGAAACATTTCACTCACTTTATTATGTTCATTATAATTCTTGTGCTGATTATTCTCCTCCAGCATAACACTGTAATTATGGTTCACTGACATTTTTTTGAGCTTAGAACTTTTTTTGTGGGGGGGGGCAGAGTTAGCCCCATAAACTGATAGTTTTTTATGAGTATTTCAGGTCAAGGAAGTTTTTAAAAGCCACTTCAGCTATTTTTTTCTTTTCTTTTTTTTTTTCCTTTTAAAGGCTACATGGAAAATCATAACTAACTAGGCAAACAGCTTCAGGGACTTTGAGGTTGGAACTTCCAAAATGATGTCTATGATGTTCTTCCTTGTGCTTACAAGTTTGTGGCTTTGGCTCTCCTTATTCTCAGCCAAGAGATTATTGTCAAATGAAAGAACTTTTCACTGAATCACATATCTTTAGCATCAAGAAGGGACCTTGGAGATTATCTTGTCCAAACCTCTCATTCTAACCAAACTGACTTCCTCAAAGTCATCTAGGATAAAACTGGTTCCCAGATCTCCCAGCACCTTAACTCCTACAACACTCTACTTGGTAGATGTTATGAACTTGAATTATGAATCAATGAATTATTAACTGTTTTTTGAGGAAAGGGATTGATCATGTCTCTTTTTTGAGGACCTAGGTTAATTCTAGTCTTACTTTTGTTCATGTTGACCATCTATGAAAGAGATAACTTAAGGACAAACTGACAAAGCAAATAAAGCTGTCAAGGAGGGGCAGTAAGGTTACTCAATGGACAGAGAGCCAGGCCTGGAGATTGGAAGGTCCTGGGTTCAAATATGACCTCAGACACTTCCTAACTGTGTGACCCTGGGAAAAATCACTTAATCCCAACTGTCTAGTCCTTACCAGTCTTCTACCTTAGGATCAATACTTCTGATTCCAAGACAGAAGAAAATGGTGTTTGTTTTTTTTTAAAGAACTATCAAGAATTGTTAAACTTTATGCTGTCAAGAAAAAAAAATTCCTAGGACACAAAGACATGTCAGTAACAAGAAAAAATTCATAATTTAACATTCACTTCTTGGTAGGTGTCTCAATAGGGCACCACATATAAGGACCATCTTACTGCCACACTTTGCCATAGGGAATTTACTACTGGGGAGATGTGACAGAATAAGGATCTTCTCTTCAGGGTTCCCTTTCTGCCAAGAAATGGTGAATGTTACTGCCTTCTCCTGTAGTCTCCAGATGGCAGTCATTTTCTAGTTAGATCAAAATTGGCAGGAATTTCTGTGAGCATCACCTCCCCTCCCCCACTGAGAATTGATTAGCCATTTAAGATACTGGCAGCTTACCAAAAGCTCTCCAATTTACATGGAGCAAAGATGACTCAGTTCTTGGAGGACACTGGAAAAATGAAGCCCACATCAGATCTCCTCCCATGCAATAAGCCCCATAACAAAATTGAAAAGGGAGTTTATCGTAAACAGATCGTTGCTCTCTCTGAAGAACCTTATTGCACAACAAGCAGAAAGGGTTCCCCACGTTTGAAAAATGATGTCCAAAATCTTCTGATCAAGACACACTGGTTAGTCTTGGTTAGAATGTAGGCTCCTCATAGGCATAGGCAGTCAGGTAGTTCAGCAAATACAGTGTTAGATTTGGAATTGGAAAACTCTGAGGTCATATCCTGCCTCAGACACATACTAGCCATGTGACCTTGGCCTCAATTATCTTATCTATAAAATGGGGATAATAATGACACCCACTTCAGAGAGTCATTGTGAGGATCAAATAGATCATATTTGTAAAAGTGCTTTGCAAATGTTAAATCACTATAAAAATGCTAGCAATTATTAGTGTTATTATTAGTCCTTTAGAGTAGAGATTATTTCACTTTTTGCATTTGTCTTCCCAGAACCTACCATAGTACCTAGCATGATAGTAGGTGATTAATAAATGCTGGTTGAATGACTGATTATTAAATTTGGAAACTACCAGCAATTCCAGTAGTAAATCCAACACCACCAGGGAATCATGATTATAATTTCATGTTAATTTCTGTGTTCTCTAGACCATAGGGTCTGTTCTGTATCCTCTGCCTTTGAGTAAACCTCTTATTCAATGTAAAAGAAAAAAAAACAAAGAAATGAAGGGGAAAGATTTCCAAACACCAGGTTTGGAGGGATTATTAATAACGGATTATTTTTCTTTCTTAAAAAAAAACAAAACTGTGTTCTATAACCAATTAAAGGTACCTTAAATTGACAAGGTGGCCCTGTCTGTTGCCAAAGGCTGCTTTGGTCATCTGCCTTACCTAATCCATATGATAGATTTTAAAATTCCAAAGCTGTCTGTCTTTAAGGAGGACCAAGGGAGAAAGGGGGCCATTCTTTGAGAAATAATTTCAATAACTCCAGTATTTCATAAGCCCTCATCTTTCAGACTTCAGTTCCATCCCAGCAACTCCTATAGGGAAAAATAATCTTCACCTTGCTAATTACCAAGAAAGGAACTGCAAAAAGGGTTTTGGAGAAACTGGGTCACTGGGGAAAATAGTTTCTGGGTTAGAAAGAGCATAATTCATTGCTCAAAGGAGATCTCCCTTTCATTCATCCTCCTACTCTGTTTAGTTAGAATCCAGACTCTCAGAATCATATAGCATTCCAGATGGAATAATCCATAGGTAATGTTTAATCCATCTAAATCCATTTCATAGCTAAGTAAAACTGTGACCACTCATCAAGATGAAATGACTTGTCCAAAACCATGTAGCCTAGAAAGTGGCAAAAATGATTTAGAACTCATGTTTTCTGACTTAAATTCCAATGTTCTTTCTGCTATAGCATTCTTCTCCCCATATTTACAATAATCCTAAGTACCCAGATTTCTTAGAGTCCCAGTGCCAAGAAAATATACTATGCTTTTAATGAGGCTTTGCAAGTAGAACATCCTCTAATGAGACCATGTGTCCAGATTTTTGTTTTGGAAAATATGGTCACCATAACCCATGGAACATAAGGGAGCCTTTGATCAAAAAATTACCTTGCCATCAGAGAATCTTTTAAAACATAATAAGGCAGAAAATGAGTCATATCCACTCAAAGTTGAATATCTTTTCAACCATCAAAAACAATAAAATATAGAGATCGGGGCTGGACTTGTGATTTCATTAGTATAAAGTATTTCTGAACTAGAAAACTCCCTCTTTCCAATGCCTGCTGAAATCTTCTCTGCAAGTTATGTAGTCTTAACACAGAAAGGTTGACTTGCTCATGATTATACACCTACTATGTGGTCTTCCTGATATTAAGGATCATTCTTTATAGATTAAATCACGCCACTCTCTAAAACATAAATACATAATTTGTATAAGATAGTATTCATAATATATGGCATATATTATATATAATAATATTATACATATAAAATATATACATTTCTATTTTATTATATTATTTGAATTTGTTGTTGTTCATTCATGTCTAACTTTTTTGGAGTTTCTTAGCAAAGATACTAGAGTGGTTTGCCACTTCCTTCTCCAGCCCATTTGACAGAAGAGGAAACTGAGGTGAAGAGAGTTAAGTGACTTGCCTAAAATCACAAAGCTAATAAATATATGAGGCTTGTTTTAAACTCAGGACTTCCAGAGTCCAGGCCTGATATTCTATCCACTATGCCACCTAGTTGTCTGAATTGGGGAAGAGAAAAAATTAATTCAGTCCTTAACACAGAAGAATCATGGTATAATGGACCAAATATTGGATATAATTAGTAAACCATTTTAGTAGGGTTCAAATTTTGGCTTTGCTCCTCATAATTTACATGATATATGCAATTCTGAGTTATCTAATCTCTGATTCTTCATATGTACCTCATTTAGATTTTTTTCAGAAGTAAAGCATTAGATTTACATTATTTCTATTATATTGAAAGTTATATTGTACAACCTACTCTTCATTCAGCATTCTTGCTTGTTATTTAACTGTCCTCAAAGAAATCCTAAACACTACCAGTTACATGTCATGTTAAAAAACAACAAAGAAACAACTAAACATTGGCATCAAAGATATTTATTCATTTGAAATATAAACTCATGGAAAATTAACTTACCAAATTGGAAGCGCAGAGGTGTTTAGGATCACACAAATCTGAAAAGAAATAAAAAACTAGCCCACAATTCCTGGCTCTCCTGCTACTTCTGACCACAATTAGCTCATGATGCTTTATAATTGCTTACTGAATACATAGTTATTTTGAGCATTGGTGTAGCTATTTCAAAAGCAACAAAGTAGATGTCACTTGATATTTTTTCAAGCCCATTACTAATTTATAAAACTCTAATACAGAGTGAGAGTAACTGAAAAGAAGATCCATTAAGGTATATGGATGAGGACAATTTATTTTCCCAAAGGTCAATGCTTCTACTTTTCACCCAAATACTCTAAACCATATCACTGCTCTTGCCAATGAATTATATACCTAGAAACTAAACAGAATCCTTTCCTCTGAAACACTCACCATGTATCCTGGGAGGTTCCAGTATAGTTAGAGTATCTCAGAATCTCCTCATTCTATTTTTTTCTCTTCTTTTTCACTCTATTATCTCTCACATCTAGATTCATAATCCCCTTCTTTCCTCCCTTCTTTTTGAGTCATTTTAGGGGAATATACTCTAGAAAAAATTCAGGGCAGCCTTTTATATACTCTCTCTTCAAGAATAAACCATAACTTGTCCCTAGAAAGGAACACAAGAAAGACCAGCTTCATTTTGATCATCAACAGCTGGGACTGTGCTTATCATTTTCTTTTTCCTCTTGCTTTTTGGTTTTTCTTTATATCCCTAGCACTGTGCACAGTGCCTGGCATGAAGAAGGCACTTCTGCATGCATGCTGCTCTTAGAAGTATGTAGAAATTCTCTGGGTTTTACAAAATGCTGCCTCCTCATCTTCTATAACCAGGAGAACAGACTCATTCAATGAACATTTAAGAATAGCAATGATCTTTCACTCAAGCCCTCCTGTGATGCCTCTTTGTGGAAAGGAGGTGACCCTGAACGTTCCTGAAGGCAATGCCAGCAGGGAACAAGTTCTCACAACCCTTACCAAGCTAGGGAGATTGAATTAGCTAAGTTCAATTAAGTCAATTATCATTTATTAAATGCTAACTATGTACCAGACACTGTGCTAAGTGCTGGGGACATAAGGAAAGGTGAAAGACAGTCCCTGCTCTCAAGGAACTCGAAGTCTAATGGGGGAGGCAGCATGCCAACAACTACCTACAAACAAGATGGAAACAATAAATTGGAAATAATAGGGGAGGCACTAGCAGTAAGAGGGATTGGTGGCAGAGAGGCAGCTAGGTGACTCAGTAGATAAAGAGCCAGGCCTAGAGACAGGAGGTCTTGGGTTCAGATCTGATTTCAAACACTTTCTAGTTATGTGGCCCTGAGCAAGTAACTTAACCCTGCTGGCCTCAGTGTTATCATCTGTAAAATGAGCAAGAGAAGAAAATGGCAAACTATTCCAGTATCTTTTTGGCAAGAAAACCCCAAATGGGGTCAGGAAAAGCCAGATATAACTAAACAACAAGACCGAGAATACTGAAATCAATAAAATCAAAAAATCTCCCTGAATTACTAAAATGTAGGTATTATCATAATAATAGCTAACATTAATATGGCATTTTGTGGTGACAACATCCTTGAGAGTCCATATCTCATTTGGTCCTCACAACCCTATGAGGAAGATAGGGGGATTTTTATTCCCCACTTTAATTGTTAAGAAAAATGCTAGGAAAGGTTAGGTAAACTACCCCCGGAATTACATGGTGAATACACAGCAGGGCTGGGGAAAAAACCTCAGCCCTCTGATTCTAAGTTTCATCCCCCTTCCACCAAAATCATCTTGCTGTCTCTATTAAATGACTAAGAAAACATACCATGCCAGGCCCTGCAGAAGATATTACCTCCAACAAACTGCAGGAACCTTGACAAATTCCTCTTTGCCTCATAGGGAGGATCAAACAAATGCCAAAATGTATGTCTAGTGTTTCGCCAACCTTCAAGCACTACATGAATGCTAGTCATCATTATCGTTTTTCTTGGCATATTCTTACTTGATAACCAGTCCCAGCTCGAATGGGAGGTTTGACCATACTGGAGAAGCCATAGTCTCTTCCTTACCTTGCCAATTAACAGGATATACCTACCTGCCTGCCTATACAAGACATAAGACATGTCCATGCCTTTGGGGAACTTACAGTCTAGACAACAACCAACTACTTGGGGCTTCCAGTCTTTTTGATTCTTTCTCACTTCTCCAGCCTCTTTGTTAACAGCTCTTTTCCCAAGCTGCAGGCAGACAGGGCCACCAGTGCTTGTTTAAGATAATTAGGTAACCAAGTGGCCACTTTCTGCTTTCCAAGTGTTAATAACTTTGTGAATTCCAAAGCTTGTTAAGTGAATACTCCCAGCTGAGGATAAATTAGAAATAGCTTGACTGCTGTTGCTACCTTGAGACTTTTAAGGCCCTGGCGAAGTTCAAATACAAACAGTAAGAGTTGGCTTGCTCTCTAAAAATATATTTTTAAAAACTGTTGCCTCACACTCAGACTATTACAATTTCCTTCAGTCTGGTCACAGGTCCCATCAAGCCACACCCACCCCTATCCCTGCTGCTAAGTACTTTCTCAGATTAATCCTAAACATCACTTTTATTCTGTCACTCCCCAGCTCAAGAAGCTTTGATAACCCCTGCTGCCTACAGGATTAGGTCCAATATCTTTACTTGGCCAGGAATTCAAGGCCATCATCAATTCAAACTCTACAGACCTTTCCAGATTCAGATCTTGTCTACTCACTGCTTTCTGCTCAGCCAAACTAGTCTGCTCTCTGTTTCTGGTCTACAAACATCTTTTGTGCTTTCCCACTTACAGTTCTTTGTCTATGGTATTCCCCTCCTCTGGAAAGTCCTTCCTTTTTCTCTTCCTTTTTAGTTCAACTAAAATCTTCCCCTAAAATAGATTTGTGGTGCTAGAAGAAACTTAAGAGATTGTCTTATAGCACTAGAGAAATTACAAATTAAGAAACTGGGGCTCAAAACTAAGAATTGAATTCTAGTCTCCAGATTCCAAATCCAGCATCCTTAAAACTGTAATCTACAGTCTCCTGGTCCATCCCCCCACATCTCTCTCCATCATCTAAACTTTTGTATTTAATTTCTGTATCACAGTCTTTTTTATCATACAGTTTACCATGTAAGTTGATTGGTTTTCTTTTATGAATCCATCTTAGCTCCCCAAGAAAGTAAGCTCCCTGAGGGAAGGAACTAGTTTATATTTATTTATAAAGTGATTAAATAGGTCCAAAAACCCATTCCCAAGATGATTTCTCAGGTTTGTCATATTGTTAAGTATTTATGTTCCTAAAAAGAAAATTTGGATAAAATCCTTTTCTTTTTTATTTCCCACCACCACTACCCCCCTTTCTGTTAGTACAAGAAAATCTGGCTCTGGGTGACAGCAGGAAGGTCTTTGCCAAACTGTATTCAAACTGGCAGCTTTTATTCATTTAGAAACATCTGGTTTCAGAGGACGACTTACCAATTCTATGTTGCTTGTGATTCCCCCCCCCCAGGATTTCTTACACCTTCCATTCCCCCCCCAATAAGAAACACTTCATATTAATGACCCACCTGGAAATATAAACTCTTTCTCTTCTCAAATTCCTTTCTTACCCCTCCTTTAAAAAAAAAACAAAACTCATGTCTCTTCTCCAAGTTTGCTGTTTCAAATTACTTTTAAAATGAAACAGAAGACAAGAAGTTAAATCCATCCCTTCTTCCTAAGTAATTCTCTATACATCAGCTATTCCAAACCAGAATTCCTTATCCAAATGGGCAGTTTATTTTTCCTTTTCTTTTTTTGAGCACATGGTGAGAAGCACTTAAAAACAGTCAAGTGCACCGGTGGTAATTCTGTGAAACTATCACAACTATTAAATTGGTGTCCCCTTTAAAATGAGTTCACCTATGGAGAGGAGCATTTTGAATGAAACCATGGGAATTATAATTGTTCTTTTGGCCTCCACATTCCTCCATGAGCCTACCCCATTGACATTTCATTCTTCATTATCCCTTACCAAGCTGATGACACAGAGGTTGGTAAAGTCTGCCAAGGCACCAATTCAAAAGTTAACACTTCTGCTCCCTTTAAAAAAGAGAGAGTGTGATTAAGAGCATCACAGTGGGAGTTGGGAGTAAATCTTTGGATCCTAGTATTGGCTTTACCACTTAATTGTAAGTCTGGACAAGTCATATGAATTCTGAATCTCATCTGAAAAATATAAATTCACCTTCCAGCATACCCCCTCCCAAAGCTTTTGTCAGATGAGATAATAGATAGGAAGGGCCTCAGAAAACTGTAAAGTGCTATGCAAATGTAAGTTGTTAATAATAAAGGACTAGAAGGAGTCTTGGATTTGGAGTTGGAGAACCAGAGTTTGAATCTAACTTGATATTTGTGGTACCTTTATACCAAGTCATATTGTGAGCCTCAGTTTCCTTATTTTTAAAGACAGAAAACTGAGCTAGATACCTAAAATCCTAATAAGTGCCCCAAAGGCTATGGTTCTATAAAAGGGTCACTAACGTCCCAACAGGGGACTCACACATCTAGTTACCACTTCAGAGGGCAACAAGAAGGCAAGTCTCCACACACATACACCCACTTCCTCACCAGCCGACATGCGCTCACCTTGGCCACAGGCGCCGCGTTGGATGACGATGACTGGAGGCTGTCCGAGTTTCTCGGAACGCCGGCTCGCTGCCTTCAGCTGGCACAGGTTTCCGTAAGTCTTGGCGTCGCTACCGCACACCGGCTCGCTACTGGCACAGACGCACAACCCGGCCTGGGCGCGCCTCCTTACTGTGGCCGAAGCTGCTACCCCGAAAGGCACCACGCACTGGAGCCCCTCACCGCACGGGCTCTCGCCTCCAGCGCCCCCACCGCACGCCTCTCCCTCCTTGGCGCCGCACACCTGGCAGCAGCCACAAGCGTCCGGAACGTTGCCGCCTTCACAGTTGTCCGGCGGTGGGGCGCAGCGCTCGCGGTCGCAGCGTTCAGGGCAGCCCACGGGGCTAGCCTCATAGCGGCTCCTGGAGAGCTGGGAGGCGCCAGGCACGGGAGAGAGCAGCAGCAGGAGGAGGAAGGGCAGCAGCGCGGCCCCTAAACCGCGGACAGGCATGGTCAGCCTGAAGGGGGAAGATGCGCTGTGCTGCAGATAACGAGATGTGACGAGGAGAAGCGGCTGGTCCAGGACACAGAACGGGTATTTGAGAGGCGCCCCGGGGTTTGGGCTGGCTGGGAGGCAAGGCTTCGGGAATTTAGCGATTCCCTAGTCTCCAAGAGAGAAGAGAGGCCCCTGCAGAGAGCAGAGCTGTTTGCGCCAAGCGCGCTGGGGAGGAGGTAAGGAAGACTAGTTGTGGAGAGGACAAGACTTCAAATCGCTCCGAATAGGGGCAGCGTTTGCTTTTTAAACCAACTGAAAAGAGAAGGGGGGAAGAATCTCGTGTGTATATCTGCGTGAGCCGGCCCGAGCTCATTGGCTTCTGTGGGCGGTGACGATTAGGATTTGGGAAGGGCATCAGAGGCTGAAGCCTAAAGCGCTGTTGGCCAGGGGGCCGGCCAGATTCTTGGCTCAGCTGAGGACCGCCCGGCGCCCGCAGGCGGGGGAAGGGATGGAGGGGGAAGGAAGAGGAGGGACTGAGAGAAAGGGAGAGCCAGGCGAAGGGATGCCAGGCGGGTCTGAGCAAGGGAAGACTGGCAGGGCTCAATCAGAGTGAGATGCTATGGGAGAACCCTGAGAGAATGGAGTGGGGGTTGGGATGGGAGGTTGAGAGAGGGAAGGGCACAAGTAAGGAGGCTAAAAAGTAAAAAGTATTACAAACTGAAAATGGATTTTATTTTTGCAAGCTCCGTTCCAATTCACCTTTCTAGAATTCTCCCCGTTCTATTCTCTCCATGACTCAGGCTCACAAAAAATTAAATACTTTTCTCGGCAAAGAAGAACGTGAGAGGGTCAGAAGGGTGGAGCAAGTAGCTAAAGGAGAAAAGTTCTCACAGCAGTTCTCAGTTATAAGCACATACACAGCATTGAGCTCTGCTTGTGTGACCAGCTATATGATCAGTCTTGTAGTATCAGTGTAATCAGTCAGTATGAATGCTTTGCCTAGAATCTTACAGAGAAAACCAATCAGGGAAACAAAAGTGACATTTGTGCTTTACAAAGTTAACTTTCCCCATGTCTCTTTTTAGTTTATTCAACAAAAGTTATAGGGTAAAATTCCCAGGAGTTAGGTAGCATGAAGATAATACTGTGCTATGAATGTAACAAAATAGTGTTGTACCATGCAAAATGAAAAGTCTGTTTCAGAGAACCTCTGGAAAAAGTTTTATGAATTGATACAGAGCAAATGAAACCAATGGAACAATTTATGTAATAATCTCATAAAAATGAACAATTCTGAGATTTCAGAATAATGATTAATGATATGAATAACCATGATTCCAAAAGACCAATGGTGAAGAATGTTTCCCCACTCATGACAGGGAGGAGCTGGACTAGTATGCAGAATGAGACATTTTTGGATGTTGTCAATATAGAAATTTGTTTTGTTTTACCAAGTTTATTTGTTAAAAAGGATTTATATTTCTTTCCCCCACTCACCCAGGGTGGTGTTTAGAAGCAATTAAGAAATATAAAAAATATATGAATAGAAACAAAAAGTGATATTAATATGTGAAACCCTCCTCACAAACCCCCAACATAGATCATTAAAAATGAAATGGAACTTTAGAAATCTATCCAACCACTTTCATTTTACAATAAACTGAGAACCATCAGGGGAATGGCTTGCTCATGAGTCTCCTGAAGAGTTAGTGGGAGAACTGCAACTCAAACTCTCAGTCTAGGGCTCTTTTAACCACACCACACACTGGAAATCAGGAGTGGATTACCACCAAGAAGACAATCTTGGTGACATGAGGCAGGATGAGGTTAGTATCTAGGCTTATGTGAAACATTGCTACTCTTCCATTTCTGAATGGGGGGGATAGGGATTTCATTAGTACAGTGAACTCCATGGGTGAGAAAATACCTAATGAAAGTTAGTAGAAAGAAGAGGTAAATGCAGCTAGGTGGTACAGTCCATAGAGTGCTGACTGGAGTCAAGAAGACTCATATTCCTGCATTCAAAGCTGGCCTCACTTTCTAGGTATGAGACCCTGGGCAAGTCATTTAACCCTGTTTGTCTCAGTGTCTTCATCTGTAAAATGAGCTGGAGAAGGAAATGGCAAGTCACTTCAGTATTTTTGGCAAGAAAACCCCAAATGGGATCAATCACTGAGTCAAATATGACTAAAAACAACTGAGCTACAAAAGAGATAAATTAATTTGGCCATGGTCACACAGCCAGTATGCAACATAGGTGGAATTTCACCCCACCTCTTCTGACTTCAAGTCCAGTTTTCTATCTGCTATGCTTCACTATCTCTCAGCTTTCCAAATAGTGCAAAAAAGGATAGCCAAGAAGCTAGAGTACTAGAATTGGGAACAGGAACACTTAAAGTTAAATCAAGTCTCAGTTTTTTTCATTTGTAAATGGGGATAATATTATTAGCACCTACTCCATGGCATTATGAGGATCAATGAGATAATATGTGTAAAGTGTTTTGCAAACCTTAAAGCACCATATATAAATGTAAGTTGTTTTTCAGTTTATCCCACAAAGAAATAGAAAGAGTCTAGAGTCTTCTGGAATATTCTTGAACCTATTAGGGAATTAAGCATTTAGGAATGTCTTAGAATCACAACCAATAATACATGTTGATTTAATATTTTTCCTTCCAAGAATTAAAGCATCCTAAAAAGACTTATTGCTATCATTATAGTCATGGGGAAATAATGTTAGAAAAAGTATGTAGCATACTGTAGATCAACATAGCAAGCTAGTCAGTCAGTAAACATTTAAGTACATTCTACCTGCCGGACAGATAGGAAGGTAAAAGACATTCCCTGCCTTCAAACTGCTTGGAGTCTAATAAGGGAGACAATAAGCAAGAAATATGTACAAACAAGCTATAAGTAGGAAATAATTAACAAAGGGAAAGCATTAAATTAAGTCAGATTGGGAAAGATTTTCTGTAGAAGATGGGATTTTAGTTGGAATTTGAAGGAAAGCAGGGAAGTCAAAAGGCAGAGATGCTGAGTGAGAACATTCCAAGCAAGAGAAATAACCCAGCAAAAATGCCTAGAGCAGAGAGATGGACTGTTTCATTCATGGAACAGAAGGAAGCTAATGTGAGTGGATCAAAGAAGACATAGTAGGAAGATGAAGAGGAGAGGAAGCTAGATGGCTCAGTGAATAGAGTTCTGGGCCTAGTGACCAAATCTTTCCAAACAACAGACTGCTTCTTGGAGCCTTTCCACCTTGATCAGGTATATTCAAGCTTTCCTATTGATGTCATAGCCTAAAAAAACCCAGTCACCCCAATACCATGATGAGGCATTGGAGTAGGACTATTAAAAAAACAGTGCAAATTAATATTATAATGGCAATGTACAAAATGCTTACAAGAACAATTTTAAAGCATTTTGGAAATTACAATCATAATAAATTACATTTAGCTGATAGTGCAGAGTTACAAAGCACTTCACATACATTAGTTTGATTGCAGTGTACATTTGAATGAATTTGATATCAGATGACCTGTCATTCCTTGCAAGATTGCATGACCTTGGGAAAGTCATTTAACTTAACAGTCCTTGGTTTCCTCATCCATAAAATGAATGGGATAGACTATTTAGGGATCCCTTTCTACATCTAAATCTTATAAACAACCTTGGCAAGTAGAAGGGTCTGGAAAATCTAACTGACCTCATTTAACACATGAAGAAACTGATTTGCCTATGCTGGTAAACATCAGGTCTATTGACAGTGCTCTATTTTACCCCTATTTGCATTTCTAATACTTAAATCACAAACCATCCTTAATAATACATTGAATAAAGAGATCTCTGGGAATCTCTATAAAGTCAGCCATTTGCTTCTTTGCATTAAAACCTAAATTTTTTATCCTTCTCTCTCCCCTCTCTACCCCCTCCAGTTCTTGCAACTCCTTTTTTCATAAATGCAGATTCATCTTTCTCACATTAGTCAGAACCTGGGAGGCTCTGCTATCTTTTAGTTCGAACATATCTACTTGTACAAATTTGCAAGAGCTTCAGATTCTCATTTAGAGACATCCCCCTCACTGACATCTGCTACAGAAATGATTCATGTTCTCCACTGTCACTAATCAAATAGGTTGGCTCACAGTTGGTCCACTGGAGTAGACAAAAGTTCATGATACCACAGGCCAACTAAACAAATGTATCCAGCTGAAGCTTGCCCATTTTCTGTCATTCACCATTCCAGCCTTCTCTCATATTACTTCTCTCTACAGGCTCTAAACCCTGGTCAAACGGAAAGACTCTGTCCTTAAAACCAACCCAGAAACACTTTTCCACCTCTGCATTTGTTCATGCTATTTGCAGAGACTGGAATCTCCTCTTGATCTCTCTCAAGCACAACTCAATTACCACCTTCTCCTCCATTAATCTTTCCATGCTTCATCCCCTCTCTGCCCTTCCCCAACATTTTTCCCCTCTGGAACCAGATAGCATTTTGTTTTGTACCTGATATACTAACTGCAAATTAAAATCATTTGCATTTTAACCACTGAATAAATCATAAACCTTATGAGAGCAGTAGATTTGTATTCCCTTGCACCAACCACAGAATTAGCATGTGGCAGGTATTTCATAAATGCTGTCTAAATTTCTGTCAAGAAAAGGGCAAATATCAACTTTCACCTTTCACAAGAGTAACTAATACTACAAGTAAGGTGGCTCAATTCCAAGAGTGCCAGACTTCAATCAAGGAAAATCCAAATTCAAATATGACCTTGGATACTTATAATTTATGTAACCTTGGGCAAGTCACTTAGCCTCCCTCTGCCTCAATATCTTCCTCTGTAAAATGAAAATAATGATACTACCTTCCTTCCAGGGTTTCTGTAAAAAAAAAAAATTATAAGATATTTTGCAAACCTTAAGATGCTTTATAAATAAATGCTAGTTGTAATGATGAGTAGGCACAAAGTGTTTCCCCCTAAACCATTTGCAATTTCAGCACTGATATTTCATTAGAATCATAGAATTTTGTGGGAGAGACTAGGAATAGATCAACACCTCACACCCTACACCAAGATAAATTCAAAATGGGTGAGTGACTTAAACATAAAGAAGGAAACCATAAGTAAATTGGGTAAACACAGAATAGTATACATGTCAGACCTTTGGGAGGGGAAAGGCTTTAAAACCAAGCAAGATATAGAAAGAATCACAAAATGTAAAATAAATAATTTTGACTACATCAAACTAAAAAGCTTTTGTACAAACAAAACCAATATAACTAAAATCAGAAGGGAAACAACAAATTGGGAAAAAATCTTCATAGAAACCTCTGACAAAGGTTTAATTACTCATATTTATAAAGAGCTAAATCAATTGTACAAAAAATCAAGCCATTCTCCAATTGATAAATGGGCAAGGGAAATGGATAGGCAGTTCTCAGATAAAGAAATCAAAACTATTAACAAGCACATGAAGAAGTGTTCTACATCTCTTATAATCAGAGAGATGCAAATCAAAACAACTCTGAGGTATCACCTCACACCTAGCAGATTGGCTAACATAACAGCAAAGGAAAGTAATGAATGCTGGAGGGGATGTGGCAAAGTGGGGACATTAATTCATTGCTGGTGGAGTTGTGAATTGATCCAACCATTCTGGAGGGCAATTTGGAACTATGCCCAAAGGGCGACAAAAGAATATCTACCCTTTGACCCAGCCATAGCACTGCTGGGTCTGTACCCCAAAGAGATAATGGACACAAAGACTTGTACAAAAATATTCATAGCTGCGCTCTTTGTGGTGGCCCAAAACTGGAAAACGAGGGGATGCCCATCAATTGGGGAATGGTTGAGCAAATTGTGGTATATGTTGGTGATGGAATACTATTGTGCTAAAAGGAATAATAAAGTGGAGGAATTCCATGAAGACTGGAACAACCTCCAGGAAGTGATGCAGAGCGAGAGGAGCAGAACCAGGAGAACATTGTACACAGAGACTAATACACTGTGGTATAATCGAACGTAATGGACTTCTCCATTAGTGGTGGTGTAATGTCCCTGAACAACTTGCAGGGATCCAGGAGAAAAAAACACCATTCATAAGCAAAGGATAAACTATGGGAGTGGAAACACCGAGAAAAAGCAACTGCCTGAATACAGAGGCTGAGGGGACATGACAGAGGATAGACTCTAAATGAACACTCTAATGCAAATACTATCAACAAAGCAATGGGTTCAAATCAAGAAAACATCTAATGCCCAGTGGACTTACGCGTCGGCTATGGGGGGTGGGGGGGGGAGGAAAAGAAAATGATCTATGTCTTTAACGAATAATGCTTGGAAATGATCAAATAAAATATATTAAAAAAAAAAGAAATGGGGTTTAAAAAAAAAGAATCATAGAATTTAAAAATTGAAGAAAACTTTAGAATTTCCCCCAAAATCACATCTGAGGAGTAGTTGAAACAACTTGAGGTATGTGGCTGGAAAACTGAATATAGAGTACAGGAACTTTCTATGTCTAAACATGTAAATATTTCAAATAGAAGAGGGAATTCTGTTCTTCTTGGACTCAGAAGATAGAACCAAGATCAATGAATAGAAGTTGTAAGGAGCACATTTCAGCTTAATATAAGTGTAAAGAAAACTGAGACTTTGGTATAGGCATACGAATGCATGTTGAAGGTCATCCCGGAGTTTGATGCTCCCTTTTGAGGCAGAAACACTAGGAACTGAAAACAACTCCAGCAATTAGCAGCAGCTCAGAGTAGTTCAGGAAAGATGGCAGCAGGGAGAAGGTGGCAGAGCAGGGTAGAACAACTGGACACGACTTCTGAGCTGCCCTCAGCAATCCATGAAAGACTGGAGCTCTGGAGAGCGGAAGGGCAAACACTGTCTCAACTAAATGAGAATGTCTAGAAATTTAAAGTTGGTAAATCTGAATTTTGTTCCTAGAAAAATTCTAGAACATATTATTAAAGAAATGAATTATGAGCATTTAGAAAGAGACTTGTTGATTAAGAGGTCATATGACTGTGAAAATGGGGTCAAGCCATACTAACCTCTTGCTCTTTTGAACTGTTTGACCTGTTTTGGACAAAGAAATATACATAAATAGTATATCTAGATTTCAGTTACACACCTGATAAAATCTTTCCCATTATCTTTGTGGATCAACTAGAGAGTGGTATCATGATACAATTTGGTGGATGAGGACCTGGTTCAATAACTAGATAGAAAGAATAGTTATTAAGGAATCAATCTTCTCAGACGGAGCTATCCAATGGAGTTTCCCAGGGCTCCCTTCCTACTTTTCTAAACCCTTATCACTGACCTGAATAAAGAAAGAAATGGAATGCTTATCAGTTTTTCAAATAGCACAAAACCAAAAGGATTATCCAAGACATTGGATGGTAGGTTTCCAAAATATTTTGCTAGACTAGAACAGTGATTCCAAATAAAAAAAAATTAAAATGCAATAGGGATAAATACACAGTCCTAAGCTTAGACTCAAAATGTCAACTTAATAAGCACAAAATAGATGAGGCACAATTAGTTTATGTGAAAAAAAAATCTAGAGACAT
Organism: Monodelphis domestica; assembly: GCF_027887165.1. Lineage (NCBI taxonomy): Eukaryota > Metazoa > Chordata > Mammalia > Didelphimorphia > Didelphidae > Monodelphis > Monodelphis domestica. The sequence continues at coordinate 89,936,342 of NC_077227.1, forward strand.
AAGTAGACTACAGACTTAATGAGGTAACAGCCTAAAAAGTTAGGGAATCTTAGGCTATATTGAAATTTATAATTTCCAGGATGAGAAGGTAATAAACCTGCTGTCCTTTGGCCCACTCAAACCACATCTATTGTAGGGTATTTAGTTGGACCATGACCTTTTAAGAATGACATTGAAAAACTGAAACAGGGGAGACAGGATGCCAAGGGACCATGCTGTTCAGTGAGTTAAAAAAGCTGGAAATGTTTAGCCCTGTAGAAGAAATAAGGTAGACAAGATTGTGAGAGCATTCCCAATTCTTGAAGACAGCTGTCATGTGGGAAAGGAATTGAACCTGGCCTGTTATGACCTTAGTGGACAGAGTATAGTGGAAAGAGTACCAGATTCAGAGCCAAAAGATCTCAGTTCAGATCCTAATTGTAACATACTGTGCTCTTGGGCATTTAAATCATTTAAATTCCCAGTGTTGGGGGCAACAAGTTAGCTTAGCAGATTGATAGCAAGGCCTAGAGATGGGAGGTCCTGGGTTCCAATCTGGCCTCAGACCTTTCCTATCTGTATGACCCCCAGCAAGTCATTTAACCCCTATTGCCTAGCCCTTACCACTCTCCTGCCTTGGAACCAATACACAGTATTGATTTTAAGATGGAATGTAAAGATTATAAAAATAAAATTAAAATTAAAAAATAAATTCTCAGCCTGTCAAGTTATACTTTGGTACAACAGGAAAAAAAATAATCTAATTAACTTGCAGGACTTCCTACTAAGCAATAAATGCAAAACAGCATGTAAACCATAGCCTCCTATATACTAAGAGCAATGGGTGGAAGTGGTGAAGCAAATTTAGGATTGGTATATGGAATAATTTCCTAACAATTAGTTATCCCAAAGTGAAATGTGCTGCCTCAAGAAAGTGATTCTCCCTTCATGGACAATCTTCAAGCAATTGCCATTTATTAGTAATGCTGTGGAGGGAATTCCTTCTTAATTATGGGTTAGACCATTGAGTTGGCCATTGAGTTCCCTTCCATAGTTGAAATTCTGTGATTATAGCTAGAGGAAGTGGATGAAAGCAATAGAATTTAATTCAATTTAACAAATATGTTTAAGGACTTATTGTGTTCAAAGCATTATGCTAGCTGCTGGAGAGAAAAAAATGAAAAAAAATCAGCCCTCAAGGAGCTTATATTCTATTGAGATACAGATAAACCATGTAAAATGATAAGAGTACATTCACAATCAGGGTCATCAGGGAAGATTTGTTGTAGGAAATAGTACCTTAGCTGAATCTTGAAAGAAGCCAAGGTATCAATAAACTCTACAAATAATCACTCCAGCCTCTGTTCAAAGACCAATGAAGAAAAACTCTACTATCTACTTTGGCTTATATCTCATCATATCCAAGTTTTTTTTCTCCCCATCAAACCTAAAATTGTACTTTTGCAACATTGCTCCCATTTCTGCCATATGAATCTAATATTTCTTCTACATGACAACCCTTCAGATATTTGCAGACATCTTTGATCTCCCCCTCCCCAAGACCCAGTTTTCTCTTTTCCATGCTAAACACCCCAGTTTTCTTCATATGACATAAGCCTGAGACTTCAATATCAAGATCAATGCCTTTGGATGTTTTCCAGATTATCAATAGCCTCTTTGAAATGTGATACCCAGAATTGAACATAATTATCTAAATGAAGTCTCATAAGATCAGAGTAGAGGGAAAGATCCCACCTCCCTCATCTTATTAAGTGCTGTGCCTTTTTGTTTTGTTGTTGTTCAGTCATTCTCAGTCACATACAATTCACCCCCTATTGGGGATTTTCTTGGCAAAGATACTGGAGTGACTTGCCCTTTTCCTTCTTTAGCTCACTTTATAGATGAAGAAACCAAGACAAAGAAGGTTAAGTGATGTGCCTAGGGTCTCACAGCTTGCCTCTGAGACTGGATTTGAACTCAAGATGAGTCTTCCTGACTCCAGGCTGCACTTTCACTACTGTGCCACCTAGCTATTCCTTTTTCTTTTAATGTAGCCTAAAATCATATTAACTTTTTATAAGGTGCCATATTACACTGTTGATTCATTTTTATCTTGAAGTTCACTAAAACCCAAAGATCTTCAGAAAAACTTCTCCATGTAATGGCTTCTCCATTTCGCTTTTGTGAAATTGATTTTTGTACCTAAATAGGACTTCACATTAATCCCTATTCAATTTTGTCTTATTAGATTTGGTCCAACATTCAGATAGTCATGAACTTTTTAATGCCTTTCCCTTCACTTTAGATCTTTTAGAGGAAATGAAATGACCACTATTTGCAAAAGATTGCTGTTTGGGTTTGAGTTGAGCTAGTGTTCCCCTTCAGTTTTGAGCTGTTGTGATTCAGTGTCATTTTGAGGTTGAAAGTTCAAAAACAATCAACTCTAAATCTATGATGCCATGATCTTGCCAAACCTTCATGCCTAAGAATGGGAGCATAATTGTATAGTCTGTTTGTGTATTCTGACTAATAAAAATATGAACAGAAAAGGTAAGAAAAAAGTAAATATATCTATGTCCATACATATTTGGAAGGCAAAGGAGAATAAGTATTGTGAAGGTATAAAAGTTAAGTAATGCAATCATTTGACTTAATGGCCATTGAAAAAATACCTATAAAAGGATATCCACTGACAACCACATAATAGATGCTTAATAGATGCCTTTTTAAAATTAACCAATTGGGCATGAGACTGTTGATTTCAACCAGGGAGGAAATGGTGGTAACAAGCATTTATGCAGTGCTTCCTTCCTATGTGCCAGACACAGTCTCAGAGTTTTGTGTTTGATCCTCCAAACACCCCTATAAGATCAGGATAGGCATTATTATTTATAGTTATGACAAATCAAAGCTAAATGACTTGCCTACGATCATGCAGCTAATAATTGTTTGAGGTTATATTATAACTCAGGTCTTCCTGACTGTAGTCCCAATACCCCTATCCACTATACCACTTAGCTGAATATATGACTCGGAAACAGTTGTTAAATACTGTCCATTCTCATAATAATAAGCCACATATATAGTGTTGTAAGGTTTAAAAGGGGTTCACCTCACCAAAAAAATAAACTGTGAAATGGATAGTACAATATTTTCATTCTCATTTTTTAAATGATGGAGTTAAGGCACAGAGTGGTTTACTTATCAACATCACATAGTTAGTGGCAGAGACTAAACTCAGTCTGATTACCTTTGTACTATCTTACTGTTTTCTTTTTCTATAGTATCTCACACATGGAATTTTTCCATTATCTTCAAAGACAACCTTGTCTCTGGTCTTATTACATCTCTGGTAAGCTACCACAGTAATCTGTTTTCTTCTGTTTCTAGCTCCCCCCACCCCCCATCCATCCTTTACAACACTGTCAGATTAATCTTTTTTAATGCATGGATCTGATCACAGGATTATAGATTTAAAGCTGGAAGGGATATATGAACTATCTAGGCTAATCCCCATATTTTATGGTTAAGAAAATGTTGAGAGAAGGCAAATGGCTTGTCTAAGGTCAAACAAGTAATAATTAATTAGCAGAGTTGAAATTTTAACCCATCTTATTATTCAAAATTTAATATTCTTTCTTTGCTGCTCATTGCCTGATAAATAAAGCTCATAGTCCTTAGCCTGGAATTCATAGCATCAGTATTTGGTGTTTTTAGGCAAATGGTTTTCAAGCAAATGGCCTTTAGTACAATTGATTTGGAGGAAATTGACTAAGAGTTTTCTTGGCTTTCATCAAAAAATAGACTCTGAAACATACAATATATTCATAAAATGTAAAAGTAATTTCATTTATTAAAAATACCTAGTTACTTACACCTCATTAGGATGTTGTGAGGATCAAATGAGATAATAGATGTAAAATGCTTTGTAAACATTACGTAAATGCCATGAATTATTTTTATTATTGGAGTATTATAATGGCAATCAAGGCAGATCCTCTTAGGGTTTTAAAAATTAGCTTCTGTAGTTAAAGTAGGGAAGCAGCAGGGCATAATAAAGCAATGGTTTAGGATTCTTCAATCCATCCTACTCAATAATGCCAGATTAATCTTCTAATAAACAAGTCTAATCACAATATTCTAGATCTAGAGTTAGAAGGGACTGTCAAGACCATCCAACCCACTTCATTCTTGAGGTGGCAAACACTCACACCTGGAGTACCATCACTTGGAGTTCTAGCAAAAGGGTATGAACTAATTCAGAGAACAATCCTTGACCTGGCCAACAGATGCTGTTCTATTGAAATTCTTTCCCATGTGTCCCAGGATGCCTAGCCTTTGTGTGTGTGTGTGTGTGTGGAAGTAGGGTGAAATCTCCCCATGTACTCTTAGAAGATACTCAAGTCTACAAATACCTGGGCTATTCCTCTCTTGGTGATGGTTACAACCTTTGTTCTTTCAGTTCAGAAGCATGTTTTAACTCCTTATTGCCCAGAGTTCTGATATAGAGGATAAAATACTGATAAAATATTAAAATGTGAAATTTATATTTTTGCTTCAGCCCCCATCCCATATCTTTGTGTTAATTCACTCCTCCAAGACTCTTTTATCAGCACCAATTTCTAGATTATACAAACACTTCACTCTTTTATTGACATGGAAATTGGATGAAAAGGGAAATAGAGGAAACCCTCCTTTGCCCAATTAGAGATGTTATTGTTCAATCATGGGTGACTCTTCATGACAAGACCATGGGGGTTTTTTGGTAATAATACTGGAGTAGTTTTCCTTTCCTTATCCAGTCCATCCCAATTTTGCAGAAGAACTGAGGCAAATAGGATTTAAGTGACTTGATCAGAGGACAGAGCTAACAAGTTCTGAAATTAGATTTGAACTCAGAGCTTCCTGGCTCCTAGCCTCTGCACCACCTAGCTGCCTTCCCAGAAATTAGAGAGAGTTATCACAACTTCTCCCCTTTGTGCTCATGTTTCTCCTAGAGCTTTGATGAAGGATGGGAAAAGCCTCTGAGCACACATATCTGAAATTGATAAAAAATAAAGGGAGAAGTTTTGCTCTGTCTCAGAGATAAAAGGGTTAGTGGGGGAGGGGGGTTCCAGTAAGCATTGCTATTGAGAAGCAAAGTGAGATTTCTCTCCAACCCCATCCAATTGGTTTAGCTTGAAGGTGATTATTCTTATTTCTATCACTCTTCAATATTTGATATAGAAGACCTGGATGTGGTTTTCTTGACTCTTGGGTATTTCTCATTTTATGAACAGAAGTCCAAGGGGAAAGAAGGGATTGAAAATATATAATGCAGCATCCCTTTTAGCTTGCCATTCAGTTCTGGCCATATTCCTGTCATTAAGGGATCATTAAGACCCTGAGGAAAGAAGGGCAATATTCTTCCTATATAAGCCCCCAAAATATGCTTCATGAAGTCTGCCATGTAAATCATACCAGGATGCTAGAGGAGATGTGGAAAAATTAGGAGTTTTGAACTGATACAACCATTCTGGAGAACAATCTGGAGCCATGTCCAAAGGCCCACAAAAGTATTCACACCACTATTAGGTCTATATCCCAAAGAGCTCAAAGATAGGGGAAATGAACCACCTACCTGTACAAAAATATTCATAGCAGCTCTTGGCAAAGAACTGGGAAACTGAAGAGATGTCTATCGACTGGGGAATGAGTGTGGTATAGGTTTATAATGGAATACTATTGTGCCATAGGAATTAACAAATAAGATGATCACCCCAAAACCTGGAAAGACTTAAATGAAGTGATGCAAAGTGAAGTGAGCAGAACCAGGAGAAGGTTATACACAGGAACAGCAATTACGTATGATCAACTGTGAATGACTATTATCAACAAGGTAAGCATCCAGGACAACTGCAAGAGACTCATGACAAACAAAGGAGATCCACAGCCAAAGAAAGAACAGATGGAGTGTGAATGCAAATGGAAACATTTGTTTCCTCCATGAATTTTTCTCGAGTGTGAACAATATATCTCTTCCTTCACCACATGACAAACATGGAAATGTGTATTATATAATAATATATCTACAACTTATATCATATTACCTGCTTTCTTAGAATGGGGAAAGGTTGAAAGGGAGAGAAAGAACATGGATCAGAAAACAAATATTAAGAAATTGTATTGACATAATCTGGAAAAAATAAAATTTATTAAAAATAATAACAAAAAATTAAAAATAATAAATTATACATCTCTATCATACCACAAGCAACTAGTTTACAGAGACCACAAAACAGAAATTCCTCTAAGCGCACACATCTGCAACTTAATGATTAGGAAACAGAACCCAAAAGAATCAATGTCTTGTTCAAGATCACATGGTTAATAAGTAGCAGAGCTGGGATCTGAACTCAGGTCCTCTGACCCCAAATCCGTACCCCAAACCCTCTCCAATAATCAATCCAATAAGCAATTTTTTAACTCTTACCTTCTGTCTTAGAATAAGTATTAAGTAGTGATTCCAAGGCAAAAGAGCAGTAAAGGCTAGTCAATTAAGGTTAAATGATTCACTCAGGGTCACACAACTAGGAAGTGTCAGGTCATATTTGAACCCAGGACCTCCATCTCCAAGTCTGGCTCTCTATCCACTGTGCCACCTAGCTTCCCCTAACAAGCAATTATTAAATACCCATCATTTGTCAGACACTCTCTTCTAGGCACCAGGGACACAAATATACTAAATTAAGCTACCTCTACTCAGAAGCTAACATTCCAACAGGATTGATGATAAGGATATAGAAAAACACATACACAACAAATAGAAAGAAAATCAATACCAAACAGTTCAGTTGTTTGAGAGGAGCTCCCAGATCAGGAAAGGCTCAATGATGCTTGAGCTCTCTCTGGAAGGAAGAGCATGAGATGAGGAGGAAATATAGCCAGTGCAATGGGACAGAGAGAGCCAGGAGAAAAGTGTCAGTGAGGAACAGAGAATCAGAATTTGTGAGGGAGAGTAATGTACAATGAGGCTGTAAAGACAGATTAAGACATGTTTGTGAAAGGCTTTAAAAAGCTAGTGGAGCTGGGAGAGGGGTGTGCACCTAAGTTGCTCAGTGGATTGAGAGCTAGGCTTAGAGATTTGAGGTCCTGGGTTCAAATTTGACATCCTTTACTTCTTAGCTGTGTGATCTTGGGCAAGTCACTTAACCCCCATTCCCCAGCATTTATCACTCTTCTTCCTTGGAACCAATACACAGTATTGATTCTAAGACAGAAAATAAGAGTAAAAAAAAAAAGGAATTCAGCTGAGTTTTTTATTCTATAGAAAAACAAGAAATCCCTGGAGTTTATTGAGCAGGAGCATGGCATGATCAGAGCTGTACTTATGGAGTTCAAGCAAGATTTGGTAACTGATTTGGGTTAGAGAGTTTGAGGAGGTGAAGATAATGCCCGGGTCAAAACTGGGGAATCTGCTGAGAGTTGTAACATGGACCACAGCTTGCCAGACCCTCCTGTCCTCCGCCCATCTTTCTGAGTTCATCCAAGTTCAGGATCAATGACACTTCAATGACACTTTCTATTCATCTCATCCTTAGCTGCCCCCTCTTCCTTTTTATTTTATTCCTATTTCCCAACAGCAGGGCCTTTCCCAAAGAGTCTTGTCTTGTCTTCTCATTATGTTGCCCAAGTATTTAAGCTTCAGCTTCTGCATTTGACCTTCCCGTATGGCCAAAAGAGACCCAGCCTCCTCAGGACATGCAGGATAGGCAGTTGCCATCGATTGAGGAAGTTTAGGGAGACTTCTTCCAGAAATGTGTGATGTTGCATAATGAAGGACTCTGATCTCCACTTCAGAGCTTGTATTGGGATTCTGATTGCCCCCTGTAAACTTACTGCATGATGGAGAAAAGCCTCTTGGATGGCTGCTGAGCTAGAACTGAGTGTACATACAAAAGGTTCCACCTGAGACAGCTGGGTGGCTCAGTGGATTGAGAGTCAGGCCCAGAGACAGGAGGTCCTGGGTTCAAATCTGACCTCAGACACATCCTAGCTGTGTGACCCTGGGCAAGTCACTTAACCCCCATTGCTTAGCCCTTACCAGTCTTCTGCCTTGGAACCAATACACAATATAAGATGGAAGGTAAGGGTTTAAAAAAAAAATAAAAGGCTCCACCCAAGGAACTCAATCCTTCTCTATCCCTGATTGCATATTTGAGTGAGGAAAATGAACTGCTCATTAATAATTAAAAAGCATATGGGGGTGGGCAGCAGGTAAGCTCTGTGAATGGAGAACCAAGCTTAAAGACAGAAGGTTGATTCCATTTGACCCCCGATACTTCCTAGATGAGTGGCTCTGTGCCAGTCTCTTGACCCTCATTGCTTAGCCTTTACCACTCTTCTGCCTTGGAATCAACACTTAGTATCAATCCCAAGACAGGAGCGGGGGTTTTGGAGTTTTGGAAGGGCTTTTTAAAAAGGAATTTAAGGGAGACAAGAGTTGCCTTGCTCTGGGAAACTGATCTAGTAGGATATGTGTGGACAGGGAAGGTAAATCCAGATGTGATATGAGCTGAATATATAATAAATTCAAAATGCTACTTTCAAAGCTGACCTCTTTCTCTCTGTTTCTCTATGAATTTCTTTCTATTCCTTTCTGTGTATTTTTTAAAACAGATAATTCAGTAATTTTCTTGTTTCTTTTCTCATTTGGGGAGGTCATTACTATTTCTAGGTCCTTCGTCACCATCATATCCCTTTTCCAGTAAAAAGGGAACAACATAATGCTAATAATAATTTATATAGCACTTTCAGGTTCATAAAGCCCTTTCAAATATTATCATATTTGATTTGGTTCACAACAACCCTGGGAGACAGGTGCTATAATTATCCCCATTTTACAATGAGGAAACTTAGGCAAGCAGAGATTAAGAGTTTTGCCCAGGGTCATGTAGCTAAGTGTACACTAAGTGTGTGAGGCTGGATTCAAATTCAGATCTTCCTGACTCCAGGTCAGGTCCAGTATTTCCATCCACTGAAAGCAAAGCCAGTCCACGCATTTGACATGTACAAAACTGTATGTCTCTTTCTATATCACTTACCAGGAGGTGAGTAGCATGCTTCATCATAGATTGTTTGACATTCTGCTTAATCATTGCATTGACCATCATCCTTGAGTTTTTCAAAGTTGTTTTTCTTTACATTGTTACTATCCTTAAATAAATGGTTCTCTTGAGTTCTACTCACTTCACTCTGTATCAGTTCACACTACCCAGAATTACCCCCTTGGTTTCTAGTTCTTCTCTATGACAAAAAGAATTACTATGAATATTTTGTCTATATGGATGTTTTCCCTCTTTGTTTGGTCTCTTTATGGTATAAGCCTAGTAATGATATCACTGTGTCAAAGGAAAGTTTGTTGAACTGGGGGCCATAGTTCCAAATTAGTTTCCAGAAAGACCAGTGTTGGCAAAGGTTTTTGAGTTCACGTGCCCAAGCTACAACTTCAAGCTGCTTGTTAGCCCCCTGCATTACCCAAGAGCGCAGAGAGAAAAAGTCCTCATTTTGGGTGGCTGGATAGAGGGATGAGGCTTGCAAAAATGTTCTCAAGCACTGGAAAGAGGGGGAACGGAGCAACTCCCCCCACACTCCACTGGCTCTGGCACACATGCCAATGCTTTGCCAATGATGGGCTAGATCATTACATGATTAACCAGAATCTAGTGTACCTGTCTTCCACCAGTTTCTCTAACAATTGTCATTTTCCCTGTTGTCATCTTTGCCAATCTGATGGGTATGAGATAGAACCTCATATTGCTTTAATTTTAATACTTATTAATTGCGATTTTCTTATTGCTGTTGATCATTTTGATTGATACTTGTGAGAACTATCTATGTCTATTCTTCAAGGAATAGCTATAATTATATATCTGGTACGGTGGATAGAATGCTTAGCCTGGAATCAAGAAGACCGGAGTTCAAACTCAGTCCCAAACACTTAATAGCTATTTGACCTTGGTTGAGTTACTTACCCTCTATTTGCCTCAGTTTCCTCAACTGCAAAATGGAGATAATAATAGCACATACCTTTTAAGGTTGTTATGAGAATCAAATATGATAATATTTATAAAAAGCTTAGCTCAATGTCTTCCACATAGTAAGCACTATATAAATGCTAGCTATTATTAATCTATCTGAATCGGTTTATTACATACCTTAAATAAAAGATCTCTAACAGAAAATTTTTCTGTTGGGAATTTTTCTCCAGTTAACCATTGCCCTTCTAATTTTAACTATAGAGATTTTGTTCAAAACTTTTTTAATTTTACAGAATTAAAACGGTCCCTTTTTTGTTCTCTGTTTATGTGTTTTTTGTCTACTCATGAATGACTTCCAGCCAAGATGGTTGCCTACATTTTGAGGCAGACTGCCCATCTCTCACACAACCACTTCAACAAAATCCTAGTTTATATAAGATCAAATAATGGTCAGAAAATCCAATGAGAAACTACAATAAATGACTTCTTCTACCTTACAAGTCCATGAAATGTTAGCCAGAAGCTCAAGGACAATTAAAAAAAAAAAAGACACACCAGAAAAACCAGCTTCACTTCAAAGTAGCTTCCCGGATCAACCAGAGTTGGATCAGGGTTACATTTAGCCTGCAAGGGTCTGTGTCCAGAGGCAGAAAGAATAAAGGGCAACCCCTAAGAAACTATCAAGTGGCCAAAGTTTCAGGATGGGAATCTTGAAAGCCTCGGGTATCTAGAAACTATAGCACAAGGGTCAGTGTCTGTGCACTGGGGTGTCTATGAAATGCCTATGCTCAGACCAGGAAAGCCCAAGCCCCAGGGCCCTTAGATCCATAATATTCCATCCTGAAGCAACAGAGTCTTGAAGACCTAGCCCTCTCAATACTGACAATGGGTATGGGAAAGGGAAGCACCTGGATCTGGCACAAAGCCCCAACACAGAACTTGAAGCTGGAGAAATGAGTAAATCAAAGAAAACACCAACTAGTTTCAAAACAAATAAGTTTTGAGATCTGGAGGTCTGAAAGATGAGTAAATCTGGAAGTTCCAAACAGGGGGCATACAATTCTTACATGTGGAGACTCAAAGGAGAAAGTGGCTTTTCCACAAGGATTTTAGTACTTAACAACAACAACAAATGAATTTATAATAATAGCTAACATTTAGACAGGGCATTTTACAGATATCATTTTATTTGATCTTCAGAGTAGTGCTATGATATGGATGCTATTATTATCCTCAAGTTTCAGAAGAGGAAATGGAGACTAAAGAAGGTTATATAACTTGCTTAGAGTCACACCACTGTCTGAGGCAAGATTTTAACTCGGGTTTTTCTGATTCCATGTCAGTTTTTCTATCTGGCATATTGTCTAATGATAGAGAGAGACATATGAATATCTTTTTTTTAAAAAAACCTTACTTTCTACCTTAGAATCAATGCTGAGTATTGGTTCCAAATCAGAAGAGTGGTAAGGGCTAAACAATTGTGGCTAAGTGATTTGTCCAGGGCCATGTGGCAAAGAAGTATCTAAGGCCAAATTTGAACCCAGGACCTCCCATCTCAGGCTTGACTCTCTATCTGCTGAGCCACACAGCTACCCAGACACATAAATATTTTGAAGAATTAAGGAATAGCTAAAAAATGAAATTAAAACTTCACATGAAAGAATTGGAAGATAAAGAAATATAGAAATCAGTAATTTTTTACTCAAGAAATGAAATCCCCCAAAACTAAACTAGACCAAACAGAAATAAATAACTCTATCAAGCAGTAAGGAATATTAGTACAAAGTTAAAAGATTAAAAAATAAAACATTCAGGTAGCTGGATATAAAAAATAACTGATCTAGGAAAAGGATCAAGGAGAAATAATTTATAAATCATTGGGTTTCCCAAAAATTATATTTAAATAAAAACAAGATACAATGTTTTAAGAAAATATAATGAAAATTTCCCCAAATCTATTAGGACCAGAGGACAAAGTCGAACTAGAAATATTCCACCAATTATCTCCTAAGAGAAATCCCCAAAATAAAAGTCAGAAATGTCATATCTAGGATTCCAACATTAAAGAAAAAAAGTGCTGCAGGATCCAGAAAGTAGCCATTCTAATATCAAGGAACTTCAGTCAGTATCACACAAAGCAAGACAGCTTCTACTATATACAACAGGTGATAATGGAATAAAATATTCCTAAATGCAAAGAACAATCAAGAATAACATATCCTATAAAACTAAGTATACCCCTTGAGGATTGAAAATATAATTTTTTTAAATTAAAAAGGGACCTTAATATTGTGGAAAGGAAACAAGACTGACAGTCGGTGGGGGAAGGGGCACCTGGGAGTGGCAGTTGGGTCTTGTGACTAGCACTTCCTTCCTGCTGGGGTTTTAGTTCCTTCCTGGTGTGGGAGGAGAGAGGAGTTTGTTCAGCCCATTCTGATGTGGTGTGCCTCTTCTTGGTTCAGCCCGAAGATTCAGGCCCAATCACTTCTGAAGGTCAGAACTGTTCTTGTTTGATTTCTGTCTACTGCTAAGATTCTGAATTAGACAAAGTAGAACTGATATAGAGCAGACAGGAGTGGGAGAAACCCTCCACCAGCTTCTGGGGCCTGGCCTCAACTCTGTAGCTGAGGAAAAAAACTCCAATCCCAACTGGTTATTAAATTTTGTATTATTTGAATTCGCAGTCAGATAAGTGGACTATCTTTTCTGGGCATAGAGGGAACTGAACTTCAGTTTAGTCATTCAACGACAAACAGTCCTTATCGGACCCCTGCTGCTTCCTCTCAACAAGGGGCATCTCTCTCCTTTGCCTCACAAAGCAATATTCCCAACTCTCCCCTCAAGTCCTCAATATCCCCATACAAACCTCCCATTATCCCCCAGTTTTTCCTATCCTCCCCATCCTTTCCCAATAAATATTACAGTTTTGGCAGAGCCAGCTAGGTTTTCCAACCTATTTTGTCAAGAATTTGGGGAAAAGAAGGCAATTGGAATTGTCAGAGAAGTTGGGCCTGCATACATTTCAAAGGCCTATGTGACTGTGAAAAGTAACCATTTTGAGAACAGTGTTGAGTGCAACTAATCTGCCTAGTGATGCCACACCCAAAAGAAACCACTCCTCTTGAAACCACACTATTAAAGGGCCAGACTTAAAAACATTTTTTTCTGTTGCAAAATGTTTTTCAAGACACAAGATGGCAAAGAAACTATTACTTGCCATGGGTTATCTAGCCTGGATTGCATATTTCTTTAATATGTTTTGCAACTTATTTTTTGTCACAATTCCAGATGATAAAATTCCACTTTCAGCCCCATCTGTATTTTCTTGCTGAACTACACTGTTATTTTTAGGTATGTCTTGTTGTGTGTTTAAAAGAATTTAAAAGAACAATTAGGCTTTATGATCTAGATTTCCAGGACACTGAAATTCTTCTCTCAGAATTATTTTCAAAAAGGGAAAAACAACAATTCCTTGATGAAACAAGAAACAATCCAAATTTAACGTCATGGCCAGAGGAAGGAACAGACAGAGTTATCTAATAATGAAAATCTTCGTTACCTAAGAAAGGCCAGAGAAGACTTACTAGAGGCAATGAAAAGTTTTTCAAAAAGACAAGATACTTGGGGAAAATTTGAGAAATTGAGACAGGAAAATGGGGAACATCCATCAAAGTTCCTCGATAGAGTGATTGAAGTAGCAGAGGATGTGCTTGGATTTGAAAATTTAACTGAACAAAATCTCCAACACATAAGGAGACAATTTTTGAAAGGCAGTAACACACCTATTAGATCATATTTTAAACTTCAACGTCCAGATTGGGCAACATTAAGTCTGGGAGATTTAAGAAAAACTGCAACTTACATATTGTCAGGTCATAAAGAAATGCTAGAGGAAAAGGATGAAATAATAAAAGAGCTTAAAGCCAAGCTCAAGGAGGCAAATAGCACAAGTAAACATAAAGAAATTGAAGAAATAAAAAAATCTAGCCACTCAGCAATCATACAAACCCACAAAAAATTACACACAAAGCAATCAAAGGAGAAATGTACCCAGATGTTTCCTCTGTGGAAAAATGGGTCACATGGTTCGAGACTATTATTTAAAGGCACAATTATTCCAAGCTAATCACAAACAGAGGTCTTGGAAAAGCAATGTAAAGTATAGCAGCAATAATACATGAACAAATACAAAATGTTGTGATTGTAATTGCAAGAATTCATTGCAAGCACCAAATTTAGAAACCATGGAGAGATACATCCAACAAGGAGCAAAACTACATTATTCGCAAGTAGTCTCAGGTGCTGCCAAACAAAGTCAGTTATGAAGCCAGGTACATGGGATAACATCAAAAAGGAAAAGGGAAAAATGAAAAGGAAGAAGACTGCATACAGATAGAATGTTTGGTTCCAACAGCACAAAACAAAACTAAAGAACAAAAAGAAGCAGCAAACAACGTAATGATCTTATCACATCTTCCTTTCTCTGACATAGAACTTCTCACAATCTAGACTGTCAATTAACTAAATATATACAATCTTTACAAACAAGAAAAAAAGAGTTGCATTAAATGGGCTTGATACAACAAACAGTACCCCTGGGTTACAATTTGCACAACATCAAACCAGGAGATATAGTATTTAAAAATTTCAATAGAAAATTGGCTACAGACATAAAATGGACTGGACCATATTAAGTATTGCTTACTACCCCAACAGCTATAAAAGTTGCAGGGAAAGACTCATGGTTCTATTGTTCCCATGTAAAACTAGAAAAAATTCAGCACCACTGTAACAGGCATAGAAGAGAATTAGACAAAAGATAGGGCTGAGAAATGAAAACAAAAACGATTTAACATAAAAAGTACAACACAAAGAAATAATAGTGACACATACTATTCGAGACAACTTTTTGTATTTATTGTAATAAATATTACAATATCTTCAAAGGAAAAATATAAAAAATATTTTAAAAATAGAATAAGGAAAAACAGAGATCTCAGGAATGAATGGGCCATGTAATGAATGTTTAAAAAAGGTAAAAAAAAGAAGGAAAAATAAAAATAGTACACTAAAAGGAGGGGAAAACAAAGGTAGGATAATTTGGTACTAGATAAAAATAAACCTCTAAACTTCTAAGTTAAATACATTTGTGAATTTGGCAACTCTGCTTCTCAACTATAAACAGTCCTATGTCTGACTGTGACATAAAATACCTATATACATGCTCCCTCTTAAATAATTTTCAGACCCTCCATCATGTGCCTCTTACAAAATAATGTAATTCTTTTTGCTTTTATTGCTTTTATCTCTCCTAATCCATAAATTCTCTCCCATCATATTGTATAAACTTCCATGGGAAATATGTACAATACAGATAATTCTGTTTTCTGCCATTTCATTTTAGATCCTGACCTGGAATTAGGAAACCTATAAAATAGCAAAAATCTTCCTCTACAGCAGTGGTTCTCATCCTTTCTAATGCCATGACCCCACAATACAGTTCTTCATGTTGCAGTGACCTCAAACCAAAAAATTATTTTGGTGGCTACTTCAAAACTGTAATTTTGCTACAGTTATGATTTGGAATGTAAATACCTGATATGCATTATGTATTCTCATTGCTACAAAATGAGAGGTTGAGAACTGATGCTCTACAGGCTATTTCAAAATTGAGTATTTTCATTAGTTCATTAAATTATATCTACCATAAGTGCCAAAATTCTTTTTTTTTTATCCTTGATGCCAAACTGATTAACAAAATGCTAACTTTGGATTGTCTTCATTTTCTACCCCTTTAAGATTCTGAGGTAATTTCCTTTTAGTAGGGAAAGTTGAAGAAAAAAGAAAAATTACAAAATCAGATAGTCCAGATTTTCCAAGGTAAAACACCAATCATGCAAGGACCAATTATCCAAATTGAAAATAGCCATAAGATAAAGCCAGAAATTAAAGAAGTATTAACTCAGATTAATTTGACTCCTAATGTTTTGTTTTGTTCCCTCACCTTTAGTACAATGTAACCTTGATGGCAGAGACTATCTCATATCTTTTTTTCTTTGTATTCCATGTGTCTTGTATGGTGTTTTTGTGCATAGTCACTTAAATGTTTGCTTGAATTTGCTGAAAATCTAGTGTTGGGTGATCTGGAAAATATGAAAGAAAACAATCTTACCTTAAGTCCATTTGAGAAAAGCCTTAGTCACAACAACCAATTAGAGACCAGGGATATAAACTAAGTCCTGCTTTTCTTTAAAGTTTAATTTGAACAAAGTTTCAGAAGAGAGAAATCAAGGGAGTTTGGAATAGTAGGAAAGGGGTTAATGGAGGAGGCAGAGCTTGAAGGGTAAGACTGGATAAAAGAAGAATAGAAGGGGAAAGTACGCTGAATAGAGAAAAGAAGTGATTAACTGAGCATAGACAGAGAAGTAGGGATTAATTTGATGTCCCTTAAATTGAGGACTCAAGAAGTAGTAGGAAATTAAGGTGGATAGCACCAACCAAGTCAAATAATTAAAACTATTTAAAGTCACATAGAAGAATTGGAAAAAAGGAAGAAAAAGATACCATCGTCAGCTGGTAAATCTTCACTGAAAATGCTCAATTTTCTATCAAAATGTACAGAGATTAATAGTTACATAGGATAAATGTGTCCCTCTGCTTTTTCCTTCACCATCATTCAATTGCCAATTCAAATCTCACTTCTTTCACAAAGCTTCCCAATAATTCCAACCATCAGTGATTTTTTGCTTCTCTTTTTATTATGTTTCAGTTCCCATTGCATGATTTCCATATAGATATATAGATATAGATATGTTTCTTTCCCTCTAGCAGTTTTAAGTACGATAATCTTGTCTCCCTCAACTGGACTCCAAACTCTCTCAGTGTAAACTTCATATTGCTTTTTCCTCAGAACCATTTGCATAAAAGACACTTAACTGAGCAAACTTACTTGAAGTAAAAATAATAAGCTTATTGTTACTAACACTGACATACACTGAGAAGAGCATTACTATTTCCAAAAGAATTGTGTACAATTTGGCATTTCAAATGCCATCATTCGCCACTTCTCAGTCATTTCCACTGTGATCTATCACCCTATTCTAATCCAGGAACTGTGCTAATTTATAAAGCGAAGTTAAACAGTGTAAACCTTTAAGAGGTTTAGTATGGGTCTTGAGGGTTAGTTGGAATGAATTGAAAAATATGCCTAACAAAATAGGGACACTGGTATTGTCAATGCATTGCTGGTAGAGTTGTGAATTAATCCAGCTATTCTGGAAGGCAATTTGGAATTATTACCAAAGGGCGCTAAAAGACTGCCCTTTGTTCCAGCCATACCACTGCTGGGTTTGTACCCAAAAGAGATAATAAGGGAAAAGATTTGTACAAGAATATTCATAGCCGCGCTTTGTGGTAGCAAAAAATTGGAAAATGAGGGAGTGCTCATCAATTAAGGGAATGGTTGAACAAATTGTGGTATCTGATGGTGATGGAATATTATTGTGCTGTAAGGACTAATGATCTGGAGGCTTTGCATATGAACTGGGAGAGCCTCAATGAAATGATGTAGAGTGAAATGAGCAGAATGAGGAAAACATTGTACATAGAAAGAAAAACATTGTGGAACAATCCAATGTAATGGACTTTACTATTAGTAGCAATGCAATAAGCCAGGGCACTCCAAGGACTTATGGGAAAGAATGCTATATACATTGAGAGAAAGAACTATGGGAGTAGAAATGCAAAAGAAAAACATATGACATCACTTATCACATGTATATATAAGTATGTGATTTGGGGTTTAGGCTTTAAAAAATTGCTTTATATCAAAAATGAATAATATGGAAATAGGAATCGTGATAACATCTGTACAACCCAGTGTAATTGCTTGTCAGCTCTGAGAGGGGAGAGGGAAAGAAAATGAATCATATAAACATGGAAAAATATTTTTAAAAATTTTAAATAAATTTTTAAAATGCTTAATGGATCAGAATAAAACACAAAGTCAATCAATACTACTAAAAAAAGTATGCCTAAGGAAACATATCAATGGAAACATATTAATGGAACAACTGTATGCCTTAGAAAAATTCTGACCAGTTGACTAAAATTTACTTTTTATAGGAAATCTGGTTATATCAAAGTTTAAATTTTCAAAGAAAAAATTTTTCAGAATTATAATTGTGATATGGAAGTGAAGCAACTAGCATTCTCATGTCTTAAATTTGAACCAGAGTTATGTTGCTAACCAACCTTAAAAAAAAGCAAACTTTATTCATTTCACTTCCACGATCCTGCTTCTTCATCTGTAAAATGAAGCTGTTGGATTAGATTGTATTTAAGGTTACTTCCAAATCAATGATTCTAAATTGCAGATGATGCCAAGACTTTGTTCCCTTTCATAAGTGTTGAGTTCCTCGGATGCTTACAAAATAGTAAATTAATACAAACTATAGAACATTTTATTCAGAACATCTGCCTTTCCAAAATAGTTCCTTAGAAGCCTCATTAAATTTTTTCATTCTCCAGAGACAGATATACTTTGAACAGGGACTTGATAGATCTTGTCCAGAAGAATCATCAGATCATTTAGAGTAAATATTTCCAAATTAAATGGGCCAATTTACATCCAAAATTAATAGCCTGTTGATGGATGCATTTCACCTAGTGACCATTTTATGGTCCTTTTACACTAGAAACTTTAGTGATGCCTCTAGACCATAAACATATAAAAACTAGAATTTAAAAAGTGATGTACAATATAGGCACTAACAAAAACAGTAGGGACAATTGAGTATGAACAGTTATGAATCTTCAGTCAGCAATAGCTAACACAAAGCAGAGACATTTGGAAAAACATATCACTTATTTTTAAAACATCTCTTTCAGATTTTAAAGCCTCCATTTCCTGGAAGGATTAAGTATGGATATGTTTCCTCAAGGGGTAAAGAACCAAAAGAGAAACTATAATAACAGCAACATGCTTGATGGGGTTCAATGTAAGCCCTGAAACATTTTATCAATTCAATCTCAAAAGACTTATTAGTGATAGGAAAAAATTTTCATGCTAACTCATGGACCTAACTAACCAAGATTTACCTTAAAAAAATTAAAATCAAACTAACTTCAAAGTTCATGAACTACACAAACATTATCTATTAGTCACTTATAGCCCTGTTGTCTCAACAAGTAGAGATTAAATTTCTTAAGATTTTGCTGAATAAGCCTTCTGAATTATACCATTCATATTAAAATTACCCAAAATTATTTTTAGAAGCTCACTGATATACTGTTTCTGTATTCCCATAGCTATAGGGCTCTACACTAAGTCCTGATCATGTTTCCAATTTAACAGTAGCACCTTGATAGAATCTTTTCCCTGTGGCATATATGTATAAAAATGTTATTCACTTTTGTAGACGGACAATTTGTATTAAATTGTCCAAAGATAACAATGGTTAAAAATTCAGTTATAAGTGTGTTTTATACTTAATGTAATCCCTACATGGCCTCAGTATAATCAAGTCTCTGTAAACAATTGTATAGTTCTTTTAGGGAATTTTTTTTTCCAGGATAGTAATAAAATATTTTAGAAATTCTTAAGAAGGACAGCTAGGTGGCTCAGTAAATAGAGAACCAGGAGATGGGAGGTCTTGGGCTCCAATATGGCCTCAGACACTTCCTAGCTGTATGCTCCTGGGCAAGTCACTTAACCCTAGTTAATTGCCTAGTCCTTACTGCTCTTCTGCCTTGGAACCAATTCTTAGTATCACTTCCAAGAGAGAAGGTAAGGGTTAAAAAAAAGAAAAGAAAATATGAACCACTTTCATAGCTACCATCATAATTTAGTCCATAAGTAATCTGAAATAAATGTAATTAGAGTTATTGTGTTTTATAGATCTCTTTTTCTGGCCAAAAAACTTCATTTTATTTATTTTTAATTCTTTTTGTTCTAACTTAACAAGCATCAAATGAAATAGGCATTGGCATATTCATAGGAGAAATTTTTACATGAATTTGTGGAATCTGTTTTGTTGATATTGCTTCTCTTTGTAATAAAAATAAAACAAGTAATAAACTTAAAAATCTACATGAAATTTTAGATCTGTTCTGCTTGTCTGGAACTCATTTTGTCCTTTTTCTTTTCTTCTTTCTGTTTTATAGCAACTCTATACCTTATTTTCCTCTTCCTTATCCCCAAAACTGAAGGGAAGGGAGAAAAGTCATTGTATCAAATATGCATAATCAAACAAAATGCATTTCCCATGTTGCCTATGTCTAAAAAAAGTATGTTCTACAACTTGAATCCATCACCTCTGTCAGGAAGAAGCTTTATCATCAGTACTTTGAAATAGTAATTGGTCCTCCTATCGATCAGAATTCTTGTTGTTATTGTATAAAATTTCCTCCTGCCATCCCTACCTTCCTGCAGAAAACTGAAGTCAAATAGGAAAGTGACTTGGCCAAGGTCATTTGGTTAGTTAGTAACAGAACTAAAATTACAATTAGCGCTCTTGAATTAGGTCTTCAGTGTTCCCAATACCTATTCACAAATAGCTTCCACTTCCAGCTTACCTCCTCAGAGTTGTCTGCAATATAGCAAGAAAGGGATATATCCATTCAATCATATCAGAGGGCTAAAATAACAACCTCAGTTCTTGGGAATGCTGAG
This sequence comes from Monodelphis domestica, assembly GCF_027887165.1. Lineage (NCBI taxonomy): Eukaryota > Metazoa > Chordata > Mammalia > Didelphimorphia > Didelphidae > Monodelphis > Monodelphis domestica. The sequence goes on from NC_077227.1 coordinate 89,957,012, forward strand.
CTCCTCTCAGAAAACAAAAGCCCCTCACACATCTGTTCCCATTGCCATCATCTCTCTCCACAGCTATATTTGTGCCTCTTTTACCCCCTTTTTCATTTGGATTAATGCTTTTCCAAAACCAGTACATGCTGGATGATAATCATGATAGTCTCTCAGACTCTGGGGACACAAAGGCAAGAATGAAAGAAGCTTACATTCCTACACAAAGAATAAATATACCTATGATAAATACACCTTTGGTAGATCTTGGGAGTTATAGATAAATATATTGATCTTTCTGACCAATATTACAAGATTAGTTTCAATATATTTTGTTTGCAAGCACTAAGTAATGTATGTTAGTACACATATGTTTCTTTTAAAAACCTTTTAATATCTTGTTTGTATACCAACTTCATTTCCAAACATATCCCTCTCTTGTAACAAAAAGAATAAACAAGTTTGACAAAACTAAATACATCAAAAAAGTCTGATCATATATTCAATGTTCCATCCATATTCATAGTCCCCAAAGAGGGGAGAGGAGAGCATGTTGTCCATTTGATATAGTGTTCAGCTTCACTTTGGTTATTATTCCTTCCTCATATTGCTATGGTCATCATACATGAATTTCTGATAAAGTCTGGTTCTTTCCAAAAATATCAGTACTTGTGGCAAAAATGGGACACTAATGCATTGTTGGTGGAGTTGTGAATTGATCCAACTATTCCGGAGGGCAATTTGGAACTATTCACAAAGGGCTTTAAAAAAGCTGCCTGCCCTTTGATCCAGCCATAGCACTGCTGGGTTTGTGCCCCAAAGAGATAATAAGGAAAAAGACTTGTACAAGAATATTCATAGCTGTGCTCTTTGTGGCAAAAAATTGGAAAATAAGAGGGTGTCCATCGATTGGGGAATGGCTGAACAAATTGTGGTATATGCTGGTGATGAAATACTGTTGTGCTATAAGGAATGATGAACTAGAAATACCTCCATGAACTGATGCAGAGTGAAATGAATAGAACCAGGAGAACTAAATCATATGTAATTGACTTTGCTACTGATAGCAATGCAATGATCCAGGACAATCCCGAGGGACTTATGAGAAGGAATGCTACCCACATCCAGAGAAAGAACTGTAGGAATAGAAACACAGAAGGAAAACATTTGATCTTTCACTTGCTTGAATGGATATTGGATGTGGGGTTTTGGTTTTTAAAGGATTATTACAAAAATGATTAATATGGAAATAGGTATTAAGTGGTAACACATGTATAACCCAGAAGAATTATTTGTTGGCTCTGGGAGGGGGGAGACATAAAGGGAAAGTACATGAATCATGTAACCATGGAAAAATATTTAAATAAAAATGAAAAATATCAATACTAAGTACAGTCCCACTATAGATGGTCAATTGTTTATGCTTACCAGAATTAAGTTGAAGATATCCCAACTGACCTGGATTACCACTTAATTTCAAATTTTTTATTTGTTTTTCCCTAAAACATTGTTAAATTGAATGTATTTCCAAGAGAAAGTATAAGTTCATAGATTTAGAATCAGAAAGGACCATACGGGTCATGGAATTCAATCCCTTCATTTTGTAGATGGAGGCAACTGAAATCCAGAAATGCTAAATAATTTGCTAGGAGTCCCACAGTAAGTACTGTAGGCAAGATTTGAACCAAGTCTTCCTCATTCCAAGGCCAGTACTCTATCCACTCCACCATCATACTTGAAAGTATTCTTCAGACAGAATACTCCCACATACATACAGCATCCCTAAAGATGAAAGCATCAAAGAGACTAGACTATCAATGAGACAAGAAAGGATCCTACTGCTAAGGTCAGCCAGCGAGTGATTTAAGCAAACTTATCCTAGACATCTGCCCTGGTTTGGTATTTTAAATGAAATTTTATTTAGTGACTTTCTATCAAATGAGTTGACTGTTCATGAAAGAAAGTAGAGGATCCTGAAGTAGCTAATGTTGTCTTGATCATGTGGCTGGGGAACAAAGACTAGACAAAGCTTCCAACAGGGAACCAACCATAGAACCAAAGAACAGAGGAAGCCGAACCAAACCGAAAAAATAAGCAAATAAACAGCATTCACTGCTAACAGGGCAGGTAGTTAGTTGGGAAGATAGCAGGGCTTCTAGTTGTAAACAACTTGATGTTTATCTCTGATTATCTCTATCACTGGAACTGCTGAATTCACTAATGCTAAAGAGTTCAATCTCTTTCCTTCAATCATGGTCAACTCTGTGAGCAATCAATGCTGAATTCACTAAATGCAATTCCTAACTGGAAATAAATGTGGCTGCTTTAAAGAAAATTGTGGCTACCTGTTAGGTAACAAAATTTGTGATTCCTAAATTTTATGGATTGGGAAAAATATGTAAGTTAAATATAACATTTTAAAAATATAAAAACAAAATCAAATTAAAATTGTGGGGTAGTTTAAATAATATATTGAAAATTGACCTTCTGACATTATATAACCCAGACTTGTCATATGACCAGAAGGTGGTGCTATTACCACAGGAGTAGTACAATATAGTACTGGTGTCATATAGTTCATTGGAAAATTCATTCCATTCAGCTTAATGGCAGAATGCTACTTTATAATGAAATATAATAATTAAAATTCAAAAGGCTATCTCAACCTGGCAACACTGGTAGAAACTACTTTGTCCTATTTAATATTTAAATGAGAATAATTGTTAAATTATACTGAAATCAGATGAGAGGCATATATGGGAAAAGTTGGCATAAAAATATAAGTAATTTACATATGTTTTGTATCATATCTGTAAGTTTATGGGCATCTGTAAAACTAACTAATTCTTTCAAAGACAAAGGAGACTTCTTCACCAAATTCACCAATTGTGGAGTTTGATACAAATAATCACCTACTTCTATTCTAGGAGAAATTTTTTTATGTGTGATAGCAAAGCATGACATGAAATAAAATACCAAGAATGAAAATATCTGGCCACCATGTAGAAAAGAAAGGAAAACTAAAAAGATTTTTTAAAATTTAATTATCCACATTGAAGATTTCAGATTTCATTTCACATGCCTTAATGTGTAAATTTATGCTTTTAAAGTCCTAAGAGGATTAAAAATCAATAAAGTACCTGCTACTATGTCACAAAGCTAAAAGGGAAGAAATTTGTTGGGTTACTAAGGAATGTCACACAATTACAAAGTTATAAAATGTTCACTTTGGAAGCAACCTGGGATGTCATGTAAGTCTCATCATATTTTACAAGTGAGAAACTAGAGAAAAGTGTTTTACCAATATCAAGTAAAGAGCATGGTTGGATCAAAATATCTTTCTTCCCCTCTTTTAACTAATTTATCAACTTAATGAAATATAGATAGATAGATAGATAGATAGATAGATAGATAGATAGATAGATAGATAGATAGATAGATAGATAGATAGATTTAACTACTGAGAAAAATAACTACTTATAAGGAGATTATGACTTCTTGGACCCTTAGAGTAAGAGGAGTAAAGAAAGACTAATACATGAGAATAAATTCTAGGAAAAAACATATCCCCATCACTGGCATTGTTATCTTCTTGAGGTTAAAAGCCATATAGATATAGATATAGATATAGATAGATATAGATGGCAAGATAGAAGACTGGATCCAAATCCTTCTTAAAGAACTTATTAGATTTGTGACCCTGGACAGGTTAGTTAGCCTCTCTGATCCTCAGTTTCCTCAACTGTAAAACAAGGGGATTGCCAATATGATCCCATAGTCTACTAGTAGGAACATCACTAGGACACTGATGTGTGGAAGACCCCCAAAAATAATCATCAAAGCCCTGAAAGGAATGATGATGACAATGGTGAATGAGATCCTTATTATCATTAATAAAGTGCCTAAATAGGAGACTAGAAATGGTACCAAAAATGCCAAAGAAAATAAAAATAAATGAACTCCTGAACATTTAGGCACTTCCATTTTAAGATTTAAAAAAAGATAAGCTTTAAATATATATAGGAAATTCAACATCTCTTTTGGCAAACTAATTGAGGCTTCCCAGAAAGGGGGGGGGGGGGGAAACAACAGGATTTTAATGATTATTTGAATGGTAAAATGAATAAAGGACATTCCAGAAATGGTATGGCTTGGGAGATTTGAAGAAAAGTTGATCATCAGACAAAGGGCACCATATAAACATGTCTGGAACAACAGAATAGCACAGGAGAGAAGGAAAAGAAAAGGAACGCTTTTTCATCTAGAATACACAAATCCAGATATGAGAATCAGGATTTTTATGATTTGTATAATATTCCCACATACCTCTTCATTCTACTCAAAATTGCAACTAAAAGTCAATGAGAGTCTCCAAAAAGCCTTTTAGATGACCAAAGCAATAGCTAAAGGAGACATCTTCAGTCCTTTCAGGAGTAAAAGAGGTAAAAAGGTCTCTGAAGAAAAGATATGGCAATACATATTTAAATCTGTGCATTCATCCAACACATATTTATTATGTATCCATTCTGCACTAAAAGTGATGATTGCAAAGTTTAAATAAGCAAAGGGGGCCACTTTAAACAATGTTATGAATGTTTGGATGCATTAAGAGTTACAAAATTTGAAATGAGGTCTGAGAGAGAAATTGTAAGATATTTCCATAGTCTAGAAGCAATGATTGCTTTTTATACCAGTCTTGGTACCAGATCAGGTTGAACACTTTATTAAATAAAGCTTTGCACAGTATACCTCCCAATTTTCAGGAAGACAGGAATGTTATAAAGTGAAGTACACAGGTAATTTCCCTTTCACCCAATCTAATAGCTTCCTTTCCCTTTTCCCACAAAATTTTATCTTTTTTTAAATTTTTTCCTGGTGTAAGGGATACTTAAAAAAATTAAAAGTTGACTTCTCTATACTGCACATTAATATTGGCAGAAAAGTAGGACACTTGTCTGTGTTATGTAGAAAAATAAAGGTATAAAGGGATTTAAGGTAGTGAAAGAAATGTGTACAAAACAGAGCTTTCTTGAATCAGTCATTAGCCATTACAACATGCATCAAAATTGACATTTAAAGTCTACCCATACTCACAGCAAACAGCCTTCCCCATGCTCACCTTTAAGGTATTGAGCAGATATTACAGATTAGCTCCCATTTTACAAATGAGGAAATTGAGTGAGAGACTGTAAGTGACTTGCCCGGGGTCATACATTGAGTAAATGTCAGGGAAAGGCTTTAATATTCTTTATTTTTTAATCTAAATTTAAATGCCAAAAGAGAATATTTAAATATTTCTATAAGATCATGAAAATGAGATTGTGAGACTACTAATCTCCATTTTATGCTTTTCTTAAAGGATAAAAAATTCCATGCTTTATTTTCAAAACTGTCCTACTTTTCTGTATTGCCTTATCCTTTTATTTTCAACTACCAAGTTGCCTTTTTTGGCACTTTTGCTAACCTCCCTGTCTCCAATTAAAAGCCTTAAGAAAAACAAAAACGGCCTCACAACAAATAATCAGAGCCAAGTAAAACATATTCATAGTGGCCATGCCCCTCCAAAATATTTTATTCTGCATCATGTCTCTCTTTTGGAAGGGGGTAACATGACTCATCATAAAACTTTCAGAACTATGATTTGTCATTATTTAATCAGCATTCTTGTCTTTATTTTTCTTTATCATGTTGTCTGTGAATAAATTGTTCTGCCAGTTCTACTTTAGATCTATTGTAAATATTACCTAGGATTCTCTTAGACCATCTCTGTTGCCATTTCCTAATTATGCCACAATAATATTTTATTACATTTATCTACAGTTTTGTAGCTATTTGCTCCCAAATAATGGAAATATTTAAAATTGAGTTCTTGGCTTTTCTTCTTCCCTCTCCCTTTTATCCCCCTCTTCAGAATCAGGTGTTTTACAAATTCTCTCACTGTGTTGTCCTCCCTCTTACATCCCTCTCCCTCCATTTCCCTACTGAGTTGGATGGACCTCTTTGCTAATTTTTGCCTTGTAAACCTTATTTTGTAGAGGATGTTTTTAAATCAGATATTGCTAGTTCCAAGTACAGAACACAAGCCACTATGCCCACTGACAAAATTCCTTTACTACATGTGTTGTTTTTTTAAGCACGATCTTAATTTAATACTGTACTACTCAAAAACAATCTCATTGTTTTAAACGAGTAAGGTAGGGTCATGAATGCATTGATCAAGATTTTTAGAAACAAAATGAAAAAAAAAACCCCACAGATTGTCTATATTGACAATCAATGGGAAAAGGTACAGACCACAACTGAATGGCTAAGAGAGACTAATCAATTGTATCTTTATATATAAAATATAGGCAAATAGGGTTAAGTGACTTGCTCAGGGTCACATAGCTAGGAAGTATCTGAGGCTAGATTTGAACCCAGGTCCTCCCAACTCCAGTTGTTGGCACTCTATTCCATCCTAGCTGTCCCTATTTGTGTAGTTCTTACATCAATATAATATTACTATTGAACTGTTAATAAGGCATTTTGTTAAATAGGTGTATGAACTTTTTACTTCAGCAATTAGTTTTGTTAGATTGTTCTAATTCAACTATTACCTTTTAACTAATCTCATCTAGACCAATAGTAGTTTTTGTAAATTAATAGGCTGACAGCCCTGAGGATATAGTCTATGGTCATGAATTGGGATTTTTTCTTTATACTAAATGATTCATATGAGAATTAAATGTCTGATTTGAATTTTAACCATACTATGCATTTTAATCAGTTTTGCTAACCATCCCATATCACTCAAAATACAGTGTGCTATAAAATGAAGATAAATTTTATTCAAGAAATTTTTTTTCTAATACTTAACAAGATAACCAGCAGGCCTATTTCCCCCCTGAAATCATTACATTAGACTATGACCTGTGAAGATAATTTTAGGGTTGTGACTTAAAATCTAGATTTAATTGGCCACCAGGGGAAATCCCAAATAAAATACGCAAGTCAGTCTGGAAATTTATGGTAATTTAATTAATATAGAGGGAAGGAATTTAAAGAGAAGGAGGGAAGGGGATATAGGATTTCTCCTGCTTGGCCTGTACCAGGGGGAATTTAAAATTCCTGCCTCTAGGTCTCTGAAGAAGATTAGAGGCTTCTAAAAGGATAAAGTTGGAAAAGTAAAGGAGGGAAACTCAGCCAGAAACCGGACAATAGCTTGTAGCCACGCTAAGATGCCAAAAGGCCCAGCATGCTGCTATCAGCCAACTCTCCGCCACAAAAGGTACCGGAGAGAGGAAATGAGCCAATATATAGATCTTTCACTCTTGTGTCTTCTCCTCTAAATGTCCATTCTTTTTAGTTCTCATCTTCTTTGATTAGATTATATCTTTAGAGTTACTTAACACTTCTTTGTTAAGTTCAGCTTTTGTGAATTACTTAACCTTTTTGTGATTAATTTAACCTTTATAGTTACTTAACATCTTTTTGTATTAAGATCTCAAAATAGACTTAGCTTAAAGTTCTAGCTTCACTATAAGGTAAGAGTTAAGTACCTTCATTGTTCAATCAGGAGATTACAATTTTATCTTCCCCTAAAGTAAGGTCTAAGTAGGGTGGAATAATTTACAGTTTCCAAGACATTCCTGATTTTGTTAAACTAAGTATCTTCATTGTTACAATCAGGAAATAGCTAAATCCAGTCTTCACAGACCCAAAAATCTTAGCTTAAAGTTGAAGCTTATCTTTATTTTTCAAGCAAAATATTTTATCAAAAATCTCAATATTCACTAAATTTGAAATTCAAATCAATGAATTAACATAATTTCCATTTCTTTAAGAACTCGATTCTGGCTGTTATGCTACAGAAGAGCTAAAGAAGCTAAAATGAACAACAAAGAACTGAAATTCAATCTGATCAGTTTATTAGCTAGTCATTACAGTATTCAACCAGTTTGGGGGGGGGGGTGGATATAACTTAATTAAACTTAAATTTAAGTAAGTGAAAAAAGGAAGAATTCAGGTAAATATGCTTTCCCAATTATGAAAAAAATTTTGCAACATAGTAAAAAAAAAGGAAGCAACTATTAAATTATCCAAACTAATTTATTGACAATTCAAAATGTGACATATTTACAAGAAACAGCACAAGTTCTAAAATAATTTAATTTTCATAGATTTATAAAAGTATTGATAAATATTAGGAGACCCTGACAATTATCAACCACAAGAACATTTTCCTATGCTAATGAACTACCATAGTAGTTCTATAAAAAGTTCTAAAATGGAGCTAAACTTTTGCCTCCACCAAATATGTCAAATTGTCAATACCAAAATATACTAAAATGATCATGCAAGGTAAAAGTTGTACCAAAGAAAGTTAAGTTCAGGTCTAGAATGAAGTGTTCTTCACAGGTATGCTTTCAGAAATGTTCAAAATAACTACTATTTTTGATACATCAGTTCAGCAATTTTAAATTGCTTTAGGAGAGTTCAATTATGAAATTAGTTTTCATAGGCATTTGACAAGAGACACAAAATACATGGCATAGATAGCTGGTCTCAGAGATAGGCAGGAGTGGGTTCAAATCTCACCTCTCACACCTATTGACTAGTGACCATAAGCAGTCACTTACATCCCAACAAGTTAACTCTGAGGCTACAAATTGGAGAACAGTTGCCGATCTGCATTGGTTAGAGGGACCAGGAATCCTCTACACCAATGAAATCACAGATCTAGACCAAAAAACAAAATTTAAAACAATCTGATAAAGAAAATGAAAATAGTTTACAAGTACAACTTTTTAAAAGTTAGCTTATGAATTTAAAAAAAACCCTCAACAATGGCGTCCTTTATCCATTCTGATTTTTTAAATTGTTTTACTTAATTCTGGCATTATGCAGATTCCTTGACCCTTAGGTCCCACTATTTTAGTAGAAAACTTCAGTATTTCATAGACAAGAAATCAATTTGGAAAATAAAGAGACCAACGTGACATGTTATCTATTAATTTTCAGAAAACAAGCTACCGTAAAATGGCAAATTTTAATCACAAAAATAGCAGCACATAAAATTCAAGATTGTTTGGTTAAAGCAAATGTTTTCAAAACTGATCACAAAATGGTACATGCTCAATTTAGATTTACTATTAAATATCTGAAATTTAAAGATTCCTTAAGAAGTATTGTTCATATTTATGACATATAATATAATGTATATCCAGAATTCAGTTTTAGAAATGTACATATTGCACAGCTAGGAGATGTAATATCAGTATTCTGATATCCCTAGCATAAGACGTTATCTTAAATAGTTTAATACAAATTATACTACTCAAAAACAATCTCATCCTAAGGTTTTAAACCAGTAAGGTAGGGTCATGAACACATTGATCTCAAAATGTTTAGAAACAAAATGAGAAAACACAGGCACTTGATATAGATTATCAGTGACAAAAGTTACAGGCCACAATTGAATGACTAAGAGAGGTTCATCAATTATGTCTTTACATATAAAATAAACTTGAGGTCTTCCACTGATCCAAATATAGAAACAAGAATTATTCACAAAACATTGATAAGAAAAATCAAATCTCTCAAAAAACTCATACCAAATAATACAATTTTCATCATTGAACAAAGCAAGGCCTGATGTAATATAAAATGTATTTAATTCAAATGTCTAGGATGTAGTAGTTTTGAGTTCCCATTTTTCCCTTAGTGTAATCCAACCAAATCCTTATAAAGATGGTCCAATAATAATACCTGATGTGCAAAAGCTCCCACTCACCTTAAGAACCAGTGCATTTAAAAAAAGAAGAAAAAAAAAGATCTAATTTCCAAAATCACCAACATTCTAAAGAAAATTTTGCAGCACCACAGACTTAAGATGCAAATAGTATCTTAGCATGGTAACTTTTCAAAAGAGAATGCTGATCAATTAAAAGGTATGGATATTGAAATACTTAAAATGAATTTTCATATCAACCTTTAAAAAAAAAAGACAAATATAACCCCCCCCCCAGTGAATGTTTTTAATTTCATATGTATGAAATTGTCAAATTTTCTAAGACTGGTTTACACAAATGTGCAATCACTCAGAAGAAAACATTTTATTTCTTAATAGGTGCTTAATCAGTATTTACTGAACCAAATTTAGATCATTAGTACTGAAACACATTCTTAGTATTTTAAGAGATTGGTTCTAATATTTGGCCATTCTCTATATTACCCAGGAATACCAGGTAGTAAGAAAAACAGGTTAGAGGCAGTACATTTCATGTAAATCTTCCCCAAATCTATTTTACCCTCTCCATTTCTTTTCTTCTCATCTTTGGCTACAAGCCCCTATAAAAGGAAATCAAGCATTTAAGGGGTGGATCATTATCTCCCAAAGCTTCCATTCTATACATCACTAACTGGAAGGCTTGCATCATCCAGATCCACTAGGTCATTATCCCTTTCCTGAGGGCCATTGTGATTTTGAGGTTTCGGCACAGCTTGTACAGTCATTTTGGAAGCTGGTTCTCTTGGAGTGAGAGTCTGGACCTTGAAGTTCCCTGGTTTGGCCTTGGCAAGAGATTCGTAAAATCCTCGCTTCTCCATGGTAAAGCTTGAGCCCAGAGAGTTGTGGCGAGGGGCTGTGGAATGTGAGGTGGCTGCTGTTGCACTGGCAGAACGGAAAGCATAGTTGGATTCTGAAGAACAGTTGGAATGCTCCTGTGAAGAGGAGTGTTGGTCAAATATGGTTATTAGGAACAAAGGAGTGACTCAGTGTGAGACTCTGAAAAACGAAGCACACACAGACACACACAACATGCACACATGCACACACACATAAAGCAAAGCATGAGCCATGGTAGCACAAATAAGCAGGTGCTGTCAAAGCAATGCATTTTTAAGGGTGAGTGTATAGCAGTGAGAGCCAACAACCATTTCAGCTAAGAAACCAGTTATATGTGTGTGTATATGTATGTGTGTGTATGTGTGTGTGTGTGTGTGTGTGTGTGTCTGTCTGTCTGTCTGTCTGTCTCTCCCTAAGGCTAATCTTGGCAGCTCCAGAAACTGTATGGACCTAAGCTGTTCTAATTAGTAAAGTGTTCCACTGATAACTGAAAAATGTATTCTAATGGAAGGCTAACAGAATGATCTCATCTAAATAAAAACACTATATCCTAAATTCAATAATGGGAACTATCCTCCATACTATGTTAAAAAAGAAAAATATTTGTAGCTCAAAATAAAAATACAGATTACAGAAAAGGAATCATCAGTGTTGGTGTTTGTTTTTTGTTTTATTTTCAAAAAAAAGATAGTACCTGACAACCTGACTTACTCTGAATTTTTTTATTTCACCATTAAGCAATGTCTTTAGACCTATAGTGTTAGAGAAGCATGTAAGTAAAATGTTTATTGAAACAAACTTCATACATTTTTTACTGATTGCATCAGTGGATATGCTTAAATAAGACTGCTAGTCTAACTGGCTATAACTATATAACAAACACACTATGTTCTTTTATGGCTTTGAAAACAAAATGCTAAAATTGCTCAAATATTAGTTTCCCTATGATAGCTTCATTTCATCTGTGTTTTCAAATGTCAGGCAGATTATTATTATTCAAGAGCATGTACATGTATGAATTTGCATATACCTGGTCATTAGGTCAAAAGTGAATATCAGATATGAAGAGTAATGTAAAAATTGGAACTCTCAAAGGAATTTATTAAACTAATTTTGACATTAATTACTCCTAATTTTAAGCTTTATTGTAGCTGATGTTATCTATCGAGATGTTTATTTTATATACCATAACACATGTATGGATTTCTTTGGCCACTTGTCTAAATTTTATCCAATATAAATAAAACCTGATAACTGGTTAGTGTTGACAAAAGCAGTTATAATAACTGCAAGAGGTAGTTTAGTTAACTCAACTTTCTATGATAAGTGGTGAGTAGTGTGAAAGTCCTAGCCCTCTGTTAAGAAGGCAAATTTATGAGAGCCCACATACGTGCTGCATTCACCAGTTCTTGATGTATACCTCGGTATACAAGGATTCGACAGCCTTCTGGCCTGCCGCATCTGGAACACAGTGCAAAGCTAAGATTAGAGTTAACCTATACTTAGGAGAAGGAGGAAAAGAGAAAAAGTGTTGCTGAGAGAGAGGAATAGCTAGAATGCCCAATTTGCCCCCACCACAAAGCACAAACACCCTTCTCCAATTTTTCCTTGCTCCAACACCCATTGCTTTTGCAGAAAGACTCATACTTTAAAGCTGAAAAGTTCACAGGGACCATTAGGTTAAAAGAGTTACTACCTATATAAGATTTCACTTATAATTTTAAAAACCTATACATCTAATGACTTGAATGTTGAAGAACAAGCAAAAACTGGTTTCTAAGTACTGATCTGTTTGTAAGAAATATATCACCACTAGGAAAATATATGACTTGGACTTATCAACATTTGAGTTGTGATTATTATATGACACTGTGAGTTCTCTAGACTGTGGTATAGAATTTCAAGAACAGGTGAGAACATCTCTTTCATAGCAGAGTTTAGAGTTCTTAATCATTGACCAAATCTTATTCCTTGCTTGTACAAATTAAATAAATACTTGAAAATTTACTACAAATACGGAATTATATAGGTGTCTTTCTAGTATTTTTGAAGGAGGAAAAAACCTTTATTGTATCTTTCAGCACTTATGCCATATTTGAGGCTACAAACCTAATTTGTCTCTATGTATTAAAATCATTCTAAAGGTACCTAGTAGGCAAACCCAATGCTTTAGGTAAAGGACTTTATTCCTTATGATACTGCCAAGTAAATATAGTCATATGTTACACTGCACAAAAATGATTTTAAATTATCTCTATGAAGAAGAAATTCTACTTTCACACATATAAACTGAAGTACTCTCCCTTGCTTTATGGATCTGGATATTGACTGGATTCTGATCAAAATGCAATCTAATTGAGTTGTTATATCAAAGAAGATTTAAAGAAAAGACAATTTTCAATTCTCTTCATAGATATAAGGACATATCAGGGCTAGACATGCAACCCAAAAATGGCACTGTAGGTCTCCAACAACAAAAATTAATTCACACTTAATCACATTGAAGGTTCCCAAATTTGAAAATATTTGGATTAAGGTTCAGTACCTTTAGGGTAGGAGATAGACTTTAGGACAGATGTAAATTGGTCCTCAGGATAGTAAAAGTTCCCTAGTAGTAAAAATGACTTAAATCGCACAATTGATCAAATAAAACCTAAGTTTTCAAAAATTTGAAAAACAATTTTATACTAAGAATTAGTGGTTGTTGTAAATCGATAGTTATTAAAACTTTACCCCAAGACTTAAGATTAACAGACCAAGGAAAACACGTTTTCCTGATTGTGCATTTAGACAGTACAATGCACACAAAAAGGTACAAATACATAACACTAACAGTAAGCATTAAATTAGAAATGCATTATTTTTGCAAATCTAGTTGGTATGACAGTTATCATGCAAAATACTTCACTACAAGAGGAAGACAAGAAGGATTAAGAGGAAGGAAAAGATATACAAGTTCATATAATAGAAATAAACCTTAGAAAGCAAGAAAAGCTCAGAAACATACAGAAGTTGCTGATCTTCCAGGTCCCCGTTGTGCTACTATGGCACCAGAAATAGCTTTAATCCAATTATGCATCTCCTCTGGACTGTCAGCCTAAAAGGAAAGACAAGAAAATATTTCATCCTATTTTCTTAAAGAGAAGCTTCCATTTTAATAAAATGTGAACTAATTTATCTTGTGTCCATATTGAATATAACGATCAAAAGATATTATTAGAGCAATAGTACTCAAACTGGAGCCCTGGAGCGTGGGCTCAAATCTGATTCTGCCAGATAATTCTGGACAAGCCATTCCCAACTTTAGGCATCAATTTCTTCATTGGTAAAATAAGAAGGTTGGAGTAAGTTCTCTAAATTCCTGTTGTAATGATTATTTATGAAACAAACACTGATGCTTCTTAAGGGATGGTATTTGAGGGTCTAAAGGAGTTAGTTGAGGAGGAAGTAAGGTGCTGATTGGTAGAAGCCTAAATGAAGAGGCTCCTATTCTCTCTCTCTCTCTCTCTCTCTCTCTCTCTCTCTCTTCTGGGCTATGCTATCAAGGGGTGTTACTCAAGAAATTGGGTTCCCCTGTTATAAGTGGGTGACAGGGAGATGAAGGAGTCTCCCCTATTAGGTGATGTAAGGATACCCCTAAATTCCCTTGCACAAAATGGCCAGAAGGATAAGCCTCCCCTGGGTCTTCTAACTCAGCAGCGTTACCAGAGAAACAATATATACTAACTTTTCTAAAATTCTACTCAGATTCTTAATTTCTTTCTTACTTTTTGGTTAGAATTATCTAGACTGAAATGAAGTGAAAGTGAGGTTTCTCACTATTAGTTTTATTATTTCTTCCTATAATTCACTGAATTAGGGATTTAGATATCATCAAAATACATATATGGATATATTTTAGTATTAATATTAATTCATCATCTATGATGCTTTTCAGTAAAATGTAGCTTCTCTACTCTATTTATTTAATTATTTTTTTTGCTGTTGCTTTGTCTCCTTTTCCTTACTTAAAGAGAGATCAGAGTTTCTTATCCTTTCTTTCTTGCCTTTTAAAACCTTTGTTGAGACCTACCTTCTGTGTTTAGAATTTTCTTTGCTTAGGAATAATCTTTCCCTTAACCTGCAACCCACTCTCAATTCCTTCTTATTTCCCTATGGAAATACTTTTTTTCTATGCAATTCTAACTGTACTATTTTTTTTCCTCTAACCATTTCAGATAATGGTGAATTCAAGTGTTACTTGTTCCTCTTACTCCTTTTTCCTTGTCTGGGTAGACTTCTACTTGTACACTGACATTGTGTAAGATAACGTCCTCTCTCCATGCACCCCACTGCCTTTCAAGTATAATCTTTAAAAATTTTAAAGGAAAACAAAATACTCTCAAGGCTTTTCTGTCTAATTAAGCCTTGTTGATAAGAGGGCTCTATGGGGACACATGTAGCAATTCCTTCCCACATCAGAATGTTAAGTTTGGTTTCTTAAGAATTTTCACTCATATTCATTTTCCCATGTTTCTCCTAACTCCTATGTTTGTACTTCAAAGTTTCCATTCAGCCCTGCTCTTTTCATTAGGGATGCTTAGAAGTCCTTTATTTCACTAAAAATCCACTTTTCCCCTGTAGGATAAAACTGAGTATGCTGGATAAGATATCTTGGTTGTAAGCCTTTATATTTTGCCATACTGAATATAAAATGCCAAAGTTCTCCACTACTTTGAAGCGGTACCTGATAAATCTTGTGATCTTGATGATGACTCCTAGCTAAATGTTCTTGAAACTTTTCATTTTAGGGGTTCTTTCAGAAGATGACTAGTAGTGTCTTTTTATCTCCAATTTGTACTCTAGTTCTATAAGATTTGTGCAATGTTTTTTAAAATGATTTTTTTTAATATACCATGTAGGCTCTTTTTTTCCAACATGGCTTTCAGTAAATCAGATATTCTCCTTGTAACCTTGATTCTGAAGTAGTTCAATTTTTTTCTTCCTTGATCGGTTTTCTAGGCCAGTTGTTTTGTTACCAAGTTTTGCTAGGAGATACATTTTCTTCTATTTTTTCATATTTCCCCCTTTGTAACCCCTCAGGTTATTTGGTCCATTCTGATTTTCAAGGAGTCTTCTTTTGCTTGAATAAGCACTTTATGTCTTGTGTCAAGCTATTAATTCTCTTTCCAATTCTTCCTTCTACAGCTCTCACTTCTTTTCTAATTCTTTCCCCTCATAATCTCACTTCATTTATAAAAAAAAAATAATGTGTAACTATTAAAAAAAACAGCTTCTTTTCTTTTAGGAACTCTAGTTCAGAATTTATGCCCAAAGTTCTGTTTTAATTCAGGGTTTTGCATATAAATGCTTTGGAGTGATTCCCTTCTTCTAGATTTCTGTCTTAAACATTCTTGTCACTAAACTAGCTTCTTCTAACTTTTGGTATTGTTTCTTATTCTTCCAGCTTACTTCTTGACTTCAGACTCTGTTAGGGTCTACTTCTGTAAAATTCTAGAGGAAATGGCTGGGCCATCCTTGGCCCTGTTTTGTGCCTTCTTGGATCCCGCTATTGCTTTCTCAGACACCACATGTTATGTGTTCAAGCATATCAGAGAAAATTAAGGATAAAGAATTGCAAGTTTTCAATGTTGCCAAAAAGGTTTTGATTCAGAACAAAGTCCAAACACTACTCTCCTAGTCTGAACTCTACAAATTCCTGATTTAGGTTTGGGTCTGAGCAACACAACTGTGAGGCTTTCCTCTATGTAGAGCTCCAGTGGAATATTCTGGGCTCAGTCACCATCAGTCAGTTGGAATGCTCTGTAGGTATGGGTTTCCTGTTCTGGTTATTCTACTACAATTTGGCTTCAAACTAGGTTGGGAATTAGATGTTAGATTCTGCTCCATTCCTGGGGTGAGTGATCCATCTGCTATTGTCTTCTGTACTTGCTTCTTCCTCCTCCAAACCCAGTCTAGGTCTTCTAATCTTTTTTTTTTCCCCTTCTCTGGTCCTGACCACCTGAGGCATGGGCCCCTGTGAGAACAACCTGCCCTGGTCCCTTGCTCCTAGGCTCATGTCCCCTCAACACTCCCCAGTGGGTCTATGACCCGATTCTGGGACAAGAGTAACAGGGCTGCCAAATGGCACCTGTTCCTGCTCCCCGAGTAAGATTATGTAACTTTTTGCCTGACCTGGGACCCCTCCTTTCCCTTTCTTTGTTCTTCATAACCTTTTATAAAGGTCCCCTCCCCTCCTTGACACAACCTTTCAAGTCTTACTCCTTACACCATTACTACCCCCACATAATTTTCAATCCAGTGGCACTGGTTTAAAAATATTTGCAAATAAAGGCATACAAAGCAGTTGTACTGGAGTAAGCACATGGTACTTACTCCATTTCCCATCTCTGTGCCTTTGAACTAGCTCTCCTCAATTCCCAGTTCTCACCTCCACATCCTCAAATTCTTAGTTCCTTTCAAAGTTCATCTCAAATACCATCTCCTATAGGTAAACTTTTCTTGATACCCTTGGTTACTAGTGTCTTCCCATCTATTCTGTTTCTAGCTGTATGTACCTATTTATATATGTATTTACTACATTATAATGTAACTTTCTTGAAGGCAGGGACCATATATTCTTTTTTTTTCTAACAGAGCCAGTTAATAAATGCCTACTGATTAATTTTAATAGGCTGCAATCTGCATATGCCCAGTTCTTCTTTCAATTCTTTCTTCTATAGTCTTACATTTTTTCCAATTCCTTCCTCAAGGAGAAAAGCTAGGTAAGAGAGTAACTGAAGCACTGGACTAGAAATCAGGAAGTTCTGAGTTCAAATCCAACCTTATACACCTGGACAAACTTGTTAACATATATACAAACTTAAGCTCTGTCTGCCTCAATTTCCTCAGATGTAAAAACAGGATGGCAATAACACCTAGCTCCAGGGCTGTTATGAGGATCAAATGAGATATTTATAAAACTCTTAGCATAGTTACACTTTATAAATGCTTTCCTTCTTTCCTACTTCCTTCTACCATAGACCTTTTCAAGAGACCTTTGAGTAATTTTCAAATTCAATTTTTTGAAACTATAGTATTCTGAGACTCATAGTTTTGTATTACAAAAAAAAAAATGCTGGTGTTTATAGAGATGGACTTTTGTTTCAGAAATAAGTTTGAGGTTTTAAAAGAACTATATAATTAGTAAAGGCTTATTCTCCTCACTCAATTCTGGGCCCAGCACACAGTCCATTTTTTACTATCTCTGAAATATATATAAATATATACTGATGAACAAACATTAGTTTTGTCCTGTGAATCTTAAAACTATTCAGACTCTACTTTAAAAGATTTGATTAAGCTATTCCCCATTTTTTTTTAAAAAAAAAACCCTTACCTTCCGTCTTGGAGTCAATACTGTGTATTGGCTCCAAGGCAGAAGAGTGGTAAGGGCTAGGCAATGGGGGTCAAGTGACTTGCCCAGGGTCACACAGCTAGGAAGTGGCTGAGGCCAGATTTGAACCTAGGACTTCCCGTCTCTAGGACTGGCTCTTAATCCACTGAGCTTGGAGTTACTTGATCAGGAATGTATTGAGAATTTTAAAATTACTCCACCCTACTCAGACAGTGTCTTAGAGGAAGATAAAGTTGCAAACTCCTGATTGAACAATGAAAAGTCCCTAACTCATACTTATAATAAAGCTAGAACCTTAAGCTAGGTCTATTTTTAGATCTAATACAAAAAGGTGCTAAGTATCTATAAAGGTTAAATTCATCACTAAAAGGTCAAGTAACTTACAAAAGGCAAGCTGAACAAAGAGGTGTGAAGTACTCAGAGGATTTAATCTAACCAGAGAAGGTGAGAACCAAAGAAGATGAGAACTAAGAATAGGCAGTCCTGGGAAAAAGTCTCTGTCTCTCTCTCTTTGTCTCTCTGTCTCTTTCTCTCTTTCCTTTAATTCCTTCATTTATATTAATTAAAATCTCCATAAAACCCAGCTGACCTGTGTATTTTCATATTTGGGGATTTTCCCATGGCAACACTCATTTAGATTTTAAGTCAAAACACTAAAATTATCCTTTACAGTTTGGCCAAAACCTTTACAGTTTGGCATTTACATTTTTTAACATTCACAGTTTTGGCAACCACATTTTGGTGGTTTACAGTCCACTCAACTTTATATCAAAGTTTGGACAAGAGGTTTCTTTCTTTTGGTTTTTCCTCTAAGATCAACTCCCAGGACTTGATATAATTAACACAATGTAATCTGCAAACGGGAGTGCGGAGTGGGTCTAATCATTTTCAGGGAGTCCTTCTTTATTGAATTCTGTGCTAGACATCTTCCATGGCAGATATAAAAACATAGCTAGTGAGCATGTCTGTTTTAAGCTTCACTTGATATTAATAATCTAGAGGGTCGATTGTTCTGTTCTGTCTGTTCTGACACCTTCTAAGGTACTTTATATGATATTGATAGCTAGAAAAGACATACTTTGTTGGAGAAGACTCTAAGTTGGATTTTCCCCTAGCAAATCAAATATTTTTTTTAACAGTAAACCAACCAAAAAAGCATAGGGAAACCTTAAATTTTCCTATGCTCTGCTAGAGTTATTACTTGTGAAAATCTGCCTATCCTTATATTGGACTTTCAATAACAATGGTCTTGATATTTTAGACTGTTCTCATAAAAATACTACAGAAGTAGGAAGAAAAGGCATACAGATGGATAGTTATGGTTGTTTTCTCAATCATATTTCAGACAATAATAAAGTTCAAAAAATTTTCCTATGCCTTTGAGATCTTCCTCTTTCATAAACCTCCAGAATCAATTCCCCATTATTTTCAAAATTATGTAGTCTCCAGTCTAAGAGTCTTCTGTCTATCTGGTCTAAAGCAGTTGCTTTTCTTCTCTTGTTTTTCTGTATTTTTTTTAAAGTCCTATTACCACTTTCTCATGAAGTATATCTGGGACCATAATGTTAAGAATTTGAATGAGGCAGAAGCACTGTCCTTGATAGTGGTTATAGATTTTTCTCATTTTTTATGCTTGTATTCCTTATAATTTTGTCCTTAAATGCCCTTAGAATGACTTTCTTACTTGGGATCTCTGGCCAATATATTTTTCTCCAAGGCTTCTATTTTATAAAATGAAATCTCAAAATCAGGGACTGGTCCTGTGATATAAGAAATTCCCAGATGAGGGAGTGCTCTCTACCAATGCACAGTGGTTTCTTTTTCTGAACATTCTCTCTTAGAAAGCTGCCTAGAGTACTGAAAAGTTCCATGACTTGCCTAGAGTCACATAGTCAATTTTAAGCCAAAGGCATTACCTGACACCCTTCTCTGAAAAAAAAAAATTAATACATTGTCTTTTTTTATTATGAACTTCGAAATGGGCATATTAATACATGTAGGATTTTTAAAAAAGGAATCTACACAAGAAATTACTTAATTCTGTTATATATGGCTTGTCCTTTTTTTTTTTCATTACATTTGTGGGGGTTTTGTTCTTTTGTTAAAATCAACTTTAACATGGTAGTTCTGACACTGCTCTAATTATATTCCTTTATGAACTTCCTTTTGGTCTCTTTTGCTTATTTTTTTAAATGATCAAGCACAGCTCTTTTTTCCCTTTTTGTTAGTGTTACTCTCATTATTCTCCTCCTCCATCCTTCACAAGATTTTACAAATGAGTGTCAAACATAAACTGACATTGTCTGGGCAGGTCACTTAACTGCTATTTGCTTGTTTCCCCAAGTGTAAAATGGGGATAACAAAAGTACCTATTTTACAGGGTGGCTATAAGGTGTAAATGAGATATTTGTTTAAAAAAACCAAACACACACACACACACACACACACACTTAGCAAGTACCTTCACATTTCACATGGAAGAGATTGTATAAATGAGTATTTCCTTTCCTCCTTCAACCTTTCTACTTGGAAAAGAGATCCAGAGCATGCTGATGAGTCAGTTCCTTGACTATTTTCTATCTCCTCATTATGACAATTGATTTATATTGGTTAAAGTTTTCTAGAAAAATAATCTGTGTCTATGTTTGTTCTTCTATCCACTTTCTCATTTTAGGGAAATGGATTTAGTTTAAATTTAGTTTAAATAGTTCAGGTTGGTCACTGATTTTATGCCTTTCATTTTTATTCTCTCTCCTGGTTTTACACTACTTTTGATACACACTTTAACAAGTCAGTAATATGACACTATACAGAGATGGCTGGTTCAGGAATGACTCCAATATGAGTAAAGTACCATTTTCTTTCTGTTAAAATATGAAAGGGCAAGGGACATGAAAAGGTAGTTTTCAGATAAAGAAACTATCAATAAGCACATGAAAAAGTGTTCTAAATCTCTAATAATTAAAGAAGTTCAAAATAACTCTGAAATACCACCTCTCACCTAGCAGGTTGGCCAATATGACAGTAAAGGAAAGTAATAAATGTTGGAGGTTATATGGCAAAATTGGGACACTAATACATTGCCGGTAGAGTTGTGAATTGATCTAACCATTCTGGAAAGGCATGCCCAAAGCACTGTAAAAGACTGCCGGCCCTTTGATCCAGCCATACCACTGATGGGTTTGTACCCCAAAGAGATAATAAGAAAAAAGACTTGTACAAAAATACTTGTAGCTGCGCTCTTTGTGGTGGCAAAAAATAGGAAAACGAGGGGATGCCCATCAATTGGGGAATGGCTGAACAAATTGTGGTATATGTTGGTGATGGAATACTATTGTGCTCAAAGGAATAATAAAGTGGAGGAATTCCATGGAGACTGGAAAGACGTCCAGGAATTGATGTAGCGTGAAAGGAGCAAAACCAGGAGAACATTGTTCACAGAGACTAATACACTGTGGCACCATTGAAAGTAATGGACTTCTCTACTAGCAGCAATGACCCAAGATAATTGTGAGGGACTTATGAGAAAGAACTCTATCCACACCCAGAGAAAGAAGTGTGGGAGTAGAAATGAAGAAGAAAAACATTTCCTTGATAGTTCAATGGAGATATGCTTGGGGAAGTATAGACTCTATTACAAATATCAATACTATGGAAAGAGGTCTTAATCAATGACACATGTAAAACCCAGTTGAATTGCTTATCGGCTGTTGTGGGGGAAGGGAAAAGGGAAGAAAAGAACATAAATCATGTAACCATGGAAAAATATTCTAAATTAAATAAACAAATTATTTAAAGAAAGAGAAAATAAATGCAAAACTTATTTTATGTTAATTGATGTTTGCTATGTCTAGTGCCTCCTAATCTTGTGTTTTTTTTCTGGTTTTTTTTTTTTTTAAGAAGTAATCTTTGGGGGGGCCACTGGGTAGCTTAGTGGATTGAGAGCCAGGCCTAGAGATGGGAGGTCCTAAGTTCAAATCTGGCCTCAGATACTTCCCAGCTGTGTGACCCTGGGCAAGTCACTTAGCCCCCATTGCCCAGCCCTTCTGCCTTGGAATCAGTATACAGTATTGATTCCAAGATGGAAGGTAAGGATTTTTTTAAAAATTGAAAAAAAAAAGAAAAAAAGAAATAATCGTTGGGATTTTTTTTTGTTTTTTATTTCTGAACCACATTTTTCATCATACTTTTCAATATCCTACTTCTATGTCCACCTTTAAATCAATTTGAAAAGTCATATCAAGTTTTTATCTCTAGGACATTTGAAATGGAAATTGGCACATGAATTTTCATTTCTTTAGTGACTGCATTTTTACAATACAAGATAACCAAATAGATGAAGAAACTATAATCAATTACCCTACAATGTTAAGATAATTAACTCTTAATTTTTATCATAATTTATCATAAAATTACAATAATAAGTAAAATAGAAAATTAAAGGCTTGCCAAAAAAGTGAATAAAATAATACCTAGCACCCCAAGAAAAATAGTTTCAGCAGTTATGAATCAATAGCTATCATTAGACAGCAAATGAAACAAAAAATTTAAATTCTAACAGCATTTTTTTCATTCTAAAGTAATTTAAGGATATTAACAATGGAAAGATTATTTTCTATTTCTTAAGGATTTAGCACAAAGAGAGCCTTCCATATAAAGTATTTTTCTTTATTTATGGAGTATAATTTTTTTAACTCCACAAATGACAGATTCTAATACATGCATTACATTAATACTACCTTCTATTTTCTTGTAGGATCTCAAAATAACTATCTTACCTGCACATAAAAGGTTCTAGATGTTGTTACAATTTCAAAGAGATTATCCCTCATCATTATGTCACTGTGAAAACAA
Source organism: Monodelphis domestica (assembly GCF_027887165.1). Classification (NCBI taxonomy): domain Eukaryota; kingdom Metazoa; phylum Chordata; class Mammalia; order Didelphimorphia; family Didelphidae; genus Monodelphis; species Monodelphis domestica. Next base: position 89,979,847 of record NC_077227.1, read on the forward strand.
AAATATCCAAATGTTAATACTACATGCTCATCTTTCATCTTTTCAATAAACAAATATAAAATCAAGACTTTAAAAAAGTAAACTTCAGAATAAACATGTCAAAAATCAAAGTCTTAGATTAATTTAAAGAAACTCAAATTAGCAACTATTATTTAAACTTTATTTTAGTTTTTGACTTGAGCATGAAGGTAAGGACAAAGCATTTTTATAGTGCCTACTTTGTCAAGTGCTTTACTAATATCTCATCTGAAGAAAAGAAAGTTATGGCACATCCGTATATTACATTTATAATACAAATAAAAATGTTTATGTTTAAGGATCTCAATTTCAAGCTATTATATAAGTTTTTGATTATCTGTGCATGGTTCTATCTGCTGATTAAGCATACTTTCCTCCCTCTCCTCCATATGTTGGTTTCAGTTTCAAAGCTGTTTTCTATTTTATCTTTGGACAAACATCAGCAGAAATGACAAATTATTCAAGCAAGTTACATTTGTAGCTCTTATGAGTACTAAAATTAATCTAAAAAAAAAAAACATTTCAAATCAAGTTGTCCAAATATAGACTATTTGTATTAAAATTATTTTTCTCTAAAAGCTTATAAAAATTAAAAATATATTTCTAATATTTTGTTTTGTCATGAAGATCACAGAAAAATCTAATCTTTTAAATGTGACTTTTTAAAAATAGGTGTCAAATAAGTTCTCAACTATAAACAATTAAATAATGAAACTAAAAAAAAGTTGACAAGTAGATATCAGAAGCCAGAGACATATCACCTATTCAACTATGACAAAACATTTAAACAGGATTTAAATCAGTATTCCTCACCTCTGTTTGCATTCTTGAACTTTATGAACCTCCTTAAGTGGTATTACCCTGAGAGGTTCCTTTTCCTGCCAAAAACCAAGTCAACACATTATTTTTCTTTTAATATCATTTTCAGGGTTAGTTATTTTCCTTGGGAATCAATATTAAAACTTAATCTTCTAATCAGTCATCCAAAACATGATCACTACAAATCAAATGCAAAACTTCATGCTATAAAGAGAAAACTGGCAGATCATCCCTCAAATGTCTCATGCCTACCTTTAGGAAAAGCCTGACTTACTTTTAAGCTATTAAAATGAGTAATTAGGTTTCCTTTTTCACAACTCTGAAAGACTTGAAAGTAGAACAATGCAATTATAAGCCATGATTCCAAAAGAATGAAGATGAAATATCTCCTAAGAGGAAAGTAAGATGCAGAATGGTACATATATTTTTAAGCACAGTCAACAAAAGAATTTGCCTTCTTTTTCCTATGTATGTTTATTACAAGGGTTTCTTTCTTAAAAAAAAAATTTTTTTCCAATGGGGAAAGAGTGGAAAGGAGAAAAATAAATGCATGTAAATTTTAAGAAATAAAAAAAAATTAAGGTTTTTATCTTGGTAATTAAAAACTTAAAAGGAAATAATAATTCTCATTAAAGAGGCTTTTAACGCATTACAAATATATACTAACGAAGAGAATCAGAGACAAAAGAGGTCTCAAGGAAACATGTGAAAAATGTGGGTTGGTCATGTAGTTTGAGTGAGGTAATAAATAACCAATGGACAGTCCACATGTTCCACCAGAAACATCAATATATCAAGAAAAAGTGAGGAAGGTCTCAAAATGTTGAATAGAGACTTCCGGTCAAGATGGCAGCTTAGAGAAAGCTAAAGTTCAGATCTCCGGAAACCCTTCCCGACTGATCTCAAACTATAAGCTCCTAAGCCGCCGAAATTCAAAACGATCAACAGCACAGACCCTGGGAATCCTCCTCCTGGACCTGGACCTGGATCAAAAAGTACGGCCCCCCTCAAAAGCCAGAACCCGAGATCACTCAGACCTAAGGGGTAGGAGCGCAGAGTCCAAGGCTCCGGGAAGCCGCAACCCTGCGCCCCTCAGAGAGCAGGGTCCTCTGAAACAACAGCAATCCTCAGGGCCGACAAAACAGCCTCACGGCCAGCTATTCTGAAGGCAACTTCCGGAAAGCAACCCGACCCATTCCAGTCGAGGGGGCACCTTAGCAGCAGGGAAACAGAGAGAGCTGGGGGAGAGTGTGGCCCCCTGGTCCGACCCTTCCATTCCAGTTCCAGTGAAAGTCATTGCCTTAAGGCATACTCAGTTTAACCCAGGGAAAGCTCATAGAACCGACAATCTGCCCAGGACTAAAGCCTCTGAACACCAGACAGAGATAAGAAAAGCTAATCCTCCACATTCAGAGATGGCAAACTCCACAGAAGCACAGAAGCCCCAAAATCCCAAGAAAAATAAGAAGAAAGGGGCAACTTTGAACACATTCTACAGAGCCAAAATACAAAATACAGAGGAGATAGAAGACGATACACAAGAAAATGCTCCGAAACCTTCCAAAGGAAATGGAAACTCTCCACAAACCCATGAAGAATTTGAATCAGAAATGACCAAAAAGATGGAAGCCTTCTGGGAGGAAAAGTAGGAAATAATGCAAAAGAAATTCACGCATCTACAAAACCGGTGTGACCAAACTGAAGAAGAAATCCAGGCTTTAAAGGCCAGAATCAGGCAACTGAAAGACAACGATCATGTAAAAGAGCAAGAATTAATAAAGCAAAGCCAAAATACCAAGAAATTAGAATAGAACATAAAATATCTCACTGACAAGGTGACAGATCTGGAAAATAGAGGGAGAAGAGATAATTTAAGAATAATTGGACTTCCAGAAAAGCCAGAAATAAACACCAAACTCAACATCGTGATACAAGATATAATCAAAGAAAATTGCCCAGAGATTCTAGAACAAGGGGGTAATACAGCCACTGACAGAGCTCACAGAACACCTTCTACACTAAACCCCCAAAAGACAACTCCCAGGAATGTAATTGCCAAATTCCAAAGCTCTCAAACAAAAGAAAAAGAAAGCCAGGAAGCCAGAAAAAGACAATTTAGATATAAAGGAATGCCAATCAGGGTCACACAAGACCTTGCAAGTTCTACTCTGAATGATCGTAAGGCATGGAACATGATCTTCAGAAAGGCAAGAGAGCTGGGTCTTCAACCAAGAATCAGCTACCCAGCAAAACTGACTATATACTTCAAGGGAAAGTATGGGCTTTCAACAAAATAGAAGATTTCCAACTTTTTGCAAAGAAAAGACCAGAGCTCTGTGGAAAGTTTGATATCGAAAAACAAAGAGCAAGGAATACCTGAAAAGGTAAATATTAAGGAAAGGGGAAAGGAGAAAAATGTTATCTTCTTCTTTTACTCAAACTCTCTTCTATAAGGACTACATTTATATCAATCTATGTATACTAACATGTGGGGAAAATGTAATGTATAAATAGGGGGTAAAGAAAGACCAAATAGAATAATCTTTCTCACACAAAGATTCACATGGGAAGGGGAGGGGAAGAAAACTCCTATAAGAAGGAGAGGAAGAGAGGGATTTTTACTTAAACCTTAATCTCAGGGAAATCAACTCTGAGAGGGAAAAACATCCAGATCCATTGGGATCTTGAATTCTATCTTTCCCAACAAGGGTAGGGAGAAGGGAAAACCAAGGGGGGTGGAGGGGGAGAAGGAAAACAAAAAGGGAGGGAAAGAGAGGGGGGAGGGGGAGGGAACAAAAAGGGAGGGACTAAAAAGGGAAACATCAAGGGAGGGGACAAGGGGGACTGATTCAAAGTAAATCACTGGACTAAAAGGTAGAGCCAAAGAAGAAAAGGTTAGAATTAGGGAAGGATATCAAAATGCCAGGGAGTCCACAAATGACAATCATAACTTTGAACGTGAATGGGATGAACTCACCCATAAAACATAGACGAATAGCAGAATGGATTAGAATCCAAAACCCTACCATATGTTGTCTTCAAGAAACACACATGAGGCGGGTTGATACCCACAAGGTCAGAATTAAAGGATGGATTAAGACTTTCTGGGCCTCAACTGACAGAAAGAAGGCAGGAGTGGTAATCATGATATCTGATAAAGCCAAAGCAAAAATAGACCTGATCAAAAGGGATAGGGAAAGTAATTATATTTTGTTAAAAGGGACTTTAGACAATGAGGAAATATCATTAATCAACATGAATGCACCAAATAATATAGCACCCAAATTTCTAATGGAGAAACTAGGAGAATTGAAGGAAGAAATAGACAGTAAAACCATATTAGTGGGAGACCTGAAACAACCATTATCAAATTTAGATAAATCAAATCAAAAAATAAATAAGAAAGAGGTAAAAGAAGTGAATGAAATCTTAGAAAAATTAGAATAGACATATGGAGAAAAATAAATAGGGATAAAAAGGAATACACCTTCTTCTCAGCACCACATGGCACATTCACAAAAACTGACCATACATTAGGTCACAGAAACATAGCACACAAATGCAGAAAAGCAGAAATAAGGAATGCAGCCTTCTCAGATCACAAGGCAATAAAAATAATGATTAGTAATGGTACATGGAAAACCAAATCTAAAACCAATTGGAAATTAAACAATATGATACTCCAAAACCGTTTAGTTAAAAAAGAAATCATAGAAACAATTAATAATTTCATCGAGGAAAATGACAATGGCGAGACATCCGTTAAAACCTTTTGGGATGCAGCCAAAGCGGTAATCAGAGGTAAATTCATATCCCTGAATGCTTATATTAACAAACTAGGGAGAGCAGAGATCAATCAATTGGAAATGCAAATGAAAAAACTAGAAAGCGATCAAATTAAAAACCCCCAGCAGAAAACCAAACTAGAAATCCTAAAAATTAAGGGAGAAATTAATAAAATCGAAAGTGATAGAACTACTGATTTAATAAATAAGACAAGAAGCTGGTACTTTGAAAAAACAAACAAAATAGACAAAGTACTGGTCAATCTAATTTTAAAAAGGAAGGAAGAAAAGCAAATTAACAGCATTAAAGATGAAAAGGGGGACAGTACTTCCAATGAAGAGGAAATTAAGGCAATCATTAGAAATTACTTTGCCCAATTATATGGCAATAAATACACCAATTTAGGGGATATGGATGAATATATACAAAAATACAAACTGCCTAGACTAACAGAAGAGGAAATAGAATTCTTAAATAATCCCATATCAGAAAATGAAATCCAACAAACCATCAAAGAACTTCCTAAGAAAAAATCCCCAGGGCCTGATGGATTCACCAGTGAATTCTATCAAACATTCAGAGAACAGTTAATCCCAATACTATACAAACTATTTGACATAATAAGCAAAGAGGGAGTTCTACCAAACTCCTTTTATGACACAAACATGGTACTCATTCCAAAACCAGGCAGGTCAAAAACAGAGAAAGAAAACTATAGACCAATCTCCCTAATGAATATAGATGCAAAAATCTTAAATAGGATACTAGCAAAAAGACTCCAGCAAGTGATCAGAAGGATCATTCACCATGATCAAGTTGTAGAATTTATACCAGGGATGCAGGGCTGGTTCAATATTAGGAAAACCATCCACATAATTGACAACATCAACAAGCAAACCAGCAAGAACCACATGATTATCTCAATAGATGCAGAAAAAGCATTTGATAAAATACAACACCCATTCCTATTAAAAACACTAGAAAGCATAGGAATAGAAGGGTCATTCCTAAAAATAATAAACAGTATATATCTAAAACCATCAGCTAATATCATCTGCAATGGGAATAAACTAGATGCATTCCCAATAAGATCAGGAGTGAAACAAGGATGCCCATTATCACCTCTACTATTTGACATTGTACTAGAAACACTAGCAGTAGCAATTAGAGAAGAAAGAAATTGAAGGCATCAAAATAGGCAAGGAGGAGACCAAGTTATCACTCTTTGCGGATGACATGATGGTCTACTTAAAGAATCCTAGAGATTCAACCAAAAAGCTAATTGAAATAATCAACAACTTTAGCAAAGTTGCAGGATACAAAATAACCCACATAAATCATCAGCTTTTCTATATATCTCCAACACAGCTCAGCAGCAAGAACTAGAAAGAGAAATCCCATTCAAAATCACCTTAGACAAAATAAAATACCTAGGAATCTACCTCCCGAGACAAACACAGGAACTATATGAACACAACTACAAAACATTCTCCACACAACTAAAACTAGACTTGAACAAATGGAAAAACATTAACTGCTCGTGGATAGGACGAGCCAATATAATAAAAATGACCATCCTACCCAAACTTATTTATCTATTTAGTGCCATACCCACTGAACTACCAAAATACTTCTTCACTGATTTAGAAAAAAACATAACAAAGTTCATTTGGAAGAACAAAAGATCAAGGATATCCAGGGAAATCATGAAAAAAACCACATATGATGGGGGCCTTGCAGTCCCTGACCTTAAACTATATTACAAAGCAGCAGTCATCAAAACAATTTTGTACTGGCTAAGAAACAGAAAGGAAGATCAGTGGAATAGACTGGGGGAAAACGACCTCAGTATACGATAAACCCAATGATCCCAGCTTTTGGGACAAAAATCCACTATTCGATAAAAACTGCTGGGAAAATTGGAAGACAGTGTGGGAGAGACTAGGAATAGATCAACACCTCACACCCTACACCAAGATAAATTCAAAATGGGTGAGTGACTTAAACATAAAGAAGGAAACCATAAGTAAATTGGGTAAACACAGAATAGTATACATGTCAGACCTTTGGGAGGGGAAAGGCTTTAAAACCAAGCAAGATATAGAAAGAATCACAAAATGTAAAATAAATAATTTTGACTACATCAAACTAAAAAGCTTTTGTACAAACAAAACCAATATAACTAAAATCAGAAGGGAAACAACAAATTGGGAAAAAATCTTCATAGAAACCTCTGACAAAGGTTTAATTACTCATATTTATAATGAGCTAAATCAATTGTACAAAAAATCAAGCCATTCTCCAATTGATAAATGGGCAAGGGACATGGATAGGCAGTTCTCAGATAAAGAAATCAAAACTATTAACAAGCACATGAAGAAGTGTTCTACATCTCTTATAATCAGAGAGATGCAAATAAAAACAACTCTGAGGTATCACCTCACACCTAGCAGATTGGCTAACATAACAGCAAAGGAAAGTAATGAATGCTGGAGGGGATGTGGCAAAATAGGGACATTAATTCATTGCTGGTGGAGCTGTGAAGTGATCCAACCATTCTGGAGGGCAATTTGGAACTATGCCCAAAGGGTGCTAAAAGAATATCTACCCTTTGACCCAGCCATAGCACTGCTGGGTCTGTACCCCAAAGAGATAATGGACACAAAGACTTGTACAAAAATATTCATAGCTGCGCTCTTTGTGGTGGCCCAAAACTGGAAAATGAGGGGATGCCCATCAATTGGGGAATGGCTGAACAAACTGTGGTATATGTTGGTGATGGAGTACTATTGTGCTAAAAGGAATAATAAAGTGGAGAAGTTCCATGGAGACTGGAACAACCTCCAGGAAGTGATGCAGAGCGAGAGGAGCATAACCAGGAGAACATTGTACACAGAGACTAATACACTGTGGTATAATCGAACGTAATGGACTTCTCCATTAGTGGCGGTGTAATGTCCCTGAACAACTTTCAGGGATCCAGGAGAAAAAAAACACCATTCATAAGCAAAGGATAAACTATGGGAGTGGAAACACCGAGAAAAAGCAACTGCCTGAATACAGAGGTTGAGGGGACATGACAGAGGATAGACTCTAAATGAACACTCTAATGCAAATACTATCAACAAAGCAATGGGTTCAAATCAAGAAAACATCTAATGCCCAGTGGACTTACGCGTCGGCTATGGGGGGTGGGGGGGGGAGGAAAAGAAAATGATCTATGTCTTTAACGAATAATGCTTGGAAATGATCAAATAAAATATATTAAAGACAGTATACGATAAACCCAATGATCCCAGCTTTTGGGACAAAAATCCACTATTCGATAAAAACTGCTGGGAAAATTGGAAGACAGTGTGGGAGAGACTAGGAATAGATCAACACCTCACACCCTACACCAAGATAAATTCAAAATGGGTGAGTGACTTAAACATAAAGAAGGAAACCATAAGTAAATTGGGTAAACACAGAATAGTATACATGTCAGACCTTTGGGAGGGGAAAGGCTTTAAAACCAAGCAAGACATAGAAAGAATCATAAAATGTAAAATAAATAATTTCGACTACATCAAACTAAAAAGCTTTTGTACAAACAAAACCAATGTAACTAAAATCAGAAGGGAAACAACAAATTGGGAAAAAATCTTCATAGAAACCTCTGACAAAGGTTTAATTACTCATATTTATAAAGAGCTAAATCAATTGTACAAAAAATCAAGCCATTCTCCAATTGATAAATGGGCAAGGGAAATGGATAGGCAGTTCTCAGATAAAGAAATCAAAACTATTAATTAGCACATGAAGAAGTGTTCTAAATCTCTTATAATCAGAGAGATGCAAATAAAAACAACTCTGAGGTATCACCTCACACCTAGCAGATTGGCTAACATAACAGCAAAGGAAAGTAATGAATGCTGGAGGGCATGTGGCAAAGTAGGGACATTAATTCATTGCTGGTGGAGTTGTGAAGTGATCCAACCATTCTGGAGGGCAATTTGGAACTATGCCCAAAGGGCGACAAAAGAATATCTACCCTTTGACCCAGCCATAGCACTGCTGGGTCTGTACCCCAAAGAGATAATGGACACAAAGACTTATACAAAAATATTCATAGTTGCGCTCTTTGTGGTGGCCAAAAACTGGAAAACGAGGGGATGCCCATCAATTGGGGAATGGTTGAGCAAATTGTGGTATATGTTGGTGATGGAATATTATTGTGCTAAAAGGAATAATAAAGTGGAGGAATTCCATGGAGACTGGAACAACCTCCAGGAAGTGATGCAGAGCGAGAGGAGCAGAACCAGGAGAACATCGTACACAGATCGAACGTAATGGACTTCTCCATTAGTGGCGGTGTAATGTCCCTGAATAATCTGCAGGGATCTAGGAGAAAAAACACTATTCATAATCAGAGGACAAACTGTGGGAGTAAAACACCAAGGAAAAGCAACTGCCTGACTACAGCGGTTGAGAGGACATGACAGAGGAGAGACTCTAAAGGAACACTCTAATGCAAATATTATCAACAAAGCAATGGATTCAAATCAAGAAAACATGTAACGCCCAGTGGATTTACGTGTCGGCTATGAGGGTTAGGGGGGGAGGAGGGAATGATCTATGTCTTTAATGAATAATGCTTGGAAATGATCAAATAAAATATTAAAAAAAAAAGAATATTAGGGGCAAAAAAAAATGTTGAATAGACTAGTGGCAAACTTATAAGAGAATTTAGAAAAGAACAGCATAAGTGGCTATAGAAAAGCTGCAAACCTATCATTGAAGGAAATATCCACAATGATGCAATCTGATTGCTAATTCAGTATAGTTTCTATTACCAATTCTATCAACAATCCTGGAAGGTAAGTAGTGTAAATTATCCCTGTTTTACAGTCCAGGAAAGTGAAGCTCAGGCTCAATGACTTTGCCCTTTGCTGCATTAGAACTCAAACCCACATATTTTGCTTCTACTGTACCACAACACAACTTAGCATCACACACAATGCATTGCAAAGGATTATGAGGATGAAGTGCTTTGTAAACCTTGAAGTCCTATATAAATGTGAACTATTTTGTCAAACAATACTGACCTCTCTACTTTTTTCTGAGTTAAAATTATACTTAACATTTTTTTCAATCCCTGACATGACACACTACTACTAACTATCAGGTAGCTGCTTTAAAACAGTAGAAATCCACTTATGTTTAAACTGAGTCATTAAGATATTTCCTAAATATATACAGTATAAAATATTAAAAGTCAGTAAATCTCACACTATGTATTTTAAAATCAAATCTAATACAAACATCATGAAAAATCACAAATAACTTAAAACAAGGAAGGAAAATCCTTACATTCTAAAAGAAACATCACCTATTTTCCCCCACAGTGATTGACAGGTTAGAAAAATGAAAGAGGGTAAAAACAAGAAAATAAAACCCTCATGCCTGATATTGGCTTCCAATGATGACTGGCTTTATTTTCTGCCCCCTCTATGAACATATATAGGTTTACCTTTCAAGTGTGGCTCTTCAGTTTTGTTTTGTTTTCAACCTATGTTTTTATTGGTATAAGGAACTCACGTTGTAAGAATTCCCCTTATCAAAGGAGGTTTGCAAACTCATCTGTAACTTTTCCTCCTACAGACACACAGGAAAGGCACTAGGAAATTTTGATTTGCTATGGGTCCCTTAGATGCAAAGTATACAAGGAGAACTTAAAGTCAGCTCTTCCTGGCTCCATCCAATAGATCACACTGCCTTACCCTTTCTGCTTTTATGATCCTTTTATGATCCAGATACATGTAGACAACATTAGCAAAACACACACAAATAACATTCAAAAGGGGCATCTATCAGAGACCTGAATCAGTTATTCAGAATCCCAAGGAAGCATAAGAAATAAGAAACATGACCATTATAATACATGGATATGGATAAGGGCTGAAGCAATGAATTCATTAGTACTAGGAAATCCTGTGAGAGGAAATTCCCTCTCCCAATGTAAGTTGGCATCTTCTTTGCAACTTACCTATGCAGTGGAATAGAACTCAAATAGAAAATGATAGCTGCTAACCCATACTGACTAAAATACCACAAATTAACATTATCTATGTTGTTATCATATTTTAATTTATTTTGTAAAAATTTCCCAATGACACTTTTAATTTGGTGGTGTTGAGGGGGTCCAGGTGGATTTCACACCTCTCATCTAGAGCACTGGGGGTAGAATTTGCCCAAACTCAAAGTATTAGAACACAATACTTGATATACAGTATTGACTCCAAGATGGAAGGTAAGGGTTTTAAAAAAAAAAAGAAAGCAATATTTGAATCTTCATCTACCTGGCTTCATGGCTAAAATCGCTTGTCTGTGACAAACAGACACTCCTTTTCCAAATCAGTTCTTTTAAAAATCTTTTTTGTCACAGACTCCTCTGACAGTCTGGCAATGACTCTGGACTCCTCAGAATAATGTTTTTAAATCCAGAAATTTTATGTCAGTTAAAAAATAAATTGTAGATCTTCTGTGGAATCCACAGATTCCCAAGAGGATACGTACCCCAGGTCACCCTGCTCTAAACAATAATCTTTACATCAAAGTTTGGGCTGAAGAAACTTACCAGTTCTGATTTGAAGTAGCCTATTGTATTTTCATCCAATTGAAAATATCTTCGCTTCCAATTCTTCATCTGCCAGAGATGAAAACAAACAGTAAGACTTTTGTTTCTAAGAACATCAAATGCTAACAGCCATTTAATTATTCTGATAGAAACATAAAAGTCAGAAATGCCAAAGGCTGAAAAACTTCTCTATTCCCATTTGGATACAAATGACATCATTCTTGAGGTATCATCTCACACATATAAGATTCAATATGACAGCAAAGTGATAACTATTGGAAGGGATGTGGCAAAATTGAGGCACTAATACATTGTTGGTAGAGTTGTGAACTGATCCAACCATTCTGGATGGTGATTTGGAACTATGCCCAAAGGACCATATAAAATTGAACATATTCTTTGATCCTATAATAACACTATTGAGTCTGTATCTCAGAGAGATAATAAAAAAAAAAGAGTGAAGGACCAACTTGTACAAAAATATTTACAGATGTTCTTTTTGTGGTAGCAAAGAATTAGAATTTGAAATAATGTCCATCAACTGGGGAATTACTTAACAGACTATGGCACATGTTGATGATGGAATATTATTGTGCTATAAAATATAAGCAACATGATTCTAGAAAAAGCTGAAAAGATCTATAGGAACTGATGCAAAGCAAAATAAAGAGAACTGGGAGAATGTTGTACACAATAACAGCAATATTGTATGATGATTATCTGTGAAAACTTGGCATCTCTCAGCAACAAAATGACCTGGGACAACCCTGAAGGATTTATCATGGGGAATGCTATCCACCTCCAGAGAAAGAACTGTTGGAGTTGGATTGATGTGGATTCAAGTGTACTTATCTTGAATTTGGTTGTTATTTACAGTTATATTTTGGGATTTTGGTTTTGTATGAGTGTGCCTTAAAACAATGACCAATATGGAAGTTTTTTTTACGTGATAATGCATGTGTGGCCCATATCAAATTGCTTACCATCTCCCAGTCCGGAGGGAGGGAGGGAGGGAGGGAGGGAAGGAAGGAGAGGAGCAGGGAAAGAGGGAGGGAGGGAGGGAGGGATGGAGGGAGGAAGGGAGGAAGAAAGGAAGATAGTTTGGATTTTGTAATTTTGGAAAACATATGTTGAAATTTATAATTACATGTAATTGGGAAAATAAAGTATCTTGGAACTAAAAAAAATTTTTTTAACTCAAATGATATAATTTATATTACTCCAGCCTGTGGTTTTAACAAAACTCTGAAAAGTAAAAGATGCTGGATTTCAGTTCTTGTGATACAAATGGTTTAGAGAATTAATTGAACTGGAAATTTGATGGGCTACTTTCTAAAATTTAATAAGGAGATTTCCCTCTTCTTCACCATATACTATTGGAACAAGTACAGGAAATTAAACCACTGCTTAAGTTATATGAAATAAAGGACCCACTTCTTATTTTTCTTTGAAAATATCCCTATACCTAAACCAATGTATTGTATATAATAGATTTTCTAGGTTTAATTACTGGTCTGGGCTAGCTGCAGAGAAATGAAAGCAGCAGTACCATGCCATTAGCTCTCTCCACTGGTCCCTTCACCTTAGTACCTACAACCCAGAGTATTCCACTCTGAGGCCAAAACCATAGTGATATTGATAACCCATCTGAAGTCACTCATCAACTACTAATAAACTCTCATCTAGTCATAACATCCTCATCTCAATGATCCTGAACACCCAGATTCCATTATTCAAACCCTGTTCTCCATCTTCCACTGCATATTACTCCCTTATTCCTGTTCATCTCAAACCAGTTCCCACAATGCCCACTCCAGGGCCACCCATTGCTGTTAATATGCCCTCTTGGAATGCCTGCTCCATAGAAAATTAATTTGCTTCTATTTACTTTTTTTATTTCCCACTCCACTATATTCTCTTCTCTAATTCTTTCATTTACCCCAATTTATGAATGAGAACATTGAAGCATATAGGTTAAGAGACTTGCCTAGGACTTCACAGGTAGAAAGAAGTGCCAGAGGGAGGATTTTGAATTCAGGTCTTCCTGGGAGCAAGCCAAATATTCTATTCAAGCACCACCTAGCTGCCAAGCTGCACTGGATGAATTTGAACTGAATTCAACTCTTCGTTACCATATAAGTAAGTCAAACTTAAATTGAAGTATCAAGGAAAAATTTTTAAATAAAATAATTCTAAATATGTTTCACTTGTCCCCTTTCATAGCTTGCTAGGAAAAAAATGTACATATTTCTCCTTTCATTCCATCCTTGTTTTCCGTCAGTTGCTCTGGTTTCTATACTACCAATATTCATGCCTCCCCTCGGATCAAGCTTATCCCCTGAAATTCCATCATCTTGGAGAAGCTGATTACTCAACTCAGCACTTCTTCAGCACCCTCAGCTATCTCAACCGTCTAATTAGAAGGCTAAAATATAGAGCAACAAAATGTTAAAGCCTCTCTTTACCCAGGGCTCAAAATTTCCTAAGCTAAACTCTTCATTTTCCATCAGCAGCTCTTTATGTACTGTTTTTGCCCCCATTAGAATGAAAGCTCCATGAGGGAGGGACTGTCTTACTCCAGAATTATCTTTAATTATCTAATATATCTGGGGATATTTCCCACTCTGAGCTTAGCACAACCCCTGGCACATAATGGGTATTTAATAAATGTTTATTGACTATTAACAAAAACAACTTCAATAATTACTCTTGAAAGAACATAATCTTTTTGAGCAACAAAAAATGTGTTGAATTTGCCATTAAGTATTTTTTTTATATTATTAGACTAAAAAGTAAAAGAGAACTAAGAAAATAAAAGCCCCCCAAAACTATTAAAACTTCACTTTAAAAAATGCCACAAAGAACTGGGCACATTCTTGAGAGATAATTCTGTTTTAGGCTCTCTCTTTAGTATCTGCAAACCTATGGTCCTCAGTAGCAGGGAACTGTGGTCCTCAAAACTTCATTCCACACAGTCACCCCTGAAGCCACAGCAAGACACAAAAAGAAAATATTCTCCTCCCTTTTCCCCTCCCAATAACCAGCAAGACCACAACACCTACAGAACTTCCTATTTCCTCTCTGCATTTCTGTTTGAGTCCTTGTATCTTAAACTAGAAAGGCAAATGTGATAAAATTCTGTTCAACTTAAAAAATAACTTGGGTGACAGTTTAAGCTAAGTGATAAGATCTACTGGCATGAAGGATATTTATTTTACATTACTATCTTTACTCAAGAGTATTTATTTAATTGTAGTTACTTACCACTGCCCCCTGTTTAACACAATAACCAGCTTTAATAACTGCATTATCTGGAGGTGGTTTAGGAGTAAAGTAAGGAAGATGGCTTTGTGACCGTTTCAGATTATTCCTGTCAATACCTTCACCAGATTCATTTACTTCTTCTTTCTAAAATGAAACAAAGATTGGAGGGTGGGGGGAGATGATCATGTTTACTTATGGTACAAAAGCTTTTTTAACATTTTTTTGCGAAAAAAAAAACTTTATTTTCCATCTTACAAACAATACTGTGTACTGATTCCAAGACAGAAGACAGCCTAGTAGGCTATTGGAGTTAAGCAACTTTCCCAGAGTAAACAGCTAGGAAGTTTCTGAGGTAATTTTTTTTAATCCAATAGGACATACATAATAAATCTTATCTCAATTTCATTTAGATGTATATCAGATTTTACGTTAAGATTTTCTCAGTTAATCCATTACACATACCAAGGGAAATTATTCCCTAAAGAACTCTAAACCTTAGCATGGGGCCTTAAGTCATCCTCAGAAGTTCTTATTTATTCCCTGACCCAAAGAGTTCAACATCACCCAAATGATTTGAATTATTTAAAATTTCTCATCTCTCTACCCATCTCCTTTCTCACCTCTCTGAGGGGAAAAAAAAGGAAGAAAATAAAACTTAAATAAAAATGAACAAAACCTACTCACTGAATTCATGCCTTCAATTAGTAACATCATTAAAATGCCAAAGAGAAAAATAATTTGAGCTTCTTAAAAGCACCTGCCATTGATTCCATAGCACTAAAATGGAACTCCATCAAAATCCCTAATTCTATACAAAATTAAAATGGTCAAGCAGATGAAGTACTCAAATTTCCTAATATAAGTACAGACCAAATCCTTCCCATTTACTTTAAAGCATGATAAAGTACAATGTTGTTAGAAGCTTAGTCTAACTAAATCTTTAAATCTATATGATCATATTAAGTCCCTACTTCTATAAGAAAGTTCACATAATCCTGAGTAGGTCTGGTCCAGACCCTAGAAAAGATATACAGAGTAAGAATTCTCTATTACTCTCTTTCTCTCCTGCCAAAAGATTTGAAAAATCTAGTATGTAATAAAACTTGTTATTATTGTTACTGTTAAAATGATACCATTATTCCTGAAGTTCCAGGCCCTGAAAAAATGAATGACATGTTTTCCCCTTTTTTGTGGTGTACCAAGAAAGAATATGTAAATATCAAGATAGGCCAGGCCAAATGACTCTTTCTAAATCTTCCCTACTACTACTAATTCCATTTGAACTCTAAAGCATGTCCTATGCCATGAATCAGTTCAAGGACTTTTAAGTTACTGGGTGTAATTTCAAGAAAATGTTCAATATGATTATGAAATAATACAATAGATACCCAAGTAATAAAAGCATCATTGAGTATACATATAACCAAAATAAACAACAAAGATATAAATATTAAAAAGTTTATTAAGTATTTATAAAGCATATCAAAATAAAATAATTTTCAAAACAAGCCCAAAATATAGTTTCCAATATATTTTTGAGGCTTGTTATAGTTATGCTTTAGGAAAAATGACATTTCTTGCATAGGGATAATTAAGTCTGTTAGAAATAAAGTTCAGAACTTTCATATCATAGACTTTCTTCATCTAAACCCAGTGAAAGTATTCTTCAGAAAAAAAAGATTAAAAAACAAAACCTCCAATAAAATCCACAATGCACAAATACTTTTAGTAAGGTGAGGAAGAACTAATTTTATATTAGTACTAGAAGTGAATTCAGAAACTCAATAGTCACCCAGAAGAAAAAACTGTTATGAGTTTCAAGTTATTTACCTGAGTTGGTGTTATAATAGGTACACCACCCACAATTTCTGTCCTGTAAGACACTTGCTTTTTTCCACCTGGAGTGTCAACTTGGCGACTTAAGCTATCAGAATGAGACTGTGGATCTGATTGCTTTGGTACCTTAAAAAAAAATTATTTCAAGTCATTATAAACAATATTTTCTAGCCAGAATTTCCAATCACTGATATATTTTCCTTCAGTCAAGTCTGATATTATGAAGTATAAAGTGAAGTATAAGCAGAACACAAGCTTAACTGTGTATTTCAACAACTGACTAAAGGCCTATTCTTGGACATTAAGCCTTGTTAATATTTTCTCAGAATTTCAACAATGAGTGATTATTTTTTTCCATCTCAAGCAATTCATGACAACTATTTGAAAAGCCATGGAGTTCTTGTAGCCTGGCCAAATAAATAAAATTACAAATTCTTGAAGATAAAGTAGTGCAGTAGTAGACAGAGTTCTGGATCTAGAATCAGGAAGATCTGGGTTAAAATAAAGCTTCAGACATGTCTGCTTCACTTTTCTCATCTAAGAAATGGAGCCAATAATAGCATCTATCTTTCAGGGTTGTGAATATGAGATAATACTTGTAAAGTGCTTTGCAATTCTTAAAGTGCTAGCAATCATTTAATTATTATTATTATTATTAAATATTCTCAGATGATAAAAATACACAAAATTATATTTAACAATATAGAATATTTTAGAGTATCTAACCAAGGAACCATTTGGCCTGGCAGGGTGGAGGATGATAATGGTAGAGTAATATAAAATATTTATGTATCTTTTTAAAACAAAAAGAATTAAGAAAAGAGGGGCAACGAGGTAGTACAGGGATAGAGCCCCAAGCCTGAAGTCAGAAGGATCTAGATTCAAATATTGCTTCAGATACATCTTGGGCTGTGTGACCCTGGGCAAGTCAGTTAACCCTGTTTGCCTAACTCCTGCCCTTCTGTCTTAGAGCTAATATAAGGACAGAAGGTAGAAGTTTAAACAAAAAATTCAAGGTAGATAAAGGAAATACTTTATAATGAGTATGAAAATTCATTCTTAAATTGGACCAAGATACAAAAATAGCAAAAGCAGAATTTAGGAATTAAAATATCAACAAAATTTCAGAGGTACTGAACATGTTATTGTATATTTGGGTTTGTTTTTTTTTTTTTGGCAGGGCTGTGGTCTCAAAATATGCAATTCTGTTAATGGGACAATCAAGTAGATATAATTATCAAACATGGCACAAATGAATAGTATGTAGGAGTTGGAAGAGACTTTTAGAGTTCATCGAGGTTCAACTGCCTTATTTTACAAATGAAATTGAAGCCAAAATCATCCAGCTGAGTTTTTAGCAGAGGTAGGACTTTAACCTAGGTCTTCTGAAATGGATCAGTGTCAACTTGAACGTGGATATCCAGTAGAATGTCACAGGGATCTTGTCCTGACTGAAAATTTTATCGATAATTTGAATAAAAACCATAGATGCTATGCTTATGTGTGAACTACTGTTCTTGGTACTTAGGGAGCTTCCAAAATAAAAAAGATGTAAGCCCAAGCCTCAAGGAATTTAAAATCTAGTATATAAAAAGATACTTGCATAAATATACTAGAAAACTTTGAGTGCATAATAATTATGAGATCATTACTGTCTGTCACCTTTTAGAATCTATCTCCACAATTTCTTTATGTGTTATACTGTGAAAAGTTTATGCATAGTAGAGTTCTTTTCCTAACAGTTGCCAAAGGAAGAGGCACTTTTCTCTATTCTTTGCCACTAGAAAATATATGAAGCATTATGGAATAGATAAGATTTTTTGTTTTTAAAAGAATTTATTTCAATTTATGTAAATCCATAAATAAGGTGTCCCAAAAGGTTTAATGCAATTTAAAGCTTTAACAACTTCAGAAGTGTAAATTTTTTAAAATTACACCAAAAAATCATTTTAAACTTTAGTTACTTGAATTCTTTTACATGTTATTTAATTTTATGAATTTTGAAAAATAAATTTTTAAAATTACATTTTAAAAAGATGGGGCACTCTATCACTATATCTTCTTCACATTCACACAACTAATATACCTTGCAAGGGAAAATCTGGATCCAGGTTTATCTGACTGCACTGCTGTCTTCTACCCACTATACCATTAGTAGGTAATTAATAATAATTAATAAATGTTTGTTGTTACTTTTTTCCCAGTGACAGAAAAGAACTAGAGAAGGTTTCACAGAAGAGATTACTCAATCTAGGTACCTATAGACTGAAAGAATTTCAATAAACAGAAATGGTTGAGACAGAGGAGGAAAAGCATTAGAGACAACACGGTTTGAGTAGAGACACAGAGGTACCCAGAATAAGCTTAAAGCAAGTATTAGTGATTTAAATAAGAGTTTGCAGAATTAAAGAGATCTGTTTGTGGAAGCCCATTATAAAGGCCTAATGGCCAAGTAGAGTAGCTTGTTTAGATAAAAATCAACTCTGTCATTTCAGTTTTCTCAGCATTTCCTTATATTAAAATGAAGTTCCAATTGAAAGCTTCATATAACTTTACAACTGAGTAAAAGAAACATTGTAATTTAAATAAATAAATAAATCCAATGTTTTAACTCCCAAGGAAAAAAAGATTAGCAAAAATTTTGTCTACCCAGTTGTCACAGTACAATAATTTTAATTGCAAAAACAAAATGTACCAAGGGTGCTTCTGGAAACTTTCAGAACAGACTCCTAGGTCCAAAGAATAATTTGTAGTTATTCTAAGAGGCTGAACCTTTAGAGCACTTTTGAAAATCAGTACCCTGCTTGCTAGATGATACTTTACTTCATTTTATTTTCATTGATATAAACCAGAACAATTTATAATGGACATCAGGCATCTTCATAGCCTAAGACTGTTTAGAATGCACCAAAGAGAACTATCTGCTCAGTACAGTATATAAAATCTATTTATTAAGAGACAAGATGGATATCCTAGGCTGAAAGTTAGCCATGCACTCTAGTTTGAATACCTGTTTTGAAAAGGTGTTTCCCCACTGCTAAATTTAACATATTGAAATATTTTGCTATCTTATGAACTTCATGTTGGCTTTCTATTTTCTCTTTATTCATAGTAAAGCTTTGTTTTAAAATATAAAAGACAATAAAGAAACAAAAGTCTTAATTAAGCTCAATGCCTCCTATTGACCCTTATAAAACTTTTAATGTTAAACAAAGAATAATTCCCATGACAACAATGTGATACCAAACTTACAGTAAAAATAAATTAGTTTTTGTGATATTGTAGAATGATCAAATGTGATAGCCTTTGCTAACAGCAGTACAATGATTCAGGACAACTGAACTTTTTTCATGAAAAAGAATGCTATCCACTTCAGAGAAAGAACTATTGAGAGTAGGAAAGCAGAAGGAAAAATATGATTTATCACTTGTTTATTTGGGTATATGATTTGGGGTTTTGGTTTAAGAGGATTATTCAAATATAAAAACAAAAAACTAAAATAAAAAAATTAAATTTTGATTACTTTGTATTTCTAATCAATAAAGAAAATATATCAAAAATAAACAATAAAATATGTATCAGTCTATCTAAAAATACCCCTAGTTAAAGTTTAAAAATCACCCATTAAAATAGGAATAAGCGACTGCTTAATGAGAATAAGAAAATAGCCTTATTGAGAACTACTTAGATAACATCACAGAAATGTACCATAATTCTATTTCATTCCAACTCCTTTAAAAAACAACATGCAAATTTTGTGATTGTGTGGAAAAATAACTATTTTCTTTCTTTTTTTTTTAAACCCTTACCTTCAGTCTTGGAGTTAATACTGTGTATTGGCTCCAAGGCAGAAGAGTAGTAAGGGCTAGGCAATGGAGGTTAAGTGACTTGCCCAGGTCACACAGCTGGGAAATGTATGAGGCCAAATTTGAACCCAGGACCTCCTGTCTCTAGGCCTGGCTCTCAATCCACCAGCTGCCCCTCAAAATGACTATTTTCTACAAAGATGTGTTTGTATCCTCTGAATCTGAGATGATAAATAGCAAAAAAAATTAAAAAGGGACTCATATTTCACAAGCACCTTATGGATCACAGTCACCCTAATCAATGCTGTTTCTGATTAAAGTCACTACTATCTCACTAAACTCTACCATAAAGTTAGAAAACTGTGCTATAATAGTTTTATTTATTACATTGTCCTTTGGAACTAACCCCTCTGACCAATCTTCAGTAAAGTTTTTCACCCATCTTCATGTTTCCTGGGAACCAATTAGCACAGTTAAATAGAAAAAGATTTTAGGATTTAGATACAGAAGGGCACTATGCTGTTAAAAAAAAAAAAAGCTCTGCAGACCTAATAATTTATGATTATTAGAAAGAATTATTTAGAAATAGCTTAATGTATCTTATTTGACCTAAATATCATGAACCAAAATTACTAAAGCAAAATCAAAGCACTCCAATGTTTATTCTTTAGATCATTTGGGCCTCTAAGAAGACTTCAGACTTGAGCTCTCAGTGAAGAATATAAAAGTATAAAGTAATGACTAAAAGCATCAAGGCCCTGCAGGCAGGCTATCCTACAACAAGAACTGATGCTACTTTCAAGTTTGCTAAATGCTTCATATATTATCACATTGTAATTATAAAAACCCTTCAAAGTAAGAATCACAGATGTCATGGCTAATTACAAATGATGGAACTAGGTTCAGAAAGTTTGCTTTAAAGAGGACCACACATTTTTGTGTTACAGAGGCAAAATTTAAACCCACATCTTCCTTATTTCAACTCCAGGACTATCTACCCCTACCATCCTGCTTCTCTGTTTTATTCCAATTCTCTCTGGCAAAAATAAAGTACCCAGCAATTCATAAGGTTTTTTGCCAGGATAGGAATTATGACATTACCAACATTTTAAAAGCTTTATCAGACTTTTAAAATGCAGGTTAAAATCTAAAGTAAAAACATTTTTTGTATTGTTATGATGTGCATTTTGGAAGGGCTCAACATTAACACAAGGATATAGTTAAAAGCCAATTTGCTTTAAAATTTGATTTTTCAAAATCTTGTGGTTTATATGCCTTCAAGTTTAGGTCATTTATTTTCTCCCATATTTTATAAAAAGGAAAGAAATAAAAAAAAACATAACCACCCACCAGCATTCACACAGGCCTACATAAAGTATCTAAGAAAAGATACCAGGCAACTATGTAGGTGGACAGACCATCAGGATAGCAAGACACTGTAATTAAAATACAGTTAAACAATCAACTACTCTCTTTCTCTTCCCCTAAAGATATACTTCCAAAACAGATGTAATTTTAAGTTTTGAAAAAAATTTCAAAGTTTATACTATACAATATTCTGCAGATCACTAAAAAAAATGCTACATTGCTAAAATTATTTGTAATTTTCCCACAGAAAAGAAAATCAAAAAGCCAGTAAAATTGTGCACAGTATTTTAACTAGCTAGAACTATGAATTTCTCATTTTAAAAGAATATTCTTATCAACAAAGTCTTACTTTGTAGGTTATATAATTCAATACATTTACAGTCCCAATTTATACTCTCTACATGCATACATATATGCATGTGTATGTATATGTAAAATGTGAAATGAAGAAAACTTATAAATACAATTAAAAGTATAGGCACCTCCTTAATAGTTTCATTATACTAAAAAAAGTTGTCCATTTTTTCTAGGTTCACTTTGTATTACAAAGGTATTTTACATTAAAACACTATCAAATAATATTACCAAAAAAAAATGTTTAAGCTATATCATCTTTAATCCATTTGGAAACATTTTTATAAGCAAATTTCCTAAGTTTTATGTAAATCTTTTCTAAATGGAAACAATATAAAATATCAATATTGATACTAGATACCTGTTCAGAGCTAAAAAAAAGTTCTGAACATGAGAAAGATAAAGCTGCAAATTGATAGTAATATATATTTATTCATATTTTAAAATATTGTTATTTCACCACAAATTGTGACTTAGAAAATATTAGATATTATAGTATTTCAGATACAAAGATGCATAAAGAACCCTAAAGTAGTAGAAAAGGTATCTAAAATCATTCAATGCTTCTTAAAAATCTAAAATATGACTAATAACCTGTGGTTTAACATGACAAACTGCTTAATTGAAGCTACACAGAAACAGTTACTAGAAATGATTTTCCTAAATAAAAAAGAGCAAATAGTTGCTAAAAGAGTATCTGCCCCATGTGGTCAGTTAGACTCTTAGAAGAATATGACCTTCTGAATCAGTCCATGAAATTGCTTCCCTGAAACTACACAGTAAAAAAAAACCCTAAAAATAACTTGTGCTTCATGTCGAGATCAGATGCCGTGTGTGGGTGTTCACTGTCATGTGGTAACAAGCTGTTCTAGCGCAAGACAAAAAAATGCAACTTAACCTCTGAGCAAAACCAGAGTTATATTAACTCATTGTTGGGATGATTTTTATATAAATATGAAATTATTTATTTTCGGATGGTAACCAGAGAATGCAAGGGGTATATAAAATGTACTTCAAGAGTCAACTTCTTCAGAGGAAACATTACTTGGGAAATAAAAATATTACTTCAATAAAGATTAGTAAATAACTGTCACGAAACTAGAATCTTAAAAGATATATAGATTCTTATGGACATCAAGACTTTTAAGAAAAAATAAGAATACTTACTGTTATTTTTATAGCTTTGTTCAAAACATTTACCCATTCTACTAGGTCCTGCTGATCATTGGCTTGTAGGAAGTATTTCCTCATTCCTGCATTCATAACTATCAAGACAAAAATAATCACTAATTAAATTGAAACCAAACTATTTTTAAGTCTATGTTAATATAACAACTGAAGAAATGTTTTAAATAAATCTTATCCCAACTTTGATGCTGCCTGTATGGAGGATCTTGACAGAGTCACAAATTCCTGTTAGGCTTATTTCCTCATTTATGAAATAAAGGGGCTAGTCTAAATGGCCCCTGAAGTCCCTTCCAACTCTAAATTGACAATCCTGGGAGTTTCAAGTAAACTGTCAACTTGCACAAGTCCTTTTAATAATCTGTTTTGACTTGAAGTTATAGCAGAAAGGTACAGATTTAGAGCTGGAAGGGGCATTACAGGTCATCTTACCTACCCCACCTCCTTTTATTTTACAGTTGAGGCTAAAGAGGTTCATGGATTTGTTGAAGTCATACAGGTAGCAAGCAGTAGAGCTGAAATTTCAAACTTGATGCAATGACTCCAATTCTAGTGCTCAGCATCCTCCCTCCAAAAAGGTTTCAAGTGATGGTAGAAATAACTGCTGCTTAATAATGATGCCCTGTTTTAAGAAAATTCAATATACAAAAATCCAAACTTCAAGGAAGAGAGTCTTCTCAATATACAATTTTCTTCAATTGAAGGAAAAAATGAGCAGTTACTTTCAACAGTAATCTATGCTTAATTGCTTGGTTATACATCATTAACTATGTGAAAGAAAAGTGAGGTAAGAATCAAATGTTGTAAACTATCTAGTAAAATATTATATAAATCATCAAAGTTTTATTTACATAAACCTTTTCAGAAACATAACTGCTGCATAAACCAAAGTACTGCAACAGTTATCTGCACACTATCAATGTCCACCACTGAAAGAAAACGTTTCTACATTATCTGCATTTTCCTGACAAATATTTTTTAGAATAAGCCAGGATATGTGAACAAAGTGATATCACTGCTGAAGTCTCTGCTGACTGGACCTACTTGAGACCTCAAGTCCCCACAGGGGTGCTACTAAGAAATCCAAAACACCACACTCTATCTTTGAGGTAAAGTTGAGTAGAGACTCTTGTGTTTTGCTCCCTGCTATCAGCAACAGCTGCTCTGATCCTTTGGTTCTCTGCAGGGACTAGTGTCCTACCGCCAGCAAACTCCTACCATCTCTTATTCTTCCAATGTGGAAGCTCAGATTTCTAAGCAAAAATTTCCCTCTCCATCCCCACATGGGTACAGGACTCTCCCACCTTGACTCTAGCCTTCCCATATCCTTACTCCCAACTAGGTCTACCTCTTCTCACCAACTTTATACTAGGTCATTTAGTGCTTCCTTGAATTGAACTAATGGTATTAAAAATAAAGCTACAAAAGAAACATCAAAGAAGAACTAGTCTCCTAAAGGTCAGAATTTAAGGTTTCCTGGAGGGCAACACAGGCTTTTAAATTTCATGATAAAACACAGAGACATATTAACAATATAACTAACAAATTAATAATTCTTTAAAATGCTTAAAGGGTGGGTGGCTCAGTGGATTGAGAGCCAGGCTTAAGGACAGGTGGTCCTAGGTTCAATTCTGTCCTCAAACACTTCCTACCTGTGTGACCCTGGGCAAGTCACTTAACCCCCAATGCCTACCCCTTACCACTCTTCTGCCTTGGAACCAATACATAATATTGATTCTAAGAAGGAAGAAAAGGGTTAAAAAATAAAACAAAAATGCTTGAAAAAGAATTTTTTTTCTAATTACTGAATCAAATGATCTTTATGATCTTTCCTCACCCCAGAAAACAAAGCCTTCTCATCATTCATGCAAATAGTGAATACTTACTATGCAAAGGGCTTGAGCATCAGCCAAAGTTAGTTTGCTTTATAACTAATTTCAGGGGGAAAACAAATAAAACAATACGGTAGAAGAATTTAAGTTCCATGTTAGCAAAAAATGTTTCTAATTTTTTTTTGTCTTTGGAATCTAATGCCTTGGATATATCTTGCACATAATAGGCCCTTAAATGTCTGTTAATCTGTTAAACTGAAATAAATTACGTACTCAAGATTTCTAACTCCAGAAAGTAAATTATGTAAAATGGAATGAATATTACAGAATCTTACAATATTTGCAAGTAAACAATTCAATAAACATGTACTGAATAGATAACAAAAGTATTTATTACTAAGGAAACCTACAGAAAAAGAAGGCCTAGTCTCTAGGAGATCACACTCTGACTGGGATAAACAACAACACATAGCACAGGATTTTGCTGCAGAGAAGGCAGTCTCAAGATCTTCAGGGCAAAGGTTAAGGCCAGGAACTCTGAAGAAACATTAGGATGTCTGAGCTACAAAGAGGAGAGCTTGGAGGGGACCAGATCACCACCACTAGGAAGGGGAGTAGTGGACCTAAAAGTCAGAATGGAATGGAGATTGTGAATCTAATGGGTAGGGATAAAGTGAGGGAGTGTCCAGGCAGGAGGAAAAAGGTGAAAATAGCACTGATGGGAATTTAAGAGTGGGGATTGGGAACTTTTGGGGGGTGGGGAGGAAGAGGGTGGTGGCTCCACTTGGCACCCAGTCTGACACTCATTTGCGCATCCTCTAATGCAAGGTTCTATGTGAAGCACAAGAGAAACAAAGAACAGAAAAGCATAGGAGGGTGAGGGGAATTAGGAGAAGAAAAGAAAAGCACTAAAGATGATTCTGGTTATGAACATGAGTGAACAGAAAGATGCTAGGGCTCTTGACAAGAAAGAGAGTAATGTTGAAGAAGAGCAGGTTTGGAGGGAAAAATGGTTGGTTCTGTTATAGAAATATTGAGTTTGATATCCTATTGGGATATTCATGTGGAGAGCTCAGGAGAGAAATTTGGGGCCAGCCCTATGGCCCTAGAAGCCAATTCTGTAGAAATGATAACTATAAATAATGACAACTAACAAATAAATAAATACAAGGAAGACAACTAGATCTCCATAAAAAGAAAAGGAGGCTAAGACAGACTTGTGAGGAAAATAATAAACTAGAAAAGGAGGCTGCAAAGCAAAGGTCACACAAGTAGGAAGAGCAGGAAAAAAACATCACTAAAGACAAAGAAGGAACAGCCAGGAGGAGTGAGTAGTCAACAGAGTAAAAAGCTGCAGAAAAGTCAAGAAATATTACTGAGAAAAGACCATCTGGATTCAGTAGGAGACTGTAAATTCAGGGAGAGCAGGTTCAGTAGAATTGAGGAGCTGGAGGCTATTATGTCAGAAACTGAAAAGTGAATGGGCAAGGAGGCAGCAGAGGCAACAAGAAGAGATGATGTTTTTCTAGCAGCACATAGGAGGAGATAAGATTACAATTTGAAAGGGTAGTTAATTTTTCTTTTTTCCTTTTTTTTAAAGATGGGGATGTGGAAAACTTTATAGGTGGCAGGGAAGGAACAGTAAAAAGGGATATAAGATTAGAGATGAGCATGATATATTCCAGAAAGAAATAGGAAGGTATGAAATTAAGGGTAGCAGTACAAGAATCACCTCTTTCTCATATCCTAGAGGAGAGAAGAAAAACTCATGATAGATGGTCTTGAGTCTTTGCTTCCTATTAAAGTGGAGAGAGAAAAAGGCCATTAGCTAAGATTGGGAAAAGTACAAGAGGTTAAGTAGGGTAAAAAGAGAAGGTCTGGAAGGGCCCATTTTGGGTAATATGAAAGAAAGCCAATAGGTGATGAGTAAAAGAATAGTAATGTAACAGAAGCAAAAATTTTGGAGTTAGAAGAAACTTTAGAAATCAACCTATACCTGAAAAAGAATCTCTATGACAGCAGATCAATGTATTCATTGAATCTTGCTTGTAGAGCTCCAAGGGGAGCCCATCACTTCTCATTCTACTTTTTGACAGTTCTTTTTGTTATAAAGTTTTTCCTAACATCTGGCTTCAATTTAACTCTTTGGTACTTCTTCACATAGCATCTTGATGTACTCTTCTAGATCTAGTCCCTAGATGAGGGGCCAAACTCATCAAGCAGTGAAGATCCAATGAAATTAGAAAATGTTGTTGTTCAGTTGCTTCAGTCATGTCCAATTCTTCATGAACCATTTGAGGTTATCTTGGCAAAGACACTGTATTGGTTGTCATTTCCTTCTAAGCTTATTTTACAGATGAGGAAACAGACAAACAAGTTTAAGTGACTTATCTAGGGTCACACAGCTAGAAAGAGTTTGAGGCCACATTTGAAACAAAGAAGATAAGTTTTCCTGATTCCAGGCTTGGCACTCTATCTATTGTACCATCTATCTGCCTATTAGGCAATCCAATCTCTAAAATGTAGCCAAAATTTATTCCAGCCCTTAGACATATACATCTTACATTAAGCATTCTGGCAGGCTCTACTTAAGAACACTAAGACCCAGATGCCATATTAAAAATCAGAACAAGAAAATAATCCAGGGGTAGCAATGCATTAGAGAAATTGATATGGAAATAGGAAAATAAGATTACCAAAATAAAAAAGAGTGGGGAGGAAATCAATAAGCCACAAAGCACTCTGGGGCCACTTTAATCACTGTGTTTCCATTAATTGTGTGACTAGCCTTGGGCTGACATGACACCTGTAATACCAGGGAGATAAAAATAGCCTCAGGAGAGAAAAGGACTACCGGTACCAACCAGGCAGATTCATTTCCATGAAGCCCTCTGCTGTTACTGAGAGCCTCAGGTGAGCCTTGGTAAGGAAGGGGGGAGGGGAAGACCCTCAGGAAGCCACAGGCAGCTCTCAGTTTCATGTTTCTTTGCATGCCTACATGATGGTACCCTTCTACAATAACAACAGAAAAGTAATAGTAGATTGTTTCCCAAGTGCCAAATCCAACACCAGGGGCCTGGAGGCCTAACTGAGAGACTTAGGTACAACTTCATCTTTCCCTTACAGTGTCACTAATAAAAAGGAAGTAGTTGGGAGTAGGAACAACACTGTGGAGTTATTAAAGGCTCCAGAAGAGAGTCTTTTTATTGCTTCTCCTTAATAGTATAATTCCTTAGAAAATTGAAACTGTTCTCTTCAGCTGTGAATCAGGGAAATAAGAAACTCTGTTGGAAGCAACAAGTGCCAAACAGAAAGCTTTTGGAAGAAAAGAAAGCAGGTGACCAATGAATCATCTGGGACCAACAATGAGTTTTGGGTATAGATACACAAAAACAGAAGACATCCATTCCAACTAGAATCCCATAATGAAAAGCATCTTAAATTTGAATACTACATAGAAGAGCTTAATATGAACTCTGAAGCTTCATTAAGAATTGTCTCTATACTAGCCAACCCATCATCTCAGCCCTGATTGAAGACCCTAGTCATTAGGTCAGTTCTACCATGCATATGGTCAGGGTGATGTCAAGTGCCTACAAAACTTTCTGCAAATTCATTCCTGGGATATTTAAGGGAATGGTGGTTGCAACAGAATGGGAGACTACAGACTACAATCACAAATTCAAAAGGATCTTGTTGCTAGTAAGAATTAATTTAATAACTAGACAAAAATATCTAGGAAAGAAGACTTAAGGAACATACAGTAGATAAAACTACTTTTGGTCTATTAAATTTAATGGTTTACTTCTGTGTTCTTCCTATGAAATTATAAAAGTAAACAGTATATTATACATAATAATGACAATGTGTACTTTTAATTTTTCCTATTAAGCAAGATAGCCAAATTAGGTCACCAGATAAATGAAAAAAATGAAAAACAGAAAAAGAAGATTTAACATCTAACTATATCTTAAACATGAACTCAGGACAAAAGAAAAACAAAAAAGGACTGATAAATCAACTATAAAACCTTTTAAAAATAAATCTTTTTTAAAATCTCAAAGTGAAAATTACTATATTCATTTATTGCAATCATGTGCCTCTTCTACCAGTGTAAGCCCTCATAACAAACAGTACTTGCAATTTTAGACTTATAACAAAAGTTAAATACCTACAGTAAATCCAAAATCCAACTCTCATCTTAAATAAAACAATGAGAGGATGGAGTATACAAGTCACTTGGGTTTATCCAATAGAAACCATCTATTTTTGCCCGCAAGTCACACTACAACAGAAAGGAAGTAAAGCCAAATAGAAATAATGCTGCCACCTTCTTCTGAAATTTCCAATTTTATAAATCCATAAAAATTACCACCACCCTTAGTATACACTCTGGGCAGATTGCAAGAGAGTCAATAAGGCGTTTATGAAGTCTACTATGTGCTAGGAACACACGAAGTCCTAGGGAAGTAAAGAAAGATTAAAAAAAAGAAAAACATTCCCTGTACTCAAGGTGATCCCAGATTTCAGGGAGACAATGTGAAGACAATTATGTAAATGCATTTGCTAGCCAGGGTAGAAAAGTGGTACTTGCTGGTGGGGGTTGGGGAAGCAATAGAGGGTGCCCCAGAAAGACTACTTGCAAGGGGTGGAACTTGACCTAAGACCTGAAGAAAGTCAGGGAAGCCAGGAGGCAGAGATGAGATGGGAAAGGATTGATAAAAGAAATATAGAAAATATCTGTAGTGATAAAGGAGGAGAAAGAATACACAGAGAAAACAAAATTGTGTTAAGAACAATTCCACAAATTAATAACTGATGTGATTATGTCAGCCTAGCCTAAAATGAGGTGTAAAAATATTATACTTACTTACCAAAACAGAATTCTGCCTTTGGCCTTAGCTTAGTTGCATCGCTAACCTAACAAGAAAAATAGAAATGTCACACTGTATCTTTTTGTATTAGCTATATTAAACCTTAAACACTATAAACTCACATACAAATTATTACCCCTACAAAACAACTCTTATTTTTACAGCACTTAAAGTGATTTAAATCATTTAATCTTGATGAAGGCATCACAGATCAATCTAAAGGTCAACTCTGAGGGCAGCAGAAAATAGCAATCTAATTTAAATAATTGTTGCAACATTTATTAAGGAATTTATTTATTATATGTGAAGTGCCATGCTAGATGCTAGGTTACATCTCTGGGAGATTTCTTTTAAATGACATCAATGTTTTGTTAAGATAGACTTGCTTGTTTCTTAAGGGAAATATGAATGAAAGGAAAAAGTAAACTTTGTTATGCATAAATATTTGTTTGGATGAAAAGTGGAAAATTAGTCCATCAATCACTTTTTGAAACCTATATTTATGACTCTTCACAAGAATTCAAAGCAACTATAAATTCCAACTTCAAACTACTATAAATCTTTGGAATGTTCCAACTGCCACCTATGGCTCAGCCAAAGAGTCACCCTATGCCAAGCATTTCCAGATCCTGACAGGTGTTTAATGTTCTTTCTTCTTGTTATATATTTACTCATTTGAAAATATGTTGTATCTGCCGGTAAACTACAAACTCACTGAGAGCAAGAATGATTTTGTTTTGTCTTTATATCCTCAGCACCAAACACAAAATAAGTATTTAGTAAATGGCTAAAATGAAATAAATTGCTACAGATTTAGACAAATGAAATATGATATTTGGGATCCAAACTTGGAAGAAATTGAGGTTTACCTTGAGGTAAAGTCACTATGAGAAAATATGAATGTTTCAACGGCTGGCTTTAAGTCAGGAGTTTAACTCAGATACCAATTGGCTGTATAACCATTGGGTAAGTAATTCACTTTCTCTCTGAGACTCAATTTCCTCATAATATGAAAAATGAGGATAATAACATTTATAACTTTTCACCTCACTATGCTGGAAATTGCAAATCTTGAAGTGTTACTTTTTGTGGTAGAAAAGAATAAAAGTAGATGTCTGCCTACTGAAGAATGGCTTAACAAATCATGGTATGTATGAATAGAATACTGAATCAGAAGAAATAATAGTGAATTCAAAGACCTTGTAACAAATACACAGTTAAGCAAAACCAACTCCCAAACTGACAATGTCTAAAAATAAATCTCAATATGACCCCAGACCATCAGCTCTCTGAAAGGAAGAGGACATAGCTGGTCACTGTGTTCATCAGAGCTATATCTTTCAAACTTATGTGTCCTTACAATGCTGCTGTTGTATAAATTGTTCTCCTGATTCTAATCATTTTATTTTGCATTAGTTTATACAAATCTTTCCAGGATCCTCTGCAGCCATCCCCTTCATCAATTCTTATAGCACAATAATATTTCATCACATTCATATATCATAACTTGTTCAGCCATTCCTCAACTGATGAGAACTCTCTTAGCTTCTAGTGCTTTACCACCACTAAAAAATTTGCTATAAATATCTTCGTACATATGGGTACATTTTTCTTTCTGAACTCTTTGGGGAATTGGCCTACCAGTGGTATTTTTGGTTCAAAAGGTTTGTACAATTTAATTACTTTGGGAACATAGTTCCAAATTGTTCTGCAGAATGGTTAAACTAGATTTTATTATATTATTTATATTATATATATAATGTATATAATATATACATATATTATATGTATATATAATGTATATAAAATATACATTATATATAATAATATATCTATTGTATATATTATCATATTTATATATTACAAGTTTTATCAATAGTGCATTAATTATCCTGTTTTCCCATAGCTCCTCCAACATTTGTCATTTTTCTGTTTTTGTCAACTTCGCTAATATCACTGGTATAAGATGGAACCGTAGAGCATTTTAATTGGCATTTCCCTTATTACTAGTTATTTGGAGCATTTTTTTCAAAAGACTATTATTAGCTAAAATTTTTTTCTCTGAAAATTGCTGTTCATATTTGCCTAAACGTCAATTAGGAAAATTAATCTTACAAATTTGAATAAGTTCTCTATATATCTTAGAAATGAAACTTTTATCAGAGAAATTTGTTGCAAAGATTATTTTCCCCCAATTACCTATTTCTCTTCTAATTTTGTTTGCACAAAAATATTAATTTTATATAATCAAATCTGTCCATTTTATCTTCTATAATCCTCCCTAACATTTGTTTGATGATGAACTCTTACCCTAAACCAGAGATCTGAGAGGTAGTATCTTCCTTGCCTCTCTAACTTATGATACCACCATTTACGTCTAACTCAGGTACCCATTTGGAAATAATCTTATATATATAGTGGTGTATCCTTAGTTTCTGCCAAACTACTTTCAAGTTCTGCCATTAGTTTTTGTCAAATGATGAGTTCTTATCCTGAAAGGTGGGAATTCTGAGACTAATGTATACCAGACTACCCATTTCTCTATATGTACAGTATACCTAATCTGTTCCAGTTGTCAATGTCTCTGTTTCTTAACCAATATCAAATCATTTTAATGATTAATGCTTTGAGGTAGAGTTAGGGATTTGACACTTCTGGGTCACAATCCTTCTTGCTCTTATTTTTTCACCATTTTCCTTGAGATTCTTGACCTTGTGCTCCAAATCAATTTTGTTATTATTTTTCAATTCCTTTTATAGTTTGGTATAGTACTGTATAAGAACATTATTTTAGATAGTATGGCTTTTTTATTACATAATGGTGCAGCCTTATGTAAAGAATGTTTTGTAGTTGTATACATTTAGTTCTATTGGTAATATACATAAAGACTGATAATTTCTGTAGGTTTGTTTTATATTGTATGACTTTGTTAAAGTTATTGCTTCTAGGTTCTCTAAGTAAACCATTAGTTTAAAAAAAAATTCTGTTCCTATGTGCCTGTGTTTATTCCCTCAATTTCTCTTTCTTATTACTGTAACTAGTATTTTAAGCACTGTATCAAAAAGTAATGGTGACAATGGAAACTCTTGCTTTACTCCTGACTTTATTAGATAGGTACTTAGTTTATTATTACAGTTAATGCTGGCTCTTGGTTTTAGGTACTATAAAAATCTTCATAATTTGTTGGTCACTGCCAAATTCATACAATTAAATATTTTGTTTAGGGTTTTTTTCAAAAATTATGTAGTCTAACTACTTTACTTGTATATGGGAGAATAAATGTATGGAATGGCTGACTTCGAAGTGTATAGAAGCATCTAGATTCAATCCAGTACAGCAAACTCTAAACATAATGCTATTTCAACTACATTATTCTATAACCTACATGAGTATTTCTGGGGATAGAGCTATTATAACAAAAATTATTCAAACAAGCAGGTAGGAAAGGGATGATGAAGAGATTCATAATACACATTCATCTTCCCTAGACAAAGAAGAATACACTAGGTTCAAATCTGGCCTCAGACACTTTCCAGCTGTTTGACCCTGGGCAAGTCACTTGACCCCATTGCCTACCCTTACCACTCTTCTGCCTTGGAGCCAATACATGGTATCGACTCCAAGACAGAAGGTAAGGGTTTAAAAAAAAAAGAAGAATACAAAAAATTATCTTTCAAAAATATCACCTCCCAGGAAGGTCACTAAGTGAACAAAGGGAAAATATAATAGACAAAGGTCATGAAAGAGGGTCAGATAGTAGAATAATTTAGAAGAAGAAAGTAGGAAGAGTAGAATATTTCTTAGAATGTGGAATCCCAAAAAGAAAAGGCATTTAAAAAGGATAAGTGATCAGTAGACTGGGAAAGATAAACAAGCTCCTGAAATACATTCCTGTCTTAGCAATTGAAATGGGGAAGGACAAAAAGAAAAAGCATAACAATAAAAGTAGAATTAAGTAACCTGGGCTTGGGCTGGGTAATAAAAGAGATTACAGGCTGAGAAAAGAGAATATGATCAGGTTGTTGTAAGAAAAACAACCCAGGTATATAATATAGATTTATCTTTTAAAAGTAATATAGTGGAATTTGACAGAAAAAAATTAAAAACTTAAAATCTCAAATGTTAATGAATTCAATTTGTCCATAATAAAGAATAAAGTATCAGAAAGAATTAGAAAAGAGGACCCAACAATAATCTGTATATAATACTCAGTCACAAAGAAATAAAATAAGGAGATTGAATAAAATTTACTATTCTTTCAGTCAAATGTAAAAAAAGCAGCAAATGAAATCATGGTTCCACATAAGGCAATAGGTTATCATTGAGAATGAAGTAGGAAAACATTATATTTAAAGATATCATCATTAATGAAAGAGCCTCTATATTAAATATATGTTCATAGAATGACATTGCCTCCAAGTACGTAAAGGAAAATTTACCTAAAAACTTTGAGTTCCAGAAGCAGAGTACTGCAGGCCACCTAACTACATACCCCCTGTCACCACTATCCCACTTCTCTCTACCTAGATTAACACCCTCCTCAACAAATTAACAATCCCAAAATAAGAGCAAAAGACAAAATTTTAGGAATCAAAGGAAAAATAGACCTGGCAAAAAGACTACTGAAAAGGTAAACCAAATAGAGGATTTTTACTTAAAACATTAATAAACCATTAATTAATATGATTTTTAAAGAGAAATATTAAAAACAAGCTTCAAAATAAAAAAGATGAGGGAGGAATTTACAATGAATAAAGAAGAAACAACAGATATAAACATGTCTAAATACATTCCAGCAAAAACTAAGGATGTAAAAGAGTAAATATTATATGAAATATCAAAATCACAGAGAAAAGATGGCAAATAGTCCAATCTCAATTAAAAAATTGAAGAAGCCAGAAATGAACTAAAAAGAAAAAAATTCACATTATATAAATTGAGAAGGGAATCTAATCAAATAGTTTTTTGAAAAGTAATTGACCTCTTTGATGCACATATTGTTCTCAAAAAATTGAGAAATGAGGTATATAACAAATCCCCTTAACGAGACAGGTAGAGCTCTGATACTAAACCAATTAAGAATAAAAAAGCAAAAAGGATAATAAATGTTTAATTTAAAAAATTTAAACACTACTAGAGTAAAAACTAGAGCCCAGAGAAGCAATAGAAGGGAAAATGAGCTTAAAGAAAGTTTGGCATGACATCCAATATTATATGAGTATTGCTATATACCAAAGAAACAAGGACTCTCTCCAGAAAATTAAAACTTACTATCAATGGAGATAAACATGAAAATAAGCAAGATGCCACATATAAACAATGACAAACTTCAAAGGAGTATAGAAGCAAAAGAAGTCATCAAGAAACAATATTTTATGAAGAAAAGATATTCAAGTGATACAGGGAGTTATGAGCAGTGAAGTATATTAGAATACTGTAGATGTCAGGAAAAGGTAAGGAAGGCCATCAGCCCATTGGTTGGACCCTCCCCAACACTTCCCAGTGGTGAATTTATGGGAGAACAAGATTTACATAGGATTCAGGAATGGATAGATTCTATATGTTTGGAAAGAGATTTCCAAATTGATGACATCAAATATTCCTTTGGGTATTTGTAAAGACTATAATAATAAAATTTAAAATTATGTATTATAATCTAGTTAGATTTACACCAAGGATGCAATGATGGGTCAATATTAGGAAAATAATCAGAATAATTTCTTATGTTAAAAATATACAAAAAAAGGTCTAACAAAATATGGTAGTCATTTAGGTTAAAAACACTATAAAGCACAGTAATAAAAGAATTTTTCCTCATTATGACCAAAAGCATTTCTTTAAAAAGGCTAAATAGATTCACTTGTAATTAATAAGTGAACACTAAAACCCCTAGCAGTACCACTAAGGGGTAAAACAAGAGTATTTTCTCTTTTCAACTATTAGTTCACAATTTAAGAAATGCTAGGTATAAAAACAAAAGAAATTGAGGGAATTAATTAATTAATGAAGGAGCAAAATTATCCTTATTTGCAGACTAATCAAGACAAATCAGTAGCTTCATCAAAGTGGCAGAACATATAAGAAATCCATAAAAATTGTATTTTTCCATATTACTAACAAAAGCTAAAGGGAAAAAATTTGAGAAATTCCATTCAAAATATAAACGGTATAAAATATCTGCAATTGATTAGATGTGTGTAATAAATAAGAGACAAGGCAAGGATGACACAAAGATGGAAAATATGTTCCCCTCAATTATAACCGAAAATTCAGATGAGAATTGTGTTTAAAGGTATGAGTTGTATTATGGACATACTGTGTTTGTCTATAGTCCATACAGTTTGAAAGGTCAAACTCAAAGTTGATATGAAGATAAGAAGGAATTAGAGCTCAGGAGAGACAAGAGCTCTATACATAGAATTGGGAATCATCTATATGGAGAAAATTGAACCAAGTGGGTTGATAAGATTACCAAGTTATAAGCCCACAGATAATAGGAGGAAGAAACTCTAGCAAAGGAGATTAGAGAATAAGTAGAAGGAAAACGAAGAGAAAGTATACAGGAGATGAAGATAGCCAAGAGCAACAAATGCTGTGAAGTGATCCCATTAGATTTGGCAATTAAAAAACCAGTGGTGACTATGGAGAGAGCAGCTCCTATTGAGCTATCAATGAGGTAAGAGTTAAGACTTCAGACAGTTTAGAATGTAAAGGAAGTGGAGACACCTAGTGTAGATGGATTTTTCAAGTTTAGTTGAGAAACAGAGAAGAAATACAGTATGAAAGTCAGTGAATATGGGTAGGAAACAAAACGAGTACACATGAATTAGAAAATAACTAAACAAATACTGGATGCAAAAATATATTTTTGCAACACAGAAAATCATGAAGCATTCTTTCCTAGAAACCTGGGAAGGCCTGTAATAAACTAATGTGGCATGCAACAAATGGAATTAGATGGATAATTTATACAAAATCTATAATAATGATAAGGAAAACAACTCTGAAAGAATTAAAAATTCTGATCTATAACAGTCAATTGTGACTCCAGGAGACTAAAGATGAAGCATGCCTTCTACACGTTGGCAAATACATGATGGGCTAAAGGGTACAGAATAAGACCTATACCATTACCACAGTCAATGAGGGTATATTTATTTTGCTTGACTATTTAGTTGTTACAAGGAAGGGCTTTTAATGGTTAGGGGATAGACTTATGAGGAAAGGATGAATGGATAGTGATGAGAAAAAAAACAACAATCAAACATTTTTAAAAACACAGAAGAGACTAAAAGGAAGTTGAGAAAAGGACAGAAACAAAGAATGGCTTTGTAACTACATTAAACTTAACATACACTCAAAAAAGCAATACTTAATCAAAGTTTACAGTTTCATACTTTCTATTATTCTTTGCCTATTCAAATGTTCATATTTGTTGATTAAATTCATAAGCTGCCTCATGAATTTCAAAGTATCACAATTCAAATCTGTATCTTTTGCTGTGTGTTAAGTTGTTGGCTTATTTGCTTCTCTTTACCTCCTTTCTCTCTTTCTCCCCTAAATTTCAACTCTTGAAGCAGCTCTCTATTAAGGCAGGGGTATGTGGGTGTGGAGGGAAGGCTTGCATGTATATGTAAATACATAAACAAAATCTCTGATTAAAAAAAAATAATTAAGACTAGGGTCACAAATCTCAATCTCAGTTCTTAAAAGAGATAATATAAATAAACAATTGCATTCATCTTGGCAGAAATAAATTTAGTTTTAAAAACTCAAAATGGTAATGTCAGAAGTGAAAATGAACAAGCAGGAAGGAAAAAATATAAGGTGGTAATAAAGTAAGGCAAAATTCTTCTTTATAATATAAAAAGGTCTGTGTTTTTACCAAAGTAAAACATGTAAACATAATTTCAAAAGGTTATAGCTGGTGAATAATAGAAATAAATTTAAAATTTATAACCATAAGCAAAACTTAAGCCTTACTAAAAATTATGGTAATGAGAAACAACAGTTCTTTTTCTCCTGGATGTTTCTGTATCAGCACAAAAATGACAATTTTTATATCTGTCCCAACTACCAGAAAATAATTTCATTTTGCTCCATAAATCTCTAATTATAACTGTATTAATAATCTCAACCATAATTGGGTTTGGTTTGAATAGGATTTGAATCCTCTTATTAAACCTTAGAACCTTATTATTATTATTATTATTGTCAATATTATTAAAATAAAAACAAAGTGGTTCCTTCTATTTATCAGACTAGATAAGATATGTACAAAAACAAGTACCTTTGAAATGTAGGTGAGTTTAATAGCTCCAACAGGTGGGGATCCAGAAGGAAGATTCTAGGGGACAAAAAGGATTATGATTAATATAAAATGTTAAAGATATTTAATTTTGCAAGCTACTATTCCACATTTATACTCTTAAAACTAATAAAAAAGCTAAGATTGAAGATTTTCTACATATGTCAGCACCTCTAATATTTTCACATTAGGCCCTAGAGATCATCATTATTATGATGATAATAAAGAACTTTATGCAATTCTAATAAGAAGCACTCTTTTTTTTTTATTTTTATTTGGTCACTTCCAAACATTATTCATTGGAAACAAAGATAATTTTCTTTTCTTCCCTCCCCACCCTCCCACCACCTCTCCCATAGCCCACGCGCGATTCCACTGTAATAAGAAGCACTTTAGAAGACATTATTATTAATTTTTTTACCTTAAGTTTGTCCTTTCTTAAATAACCCAAAAAGTTGAAATATTTTTTGTAGCATTAATCACCACATTGTATAGTTATAAATAATGCAACAAGCTGGTTCTAAGTGAAATGGGATTAAAAGTTATAAACATACAAGTCAAAATGTCATCAAAAAGTGGCAAAAGTCTATCAATATCCTTTTGTTAGAGCAATTGTAAACCTAGGATTTAAAAATCTATTTTGGTTTTTACTTAAATGATGTAGTGTTATTTTTGAGTTTTGAAAATTATTATTTTGAAAATTGACAAATTATATAAATTTTTAGGCAATAAGTTGCAATTCATGCTATAAAGACAAGATAGAGAGCTTTGTGATTTAATTCGCCTCAACTCAATAACTATATGTTTTAGATGTCATGGGGAATTCAACAGTAAGTAAGAATCTCAATGGACTTACAGATCTAAACAAGAAGAAAAATATTCAATTAATTATATACAAGTCAGAGCATGACTTGTCACAAGAGAGCTTTTGAAAAGGTCTATGGATACTAAGAAAAAAAAGAGAAACTATATTTATGAGGAAGAAGGATAAGAATAAGGAAAGGACACATGAAGATATTGTATCTGAGGTAAGCCTTAAAAGGCAGTATTTCAAAACAGGTAAAAATAGAGGAAGGTTGACAAGGGCATTCCAAGCACAGGAATAGACATGAATGATGGATTGCTTTAAGGAAGAAAATCTAAGGGTATTGAAAAAATAATTACTAGTCCAGTTTGGCTGAAGCATAGAGAACTCTGGCTTAAACAAATCAAGGGAATGAAAAAAAGAAAGGCTGGAACTAAATGATTCCTTCATACTTGACCTGTTTCTACTCTTTTTCCCTAAGTGTTCTCAAATTTCAAAAATTCAACTTCTGTGTAGCCATAACGATAAAGTGTATTTTTACACAACTTTTTATACTTTCTATATAGCTTCTTGAACAATGAGCTTCTGCTTAACTTTGGCTCACGGTCTACTGCTTTAATTCTGTTCCATGAATTATAGCTATTTTTAGAATAAAGGGGGCCTTTAGTTCTTCCTTACAATAATCTACACAATTCTCAAGAGGTTCTTGAATTGGTCTGAACTGGTCAGTTTGGGAACTTAACTTCTTGAGCCTGACATTAAAGATCAGTCTTTACTAGAATGCGTTTCTTTTTCTTTTCTTTTTTTTTAAAAATGCTTACTTTTATATCAGTATCAAGTCTAATACAGAAAAGTAGCAATGGAGAAGTAATTGGGGTTAAGTGACCTGTCCAAATTCACGTAGCTAGGAATTATCTCAGTCCAGATTTGAACTCAGGTCCCCAGAATGCATGTTTCTATTCATTCAGCAAATATTTGTTAAAAGCTCATTATGCTCAAGAAAGAAAAAAACACAACATTTTTACTGACAATGAAGAACCAATAAAAAAATTTCTGAACAATGTCAATTATATGATCAGAATCAAGTTTTTAAAATACCAATCTGGAGTTATTAAATGTAAATAAAAACTTGCTTCTTGACATCGCAGGACTTACTTTCTAGAAGGGAAGCTAAGATATGTACACAATTAATTATAATAGAAAGCTGAATCTTAATTAATATTAAGAACTAAAAAGAGATCACTCCCAAGTGGTAGTAATGATAGTCATAAGTTGACATTTGAACCAGACCTAGAAGGACAGGAAGAATGTACAGCAGAAATTCTTGAGGAATGTTTTAATAATGACAGTCTCAGTAGGACAGGCATGAATGATCAATGAAGGAAAAAGTAGGAGACAATCAGTGTGAAGAGGTGAGTGGTTGTTCAATTCTGTAGGAATTTAAAAGTCAAAGTAGGTCCTTTCAACTTTATTTCCACAGAATATGAGGATCCACTGAAGAGTTCTGAGGAGTAATATGACTGATCATAGTCAAAATCTGGAGAAAAAAATAATCTGGCAAAAGAAATAGGTTAAATCAAGAGAAAGAAGTCACAGGTAGACACACTAGTTAAGAAGATATTCATTTCACTTCCATATGTGAATAGAAAAATGGTGATGCCATTAACAGGATGAGGACCTAGTATGAGGTGAAAGATGAGAAATCTGGTTTTATACACATTGATTTTGAGTTGTCCACATACCACACAGAGAAATCTAGCAGACATTTGAAAATACAGGATTGGACTATGACTGAGGTGGGAGATCACAGATATAGAATAATGGATTTGGGGCTAAAAAGTAACTTTAAAAGCATTTAATTGACCCCAATAATTTTTCAGAAGGAAAAATTGAGACCTTCAGAGATGTGAATTGTACAAAATCATAATTCACATATCAATTTGAATTCAAGTTAGTATCCTTCCTAGGAGAGAGTAAAAGGAATGAAGGAATGTCTCTGAATGCATCGTTTTATCAGAGGCAATGAAATGTTTGTTCCTTTAAAAACTAGAAGATGGGTTCAACTTGGTATATGAAAAATCAGTAAGAAAAAAGGATCTTAAAAGGCAGAAGCAAAATCCTGATCTATCAGGATGCTGATGGGTAAGAAAGTATCACACAAAAGAGAAATGGTGGAAGGATCTTTGAACTTGAAGTTAAAATAAAAATTTGATTCTCTTCCCAAAGACTGACAAGTATGCTCTGAAGAAGTTGCTGCTTGTTCTCTAAAGAAGGATAAAGTAGCCACTCTGGTACTCTCAGTCAAGAGATTATCTAGTCGGGATAGGGAAGGAGACAAATAAACCATTTGGTGAGTTGATGCAGTTTATCTGTGGGCTTAACAATAAAGATAGAGGTCTGCTGTCTTCCTGGAATAAGTATCCAAGCACAGCAGAGAACCTCCTGAGCACTGTCAAAATGGAGAGCACTGATATTAAATGGGTGTCAGACAAATTCAGATTGATGATTTATAAGAACATGAATCCTCTTCCAGAAGGACTCAGGAAGCACTGCTAAAGATAATAGTGTCTCAGGCAAGACACTCCAGAGCTAAAGGGTACAGGCTGACTGAAGTTTTGTTTTCCAAGCTGCTAAAGGCAAGGAATTCAGGAAAGAAAAGCAGATTTGGGAAGTGAATGAGTAATTAATAAGATAGTATCTGAGGTTGATGAAGGAAGCTATGGACAATGAGGAAAAGTTTACTTTGGCTTTGGGGGTTGCAGGGAGTGGGGGGTGGGGGGGTGGGGGGGTGTTTAAGTTCTACCAGAAAGCAAGCAGGTGGCTCAGTGAATGGAACACCAGGTCTGGAGTCAAGAGGACCTGAACTCAAATCTGGTCTCAAACACTTCCTAGCTGTGTGACCCAGTGCAAGTCACTTAATCCCCATTGCCTAGTCCAGTCCTTACTTCTCTTCTGCCTCAGAATAGATATGTAGTGCTGATTCTAAGACAGAAAGTCAGAGTTAAAAAAAAAAAGTTACATTAGGGAAAATATAACAACTCTCAACAGATAAAAAGCTGAGATGTTCAATCCATAGGT
Source organism: Monodelphis domestica (assembly GCF_027887165.1). Taxonomy (NCBI): domain Eukaryota; kingdom Metazoa; phylum Chordata; class Mammalia; order Didelphimorphia; family Didelphidae; genus Monodelphis; species Monodelphis domestica. The sequence continues at coordinate 90,021,799 of NC_077227.1, forward strand.
TGACTCATAAATTTAGAACAGAAGCTAAAGAAGACTTTAAAAGTCATTTAGTTCTACTCCCTCATTTTACAGATGAACAAACTTGGGCCCAGAGGTCAAACTAGTTTTCTGAGATCAAACAGGTAGTAAAAGGTAGAATTTGAACCCAGATTCATTAACTTCAAATAGTGTTCTTTCTGTTGCACAAAGCTATCTCGCCAATTCCAGCTGAAAAGAACAGAATAAACATAGCTAATAAAATCAATTAATATTTTAAAAGTAGAAATAAGAGAGCATTTAGCAGCCCTTGAAGAATTTCAGTCACCTGGCCCAAACAAACTACATCCCTGGGTCCTGAAATAATTGGTGGATAAATGGTTATAGTCCAGTTAAGTTGACTAATTATTAGCCAGGTAGTGAATATCTTTAAAAGAAATACTGATCCTTTATTTCTTTCATTAGTTTTTTCTAGTATGTGTGATATATGTCTTCTTCCTCAAAAAATGGAAATATGATTGCCTAATGGCATCATCAAAGGCAGATCATGACAAGCTAACCTTATTTATTACTACACAGTAGTATGATCAAGATTTGGGAGCTTTAATAGATCACAAACTCAATGAGACCCAGAAGTATGACAGAGCAGCCAGGAAAGTTAGAGTTATATTGAGAGACATGTACTTTCTGTGACATGACGTGGCATTAAGCCTAATACTTTCTGCTCTGGTTAGATAGACTACATCTAGAGATTTGTGTGTTCAGTTCTAAGTGCCATACTTTAGGAATAATAGTGATAATCTGGAGAGCATCCAGAGAAAAGCAACCAAAATAAGGAACAATTTGAGTCCATGCCAGAAGAGGTTTGGTTAGAGCTGTTCAAGTATTTAAAGGGCTGTCATGGGCAAAAATTAGACTTATTCTTGGTTTCAAAGAATTATTGGATAAAATTTAAAAAAAAGAAAATTTCAACTTGATGTAAGGAAAAATTGCCTAAAAATTAGAGCTACTAATGTCCTTGGGAGTTAAGAGGATCATTCTCATTCTAGAACTTTAAGTAAAAGTTATAAAATTGAAATTCAGGTAGGCTGGAAAAGAAGATTCTTCTTCAGGTACAGGAAGGATAAAATGTCCAATAAACAGAAATTAGAAAACATAAATTTATAGTCAACATACCCAGTTCAGCTACTTTAGCAATAGTTTTGTAACTTTTTGTCAGTTTCTAAATGACTTTTTGTCAGTTGATATAAACTTTGGCACAATAGAAAAGCTGTTAATTATATGGAATCCAATAGCATTACATACCTTAACTATGTCATTTACCCTGGAATTAACATGAATCTTAAAACTAAGAAGGAATCTGAAAGTAATCTAATCCACCTGCTACACCCCACCTTCTTCCACCATCTCCCACTTCCCACACACACTTTGCAGATGAGGAAAACAAGAGTCCCTAGGAGTTTAAGTAACTACCCAAAAGACATGAATGTAGTAAGCAGGAGTCAGGACCTGAACATAGATTCTATGACTCTAAACCGAGTGTTCTATTCATTGTATTAAATTTTCTCAAAGTCTCACTTTACTAATTTGTAAAATAAGGATGGCTATTACTTAAAGATCAAATGAAAAAGGAAAAAAGGGCTTTGTAAAGTATACTGTTCATGGAAAGTCAACTATTATTACTTCTCAAAAGTATATTTATTCATCTGTGAAAATACTTATTTTTATTTCTAACCTTGTCTATTTTCATCATAGCTTTCATTCCTGTTTACAGTAACATTTAAATGAGCTACTTTTAAAGTAAAGACTATAAACATCTTTTAAATATAAACTAAATTATCACTTTATTTTATTCTCTTTAAATATATGAATTATTATGTCTCAAGGACAAAGATATTTATCTTGTTCCTCCCATCTACCCTCTGCCTTTCATTCCTAGAATACTTACTAAAATATTAAAATGTCTGAGATCAAACCACAAGCAAAATGATTTTTCCAAATGTTGGTTACTTTTCAATATCAAAATGTTAAGCTTTTAAATCTCTCAGAGGCTATTATTCTAACATACTGAATGGTACCCTAAGCTTCTGTGTGTAAAAAGTAAAAAACCACAGAATGCCATGATCACAGGTTAAAAAATCAAATTGTGTGTGGGGAAATGTAAGCTGCTAGAAGATAAAGATAATTTTTTTAACTAGTTCCTATAACTACTCAATTTATTGTTTAGTTTAAATAGAATGATTTCTGTTTAAAACTGACTATAGAAAAGAAAATAAACTAGTATACTAAAACAAGCCATGCCCCTTATAGAAAACTCCAACTACCTTTTGTCAAAATTATATTTTTCAAATCCCTACATTTTCATATTCAGCTACTATTAAAATTAAAAGAGGTACATTCATAGGCCCCACACCCATCTGTTGGCCAAACACATAAGCACCACAATCAATCAATCACTCCTCTGAAGCACAAGCTACTGACACACTTCACTGGTTCATTATGTTTATAACCAGGCAATATTGCTAAGGTGCTTTGATGCAACACAAGAAAAATGTAACTTGGAAATTAAAGAAATTCCTGATTTCAGTCTGTCTTAAATTACCCTCTAACCCCATATCTAGCTATGAAATGTTTTGTTACCCATCTCCTAAGTAATTGATTGCAAAAGCTGATCAAAAGCAACAATGATTCTCCTAGCTAGTCATCTCACAGGTCAGGGGGAACTAACCTCCAGATTACTCTATGTCATTCATCTCCATCATGAATATTTCTGTTGTAGCAACATAGTAAATGATCACAGAATGTTGACTAAGTGATTTGTTAATGTGTGACTTATCCAATTATCTGTAGAAGATCATGTATATTGAAAAATGATTATGTACCAGGAAAGCATGTATTCACTGAGGCTATATAATAAGCACAAACTCTATTCCAAGGTAGAACAGCTGTCTGACACCTAAGCACAGGTCTGAGCACTCAGCTATCTCTCATCTCTTCATTATTCACCTGACCGCTCCACCTAGACAGAAGGATCCCCGGCTTTGAGAAACCCCAGGCTTGGCTCACAAAATAATCTCTGAAAACATTTCCCTACTTGTGTTTGTTTAGTTGTACATTTTCTGAAGGAACAACAGGAAAGAACAGAAAAAAGAGACTCAAAAGATCTGGTTATATCATCTTATTAATCAAACACTACCTGAAAGTGGACCATTAGGCAAACTCCATGAGTCTAAGTTTCATCTCTGAAATGAAAAGCCTGGAGTCAGATCTCTTCCAGCTCTAAAATTCTATGATTTCAAGTGTTTAGCTTACAGATTAATATTACAAAATTTACCTAAATGATTTGAGTGCTAGTAAAATTTAGCCTTTAAATGATGCTATGTGCTGTGTAATTATAATAACTAAGTCTAGCCCTGAACAACATACCTTCCATCCTTCAATGCAAAAGTGGGGTAATGAGTGGTGCATACACCACAGGACAGGATTAGTGTGCAGGTTGTTTTTGCTAAACTTTTCTTCTCTCTTTTTAAGTCTTTGTAAAAAAGAAGTATTTACTTGTTTAGGGAAGATAAGAAGAAAATCATTTAAAAAATGAACATAAAAAATAAAAGGCATCAATAAAATTTTAATATCAATGGAATTATTATAATATAAACAAATCTCACAAGAGAACATGAAAAGGCAAGTACGTAAGCATTGAGATATAAGTTGCTGATTTGTGAATAAATCATAACAGTTTTATGAGGTCACTATAAATGTTAGACAAGGCTTGCAAACCAGGAACATCTAAAAGACTAAAAGTCTTACATAATTATCCTTGCACTTAAACATACTGAAACAAAATACTAATGCAATACTAAAACATACTGAAACAAAATATTAATGGAATATTCATGCAAAAAAAGCAAAAATGAAAATGAGAAATTGAATAGAACACAATGGACAAAACACTTGAAGTGGGATCAAGAAGACTCAAGTTTGAATCCTACTTCAAATATTTACTAGTTACTGTGACTTGAACACTAAACCTCAATTTCCTAATCTGTAATATAAGGATAATAATAGCACCTATCTCACAGGATTTTTGTGAGAAATAAATGAGATAGTATGCATAAAAGTACTTGCAAAAGGGGGCAGCTGGGTAGCTCAGTAGATTGAGAGTTAGGCCTAGAGATGGGCTGTCCTAGGTTCAAATCTCGCCTTAGACACTTCCCAGTTGTGTGACCCTGGACAAGTCAGTTGACCCCCATTGCCTAGCCCTTACCACTCTTCTGCCTTGAGCCAATGTGTAGTATTGACTCCAAGACGAAAGGTAAGGGTTTAAAAAAAAAAAAGTACTTGCAAACCTTAAGGAGCCATATAAAGGTGTTTTTATTACTATTATTATTATAATATCTGATTAGACACACACTACTTCAGAGACCTGTGACTTTGGCAGAGAAAGCACCCCTTGCACTGTCAAACACACAACCCTTTTAATGACTTTATAGTTAAATCTTTTGTGAATTTCTGTAGCCCAAAATTTCATAATTCATCAGCCAAAACTGGTGAACAGACTCTCTGAACTTTGCCAAGCCAGGCCTTAGATGACAGATGTACAGTCTGTCCCAGAAGAATCTAGCCCCCTTTAGCACAGCCTTCCAAAACTCAGGGTCATAGTAATTTTTATAAGGAGGCATCATAATATGGTTATGTAGTGATAGGGAGAATTAATGGAAACATACTGCATTAGTCTGAGGGTTTTAATGTTTATCTGCAAATTGCTTTAAAAGGTTCCTTTACCGACCTGTGGATTATCCATATACCAGACCAGACTATCTTCCCTGGTATCCAGGATGAAGTATCTGCGCAGAAATTTCCCACTATTCTCATTTTCTTCAATGTCTAGAAAACCACAAATTCGATTCTGACGATCCACATAAGGCATTTCTGAGCTTGAACATTACACTGAAAAACAAACAAACAAACAAAAGTAAGCTTCCTACAAAAAAAAGTCAAAAATAAAACTACTCAAGTTTTTCTTCTGTGGACTCAGAAACAATACACTGAAGAAATATTTTGTTCAATAGATCAAATGTTTGGTGTACATAAAAACATCATAACTCTTAACCTTTAGATTACTCCCCTATTTCATTTGTAGCCATACTTCCAAACCTACCCACCTGTGAGAAGGGAAGAAAAATGAATTCTTCCCATAGTGGTAAACTATTAAATAGCTTGTAGATTTCTTTTCAGGGCTAAACAATAAACACTTACAAAGAAGTCACCCACGCAGTACGCTATTATATTTATATTTACAACTACATCATAGATATAATTACCTAGACATATGAGAAAGGCAATGTATCAATTGAGATAGAAAGTGGGCTTAGGGGTCATTTTTTTTAAAGCCTTTATCTTCTGTCTTAGAATCAATACTCTGTATTGGTTTCAAGGCACAAGAATGCTAAGGGCTAAGCAAAGGGAATTAAGTGACTTGCCTAAGATCACACAGCTAGAAAGTCTGATTTGAACCCAGGACCTCCCCTCTCTAGGCCTTGGCTCTCAATCCATTGTGCCACCAAGCTGCCCCTTTGAAGTCATTTTTGACACTTACACAGTGCCTGGCATAATATAGGCACTTAAATGTTTACTGACTGTGTAGATGTGGAGAATTGTTAGTGCCCCATAACTCCCTAAGACTACACATTGAAGATGAGTTTGGACCATCATACATATATATTGACTGGAATTCATGAAAAACTGAGTTTGAGGCTTTTCTCTACCACTGAATTATTTTATTATCTTTGGGCAAGTCCTAATCTTCTTGCTCTAAATATCTTCCTCTCTAAACTGTGTTGGACTACATGATTTCTCAGGTCCCCTTTCTGCACTGAATCCTATGATACTATGATTCATGTTAAGTTCTAAATACTAACATGCTTGAATGCTTGCATTATGCTTATGTAACCAAGAGACAGCATGGCAGCGAAGGGAGGACACCAAATGAGAGCACAGAACCCAGGTTGTGGGACTCTGGGCAAGAGATTTCATCTCTCAGTGACCCTGACAACTCACTAAACTTGTGGTGCTAAAACAGCTACCAAGTGGCACTGGCAGAAGAAGTTTCAATGAAGTTGTAACTTAGTTTATTTGTTTTTTAAGTATTTGAAAATTATAATGGAATATATAAAACAAGGAGGCATTTGACGGTATATTCAAAATCAGACCTAACCCAAAAATCTGGTCCACAAATCTGTCATGAATCAACTGAGAGATAGAAACATCTTTTACAGAATTCAAGATATCTCCAAGAGAATCAGGGAAGAAATTTATTTTAGCCCTAGTCCAATTAGCCTGTGTCTATCTAATCTATTTGACTTCCAACAAAAGTAACATGTAAGTCTAGCAGAAATAGTTTCTAACACCATGAAACCACCAGCAGAAATGTGCTTGCCAACTGGAAACTGAGGAAAAAAATAGTCTTTTGAAGTGAATTATAAAGTACTTTATGGATCAAAGTAAGAGGCAAAATGATAGGTCTCTATAAAAGGCACCACTTCCAATAGAGTGATAACTATATTTGATAGCATAAAATGCTCTGAAAGGCCCTCAAGAGTCATTCAATCAGAATGCAAGTTCTGAGGTTAAAAAAAAAAATAATCTGCTCTACATTCTAGAATGTACCTGGCAAATTATGGATGCTTTAACATGAATAACTTATGAAATGAACCATGTGGAACTCTATATGGCAGTGCTGGCAAACCCTTTAGAGATCAGTGCCCAAACTGCACCTTCAAGCTGCCTATGAGCCCACTGAATTACCACAGACAGCAGAGGGGAATTGCCCACATTGAGCTGCTGGACAAAGGGCCTGGCACGAGAAAATTTTTCCACAGGCCCGGTGAAGAGGGGCAGAGGCAATGGAACAGCTCCCTTTATGCCTCTGGGCATATGTGCCATGCCTTCACCAACACAGACTATAAGGAGACTACAAAGTTGTGGGGAACTATATAACAGATGACTGACCAATTCTGAGGGAAGATAAGAAATTTTCAAGCTAGGCAAAAATCTAAACAATTAAAAAACCCTAATCTGTGAGCAGTATTTGTCCCAATAGTATTTCTCTGTGCATATAGTCCCTTCCAAATTGACCCCAATGGAGGCTAATATTCTAAGGGCATGCTCCAAAGCATTCAAGACACTTTTGGATACTCTTCACATAGAATTAGATATAGATCTAAGGGATTAGACAACTGACTTTTTTCTGATTCCATATAAAATCTCTATGGGATAATTTACCCACTTGGAAAAGTGAATATTCTAAAAGTGTCAAACATTTATTGTAAAAATACAGATGATTCCTGATCTGATCCGCATAACCCACTAGCACAAACTAATAATATAGCAATACTACTAAAGTTTCGCAGCAAAATATCACTGGAAGAAGTCCACAACCACAATGACTGGGCCCAGTCAAGTCAATAAGTATTAAAGCACTTACCCATGTGCCAGACACAATGTTAAGCAGTGAAAAGATACAAATAAAGGCAAAAAAACACATTTCTGCTCTCAGAAAACACAGTAGAAGGAGGGAATCAACATGTAAACAACCATATACAAACAAGATACATATACAAAATAAATTGGGGATAATCTCAGAAGGAAGGAACTAAGATTGAGGGAATCTAGCAAAATTTTATTATAAAAACTATGCTTTTAGCTGGATCCACTTTTACCTGGGACTTAAAAGAAGCCAGAGAAACCTGTAGATGAGATGCAGAGGAGGGAGATAATTTAAGGCCTTGGGGACAGCCAGAGAAAATGCACAGGAAATGTACCTAGGGGCTAGGTGATGAAACCTGGCTACAGAGTCTGGAAGACCTGAGGAGGAGGGCAGGGGTGGGCCCAGGACTGAGCCTAGTGGGCACCTATAGTAGGAAGATAGCCTAGATAAATATTCAACAAAGGAAAGTGAGATGGGGTAATCAGTAGAAGAATCAGAAAGTGATCAAAAAAGGGCAGCTGGGTAGCACAGTGGATTGAGAGCTAGACCTAGAGACTGAAGGTCCTAGGTTCAAATTTGGCCTCAGACACTTCACAGCTATGTGACTCCAGTCAAGTCACTTAACCCCCATTGCCACTCTTCTGCCTTGGAGCCAATACACAGTATTGATTCCAAGATGGAAGGTAAGGGTTTTTAAAAAAAGGTGATCAACAATGTCAAAGGCTACCAAGAGGATAGAGAAAAGGCCATTAGATTTGGAGAGAGTAATTGCAATTGAATAAAGTACAAAGTCAGAGTAGAGAGTTAAGAAGAACAAGAAGTGAAGGAATCGACTACAGACAGCTTTATTAAGGGAGTTTGGTCACAAAAGGAGGAGAAATATGGGAAGACTACTCTTTGGAATAGATTGATCAAGAAAACCTCATACTTCACTGAAAAAAATGGAGATCATCCATTCCAAGATCCCTTTTCTCCCCAATTCTCCACAGAAATCAACTAGGCATCATATTTTAATTCTCTCCTTGGTTATATTTTCAGATGAATGTGTAGTCTATCATCTTGTCAACCCCACCCCTCAAAATGTGCCCTTTATATAGTTTCCTCCAGAGAACTCTTCTTCAATCATCATTTTTCTCCTTTGTATAGTGGATATTTTCTTAACCACTGACTCCTTTGCATGCTGCCTATAAATGTGACTATTTTTCAGACTTAAAATCTTTGCTTAACTCTATGGTCACTCTCAAGCTATTAACCTCTATCTTTCCTCTTTCACAGACAAATTCTAAAAAAAAAAGCTATCTATACCCATTGCCTCCACTTTCTCACCTCCCACTAATTTCTCAGCCCCTGGTAATCTGGCTTCCCCCACCCCACTCAATTGAAACTGCTCTTTCTAAAGTCACACTAATGATCTTTTCGTTGTAAAATCTAATGACCTGTCTCTCTCCCCTGGGTTTTCCTAACACTGCTTTGTCATGGTTCTTTTACAACCTACAGACCTAATCCTTTTCAGTCTTCACTTCAAAATCATAAGTTCTTAAGACACTGAGCTAAATCAGATCTCAGGGACCAAATATTCAACTCGTCTTCCAGTTGTTCTTCATCCACATCACCCCCCTATACACACACACCATACCACAGGGATGCATCCTGGGCCCTCTTCTATTTTTGCCCTAAACCTTTTTCTCTTTTAGCAATCTCATCAGTTCCTCTTGACGCAAACAGCTTTATGTAACTGGCTCCCTAATCTTCATATCCAGCACTCAGCTTCTTCTTAAGCTTCAGTACCATATCTCCAACTGGCTATCCCACAGATATATTGAACCCAACATGTCTAAAAGCATGTTAATTCCCTGCCTATTTCCATCCTCCTAACATCCTTATTTCTGCCCAGAGTATCAGCATTATTCCAGTCAAGTAAATTCAAAACCTTGGAAACATCAACTCTTCCTTCTCACTAACCATCATCATCTTCAATCAGTTGCCAGAGTTCATCAACTTTTCCTCGGCCATAGCTCTCCCATCTACCTCCTCCTCAACACTTACATTACAAATAAAACCACTCTAGTTCAGGAAGTGGTATGAAGGATGAATTAAATAATGGCAGAGGGGATGTTTGTGGAGTGTGAATAGAGAGAAACAGATACAGAATAGACTAGAATGTGGTTGCTCTTACTTTATCTCAAAGAAATTTTAAATCAGAAAGGTCTAGAAATCAAATAACTAAGATTTTTAGAACTGTGTGTAAATTAAGAAAAAAAGCCTAAATGAGCCTTTCCTTTTAGTAAAATGAGTGAACTTTTATATTTTATTTGAAAAATGTATTTTTACTATTCAAAGAACTTTCTTGGCTTACTTCCAATTATCAGCCAGGTTCTATATAGGTGAGACTGTTGAATGTGATTCTCATATGTACAGTCATATCTCACTTTTTTATAACTTGTTCTTAATTCCTAACCATTCCCTAAGAATATGCATTTTTAAAAAAATTTTTTTAAATTCTGTATTTTTCCCAATGTTTAAAAATCAGATTAACAGTTTTCAAATTAAGAAGATCATTGAAACTCTTTTAATGCAAAGGAATGAAGAGAAGGCCAAAAAGAATCGTATCCCACCAAAACTGCTCTGAAAAGTTACATTGAATTTATTCTTATACTTTACAAGAAAAGCAAGCTGCACACAAAAGAGAATCACTTTCATGTACAATCCTCTTTTTTTCTATACCATGTACATCAAAGTGCTCATTTTATCTGGTGTTTCAGTTCAGAATTTTTTTTTTAAGTTCTTAAGGAAAAAAAAGGAAAATAAACTAACCAGGCCTTGCAAATAAGACCTCAAAAGTACAAAACAAATAATCTCTACATTCTTTTTCAGCTCTAAAATTCTGTGATTCAATGCCTACTCAAATATTTTACCTGTCTACTGCTTTGCCAAATGAAAAAATAATCATACAAATGTTATAAGTACACAAAATCTATATTTACTATTTCCCTAACCAATTTTTGCTAACAGTTGCAAATAGCTATTTGTCAGCCTTGAACACAGTAGGAAGTTAACAAATATTTGCTGAACGCCAGAATCTTGAATAAACACAAAAATATAAGAAATATGGTAAAATTAATCATAAATTTTGCCCCCTCTGCAATTTTTTTAAACCCAGGTAGTAAAAATTAGTCAGTTGTCTTAACTTCTGGCCAGGATGGCTTCATGAACCAAGGCAGCCTGCCTAGCTCCAGCATATCTACTCCAGCTAAAACCTAAAATTTGCACCAGACCAAATAATGATCAAAAAATTCAGTAAGTATCTATAATGAATTCTTCTGTCTCCAAACCAGTGGCAATAGGAAAGGGAGACACCAGAAAAAGCAAACAAGCTCAACTATCTATTGCAACCAGCAACAGACCTGCAACCAACAACTAACTACAGGGTTCTGTGTCTCAGGGAGGTCAGACAGCGCAAAGTGGGGTATCCTGGAAACTCTTGAGGATAGCTAAAGCCAGAGTAACACTGTTGTAACAGCACTTAGACAGAACCTAGTCAATAGTGGGGTTCTGAGGACTTTAATTCTCTGTCAGAAGATACCATAGAGATCTAGCAACCTAGAACCTCAAAGATCTATGCTGACCTAGTCTCAGGAGGTGGAGGTCAATGCAGGAACCCAAGGGAACAAGAATGGGATAAAGTAGGACCAATATCCCACCAAAAAGCTTGTGATATCAAAAAACAATTGACCTAGAAAACAGGTAAAAGATAAAGAATACATGTACCACTGGGCTTCCTAGAAACCAAGTTTTTTTTAAAGCTAAGACACTATATTGCAAGAAATTATAAACAAAAACTGCCACAATGTCTACTAAGTGAAAATGGAACCCACTGATCCTATCCCTTAAACACAAGCATACACATACACACTGTAACAATTAAACTTAGGTTTTGACTCAATATGAGTTATAAAAATGGTCACCATTTATAAAATATTAGCCCCTAAGACAAAATGACTGTTAGCAACTTTTATTTACAAGGTAGAGACAGTGAAAGTGGGAAATATAGGAAGGAGACCTAGCCTACCAGCCCCAAGTGCTGCTATGGTGAATTCCAGCTCAGCATCAGGATAGGGCTTCCCCAAGTCCCGATCTCCACGTGGATTTCCTGGTATTCCTCAGTTATAATTCCCAGTGGTGTCTTCAGCAAGAGTTCCACCAATGCAGAATGACTCCAAGGAAAAATGTCTCTTCAGCTCTACTCACTGATGTGGAATCCAAGGGAAGAGTCTCTCCTCCAAGGAACTAGTCTCTTCAAAACCAAGGAAACAGAAACCAGACCATGTTGGTCTCTTCTTTTATACTCCTTTTTTCCCCATGTCATTTACTGTCTCTCCCCCTCTTCACAAGAACCAATTGTAGTCTTTGAATTTGCCTGGCACTAGCCAAGGTGGGCAGTGCTTGTGATCTTTTGGGATGTGAACTAGTAAGGGACTTGTGAGCTCTCTTCCCTAATGGTTAGCTAGCTAGTAAGTAGGGGTACTTTAAATTCTTGATTTGATTAACTAAAAATAGACAAAGGGAGAGTTAATTCTATCTTCACAACACAAAGGAAAAGTGCCCAAACTCTTTACTCATTCCCTATATTCAATCATTATCAAGTCCTACAGATTCTACTTCCTTCACATCTCTAGTAAATACTTCCTTCTCTACACTGACATCGTCATCATCCTGATTCAGATCCTCCTCATTTCATACCTAGACTATTGCATAAACTTTTGGTTTTTCTTTCTGCCTCATCTCCCCACATTTCAGTCCAAAATCAAGTCCAATCAACTCTCAAACTGATCTTCCCTAAATTGAGAGCAAGTTACCTCTCTAGTGAAAAATTTCAACTCCCTATTATCTCCAAGATCAAATATAAGAACCTATTTGGCTTTTAAAGTCTTTCACAACATTCTCCCTTCCAGCTCCCCCACCAGCTACCTTTATAGTCTTCTATCTTTCTCCTCTCAACATCCTCTATAATCCAGGCACACTGGCACTACCTGCTGTTTTTTACACAGGACACATCTCAGATGCCAAGAATTTTCACTCATAATGCTCTCCCACCTCATCTCTGTCTCCTGGCTTCCTATATTATCTTTAATTCTCATTTTTTGCAAGAAACCTTTCCTACACTCCTTAATCTTAAGGAGCTGCTAGGCAGCACTGGATTGAGAAAGAGTCCAGAAGTCAGGAAGAACAGAGAGCAAATTCAACCAAAGACACAAGCTCTGAGACTCTGGGCCAGTCACTTAACCTGTTTGCCTCAGTTTCCTCATATGTAAAATGGAGATAATGATAGCACCAAAGTTGTTTGTGAGGATCAAATAAGATAATAATTGAAAAGCACTTACCCCTGTGCCTGGCACACAGTAAACCCTATCTAAATGTTAGTTGTTGTTACCAATGTCTTCTCTCTAAGCTTGCCCCCAAGGTATCCTGAATTGATCTTGTCTGTATGTAGCTGTCAGCACATGGTTTTCTACTACTGGTTCCATAAGAACAGGAGCTGTCTCTTGCCTTTCTTTGCATCCTCTGGGCACTCAGTGCCTCCTACATAGGAGGTACATAATGAATGTGTGTTGCATGACTGACCAGGAATGTCAATAGTCAAAATCCAGAATCAATCAACAAGTATTTATTAAGCCCTTACAAGGTATACTAAGCTAAGCACTGTAGTGACCATATAGAAGGAAAAAATACTCTAAACACCTAAAAAGAAGCATTTCTAGTACCAAGAAACTAGAATCAGTGAGAATTTATTAAGCCCCTACTATGTTCCAGGGCATAGTCCCTGCCCTCAAGGAGCTCACAATTTAATGAATCACAAGATCTAGAAGCTTCTATTAAGAGGAGCTCTTAGAATACAATATTCAAAATCTTATAAGAGGGGAATAAAAGTGTCGAATGGAATACAGGACTTTCAGACATTTTTGATGAAAAGACCAGCACAGAATAGGAATGTAAAATACAAGCAAATGAGTCAAGAGAAACTTATAAAGGTAAAATTATTTTTGAGCAATTGGAAGGGGTTCCATGACAATTTGTTGCCAACATTTTAATAAAAGAAAAAAAAAAGTGTGACTCGAGAACTTCAATATCTTCAAAGAAAATGGAGTGTGTTATATTTATAAAAAGAAAAAAAAGAAAAACAAAGGTCCTGAGGGCAAGGTTGTTTTATATTCTGAGGGCTTTAAGAGGGGAAAGAAAAAAGAATAAAAATAAGGCATTCATGTAGGAAGAAAAAGATGAAACTGGACATTTCTCTTAAATGGGGCAGGTGAGAAGTGTAAACAAATGTAGAGAAAAGGCTGGGGGGGGGGAGTGGTTATCAGATGAAGTTCACTCTTATCTGCAATAGACAAAGGAAAGTTTTACACAGATGTACACAACAGTTTGTTATAGAAATTCATCAAACTAAACAAGGGGAGGGAATAATCACAAACTTCCTGATCCTGAAGGAGAAAATAAAAGGAGGGATTAAAGAAAAGCAAAGAATCACAATCTATTGGGGAATGTCTAAACAAATTATACTGTATGGAAATATTATTGTAGTAAGTCATTAGCAAATATCAAAAAAGACATCTTTAAATCTGGGTAGTATAAACTACATCAGAGTGAAATAAATAGAACTAGCAGAATAATTTCTACAAAGGCAACAATATCATAAAGAAAAACAACTTTGAAAAAATGCATTGACTGACCACTCCAGGGGACCTATCACAAAGCATATTACCTAGCTCCTGACAGAGAAGAGATGGAAACAAGATATTGGGGCACATTTTTTGTGAGCATTGTGAGGATCCACTTTGTTTGACTAATATTTATTTGTTATATAGAATGTGTTTGCCTTTAAAGTTTCTCTCAGTTTTTAATGGAGAGAAAGATATATGGAAAAATCATTTCCTTTCTATATGGCAGACACTAGGCTACAGCTGGAGATGCAAATAAAAGCAAGAAAGACATTCCTTGCCCTTAAGGAGCTTAAATTCTAACAACACATTCAACAATTTCAGCAGTAAACTTCACACTGGTAGCAAGAGGTTGAAACAGTTTTTTAACTCAGATTCCTTGATTCCAAATCCAACATTCTTTTCCTTGTACCACAATATCTCTCACAACTGTTAACTTCACCAAAATTCTTAACTCACCCAGGCAGAATTCAAATTTTTTTCATCAAATTTACATTCAATAATCAAAATGTTACTGCATTCTGAAAAATAATTACTACTGTCCCCTTCATTCATAAACAATTCAAACTCCAAGGAACACAATATATCACAAAAAATCAGCTACTTTTACTACTGAGCATCAAGATTCACTTCCCTCTGTTCAGAGAACCAGTTTTAAAGTCCACTAAGATCAAATAGGGCAAGAGATTCCAGAAAGGATAAGGGAGACAAATTACCTAAATCCCCTCTCTGCAAATAATTAAACAAATAAGAAAGTTACTATTATTCAGTTTACTAGATGGTAAACTCCTTGAGTAAAAGAAACATGTCTTTTGTATGCACTGGATAACATAAGACTATGAGAACACAAATAAATTTCACTCTCTAATAATGACTTTTTATCAAAGGCATACTTATTTCCAAGCCTAATGGGCTTAAAACCTTGGGACTCATATCTGCCTCATCTACTTTATTCTTTACATATGATCACAAAGTCTTAATGATTATCATTTTGTTTCTCCAATTGTCCCTTCCCTCTAAAACTGCCTACCACCCTAGTCCCAACATAGATAAGGATGGTGTTTTGTACTTAGAGATACCCTGTTAGATTACTGCCTGTTTAGCTTCCTAAAACACTGCTTTCATTTCAGGGTTAAGGAATGCTAGAGCATAGATGTAGTACAATCCCCTCATTTTATAGAGGAGGAAACAAGCCTGGAGAGATAAAATACGTTGCTTAAACAATATAACATGGCAAATTAATGACAAATATTACCCGCCCTGTTCAAGACATCCAAAAAACTACCTACACTGGACCAAGTAACTCCTTTCCAGTGGCATTTATATTGCTCTGCAAAGTGATCCCCTGTTTACTATGAAGCTTATTCCCCTCTGTCCTGCAATATAAATCCAGTAAGGCCAATCTCTTTACTATCACATATAAAAAAGACAGTATGATATAAGAAAGCTAAAGGTTAGGAATTGGGAGGCCTGGGTTTGCCATGTGTCAGCTATAAGTTACAAAAGTTACTTTAGTTCTGGGATGATGTGAAAAATAAGGGCACTGAACTAGATGATCTAGAAGGCTCCTATTTACTCCCTCCCCCAGTAGTAAACACCTTCCCCTTCAAGTTTACCCTGTATCTTCTTCATGTGTGTTTGATATATATGTACAGTACATGTCTCCTCCATTAAAATATAAGTTTCTTAAAAATAAGAACTTTTGGGCTCCTGTCTTTGTATTTAGCAACCAAAAAAAGCTCAAAAGCTAATAAAAACTTGTTTAGTTCAAGTAGGATCAAATGGCTTTATCATTCACTATTATTCTATAAGAAAAAAACAACTTATGACTAGTATCTGGTCTACTTAGGCAGTTCTCTCCACCTGGGAGTGTGGCCCATTCTCCTTAACTCCATTTCTGCCCAATAAATTAAAACTCATCTTTTAATGCTCAGCTCCAAGGCCATCTCTCTCTTAGGAGTATCACTTTGTCATTACTCTCTACTGCCACTATATTCCTCCTTGTAATTCATTTATGTATTCATCTTATCTCCCCTAATAAGCTCCTTGAGGGCAAAGACTTTATCTTTCTCATACTTCTGTCCATCAAAACAATTAGGACAACAGTACCTTACAGGTGTCTGAATATTTGCTTAACTGAATTCAAAAGTTTGATTTGATTACCAAAATTGCTTTAGTGCAAATAGGATCAACTCTCACATTTGCAAGTCAAAAAATTACCTTGTTTTTCTATATAAAAACTTTGTGAGTAAATATAGCAACTTACTGAAGTGCTTTAAGGAAATATTTATAAACATTTTTTCCTATCAAAAGAGAAATTATCATCAAATATTGCTTTCTATCAGAAGAAAAAATATATCCAACACATTTATAAGAATAACAACAAATGGCACTTTAGATTTCTGGTTTTATAATACAAGTATATCTTATCTCCTACTTTTCATAGCCAAAATCCTAGAAAAAGTTTTCTATATTATCCACCCTCACCTCCCATTCACTTAGCAATATATCTTGCAAGTCACCACAAGACTACTAAATCCAATGGATTTTTTTCCCTCCAGATGTTATTTTTCTCAATCTCTCAGAGCTCCTATGAATTCAAATACCATAGCTATGCAGAAGAGTCTCAAATCAACCTACACATCTACTCATCTCTCTCATGAGCTCTAGTCCAACTTCTCCAACCACCTGCTGAGCATCTCCACCTTGCTATCCCATAGGCATTTCAAACTCAACAAAGCTAAAACTAAACTCATCTTCATTGGCTTCTGATACCGCCTTTAGGATAAAATATAAATCTCCCAACTTGGCAATAATTTTTTGAAACATCTTACACAGTTCCCTCATCACCACTATTTTCATTTCACCCAAACTGGCCTATATTTCATCCTACTGACCTCGTTCATCTATGTTCTTTTGCAATACTATTCTAAAACAATAAGCAAATTTAGGGAGTACTCACTCTATTTTCAGTTCTCTGAGGAATACAAACATATTAATAAGCCACAGACCTTAAAGAGACGCTAATAATCATAGCAGGAATTTCCACCTTTAATAAATGGATCCCAAGAATGAAATTACAACTACCCCAAAGTGGAAAAGTCTTCCTTACAAGGTAATGGGTTTCCCACTTAAAGTAAAAACTTAATATAGCCAAAACAGAACAATTTTTCTTTCATCCAAAATCCATTCCCTATTTCAGTCAAGGACAATATTCTGTAATCACTCAAATTTACAAGCTGGCTTCAACTCCAACTCCTCACCTCTCACTCACCTCTCAATTTCCCTATCCAATCAGTTGCCAAGTTTTGTCCATTCTACCTCCACATCTCTCAAATCTCTCCCCTCTTCTCCACTCCTATATCACCTGCCCCACTTTGGTTCAGGCTGTCATCATCTCTGATCTGGCTAGTCAATATCCTCCTAATTAGACTCTTCTCTCACTAATGCTCCCTCTTCCTATGGCTACCAAAGTGATATTCCTAAAGTCCAATAACCATGCCACTCCCCTCTCAAGAAATTTCACAGCTGGGTCACTGTTTCTAGGATCACATACATTTCCAGATTTATTACACAGTACTCCCTTATAGTATAGGCTCATTTCACCTCTCATCCATGGCTTTGCAAAAAGTGCAAGCTCCACCTCCTAAAGAGGCTTTTCCTGACAAGTCTCTCATTCCAAGTCACCTGATAGGTACACTGCATATATTTTGTACCTACTTATATGTACAGGCTACTTGCCTAAGTAGAATATAAGTTCCCTTTAAAAGCAGGCATTGTTTTGTTTTGTCTTTGTATCCTCCATCTCCAGGCACAGTTCCCATGACACATACTAGGTACTTTAATAAATACTTATTTTGTTGACTAATGACAATTCTTTAAACATTTACTGCTTAAGTACAAATTTACCTGTTGGTCTCTGAGGTTCCTTCTAACTCAGGTTCTATAAAGGAAGAAGAAAAGAAAGATGCACATATTTATGTGAAAGAAAGAGTCTTAAAAGCTTGAATGGGCTGAAAGAAGTGAAAAGCAGAGAAGAGTGAGAACACAGCATGTGTACAATCCTAAAAAAGGAAAAAGGAGATGACTATTGGGTTATACAGCCTACAAAGCAGCCCATCACATCAAACCTACAGCCCAGGGCAGCTTACTTCCTTACTCTGGAGCAATATCCATGGGAAAAGAAAAGGAAATTTGTAAACACATCTGTAAGTATAGGAAATCTACAGACATTCAGAACTGTGCTTTATTTATATGTAGTGGATCTTTAAGTCATGTCTGGGGACTTGAAATGGAAACATGCTATACCATGATGACTTATAACAATTTATAGTGAACAAACATAAAATGCAGAATCAAGGAGCTAAAAGATACTCCAGAGGTCCCAGACATAAAAATTCTCCAATAGCTGGGAAACTATTGCCTCAAAGCAGCCCCATTCCATCTTTGTAAAAGCCCAATTTTTCCTTTACAAGGCAAAGGCAAAATTTGCCTTTCTATATAACTTGTATCTATTGTTCTAAGTTCTACTCATGGTGACCAAAAATAGCATAACTCATCCCCTCTCCGCATGATAGTCCTTCCAACTGCATTAAGACTGCTATGATATTCCTCCTACCCTCAACCCATCTTCCTTGACTACACCTCAAGTTCTTTTGATCAATCATCCTTTAACATGGTTTGGGTCCCCTTACCAAGCTAATTACTCTACTCTAGATTTACTCCAGTTTCTTGATGAATTTCCCAAATAAGTTTCCTGAATTAAATGGTGTTGATCATAAAGGATGGAATATTTCAGGTTCAATGTTATACTTCGAACATCTATAGGAGTTTCTGACAAAAAAACAGCAAAGCACAGCAGAATTCTGCAGAAGTCTCTAGCTTCAAATATGATTGTCATTTTACTGAGTCAATAGTGAAATCTTTCAGATGTTAGCTCATAATGTACTGTATACCCAAATAGAGCATACAATACAATGAACTCTTAAATAATAACATCAATTTCAAGTATAGGAGAAAAAAACCAAGAATGACTCCCAAGGTACAAAGGCACTGAGACTTCACATGGATGTGTCACAGTGCATGCAGAAAGTAAATTACATTATAAAAAGGAAAAAAATTGTTTTATCCATTCTTATTATATAGTTGGCTCTTTAAATTATTAAATGCTAAGTAATCAATAATAGTATACATGCGCACACGCACACACACACTCACCCCTACCTACACATATATTTATAAAGAAGATTACACAAATACATCAAACTCTGCATTAAAATACAGTGTTACCCAATGTTTCACATATCAAAGTAGGATGACTTGGTCATTGACTGGGCATCACTGAAAGATTTGGAAGCCATTCTCTTGTCACTCAACTATTGGACAATCCAACCAGACCACCAACAGAACCTCATTTATACAACCAAACTCTTGCCAGACGGAGGAAATCTACATTGCTGGATCTATTTCCCAAGGAGAACAGGTAAAGAGAAAAGTCCATAAGTACCAAAATATTTATAGCAACTCTTTTAATGACAAAGAACTGGAAACTGAGGAACTGCTTATCAGTTGAAGAATGGCTAAACAAACTGTGGAATATGACTGTGACGGAATACTACTGTGCCATAAGAAACAATAAACTGACTGATATTTTTTTAAAAACCTGAAAAAAACTATATGAAATAATGAACAGTGAAATGAGTAGAACCAGGGGAACAATATACACAGCCACAGAATATTGGGAAAATAAACTGAAAAATGTTACCTCCAGAAAGTGAAGAGAAAGATAAAACAAGAAAGACTTAATAGATATGAATATGTTGGCTTCTCTGACAAAATCCATGTGATGTGGAAGGATAGGGAGGGGTTGGGACCCTTGTGGAAGAGATCTATTATGTAAATATGAATAAAAGTTAAGTTAAACGTATAAGATGATTTATAATTTCATTTGTGTAATACTTTCTTTTTCTTTGTACATGAAAATGCTTGTTTTATTTGGATATGTAAACATTTTGAATAATAATGAAAAAATTTTAAGAGGGAAGAAATCCTAATGTAGCTGAGAAGGGATCTTTTTCTGAAGAAGCAGGGTTATTATAAAGCTTTCAAGTCAAAATCAAGTTAATGAAGAAGTTTATTCACTTTTACTATGTTTTTAAAGGTTCTTATTTATTGTCATGGATAATTATATGCTATTTCTGATTGATGATGTTCAACTAATAGATAAAAAACCATCAGGACTTTAATTTTACAGAATTTAGGTTCAAATCCTGACTCTGCACTTGGCCTATGACGTTCTCTCTGGACTTCAGTTTCCTTAACTGTAAAACAAGGAGATGAAGCTTGAATTAGATAAATCTCCAAGACCCTCTTCCATCTCAACATCTATGAGATTTCTGATTTTAAAGGCCATACACAATCACAATTGCCACACAAGAATTATCAAGACTTCTTTTATCCAAACACCGTTTTAACTAAACAGTGAAAAGGCAAATGAATTAGAGAGAGAGAGAAAGAGAGAGAGAGAGAGAGATGAAACTTGCACAGAAATAGCTCTTCTATCCAAAGCTTTTAAGCGATACTCTCATTTATATGGAATACGAGTTCAGAAATAGAAAATTAATCAAAAAAGAACTTTTAAGCAGAAAAAATTAATGTGTCAAAGTCCATATACTAAGGTTTCTGTGTTTTCACTCTTCAAAGATCCCTGACAAAATTATTTATTTGTAGCTTTAAAAACAACTCAAGCTTGACAGGTAGCAGCATGTAGAACACAAAGCAGTAGCGAATCCTAGGAGCTGGATCTAAATCCCAGAATTGACAGGCACCAATCCTGTGACCACAAGCAAGTCACATAAGCTCTCTGAACTTTGGTTTCTGTAAAATGGAAATAACAATGCTTATACTAACTATAACAATTCACAGGTCTATTGTAAGGAAGCCCTTAGAAAATCATGATGCAGAATATGTTGGGTTTTCAGTTCTTAAATCTACAGCAGATTAAAAGTAGTCAAGGAGATGGGGATATACAATCTACTACTATAGGTAATTGAGAGAGTTGGGGTGGGGGGTGGATTGGGAGAGGAATAGAATACTCTAAAAGGTAAATCCCCAAAAGGCAGTATTCTAGGGTCATAAAACCTGGAGGTGAAAGGCATCCATTTTGGGCATCACTAGATATATTAAATTAACTAAAAGAAAAAGCCAATAGGGCATTTAAAAGGGGAAAGAAAAGTATAGCATCAGAAAAAAGATCTCAATTCACAGGGATTAAAATTAAAGACATTGTGTTTTTGCTTTCAGTAAATTGTTAAAAATAACTAATATCCTCCAGGTTTTATAGTATTTAAAATACTAGTTTCACATTTACTTAAAACAATTGCTACTTCCCAAAAATTTCAGACTTTCTTCACATTCAACAAAAGTTTCAATCTAAAGACAGCTTGTGCTAGTTCCCAATTTGTAGGTCACAGATTGTGGGGTGCAGAATTATTACATGGGACATCTCATTAAATAACTCAGTATGATAATTAGGCAAATATTCCTTCTGTAGACTAAATACTGTTTCACACATACAAAATACTGCTTTTTTTAAAAAGCAGGCAAATGTGATGAATTAAGTAAGAATTTCATTTTAAAATATTTCATGAATTCACCATAGCTTTTTCGTAATCGTGTGTTTTTTTCAAAATACATCAACAGTCATCAATATTTTTTTTTAGATTAAAAGTAGAACTCATCTTTGGTAAATTAAGTTTTTAAATCAAAGCAACTCAGAACTAAACAAAAGATTTCCTAAAGTGCCTGTTTGCAAAAGAAAATGTGTTTATATACTTCCTTCTAGAGAAGTTAAACACCCATACATTCTATATCACACTGCAACTTTAAGGGAGGAAAGAATACTTTGGGTTAAGGCAGTTTTTAAAAAAAGTTTCCTTCCTTTCATTAGAGTAACAGATTCCTGTTGGCTCTAACTCCAACAGGAAGGTCTTATTTTTCAAAGAAAATATCCCATTCATATTTTTATGTTTCTAAAAATAATTAAGCATCACATACATATCAAAGTTAAGTCAACCAGTTACCTGACATATACTATTCTATTATCTCAAACACATTTCATATTCAGTTTCACATACTTCCAAATGGTACATGAAATTACCACTAAGGAAAAATGTAATATATACACCTAATTACAAATATGCTGAAGCAATTACTTATTTTATCTAGGAAACAATCTCAGTAAAAATATATTGAGGGATTCAAAAATATATTTTAAAATTAGAATTATCAACAATCTCATGCTCCTGTATACAAATTTAATTTCTTTTTAAAAAATTGCGTTAAGATTGAAAATTCTAAATGCTTTAGCTGGTACTATATAATAGAGATCATGGTGACTAACACTGGAATAATTGCTATAATCTAAACACCACTTTTCTTGCTTGATTTCAAATGAGAATTAAGGCATGAGCAAGTATAAGGGTTTATTTAGTTCCAAACAAGGCACTCAAATGTCATGGTCTCTTATATTATGCTAATAATTAAGTATATTTTCATAATTTGTAAAGCCATTCTGTATCACAAAGTATCCCAATGTCAAAACAATTGTGAAATTATCAGTATTTGACTATTTGTCAGATTTATAATATAGTGCTTTTGAGAAGAATTGGCAGGAGTTGCTCTTATACAACTCTAGAATATATTATGACTCAATAACATTTTTAAATGTTTAGTTTTTTTCCTGATGTTGTCCTAAGAACTTTCAATGGTTTATAATTGATTCTTTATGTTCCAAAGAAGTACTTGATACACGTAGCTATCTTTACCAATAAATAAATAACATTATGCTATCCCTAACATCCTTAAGCACTTCTAAAAAGGTCCTTCCGGATTATGAGCTCATGGGAGTTTCCTAACAATTGTATCGCTATCCTGTTTTACTGTCTTTCTTATTCTGGTTGATAAACTATTGCATAAGAGAAAAGCCAAGTCATACACAACTAACCTGCTTTAATTTTAGATACCTCCTCTGATTTCAGTATCCCAATATCACTAAAAAAAGACTCATTCGCTATTCAATATTTTTTCTAAAGCAGCTATAAAGCACTAATTCTGCAAAATGTATTTTATGTGTGTATACATTCTTTAAAATTTTAGTATATTAAAGAGCAACTTGGTATAATATACAAACTGCCTATAAAAAAAATGGCCAATGGAAATATTTGGGGGACACACAGCATGATAGACGAACTAAATGTTTATCATCCAAAATTCTGCTAAAAGAAACAACATATTTTAATGTTTAAATTTATTGGTTTCATTGTCTATATCCGCAGCACATAGCCTAGGTCCTGGCACATAGTACTTACATGTTTAATAAATGCTAGCTGACTGACAGTATTCCAAAAGTGAACTGAACTAGAAATAATAAAACAAGTTAGGAAGTAAAAAAAAGTCCTGACTATATTTGGTGAAACAATCTCAGCTGAATGCATTTCATTCTTGCTATCAATGCTTCAGTCCTGCTCATGTATGGAAAGTAATGCTTAAAGGTCAATATTATTTAAGATATCCTTTTCCAAGGACATTGAAACTAAGTTAAAATTGAAAAGATAACATTTTGCAAATTATTTTTTCTCCTAATCATGTAATCCTTATTTCAAACTTACAGTGAGTTTCAACGTAATGATGTACAATAGAAAAAGTATGCAAAAAATTGTAATTAAGGATCACAAATGTAAAGCTTGAAAGGGCCTTAGGGGAGTCAAGAAGTCAATTCCTTCCCTCACATTTGCTAACTGAGGATCATTTGAGTGATTTGCCAAAAGTTACACAGGTTAGAAAGTTTCAGATTTAAACCAGGTCCTCTCAACTCCAGATCTAATACTCTTTCTAGAGAACCAAACAAAAAGCATTTGATTGACTAGTTTTAAAGGTCTAATACAATTGTTCAAATGCCACAGTAAGTCAGTTATTCCAACACTAGCCACATAAAAAAACTTTTTAACCAAAAATGCCACATTATAAAGAGCATTTTGTTAAATCACTGCAGAAAACACTTTGAACACAGATAAAGATAAATGGAGAGAAAAGAAACCATTTATATACTTATTAGTATATAGATATACTAATTAGTATATCTTTTTATTAGCATAGTAAACTTCAGTGGGGGAGTGGAGAACCAAAAAAGGCTAAACAATTTTCCTTCCTTAAAGTTTTCTTCCATCCTACTTTCAAAAATTGATTGCCCCAAAATTCAATCAACAAGCAGGATTACCAACATTTATATAATACATGGTACAAATGTTTTGTAGGTTTTGCAACAAATAACAAAAATAATACTACAGACAACTATGAAAAAGTCACTTTCACTGTCATAATGTCTTTTCTGTCTTGATTTACCTATAAGGGTAAAAAGATCTTTAAAAAAAAAACCACTGAGGATGATTCCAGCACATCTCAATTAGGTAGAAAGAGCCTGAATTGAGTAGAGCACTTCGGAAGAGCCCAACCTTAGGCAAATTACATGACTGCTGGATCTCAATTTCTTCACCTGTAAAATGGGTAACGATTTAGTTGTAGTATCTTCTGGCTCTACGATATAGAAATGGCATGCATTTTGGACCAATTAGGGAACAATCAAACTTTAAAAGAAAAGTTTATTTGCAAATGTGATGCTCTAAAATTAAAAAAAAAAGTTTTTAAATTAGTTTCATGATTACCTGCACTCAAATCAGTTTCATGGTTGCCTACACACTCAAGGACAGGTTTTATTCCACCACAACACAACTTCCAGCAGAATTCGCATACTTACAGACTCTCTTTATCAATGAATTAGGAAAAATAAAAGCACAATGCAGCTTCCAACAGAATCCATACACCTAGGAACACTCCATTAATGAAGTAGAACAAAATAAGCATCAACACAACTTCCAGCAGAATTCATACACCTGGATAACCCTCTGTCAATAAAGTAGGGGAAGAAAGCATAGCACAGCTTCCATCAGCATTCATGCATACACATAAGAACCCTAGGTTAATGAAGTAGTTAGAAAAAAAGAAAAAGCTTCCAACAAAATTCATATAGCTAGGGAACCCTGCCTCAATGAAATAGGAGGGGGGGGGGGTGGAGAAAAAAGCAAAACAGCTACCACCAGCATTAACACACCTAGAGAACCCTCTGCTAATGAAAGAAATAAAAAGTATAACAGCTTCCTTGAGCTTTGATACACCAGGAGAACCCTCTGTCAATGAAGTAGGGGGAAAAGGCTTAAACCCACCTTCGAAATGAATTTCAGGTGTTTGGGGGGTGAGCTTACTAGCTTCCACAAGAATTCATACACCAGGAAAAACCCTCTGTCAATGAAATATGATGAAGGGGAGTGCGGGGGAGGGTAGGAGACCTTAACAGGGCTTCCAGCAGAATTCATACTCCTCAGAAACCTTCAGTCAATGAAGGAGAAAAAAAATAAGCACACAAAACTTAACAATATTTCCTTGAGGGGAGGACAAAACCCTCTTCCCGAGCAATTATTTGCCAACTTTCTTGCCCTTATTAGTTCTACCATGAAAAAAAAAATCTTTTTTTTCTCCCCTTCCACCGATTTTAGCCCTTGAGAAGCCTGCTAGGAAAGGTGATGTCAGAATAATAATAATAGTAGTAATAAAGGCGGCCGCTGGTGGATTTGAAAGACGAAGAGAAAAAGCTATCTGTGGGAGCTTCACGGCCCTAGGCTTGGCTTCCACAAATCTTGTTCTTGGGGAGCCCAAACTGCAATCTCTCCAAAGGGGGATTTTAACCTTTTTCATTTATTTTTCTATTTTGGAGGAAAGGGGAAGGGTCATGGACTCCTTTGGCAGTCTTTTGAACTTAAGACATAAAATAAAATACACGGACTAAAACATCAAACGTAAAACCACAAGTTCCCAGACCCCAGGTGAAGTTCCCCCCTCCACCAGTTCTTCAATATTGCCGCAGTTGCAAAGTTTTTGTTTTGTTTTTTGAAGAAAAGGACTTTTTTCAGAGTCCGGGGAAGGGATAGAAGGATGGAAGACTGGAGGAATGGAGGGATGGCTGCTTTCTCTAGGGGAGAGTCTGGGGGAGCGAGCCCGGGAGGCTGCGGCTCCGCCCGAGGTGGCCCCGCCCGCGACCTTCCCCCCACTCCCCCGGGCCCCGGCGCGTCCCGGGAAGGGCCCGCCCCTCGCCTCGGGAGCCGCAGGGAGGAGGGGGAGGGGAGAGGAGGGGGGCCCAGCACGGCCGCTGCCGCGGTCCCCAACCCACCAGCACTCACCAGGGGTCCCGGGCCGGTTCTCCTAGAGGGGGAAGAGAAGGAAGATCGCCGGCGCCTCGGCTGGGCTCGGCGGCGCTGCTCCCGCCGGCGTCCCGTGGGCTCTCTTCTTTTAGCCTCCGGCTCCTCTCACCCCAGCCCCGCCCCTCCGTATGGATTCCCCCACGCTATCCCCTCCTTCAAAAACTTTATTAGCTCCCTCCGCACGCAAGGGAGCATCCGTTCCGCCCCGAGTCCCCCCTCCCTCCCCTCCCCGCCAGAGTCCAACAGGCACGGAACAGGAGCAGGAGAGGCGGCGGCGGACCGAACCCAGGAAGCCGCGCAGGCGCGCCGGCTTTCTTCTTCGCCTCCCTACTTCAGACAGCAGCTGAGATTCCAAAGCCGGTTCCTCCCTCCGACCCTCTTGCTCCAGTCCCAACAAGACTACTAGTCCCGGCATGCAATGCGGCGCCGAGACCGAGGATCCCGCTGGCGTAGCCTGTCGGGTTCTGTAGTTCTTTGCCCTGAAAGGGGCGAGGGAGCATGTGGTATGTTTGGGGGTCTGGGTCCGCCCTGAAACGAGTGTTACTCCTCCCACCCACCAGGAAAGAGAGCCTCGCTGAGTGCCGCCTGGCGTGTTGGGATTTGTAGTTTCCTCAGAAAGGTGAGGTTTGATTTCTTGCTGGAACACAGAGTTGAGGGATCTGTCTTGTCATCAGTGTTGGAGCTTTGGGAGCTGCCCCGTTACAAAGAAAAGAGAGCCTTAGCTGGAGTAGATTTGAGTGATGGGAGAAATTCTGAGTGACCCTTGGAAATAAATTTCACAAATTCTTTGTACCTTAATTCTTCCTAAGGATTTCTATCTCCAAATAGTCCAGTGGGAATAGACATCCATCCTTCCATCTCAGCCATCTACACAAATCTTTGTAAATATTAATGATTAATGACTCGTTTTACAGGCCCCAAGAAGGGCAAGTAACTTTCCCCAAAAAGCCTTTCCTTATCCCCTTTAATGTTAATTGCCTTCCCTCTAAGATTACCTGCAATTTCTCTTTAATATATTTTATAGATACTTAGTTATTCCCCATGTTGTCAGAAACTGTGAATTCCTTGAGAGCAGAGATGAATTTTTGCCTTTTTCTATATCCCCAGTCCTTGACTTGGTGCCTTGTCCATGGTATGCACTTAATATAGATGCTGGTTGAATGTCTTGATTTGGCACAGGTTTGTGCAGCTGAGTACTCTTACATTAAATATAGTGTTCTTCTCCATAGTGGTAGATATTATTATTCTAACTAATTTAGAGCTGTTAATCAAAATGGATGTCCCTTACCATAAATCAGAGAGACTCAGACCAGGAAATGTAGAGTCTAAATTTTTACCTTGGTTTAGGATAAACTCATTTTTAGTAAAGAAGCTACTAAATATGCCAATGTGATCTTAGACTATATTAATAAAAATATGATATCCAGAATGAGGAAGTTAATAATAGTTACACTATATTCTGTGCTAATCAGATCACATCTGGAAATACTGTGTTCAGGTCCTAGTATGATATTTTAAGAGAGGCATTGGCAAGTTGGAATATATGCAGAGGAGAATAAGGTCAGAAGAACTCAAAACCATTTCATGAGTACTGATGTAAGTCAAATAATCAAGCAGCAAGCATTTAATATGCTGGAGATAAAAAAGAAACGCTTTTAAAAAAGGCCCTGCCCTCAAGAAATTTGCATTCTAATGCAAGACACAGGATGTTGTTAATAACTAAATATGCAGAAGATATATAGAATATATGGGAGGCAGTCTGAGAAGGGAATGCAGTAAGACTGAAAGACTAAGAAAGATCTCCTGTAAAAGGTGAGATTTGATCTGAGTCTTGAAGGAAACCAAGGAGTTTAAGAGGTGGAAACAGAACATTCCAGGGGAGGAGAGTAGCCAGTACAAAACCAGGAAGAAAGCTGAAGTATTGTTTTCAAAGAACTGCTGGATTGTAAAGAGGAAGCATAGAGAATTAGGAAGTGTTTAGTGTAAAGAAGAGATGACTTGGAAGGACATTCTGTCAAATATATAAAGAGCTACCAGAGATGTAGCAAAGACTACAAACATGTCCCTCTTCACTGGCTAGTAACCTAGAAGCAGGTGTCTCTACCCTCTCTACCTTCCTTTTAGAGATCTTTCCCATAGGGGCCTTGGGGTCATTTGAATTACCTGGCCCAAGGGTCCCACTGGAAATTGGAGTACAGACAAACAAGGAAGGAGAGGATAAGAACATTCCACCAAACACCCAAATCCAGTGGAATATGTCCTGTTAGCAGGATTCACACCACCATGAGAAAAAAAAAGGTGACTTCATCATAAGCTAAGGAGAAAAATGGATTCATTCTAATAAGGAAAGAAGAGTCTTCCCAAATCCTAAGAGATCCTTAGAGTGAGAGGGCAAGGACTATAGGATCTAGGCTACAAAAATGTTTTAACAGAATACAGGCACTCTAGCTTGAAGGTATGATTTTTCAAATATAATATATTTGGCAGAAACAGTAGAATAGTCCTTCCATATTGAATACCTTTAGAGAGCCTGTTCCCTATGGAAAACAATAATTACCATATAGAAGAGACTAGCATATTCAGAAGCCAGCAAAGAAAGTCATCACAAATTTAGAACTGGAAGAGGCCTTAGAAGCCTCTTTGAAAGATGAAGAAATTGAGACCCCCCAAAGTAACCCACCCCAATATCAAGCAAGTAATAAGTGGCCAAGATAAGACTTGAATTCAGTTTCTCTGATTCTAGATCTGCTGTGTTTTTCACTCTTCCTTGTTGACCTCCAAGTAGTTATATTGGTTGTTATAATCTATACTACAATCAATCAGTCAGTCAGTGAGTATTTATTAAGCAACTGGTACACAAGAAGGAGGCCAGTGTCACTGGATATAAGAGTATATATTGGGTAATAGGTGTAAGAAGACAGGAAAATTAGGATGGGGCTAGTTAATGAAGGATTTTAAATGCCAGAGTGTTTTGTATTTGATCCTAGAAGTAATGGGAAGTCACTAGAGTTGATTGATTAGGGATATCATGTATTAAGAAGCAGAACTGTGAAGGGCAAGGATCTGTTCCATAAAGAGCATTGCTCACCTATTATAAGCTAAGGGAAGAGAGGACAGGCAAAAACGGAAGAGTACCAGGGTGGAGAAAGCTCCAGCCTCCTCATTTGTTGAAGCCTCACAAAATGCACTTCTACAAGTCATGGAAATTTTCATATCCCTGGGAGGGCTACCCCTTGTACATGAGAGGAGATGATGACTCTCTGGGGACTTGGAAGAGTATTTTTTCTATATCATTACTTTGTTAATAAAACTACTTCAACCCTTGCTGGGTTGAGCACTTGTAAGGAAAGTGGAGGTTGTAAGGAATTAAATTTTATGGGTTGGACTAAATATATGAGAATTCTAAGATAATACTGTGATTGCCGATTTTAAAATTAATACAGCCCAAGTCAAAATGACTTTCAGTAGCTTTATTTACATAGAAGTCGAACAAGTGAAAGTAGAATAATGTGAAAGAGAGTAGAGTAAGAAGTCTAGCTTATCATCCTAAATGTTGCTCCAGTCCCAGGTTCAAGCCATGAAGGGTTAGTTAAACCCTAAACCAGAGGATTTGGTGGTGAATTAAGCAAGGGTTCAACCCATGGGGCCTCCTTCAAGAAGGGGAGGACTCTCCAGAACTAAAATCTCCAGAAGCCAGGAAAGGAAAGTCAGCTTTTCACTCACCAGGAGAAAATCCAGTAGCAGTCTTACCATAAGCAGTCCAAGAGCCAGAATCCCAAGTCCAAGTGAAGCCAAAAATCAAAGTCCCAAGGTGAAGGGAAGGAGAAAATCCTCCAATCTGAAAATTCAGAATGAAGACCTGTTACACGGGAAGTTCATCATCTTTTATAGTCCTTTTTTGTGTGACTTCCTGTCCTTTCCTCCACTTTACAGGGAACAATCACAGTCTTTAAATAAAGGAAGTGCTTGTAGATTCCACCTCTCTTCCTATAAGGGTGTAAACTCCTATCAAAGGATTCACAAGTTTCTGACTGAGTGGAGCTCTCTAAGTGACTTGCCTTAAGAGAGAACTCAAATCCAATTTGTGCAAGTCAGAAATCAGATGCAGAGAGAGAGAGCAGAAGTGCAAGAAGAAAAAGCTCAAGATTCCAGTCAGAGAATCTGAAGCTTGAGAACTCCAACTGATCTCTTCACTTCTCCCAGCTAGGAGCCAGGATAGAAGCAGCTCTCTCTGGCTAGGAAGAAGCTTGGGTCTCTCTGGAGATCATTGTTTCCCTGTCAACCCCTGAATATCTCTCAATCAGCTCTCAACAACAGCTCAGAGTCATCGATGAATATTGAGGACTGGGACTCAGAAAAGATGAACTCTGAGACACCCCCCCCCTCCTTTTCAAGGATCTCTATTTTCCACCTCTCTCACTAACTTGTTCCTGACCTTCAGTACTCAAACTACTTAACTCAGGAGTGGGGACCAAATCAGCAGCTGGCCAGAAGAGGGGTCAAGGCTGAGACCCTGAACCCTGAAATCTTGGGGGGGGGGTCAGTCTGCCAGAGGGGATGAGTCCATAGAGCTTCTTGCTCACCCACTTTCCTTACCTGACACCCTTACCTCTCCCTTTCCTGTGTGAACCCAAATAAAGTGTCTACTACTTAGAATCAGGACTGACTAGTATCTGAGACTAGGAAGGGGGACTGAAGATTTGGGGAAAACTATACCTCTCCCCAAAAGGGAGGATTAGCTCAGGATCCCAGACTCAAAGGAGCAATCATCTCTCCTGGGCTGTGGAGTAATCCAAGGTTGGGAGGAGAAGTGGCAGTTGGTGTACCTGAAGGATCCAGAGGCAGAAGAGTCCATCCTGCCTCTCAAGAATAGCTGGGACCAAAGGGGGCAGCTGGGTAGCTCAGTGGAGTGAGAGCCAGGCCTAGAGATGGGAGGTCCTAGGTTCAAATCTGGCCTTAGACACTTCCCAGCTGTGTGACCTTGGGCAAGTCACTTGACCCCCATTGCCTAGCCCTTACCACTCTTCTGCCTTGGAGCCAATACACAGTATTGACTCCAAGATGGAAGGTAAGGGTTTTAAACAAAAAACAACAACAAAAAAAGAATAGTTGGGACCAAAGAGGAAAGGCAATGTGTCATCTTACCAAAGCTTTTCCCTCTAGTTCTTAACCTCCATCTCCCAGAACCATTCTCTGAGGAGACATACTCTTTCCCTCATGGAGACAAAACTAGGTTACCTTCCCCCAAAGGGAAGAAAGGGGAAGGTCAATCTTCCCCCTCTCCATTCTCTCAGCTCTTTCTCTCTCTCCCTCCATTTCCTCTGTGTGTGTGTGTTTTCCCTTTCTGGCCATATATTACATTGCAAACTCTCCCACTTAGTGCCAAGTAGGAGTAGGAGTGTTCAGGTTTTGGTTGATTAATTCAAAAATAGGCAAGGGAAGAGTCAATCCCATCTTCACAAGGTATACCTTTTAGGAAGTACTAAATGCTGATAGATCCTATAGTAGAAGTGAAGAGATTCCCAAAGTGTTGTTGTTCATCATCCTTCATTTTCTTTTTTGCTTTTTTTTAACTCATCTTCTATCTTATGTAATATTTATAGGGATATGTAGGGTTAATTTTTAAAAATATATCATTTCCAAGGTAGAAGAGGGGTAAGGACTAAGCAATTGGGGTAAAATGATTTGCCTAGGGTCACACAACTAGGATGTATCCAGGGCCATATTTGAAGCCAGGATCTCTCGTGTCTAGGTCCAAATCCCTATCCACTGAAGCAATCGGCTGTCCCCTTTTATTCCTTTTATTTTTAAAGATGACCAAGGACATAACAGGGTGACACATCTTGAATGTGAATTGGATTTAAGTGAGGCAGAGGCACACAAATTCTTCAGCCTCACTGACTCTCTTCTGGAATCATTGAAGTCCATCAGCAAGACCAAAATCAGGATTATTGGCAGTGGTCCAGGATGCAGTGGATGACCTTGGCATCTTCCACGTGGCCAAGATAGAAGTGTTCCACAGTGCCTGCTTCAGCTGCCTTCAAGGTAGTTGGAATAAATTGTTCTCATCCACCCATTCCACCTAGAAATTCTTCACATGCTTGGGAATTTGAGGTTCTAACTCACTGACAGATATAAGATTTGTTGGTAAGTCTCAATCTGGTTGACCCTGCCTGCCAAGGTAGTTTTGCCAGGATGTGGCCCCAAATCTCAAAGTCTTACTCAGGCCAAGAAGGAGTCTCTAATACAAGGTACATATGGGAAAGAGGGATAGGATTTATTTTGTTTAGCACAAGTAGGTAGAACTAGCCCCAGTCGATAAAAGTTAGAGAAAAGAGTTCATCTTTGATCTAAAGTACTTCCTTAAGAACTATTCAAAAGTGAAATGGGTTGTTGGGAAATGTAGTGAATACCCCTTTGGACACATGGAGTATTCAAATAGAAGTCAGACAACTAATTGTCAAGAAGTTTGTAAAATAGATTTATGCACAAAAAAAGAGATATTAGTCTAAGAAGCACTAAAAAAAAATCCTTTACAACTGTCAGATTCTATAAGTTATTCAGAGTGACCCTAAAAGTACTGAAAATCATAGTTATCAGAACTTAAAACAAGTTAATTTTTTAAACATCACATCTGGAATCTCAGTTTATGTAGTTTCAATGACTGTTCCTTAGTAAATAATCATAGCATTTTACCTATATCTCATGAGATCACTATTATCAACCTAAATATGAAAAAGAAAAAAAAATGAAAACAAAGACAGACAATAGCGGATAAATACAAAAGCATATATAAAGGGTAGACTGGATTCAGGAAAGTTAAAGTTACATATGGGAATGAAACAAAGCTCATAAATAGGCCAATGGTTAACAGAAAGAGGTTTACTTAGCCATGACAGAGAAAGGATATTCAACAAGTTTACAGAAGCTCTTAGCCTGGGTACACTTAGTCCCCTGTGCTTTTACATGGGAAATTTAGAAATGTGTCTGTTTTTCAGTGAAGGATGTGGTGAATCTTAAGATATCCAGTGGGTCTAAAAGACTTATTCCATATGGGTGGGCTTTTTTATATCCTTGAGTGATCAAGAAACCATGTCAATCTGGCCAGAGGCCAGAGGCCATTAGAAAGCTGCCTTCAATATAAATATAGGTTGAGCCTTAGCCACCTGAGCCAGTCCAATACTAGGAATGGTTTGTTATCTTTAAGAGAAAACAACAACAACAACAACCTAGTCTGACACCTGTGGTGGGGGAAGTCTTTTAGATAATGGTCCTATAACATCAACATGTGATATAAGAAAAATTTATGAAGGATGTATAATTTTCGTAAAATCCAAGATTTTTAAATTTTTGAAGAAAATTTCAGGAAAAGAAGCTCGTTAACTCCCCTAATAAAGAAAATGAAGTGTTTATGTGCCATAAAGAAACCTACACTGCATCAAAAGATACAGAATAAACTTTGGGATGTAGTGAATTGAACTGAAGGGGGTTGAACACACTTATTCCAAATGTAAACTCTTACACCAAAGGGGATTGCCCCCTAATTGGCTTTTTGTCAATGTGCCTAGCAGACATTGGTTTTGCTCTCTCTCTTCTGTTTCCCTCTTATTTCCAACTATTGTAGTTTCCTCTTAAAAAGTGCAATATTGTATGCACCTTTAACTAGAAGATCTTTAGAGGTATAAGCTAGTTATGTTAAATGATTCATTGGGGAGACTAGTCTCCCAAAGAATCACAGGGAGCATTGCAACGATAGGATTAACTCTCCCCTTGTCTATTTTTAGCTAATCAAATTAAGAACTTAAAGCACCCCTACTTAACCATTAAGTACAAGAATTCACAAGTCACTTAAATAGCAACTCCAAAGGCCACTTCCCCCTGCCCTCCCCCGGTGCTAGGCAAATTGGGAGGCTGTGATTGGTTCCTGTAAAATAGGGGGAGCAACAGGAACTGACATTAAGAAAACTGCTTTAAAAAGCCAATCCGGAGGATTTAGTCATTTTGTCTGCATTGAGGAGGACTCTTTGCTTTCCTGGATCCTGTGTCTGCTTGCTGAGTGAGTGAAATTACTACCTTAGCTTTGGAGGAGGCTGAGCTGGTGGACTTCTAGTTGAAGACTCCATGCAGAAATCAAGACCTGAGGAAGCCTCCTGGGGGGGGGGGGGGTGCTAAACTGAACTTCACTTCGCTGGAGAAGCTCTTAGAGCTGGTAGGCTTGTTAAGAATCTGTCTCTTTATCTACATTTTCCACTTTCACTCATTCCACCTCTTTGTAAATTTAAAAAAAAAAAAAGCTGCTAAAAGTCATTTTGACTTAAGCCATAATATTTTAAAATGGCTACCACAATATTACTTTATAACTTTCTTATTGAGTTAAAAAAACAATTTTAATTCTTTTAAGGACTAAGGCTCAGAATAAACTATAACAACAAAAAAGAGTTTCAGAAAAAAAAGAAAAACATCACAAAAGGGATCTGTGTCTTCTAGTGCAGAAGGAAAGGTGGATATAGTTTTTGATTCAGCAACAGTGGCCTTTGAACATTTGTGGAAAACAGATGTAGTACCTCAGGATTTGCAGAAGGGAAAATAACTTAAAAAAAAAAAAGATCCTGGAAACTATAGCCCAATGGGCTTGATTTCAGTGTCTGGTAAAATTCTGAAATATATGGTTAAAGAACTGATAGCATCTAGGAAAAGGATGATCACAAAAACAGTGAAGCTTCAAGAACCAGTTATGCCAAACTAACAATTCTTTATTTCCTCCAACTCCCCCCCCCCCCATATTAACTGGCTGCTAAAACAAAATGATTCTGGACATATAGTTTACTTAGATATTAACATAATACTTAATAAAGTCTCTCATACAATTCTTGTGGAAAAGATGGTGTGATGTTGTCTAGTCAAATGATTAGACCCAAAGAGTAATCATGAATGGCTCAATGTTAGCTTCAAAGGAAGTCTTTAGCATAGTGCACCAGGGATCTATGCGAGCATCTATGTTTTTCTTCAGTGTCTTGGACAGAAATCATTCTAGTTTGAGTAATTTAGTCACTTAACCGTTTGCCTCAGTTCCTCATCTGTAAAATGAGCTGGAGAAGCAAATGGCAAACCATTCCAGTATCTTTGCCAAGAAAACTTCAAAATTGTATCACAAAGTATGTGACACAACTGAAAAATGCCCAAATAAATCACAACAACCATTTTCATTGAAAAAATAATCACTCATTTTTTATGAATCACTTGAAGGATTACAAAGCACTTTCCTCCCAATAATCCTGTGAGATAGGTAGCCTAATTATTATCCTCACCTTATAGATTTAAAAAACTGATGCTAAGAAAAGGGAATTGGCTTGACTACAGCAATAGTTGGTTATTGAATGTAAAAGTCTGAGGCAAAAAAAAAATTTCAGTTTTCTTGTTTTTTGGAAGCAATGAACAAAGAACAAACTGTCCAAGAAAGAGCTGCACCAAGACAGGATGAGCCAGACCTTAGAGAGACTGATCAGTGTCCCCACAGCACAGGTAATAATAGCTCCTCAACCCCCAATCCAAGGAGAAGGTTGAGAGGAGAGGGTCAGTGAGAGGATGAGATAGATTCTGTGACAAGATGACCCTGGGCATGGCAGCACAGTTTTGGGCAAGGGAGCAGGGTCATTCGAGTTATGGGACACAAGAATTGTGATTGAGTGAATCAGATAGCTGCTACATAAAGAAGGTGCCTTCCTGGGATGTTGTAAGCTTTAAAAAAAAAGTTGTCCTGTCCTAGTTATGATTCTTCTGCTTCTGATTCCAGGTCTTTCACTGCTTCTATGGTATCATATCAACTATGCAAGAAACAAAGCTATAGTCCAAAAATTCCATTCTTTATTAATAACAACAATAACAATAATCATAGCATTTACATACCACTTTAGGGTTTGCAGAGCACTTTACACATAGTGTGTCAATTATATGTTATTTCACAGGTATATGATGACTTCCCCCTGGTAGACTGGATGGATGCAAATGATTTGTGAAGGCAGCTGAAGCAGGCACTATGGAGCACTTAGAGCTTAGTTAGACATGGAAGAAGCCAATGTCATCCAATGTGTCCCTGGCCATCTCCTGTCATCTTGACTTTTGTTTTGTTACTGAACTTCGATGACTGGAAAAGAAAGTGAGGCTGATGACTTTGTGCAACTCTGCCTCACTTTAAATCCAAGTCTGAGTCAAAAGATACTGAGTAAAGTCATTTTGGTCCTTTTCAAGTATGACAGATAACAACTAACCAACTTTTACTCAACTGTATTTTATAAAACGTCTAGACTGCTCAACCATTTTGTTTAGAGGCATTGTAACATCCAATGTCACAAGGTCATTAGTTTCTTTCAAGATAAGATCTCCTTACCTTTACATATGGGGGTGGAAGAAAGTAATGGAAACTGCTCTGCACCTACTAAGTACTAAGTAAGTACTAAGTACTTGGACTACATCTTTTAGCCAAACTATTTTTTTTTTAGTGGCATGGTCTTGGCTAAAATGAAGACTCAAAAGAAAGCCAAATGACAATTCAGAAGGATTTTTTTAAAAATCGCATTCTAATCCCTCCAAGTGGCATGGAGGTGACCATGTTATATCAGCAGAGAAGTTCTGGCAGGTTCTGATGGAAGAAAAAGCCTTCAAATATGGTCCTGTTTTCCAAGGACCAACTACAGAAAGACACATTAAATAGGCTTGGCCACTTACTGATGAATTTTTTTTGAGCATGGCAATCCATGAAATGACAGCAAATAAAAATAGACTCTGTGCCACCCCCCCTTCTGTAATCTTGGTGACAGAGGGGGCAGAACAGGGGTTCTAGAACTATAAGAACTATAAGAATTATAGTTTTTAGAGCACTAACAAACTTCCATTTGGCTGTTGGTACTCTAAATCAGAAATCCTCATCCAATCACCAATGAGTGGACATAAGACAGAAGGTGAATTATATCTTAACATTCTTATTTGTTAACCCTTACCTTCCATCTTAGAATCAAAACTGTATATTGGTTCCAAGGTAGAAGAGTAGTAAGGGCTGGGCAAAGGGGGTTAAGTGATTTGCCCAGGGTCACACAGCTGGGAAGTAAATGAGGTCAGATTTGAACCCAGGATCACGGTCTCTAGGCCTGGCTTTCAATCTACTGAGCCACCTGGCTGTTCTCATTCTTGACATTCTTAACATAAAAATCAGAAGGAAGTTACAGTTAAATGGAAGGGGTGCTCATTGGTATTCCTTAGATATTCAAAGAAAAGAATTGGCAAATTTGATTTTATCATGCTCACAAAAGTCATAAGAAATATTATTTTATGGGGCATTTGGTAATCACTTACTGTATTCCTGATATAAGTATTTGTAAAACAAACAAAAAAGCCACCATAATTATAGTATGATAGACAAGTCTAACTCGGGGTAATCTCCTGAGTCACTTGTGGTACTACCCTGTTTGAGGCTTCAGGAGCATGAAAATAATTGCTACTTACTCACCATCAGTGGCACACAAATTCTCAAAATCAGGGAATATAATTTGATACATGATCATTTCAATACAAAGATGGGGAAAGGAGATGATGCGGAGAAATCTATTGGAAAGTATGGTTCCTGTAAAAGAAATGAAAAGTCAAAAATTTGTAAATTATATAGAAACCTGATGCCTCTATATCATGCATGCTTTCTTCAGAAAAAAAGGATGGGTAGGTGTTGGCCTTGGGGAGCAGTAAATAAGACCACCAAAAATGAAATTGACTATATATATATATATATATATATATTTTTTTTTTTTAAACCCTTACCTTCTGTCTTGGAGCCAATTACTGTTTTTTTAAACCCTTACCTTCTGTCTTGAAGCCAATACTGTGTATTGACTCCAAGGCAGAAGAGTGGGAAGAGCTAGGCAATGGGGATCAAGTGACTTGCCCAGCCCAGGCTGGGAAGTTTTTGAGGCCAGATTTGAACCTAGGATCTCCCGTCTCTAGGGCTGGCTCTCAATCCACTGAGCTACCCTGCTGCCCCCTTTGACTATATTTTAATGGACAGGAAAAAAGACAATTCATCTTCTGAAAAACATTACAAACCTGAAGTGTCTTAAAAGAAAGACAATGATTTTACAAAGTGACTTCTACTTGTCTGATTTCTTCAAGTCACATATTTCAACTGAATGAATGAAATATCAATTCAGTTTGTCAATATTATCATGTCCCAGTTTTGCTCTGGTTTGGATATAGGTAGATTTAGTTCCAGTTTGAACCTGCTCATTCTCCCCCCCCCCCCCCTTTTTTTAAAGAAAAATTAAACTTTGTTTTGGCTCAGGATTCAGTAATGAATTTTCAGGTTCAGCTGCAACTTCAGCAAATTAATGCCATTCATTCCATATTTTGGCTCTCCTTTCTATTCCATCCAAATACTTGGTCAGCATTTTCTTTTTTTCCAATAACTTTTCTCCCCTGAAGTTTAGAGACTAGAGCTGGGTGAGGCTACAGGAAGTGGATTTTTTTTTTAATGCTTTTACCAGTCAGCCAGAACTGGCAATGAGACTGTCTAATCAACCTACTTTGCCTCTGGCAAAGGAGAGGGAAAAGAATAGATTCTAGAATTAGTCAGTCAACCAATCTCATTCACTGACAGTCCACTGCTTTTAGAAAGATAAAGATATTTGTAGGAGCCTAGGGCTCCTTAGCTAAAAGAAACAGGAAGTACATAATCTCTCTCTTGCAGCCTTTAGGGTCAATTGACCCAAGGGGGAAAAGTCATATATGTGAAGGTCACACACAGCAGGTCATGTATATACATGTGAAAAAGAGAAGCCCTAGTGTTCAAACAATCAAAATATTATTTTTACTATTACTAGACTGTTCCCTAAATTATTGTGGGGTACTTCCAAATAGCAAATTTATGCATCTGTACACTACATATTTCTAGGGTTAGTGAATGAAGGCTGGGAAGATCTGAGCCCACACTATGTTTATGAACACAAAAATGAGTCATCTGAAAGGCTATACACCACAGATGTGATAATGAGCTTCCCTCTGGAATATCCTGGAAAGTAGCTGGTTTTAATCACAGAAAATCTCTCCTAGTTGGAGAGTATTCCCAATCTTCTCCAATTATCTCTATTATTTCATGTTTCTACTCCACTCAGAACTTTTACCAAGAAGGAAGTAGATGATGCATTAGAGCTCTCAGAAAAGTATCACAGCATTAGGCGAATAGTTTGAAAAGTTAATCC
Source organism: Monodelphis domestica (assembly GCF_027887165.1). Taxonomy (NCBI): domain Eukaryota; kingdom Metazoa; phylum Chordata; class Mammalia; order Didelphimorphia; family Didelphidae; genus Monodelphis; species Monodelphis domestica. The sequence continues at coordinate 90,061,532 of NC_077227.1, forward strand.
AGGATAACTGAGCTGTTCTTTAACCATACTTGATTTTTTTTTTAAGCTTTCATGTTATAGGGGAAAGATTAATGTACTTGGAAGCAGGAGAGATCTGGGTTGGAATCTCACCTATGACATTTACTAACTATGTGACCATGAGCAAGCCTTGATCTCTCTGAGCCTATTGACTCATATATAAAATGGCAATCATCATACCTGTAGTGCTGCTGTAAGGATCAAAGGAAATAACATCATAAAGTGCTTTGTAAATGAGGAAGTACTATAGAAATATCAGCTCTCATTATGCAACAAGGACTTCCTTCAGTCTCCAAATAGCTAGGGAACCCCTCAGTACTTCTGGATATTGTTTTGTGTCACCAGCTATTCCAACTCATAGATATTTCAAACTCAACATGTCCCAAACTGAACTTATTATCTTCCCTCTGTCAGCCTATCCCTCTTTCTATCTTTCCTATCACAGTCCAAGGTCATCACCATCCTTCCAGTTGATCATGCCTTCAGCCTGGAAGTCATCCTCAATTCTTTACTACCTTTAACTACCCCCATCCATTCAGTTGCAATCCTATCAATGCCACCTTCATAAGATGCAATTTATACACCGATTTTCCATTCTTCTGTCATTGCCACCACCCTGGAACAGTTCCTCATCACCTCATGCCTGGACTATTTTCAATAGCCGGTCTCTCCTCTCTCTAGTCCATTCTCTCACCTGCCAAACTGAACTTCCTGAAGCACAAGCCGAAACATGCCACCTCCCTAGTTGATAAATCCATCAGCTCTCCATTACCTCTAAGATCAAGTATAAAATCCTCATTTTGTTTCCATGCCAGTCTGACTTTTATGGCTTCCATCCATGCTCCCAGAATGATATAAAAGTAGCCACCATTTCATTCCATCTTCTTATTTTCCCAGCTGTGCAACATGATTGTCATTAGGAACCTACCTCAGAAAGATTCTTGTAGTGTTTTTAAGTTGCCTACACTGAAAGAATATTAAACCAGATCAGTATTTTTATGATGATAAGATAGCCAGGTTGTGGGGCTTATTTAAGCACAACCTTCTGAAAGATTCATGATGAGAATTTCTCCCAATGACTAAGGCTTTCTCTTGGTCCCAAATATTGTTGCATCATGGAGTCCTTTGATAGGCATAGTCCTCTACAATGAAAGGGATAGTGTACAAGGATCTAGAATATTAAAGTTAGAAGGAAGCTTGGGAAATATCTGATTCCACCCATGCAATTTATAGAGGAAGAAAATGGGGACCCAGAAGGCAGAAGTGATTCTGCTCAGAATCACACAGCTTGGCTAGTAGCAGCTGGAACTCAAAAAGAACTGTAGTCTGCTGACTTCCAATGGTTAGTATAAGGACACACTAAGTAAAGGAACTAATTTCTTTAATTTTGAACTTCTTTGATAAATCAACAAGCATTTATTAAGTTACTACTATATGTCATACATTGTGTTTGGTTCTAAGGTTACAAATTACAGACAAGGCTGCCTTCAAGGAGTTTACATTTTTTAAGAACCCAGGTTCTGGACCTGTGGTCCAGATCCATGGACAGATTTCTGGAGATCTGTGAAGTTGGTTAGAAAAAAAGTTCATCTTTATCTTGACTAGGTACTAAGTAAAATTTAGCAATTCCTTCAATTATTTCAAGACATTGTTTTCCATATTAATTTTATTATTCCTTTTTCTAGTCTTGCAAAGTAATACTTGAGTAGTTTGTTATGCCATTAAATAACTAAATTTAATTGGTAGTAGTATCATTTTTATTATATTGATTCATCCTATCTATAAGCAATTAATATTTTCCCAAATATTAAATACTATTATTATTTCTCTAAACAGTAATTTGTAGCTGTATTTATTGTGAATGTTGATGGTTAGACTAGCAAATGTTTTTTTAATTCTATCATTTTTAAAAATGGAATTTCTCTTCCTATTTCTTTCTGCTGGGTTTTATTGGCATTATTTAGAAATTCTACTGACTTATGCAGATTTTTTTAAATCCTGAAACTGCAGAAATTATTTTAAAATTAATTTTAGTTGACTCTTTAAGGTTCTTTAAGTATAATATCATAAAATTTGCAAAAAGTGATACATTTATTTTTTTCTTCTTTACTCATGCTTATTGCTATAGCCAGCATTAAAGTGCTATGTCAAATAGAAGAGATGACAATGGAGATCCTTGTTTTGACCTTGATTTTGATGAAAAGAATTCTAGCTTATCTACTTTATCTTTCTATTAGAAAGAATTCTACTTTACCTATTATTATACATATAACCTTAGCTCTTGGTTATATGTACACACACACACATACACATTATCTTATTAAAAAAATAGTAATGGAAAAAAATTAGGAAGGAAGGGAAGCAGTGACAGATCTCAAAATATATTACCAAGCAACAATTCTCAAAACAATATGGTTTTTGGTTAAAAATTTGAGGGGGAAATTAGTGGTTCAGATTAGGTACATAACATAGGAAATAATATATATTTAGTATTCAACAAACTCAATTATGACAATGTCTGAGATAAGAACTCACTCTTTGACAAAAAACTTTTGGGAAAACTGAACAACACTAAGGAAGAAATTAGATTTATATCAATGCTTGACACCTTAACCCAAGAAATATTCTAAGTGAGTACAAGACCTAAATACAAAGGTCACTCCATAAACAAATCAGAGAAGTAGGGAAAAATTAACAATGCATTAAAAAATAGTTAATGACTCCCTCCCCTCAAAAAAAATATATAGAAGATGGCAAAAGAGAAAGAAAATAAATTTGATCACATAAAATTAAAAAGGTTTTGCAGAAACAAATTCAATAATGCTAAGATTAAAAGGGAAACTATTAGAAACTTTTGTATTTTTTCTAATAAAAAGTCTCATTTCCAAAACATGTTGAACCTATTATTATTTATAAGACTAAGAGCTATTCCCCAATTGATAAATGGTCTAAGAATATGAAATTATTTACTTCACTAGGAAAGAAACGCAGGTGATTTATGACTATATGGAAAAAAATGCCATTAATTAAAGAAATGAGATTAAAGGCAAATTTGAGATTACACTTCACACCCATCAGATGGCAAAGATGACAAAAATGAGGAAATGACAGGTATTGAAAGAGGTATGGGGAAAATGATATCTTCATTCATTGTTGGTGGACATTTGAATGAGTAAACCATTCTGGAAAGCAATTTCTAATTATAACATTAAAAGTCACTGAACAGTACTTGCCTTCTGACCCAAGTATGTCACACACAGGCCTATATCCAAAAAAGGTCAAAGAAATAGGAAAAAGTCTAGAGTAACCAAATCTTTTGTAGTGGCTCTAAAAGGATATCCACCAGTTGAGTAAGTGGCTGAATACTTTGTGATATCTGTTGCAATAGAATATAATTGTACTGTAAGAAATGAGGAATAAATGATTTTAAAAAGCCATGGAAAGACTGATATGAACAGATACAGAATGAAGTAAGCAGAACCAGGAGAATAATTTATACAATAGCATCAAATACTATAAAAACAAATAATTTGGGGGACTTTTATAAGCTAATGAAGAATAAAATAAGCAAAATTAGAATAATTTACATAACAACTGGAAAAAACACTTTGAAAACTATAATAACTATGATCAACACAACAATCATCCATGATTCCAGAGGATCAATATCTAAAATATACTTTCTACCTCCTGGTATAGAGGTAATCGATTTAGAATACAAAATGAGAAATATATATATATATATGTCTTCAATAGGAAAGTAGATTGCTGTGCCATTTCTAAAATCAGTAGTAATATTAATTTGATTATTTGTAAAAGCAAGAAATGGAAGGAAATGTTTTGCTATGCATGCTGTGTCAGGGAAGATGGCAAGATGGTGAAAATGGGTAGGATCTGGTAAGTGGCTGATTCAGTTAAGAAGTATGGTCTGAGGCCAACTAGATATAGTGGGGTCAATTGAGTTTTCACTGCTCATTCATTCACTCACCAACCAATCAAAACAATTTAAGCCCAAGGACATAATGTTAATACTGAGAGGATTAAGGTAGGGAAGAAAGGGACTTGGTCTTAGTCCTCTGTAGCAAACCTCTAAAAGAAAAATGGAGACTGTATCTCATTTGGTTATTCCTATTCTTGGCTTACATTATAGAATGTAAAGTTTAAATTACCCCATTATTTTACAGAGGAAGAGAATGAGTACCAGCTATGTAAATTGTTTTGCCCAAAGTATAGAATTCAAATCTTAATTCATTTTGGGGCTCTTTTCCCTATGTCATGCTGCCCGTATCTCTATATCAATTAGGATTGTAATTTTTTCCAAATTTTCTGACATAGGTTTTATTCACGTTAATTTAAAACAATTCCAGCTATAACCCTGTTAGATAAACAAAGGTATATCCACAGCAAACTCTTAAGTTTAATATATCTTATTAATGTTTTCCCCTCACTTTCTTAACTCTATACAATCAGCAAAATACTAAATCAAGTTTTTATTTGAACTCTTCTGGTGTCTGAAGTGTAAATATTCACACCAAAAAAATCTAAAAATTGGTTCTCAAGATTTGGTGCAAGCCCACTACAACACCCCATTGCTTATAATCATTCATTATGTGATCATGCTATAAGAGAAAGAACAGGAGGATTTAGAAGAGTGCTAGCTCTGTCCCTTATTAGACAGATCACCTTGAGCAAGTTCCTTGGCTGTTTTGAAGGTCAGCTTCCTCAACTAAAATTGTATATTTGAATCCTCTGTCCATAGGAATGAAGACCCACAGAAGACTAGAGGATCTAGTACTTGGCCTTTCCATCCTGGTCAAAGAGTTGGCCATCTGACTCATTCAAAATATGTATATTACCACAGGGCTATTGGAAATATTGAATGAAACCATGTATATGTGAAGTGCTTTATTAAACTCTTGAGGACTTTGTACCTTTTTATGTATTTACTATTTTTTTTCTTTTTAAATGTTATATCCCTTTCCTTTCCCACTTGTATCCATAGATAGAGTAATGGAGAAAGTAACAGTCTGGGAGTTGGGAAAACCCATTTATGTCAAATCATTTCCAGTTATGGCAAACCTTTTAGAGACCGAGTGCCTAACTGCAACCCTCACACCACATGTGAGCCCTCCTGCCTTACACCAGACAGGGGAGGGAGGAAGCTCTCCCATTGGGCTGCTGGGCAGGGAAGATCATGTGAGAAATGTCCTCAGGCCCCTGTGGAGAGGAGGGAGAAGTCCCCCTCTGCATTGCTCTGGCATGTGTGCCATAGGTTCACCAACACAAACTTAATCTTTCAGTGCCCCAAACAACTGAAGACTAAACTGTAGCACAGCTACAGAACTAAATTGGTAGAGGGAAGTCCCTAACCTACAGGCCCTTACACAAATTAAATGGCAATCCTGGAATTTCCACACTATTTCATGGACATAGTATAATAAAATCTCTTTCAATCAAGTGATCATCATGAATTTATTAAGCATCTGTTTTTTTGTCTTCTGCAGGAAGCCTTGCCAAATCGCTCTTAATTCTAGTGCTTTCCTTCTCTTAATTATTTCCTATGTATCCTGTGTATTACTTGTTTGTATTTACTTATTTACTTGTTTCCCTCATTAGACTGTGAGTTCTCAGAGGGCAGGGACTCTCTTTTGACTCCTTTTGGTTTAGCAGGTTTAGAATGTAGTAGGTGCTTAATAAATGTTTATTAACTGGTTTGTCTTTGTATATAATACAGAGGAGAGTACTCATTGGCTCAGGGACTTAAGGGATTCTTATCCTGCCTCTGATACTACCACTTTGCATCTCAGTTTCCTCCTCTATAAAATGAGGGGCTTGAACTAAATGATCTCTGAAATCCTTCTTGCTCTGGATCTGTAATCTGTGATCTTCAACACAGTATTTGGCACATAATCTGTGCTTATTAAATGCTCATTGAACTGAAATCCAGCTGTAAATCTATAATTCTAGAAATTTGAGCACGTTTAAATGTGAGCTGTTTGAAGATAGGAAAGGTGTCAGTTCCTTCAGGGTAGGGAATAATTAAATGACCTGCCCAGATTACACAGCCAATCAGGTGACCAAAGTGCCTTCCTTTAGCATTACTAATGCCTGTGGCAGCAGAGCTGGGAATGCGACTTGCCCTTAGGAAACAGCAAAGAAGCAGCTATGTCAGTTTCCTGGGAATATGGAAAATCATTTCCAATCCATACTCTCTAAAGCCAAGGGAAAGGAATTCTCATCAGGTCAGCAGACAGCCCAAATTCCTGGAGCTTTAAGAAATGTAGCGGAGATAATTCCATCCTGAATTCTGGAGAGCAGAAATGAGTTGGCTCTGCCTTCTTTCTTTGCTCTCACTAGGACTCTGATTTGCCACGTAGCATATGATGCAGGCTAAGGCTGAAAGTATGTAACAAAATCCATTGCCCAGTTTAGAAGGCCCTTGTTAAAACTGTGAACTGGCTTGAGGGGCTATCTGGCTCTTGGGGGGATGAGGGTCACGGACTCATTAAACACTCTTTCATTAGATCAGACTTTAATTATCTGCAGCCTCCTTGTTTAATTCTCACTCACTGCTTGTAAACCCTCCAGTTGCCACGCACAGAATGTCTGCTATCTTCCAAACATGTAAACTCTTGCTCTAGTGCCCTGAAAACTTGAAAGGCAAGATTTTCTGAATCCAGGCTACTCATCTGGGGCCACAGCTGGCTGCTTTACAATTTGAGGTTATGATGGCCACTCCCTAAAGGGCCCAGAAGAGGGTCCCAGAAAAGCCAAGTTCAAAGTTTACAATCTCTTTGTTTTTGTTGTTATTGTTTTTAGCTCAATTCCTTTCCAGATCCATGTTCATTTCTGCTGTGTCTCTTTCACCTCCAGACTCTTCTAGCTCCCCATAAGAACTTCAAAAGTCTCATGCCTAGTGGGCAGTCAATAAATGTTTCTTGAATAAATGAATGGTCACCCGTTTTCATTAATATTTAATGTGCTTTATTTTCACCACTTACCATAAGGGATCATTTTTTTTTAAATGAGGAATAATGCTTTACAAAGGGCAACAGCAGGAGCAAAGGCACAAATAGGCAAGGTGAGAGAATGAGGAGATAGATGTATGTTGGGGAGCTTGTGGGAGTGAAGTTTGGATGGGGAGGAGGTGAGAGGAAATCCTGAGTTGTGATATTTTCTGATTTTCCAATTCAAAATTGAGATGGGATGCATCATTAAATATTTCTCATCCTAGGTGAATGATTAGAATAAAGCCCTTGATTCCTGAATTGTGCTTATTTCTGAAGTCTACCATGATGAAAAGAGCAGTGGACTGAAAGCCCTGGGTCTTCCAACCATTTGCTTTAATGACAAATTAGAGTTCACAGGATTATAGCTTTATAGCTCGATGGACACGTAGAGAATTAAGGAGTCCAACATCATTGTTTTACAGATGAGGAAACTGAGGCATAGAATAGTTAAATGATTTGCCTAGCATCCTGAGGTAAGTTCAGTGCCCTATTCATTGCCTCATGTTGCATTCATTCCCAATATTCCTGGCTTTATTTTTCCATATCTGTCAATGAAAGATTAGACTTCTGAACCCCTTTCTAGATGTGAGTTTATGGTTCTAATGTTTAAATGACACCAGCTACAGTTGAAAGATAAAGAATGGTAGTGTTGTTTAGAGGCTAAAATGCAGGACTTGGATTCTGATGCCTCCTCTCACACCTTAGCTGGGTGACCATGAATATTCACTTGATCTCTCTGAATCTCAGTTTCTTCATCTTGAAAATGGGGGAAATAGTACCTATTATGAGGTTCAAATAAGATATAATAAATGTAAAGGGTTGGGTTTTTTGGAAACTTTAAATTGCCATGTAAATGTCAGTTATGTATACATCTGAATAGTATTCTTCAATTCAATAAATATTTATTAAATACCCTCTACATGCATGGTACTTTGCTATGAACAGTTTTTGGAAGTATATATTAAAATGCATGCATATAAACATACAGAATGTCCCAAAAGCCTTCATGCAGTTTGAAGCTTTCATAACTTCTAAACTACAAACTTATACAAACTTCTTTTGAAAGGTTAATCATTTATATTTCTTTTACACTAATCTAATTTGTGAGTTTTGAATACATTTTTGTTTAAATTTTAACAAGCTGGGGCATTCTGGCATTATTCATTGAGTTGGTAACAGTTTCTAGGTGATTTTTTTCCCAGAAGTGTGCATCAGTAGAAGAGACCTTCTTGCTTGGCAACTTGAGTCACCTGCTTTATCTCCATTAGACTTGTCCTTGTCAGATCACATCAAAACTGCCATGTATACATCAAAACCTTGTTCTTCAGAGGATCTTAAGGCTATGATTACACATGCAACCCTTTGTCACTGAGTGACAGCTGATGAACGTTTTTACTTGGTTCAAAAATCGACAAGTGATATATAATAGCACAAGAGAGTAGTTATACTGAGTAGGAACAAGAAAAATGTAAATATTTTAAAATTTTAAATAATTAACTTCTCAAAGATTGCTCTTTATAAATTTGTACCATTTATACTTCCATTTAAGAAGGCAGTGACATAGTAGATAGAGAAATAATGGGCATGAGGTCAGGAAAACCTGAATTTAAATTAAATCTGACATTGACTAACTGTGTGACTCTTGTCAAGTCACGTGACTTGTTTGTCTTAGTTTCTTCAACTTTCTTTGCCCCCTACTCTTCTGAAGTTATTAAAGTTTAAGACTAGACCAACATTTTTGGGACATCCTGTATAATGCCTAAAGCTGAAAATGTAAATAAAAATGTCTTACTTTTATCTCATAGAGTAATAGTACAGAAGGAGGAGGAGGAAGAATCCAGAGATTTCTTTTTTTTTAAACCCTTATCTTCTATCTTAGAATCAATACTGTATATTGGTTCCAAGATAGAATGGTAAAGGCTAGGCAATGGGAGTTAAGTGATTTGCCCAGGGTCACACAGCTAGGAAGTATCTGAGACAGATCTGAACCCAGGACCTTCCATCTTTAGGCCTGGCCTTCTGAGAGGAATTCCTTTTGACAAAGAAAATGGAATTTTAAAAATCATTTGTCAGAAAACAACCGGAAACTCACACTTTCAATAAATCTAAATATAATACATTATTCTCATTATTCATGAATATGTATGAAATGTATCTGTTAGCTTCACAGTTCTATACTCAATATTACTTGCTCAATTGATGTCAATGTTAAAATTTCCCTGAGTTTTTAAGAATGAAAATTCAAAATGGCAAACATATATCTCAAACATATACACATAACATAAATGACTAATGTCAGGAGCAAGAAATAAAACTTTATCATTGTTGAGTGATCCTCTAGTCCCATTCTAGATCATATGGCATGTTAGATCTGAAAGAAATTTTAGAGACGATTGAGTCCTGTGGTGTCAAATTCAAATAGGAATGGGGATCATTAAACCATATGTAAGGCATGTAGGTGACCCAGAGGATAGAGTGCCAGACCTGGAGTCAGGAAGACCTGAGGTTAAATCTGCACTCAGACACTTACTGGCTATATGACCCAGGACAAATCAATTAACCCTGTTTGCCTCAGTTTCCTCATCTATAAAGTGAGTTGGAGAAGAAAATGGCAAACCACTTTGCCAAGAAAACTCCTGATGGCATCATGAAAAGTCGGTTAAACTAAAAATTTCTGAACATATAGAAGGGTCTCTTGCTGTTGCATACTGATTAAGAAAACTACATTTGAACATTACCTTTCTTCTAGGGCAGCATGGTCGTGGGCTACATGTTTGACACCTCTGATCTAGTTCACTAGTCCAAATCACTCATGTAACATATAGGGGCATTAGTAAGGCCCAGAGTGGCAAAAGAATTTGCTCAAGATCACATAGCAAGTTAGTTCAAGAGCCAAGATTAGCACCTATGTATTCCTCCACTTTCCTGCTCGTTACACTGCACAAAATGCCTAGTGCTGGTTAAAAATCAAATAACTAAAAATTGCAAGAGCTGGAAGAAGACTAAGAAATCATCTGGCTCAAATACTTATTATTTTAACAAATGAGATTTCATGCAAGCAAAGCAACTTGCCCAAGACTGACCAGCTACTTAGTGGCTAAATCAGTACAAAATTCCAATATCCACTCAAAATGTAAGTGTCCTTCTAGGCCTTGGTCCTTCCCTCCAGTCCCCCTGAGCCCCATCCCCCAAGCTTAAAGCTGTGACATCTCCCAAAATAGAGTGCTTTTATTCACTCCTTACATGTAAATACATCTTTGTTCCAGCCTGGCATTTAATAACTGTACTTTATATCAAAACAAAAGCTGTAATCAGAGTCTAACAATAAAAGCTGCAGTCAGTTCTGAACAATACTTAGAATTCCCAGGGTAATTTTTTTCCTATCAACCCTCAATGGGCCACACAATCCACAGCTGTGTGACCCAGAAGTTTCCAGCCTGAACTCCATTCACAATTATTCACTCCATTTTAATGAGACTTGCTTGTTTAACTCCTTCCCTTTTTCCTTTGCCTTCTTGAGGGGATAAGAAGACATCAAAAGCTGCTTTGCCTGCCAAAGGCAGCCAGTGCAGGTGTGCACGGCAGGGCAGCCCCACATGGAGTATTGGAAATATCAAGTCTTGCTGAGCAGGACCACCCCTGAGGCTGGGAGACTTAAATATAGTCATCTTTGGCACGGGCATTTCATGCAAGATTTCCTTTCAATAAAAGACTTGTGATTGTTTCAGGGCTACAGTACCGCATTATGTGCTGCAGGGACTATTATAAGCTCAGCTGAGTTCTCCCAGCTCACTTGAGTTCAAGAATGCTTGACATTCCCCATCTTCTTTTCCTGGTTTGCTTCTCCTTCAACTGTGGACACATGTGTGGGGGGGAAATGTGGATGTTAAGAAGCCTATGAGATGTTCTCATTTCTTCCCCCACTGCCAAGTCTACTCGCCTTTTCTTATTCTCTTACACCTGTCATTCTTTCAAACAAATATTTATTGAGTACCTACTTTGTGGAAGACCCAATGCTGATCTTTGAAAGATATAAAGCTGAATGAGGCATACTTTATAGAGGAGAAAATATGAATGAGGCATACTTTATAGAGGAGAAAATATATATGCAAAAATAAATATAAAGTATCATATCATGGCAGTTCTCCTTTTTAAACCCTTACCTTCTGTCTTTGAACCAATACTGTGTTGGTCCTAAGGCAGAGGAGTTATAAGGATTAGGCAACGAGAGACAAGTGATTTTCCCAGGGTCACATAGTTAGGAAGTGTCTAAGGCCGGATTTGAACCCAGGACTTCCCATCTCTGGGCCTGGCTCTCAATCTACTGAGCCACCCAGCTGCCTCAGACTATGGCATCCCTTCTTGTTTGAAGGTTCGTGAAGGTTTGGTGGAAAAGGATGCATTGATATTGGGCCCTAAGGGATGGATAAGAATTGGCTTACAGAGTTGAGGGTAGGGGGATAGCAGAATATGGACAGAGTCAGGAAAGGATAGAGTATGTTTGTGGAAAAATAAGAAGTCCATTTTGAAGAGAATATAATTGACCTTTCCCTGCCTCTTTAATCGGTACCATATTCTATTTTTCTGCTGACTAAGGTGAATGTTTGCCAATGTTCTATCTTTGGACCTCTTTTCTTCTTTCTTCTTCTTATTATGTACTCCCTTATCTTTGGTTACCACTCCTATGTTGATGACTCTCAAATTTATTTATTTCTAAGCTTTGAGTGCCAGACCCACAATTCTAAAAGCTTTAAAACATCTTTACCTGAAGCATTGGATACATATACACAATTTGGCATAAAAATGCATCAAGCTCATTGGAGAATAATCAGTGATCAGGAAAGGGAGGGTTAAAAGAAGAGAGGATTTAATTTGAAGCAAAGCAAAAAAATAAAATCTAAGGGAGGTGTTCATCAACTGGGGAATGGTTAAATAAATGTTGGTATATGGATGCATGGAATATAATTGAGCTAGCAAAAAAAAGAAAGATAATTTCAAAGAATCCTAGGTAGTATGAACTGATACATAGTGAAATGAGCAGACCCAGGGGACTAAGCTTCAAAAGGATGGCAATACTGTAAGGAAAAGCAACTCTGGAAGACCTAAGAACTCAGTGCAATGACCAACCAGGTCTTCAGAGGCCCCACCGCCTGACAGAAAGCTGATTCACTCAAAATGCAGTCATACTTCTTTATATGTAGCTATGGCATAGCTTTGTTTTGCTTGAAAATTAATCTTTGTATATATATTTACATTTTTCTCCCTTTCAGTTGTTATTTTTAAAAAACCCTTACCTTCCACCTTAGAATCAATTTTTTGTATTTGTTCCCAGGCAAAAGAGTGATAAGGGCTAGGCAATGGGGGTTAAATAACTTGCTCAGAGTCACCCAGCTGGGAAGTGCCTGAGTCAAGATTTGAACCCAGGACCTCCCATCTCTAGCCCTGGCTCTCAATCCATTGAGCCACCCAGCTGCCCCCTTCCCTTTCAGTTTTTGAGGAGGGGGAGTTAGACGGTGAGCAATAGTGATACTCTGTCCTCACTCCCAATTAAGATATTTATTTAAAGAATTTTTAAAAATTATTCACAGAAGAACATAGAAAGAAATTAAGAAGGAAGTATAGACAAGTAGGAAAGTTCTGAAAACAAGAAATTTATTATATGATTCTTTTTAAACTCAGCAGCATGAAATAGAAATCCATAGTTTCAAATTCAATTCTCTTTTAATGTACTGCTTTGTTTATGAAATTTTACAGTTATTTTACTTGGTATTTAAGTCAAACATTTTTAATGTAAAAAAAAAATCTTAGTTTCCCCCAAGGTCATCTCCAAGTTCCAGATTCTACAGGAAAATTTCACTATCTCCCCAGCTGCTGGTGCCTTTCCAACAAAGTTATTTTGTATCTATGGTGTATCCCCCTAACTTTGTATACCTAATCTTTCCTGGCTACATTGCAGACTGTTTCATTTTGTCTCCTCAATGCTTGTTCGTAGCTCAGTGTCAGCACATAGTAGGCACTTAATAAATCCTGAATGAAAGAGTGATCTTAAAGATGTAGCCTTTATTAAAAGATAAAAATTCTCCAAATACTAATCAAGAAAAGAATCTCTTAAAGTCACAGGGTGCACTGTTGTGAAACAAATGACTAAATATTCCTATCTCTATAATCTGGGGTTTTTTTGTTTGATAGCCACCAGGAGCCCTCCGCTCCATCCTCTTCCCCCTGCTTATCTTCCCAAATCTAAATTCAGTTCTCTTTAGTGATCTTAAGTTCTCCTCTCTCATTATTCTGAAATCTCTTATAAACTTTTCCCCCAGCACCCACACATAACAGTCCCCTCCAATACCAGTCTATTTGCTTTGAATAAAGAAAGCTTGGCCAAGAAATAACAGGTCTATCTATTCTATTCTCCCTAACAATGCATGTATCCTTGAGTCATCCCGCCTGCACTTAGGGCACTGAAGTTTATAAGCATTCACCCTATAAAGGGATTATTCAGTGGGAGCCATGGTGCTTTCCATTGCTCCATCCTGTCAGCAAAAGAACACTACCTACCTCTAAATAAAAGGTGATTCTGATCTTAAAGACTTGCATACAATTACAATACTGCTGAGTTTCACAGCTAAACTGTTTCCAACTCCAGGGGTGTGTCTATTTCATAAAGTGGTGAAAATCCCTTCTCCCACACCCACCAATAACATAAAGAAGATTCCATGAAAGCTACTGAATTTAATTGAATTACAGGTTCAATAGAGGAAGGAAGCCTTTCCAGCTCTAACATTAAAAAAAAAAATTAAATGGGCAAAGTCCTACATTAATATTACTATTCAATTCAGCAGACATTTATTCATCAGAGTTCTCTATTCATCTGTTCTAGAGGTCTAGGAATTAGAGCTGAAAAGGAGCATGGAAATCATAATCAAACCTGTTTATTTTACTGATGAGGAAACGTGGGTCCAGAAGAAGGAAAGGATTTATCCAAGACCACATAAGTATTAAGTGGCAGAAAGGAGACAAATTCAGGTCTTCTAATCCAAGTTCAGTGCTAATTCCACTGTTGTTTAAACTGTGTTGGGAAGGTAGATCCTCCACCTGTGTTGCCAAATTTATCTCTTGCTGTTGCTCTAGAGATCAATCTGACCTGTTCACTCTAGTGACAATCCATTCCAAATTTGCCTTGCACTTTTCCATTTCTATACTTCTATTTATACCATTTCCCCTCTTTAGAATGCTCTCCTCCTTTCTATTTATCTACTGAAATCCTTCAAGGCTTCCTTCAAAACTTGGCTCAAAGCCCATTTCCTCTGGGAAGCTTTCCTTGATCTGTCCAGATCATTTGCTATCTTCTCTGAATGGTAACTCCTTGTGGCTCTACTCTTCATCCAAGCACTGCCACCATCTTGTCTCATATAATTCTTTGGTACAGACCTATATTTATTTCCTCAGCTAGACTGTACTCCCTTTTGCAAGCAAGGACAGGGTTTTAAGCTGCTTTGGTTCCTCTTCACACCTATAGTAGTATTGTGTCTTGCATATAACAGACGTTTATTGATCAGTCTCATAATGTTTAGCAGGAATCCAGGCACTGGTGGCAAAATAATGAAGAGTTAATGGACTTGAATGTCCTTTCTGTAAGAATGGAGCACTGCGTGTTCCCCATGAAGGTACATCTTAAGAGTTATTCAACATTATCCAACAAATCATGGACTTCATGATATTCTAGTTACCTTAAAGTGGAATTGTTAAAATAATTATCAAAGTATGTTCCCTCCTAGGAATCTTATTAAAGTTTTCCCTTTAATGGACCAGTTCCCTGAACTGTTCTTGCCCAGTGCTATGACTTGAATTGATTTCATTTATCAGCCATGCAATCAGTTAATCTTCTAGATAGATGTAAATCAAAAATGTTCATGGAAGAGGAACAGCTGACATGACCACATTACCATCTCAGAACTCTGGCTTTGTTTGGCTCAAGATGCCCCTGTTTAGAGAAGCAATGACGTCAACAGGCTTGGGGAGGGTAGTTTGAACCCAAGGAGTAGGAAACTGACAGGGGAGACGGGATGTAGCTCCCATCCTGCTAATTGTGAGAATCCACATCAGGAAATAACACCATTCCTAACTTGGACTTTGCCTGAGAAGGCATACACACCCCTGTCTGCAGTATATAACATATGGGTTGTATCCACATAACCAGGGCAACCTACCGGATCAGGACAATGACTAGTCAGCTTGGCAATAATAGCCCTACCCATCTGAATTTAGCACTCACTGAAAAAGACACTTTGTTTTAGAAGGAGCCTATAGAACTTGCCAGTTGGTTTTTCTTTAGACATTTCTGGAAGTCAAAGAAGAGCATGGCAGAGTCGCACAGATCTAGAATTAGAAAGGACCTCAAAAGCTGTCTACTGCAAACTCCTCATTTTTCAGATGAGGAATCTGAAACCCAGGGAAATCACTTGACTTGTCCAAGGTTAAATAGTAGGTGGCAGAGCTGGAATTTAAACAAGCAAGTTGGTTTTTCATTTCCATTTGCTAGTGGACAAACTGAGTGATGTGGGACTACTGTGAAATTGCAAAAATCCCTTTGATTTCACCAATACTTAAAGTAGATTAGAGGCAGCTCCATAGCTCAGGAGATAGAGGGCAGGGCCTGGATGCAGGGAAACCCCAGTTCAATTTCAGCCTCAAACACTCACTAGTGTGATGTTGGGAAGTTGGTTACCCCTGTCTGTCTTACTGACTGGAGAAAAGAAATGGCAAACCACACCAGTATCGTAACCAAAAGAGGGTCACAAAGAGTTGGACATAATTGAATGACTGAACAACAACCTCAAAGGCAGAGTTTGTTCCTTTTTTGTCTTTGGTCTCTGTGTCCCTGATACCTAATAAAATACTTAATGAATGAATTTTTGAGTTGAAATGAACCATTTCATATTACAATTGCCAATTCAAAGGTTTCAGGCCTGTGGGAAAAGTGTGTGTGTGGAATTCTTTATGGCTAAAAAAATGAAGACTTTAATCAACATTGTTCTGAAGTATTACAGAAGCCTTGGATCTACAAGTATTTTATTTGCAGTCCTGAAAAGAGTAAATACACATGGTAAAATCACTATGCACAGTTAGTGTAGCTGAAAATTGATCTAAAAGCTCTGGAAAGCAAGTTGGAAATTATATGAATCAAGTCACTATCTATTCATACCCTTGAACCCAGACATCTTACTATTGGTCACATATTCCAATTTGAGGGGGACCAATAAAAAACAACAATATATTTGTAAGGATATTCTCTTCAGTAGCAAGATTTGAAACAAAATAGATATTCACCAACTGGAGAATGACAAAACCAACTCTGGTATATGAATTTAATGGAATATATGTTATAACATAAGAAAGAACAAATGAAAATTCAGAGAGACTTTGGAAAACTGGTATGAAGTAATGCAAGGGAAAGATAGTGGGTCCCCCAAAACAAAATACACAATGACTACCAAAATGTCAATTGTAGTGATGCTAAAATGCAATCAAAATCTAATCATAATGAACAACCTTGGTCCTCGGGAACTGATGATGAAATACACCTTTTTTCTCTACTGGAAGAATAAAATGTATACTGTATAAGCAAGTAAATATAAAGAATTGATAAAAGAAAGAGGCAACATGTTATGCTCTGCAGCAGTTCTTAAACTTTTTGATCTCGGGAACCCTTTAATTTTTTTTTTTGAGGAAGTGACTTTCTTTTTTCTTTTATAATTTTTTTAAACCCTTACCTTCCATCTTGGAATCAATACTGTGTATTGGTTCCAAGGCAGAAGAGTGGTAAGGGCTAGGCAATGGGGATCAAGTGATTTGCTCAGGGTCACACAGTTGGGAAGTGTCTGAGGTCAGATTTGAACCTAGGACCTTCCATCTCTGGGACTGGCTCTCAATCCACTGAGCTACCCAGGTGCCCCCCTTCTTTTATAATTTTAAAAATATTTTTCCACGGTTACATTATTCATTTTATCTCCCTCCTCTCTTCCCTCCCCGCCTCCCAAAGGGTTTATATTTTATAGGTTATAGCTACCAATATTTACTGTATTAAAACTTAAATATCTTAGTATTATTATGAAAATAGTTTTGAATTTGTGGATGCTCTCAAAGAGTTTTGGAGATAACATTTTAGGAACCATTGGTGTAGTATATTCAGAACCTTCCAAAGGAATAAGGAAAACATAAAACTTGGGTTTAAGTCCAATCTTTGTCATACTAGTTGTGTGATCCTGGGCTAATCACTGAACCTCTCAAAAGCCCAGGCAACTGTTGAAGACTCTGAATTTTAGCACAGTTGTCTATTTTAATTGGCAGAGGAGTTTTGGCACCCAAGAGTTGTGTATACTAATAAATTATACCCTTGGTTTCCATCTCTATGAATAGCTTTATTTTAAAAATTTATCTTTATTTTATTCCAATAATAAAGTTACACATAAGTTTTCCAAACTTACATGATTCATGTAGTCTCCCTCCCCTCCTCCCTCCTGGAGATGACAAGCAATTTCACTGGGTTATATATGTATTTTCACTCAAAACATATTTCCATATTATTCACTTTTGTAAGAGAATAATCTTATAAAACCAAAACCCAAATCATATACTTGAATAAACAAGTGATTTACCTTCTGCATTTCCTTTTTTTTAACCCTTACCTTCTGTCCTAGAATCAATACTGTATATTGGTTCTAAGGCTTGCCCAGGGTCACACAGCTGGGAAATGTCTGAGGTCAGATTTGAACCCAGGACCTCCCATCTCTAGGCTCTCAATCCACTGAGCTACCCAGCTGCCCCCATCTTTTGCATTTCTACTCAAAAAGTTCTTTATCTAGAGGTGGATAGCATTCTTGTTCACAAATCCTTCAGAATCATCCTGGATCTTGTATTGTAGTACTAATAGCTTTATAGCCCAATGCCTGGAATGTTCTTCCCATCCAAAAGGCCCCCCTCTCCCTTTTTTGGAATTAAATTGTGAGCCCATCATTTAGTTTCTCTGTGTTCCAGAATATCTGAAATACTAACCTCATAGGGTTGTTTAGAGGATTAGGCAGGATAATGTTTGTGAAGAGGTTCATAAATCTTTAAGCACTAAGTAATTGCTGGTTATCATCATTATTCGCATCACCACCACCACCACCATCAGTATCATTATTATTAGTTATCATCATTGATCTTTTCAAACCTGAACCAAATGCTACCTTCTCCAGGAAGCCTTCATTATTAATAAGGTGCTTCCTATTGAAGGCACTAAGCTTAATACTTTTTATTTTACATTTTTCTATTGAATTTAATATAGGGCATTGTGGCTATCCAAATTTATGTCTTATCCCGCTTGTAATATCCATGAGAGCAGGACTCTTGCTTTTTTTTAACTTTATCATCTTTTCCCAGATGCCTAACATGGTGTTCTATAAACAAGGAGGACTTAAATGCCTAATGAATGAATGAATTTAGAATATTTTAATACATTATCTTATTTGATCCTCATACTAATCCTGTGAGATAACTGGAGATTATTAATCTTATCCTCAGTGGAAATGGAGAACTGATTTTCAGCATGAGAGACTTTCATATACTTGAAGATAAAAGTATTTTAAAAACTCCTTACCTTCAATCTTAGAGTCAATACTGTGAATTGGTTCTAAGGCACAAGAGTGGTAAGGGTTAGGCAATGAGGGTTATATGACTTGCCCAGGGTCACACAGCTAAGAAGTGTCTGATTAAAGATACATTATTAAATCAGCATCTTATCTTTCATGCCTCCAAAATGAGAAATCTTATGACTTTTAACCTTTTCTTATAGATATTAGTTTCAACCCTAAAACCATCCTACTATTCCCTGAACCCTCTGAAAGTTATCATTATCCTTTCTGAATTTCAGAATTTAGCTAGAACTGGATATAAAGCAGTTGCATGTTAAATGGGGAAATGGCATTATGGGAAATCTCAATAATATTTTGGGGCCAATAATTTCTGCTCTATCTTGTATTGGTTTGACTTTTTTTCAAATTCTCATTGATCTGATGGAGAAAATATCCACATTAATAAAATTTCATATCCACTGAAGACATATTGAAGTATCATTGAAATGCATTTGTTTTATTTTTGACCACTTCTCTAATTTTCCATTGTTTCCATTGTGTTTTGTTTCTATCCTTCAAAGTCCTTCATCTCAGGCCTGAAATTAGGGTCATTTGAAAGTTAATAAGAACCCTATCTATTCCCTTGTCTAAATCAACAATGACTATATTAACCAGCTAACCTCAGCCTGTTTACTGCATCCTTGGAAATCAACACCGGGCCCACCTACCATTTGTCTCATATTGGCCATTATCTAATCACTAACTAAAACAACATGGGGTCTCTCCATTCTGTTTCTAAGCTTCCAATTTCCTCCTTGCTGAAAATAATAAGGGGGTAACAATATGATGCAAGAACCCAGGGAATTATACTGATAGTGATCAGAAATAAGCCAGATGACAGTGGAGCTAATGTGTGACCTTTGAATATAGAACAAGGGAAGTTCAGGTAGTCCAGCATTATCAGGAAGAGTCTTAGATTAAAAGTGAGAAGACTAGGTTACTAAATCTTCTGTCTTGAGTTCCCTTTTTTTTTTTTTAATAAAAACCCTTACCTTCTGTCTTAGAGTCAATACTGTGTATTGGCTTCAAGGCAGAAGAGTGGTAAGGGCTAGGCAATGGGGGTCAAGTGACTTGCCCAGGGTCACACAGCTGGGAAGTGTCTGAGGCCACATTTGAACCTAGGACCTCCTGTCTCTAGGTCTGATTCTCAATCCACTAAGCTACCCAGCTTTCCCCCTGAGTTCCTTTTTAAGTAAATATTCCTACTACTTTCCCAGTGTCACCGCAATTGTTTTGATATTGATTGTAGTAATAATAGTTCATATTTCATGAGTAAGTCACTTAACATCCCTACTCCCAGCCCTTAGTTTCATTCTCTGTAAAATGAAGCCCCTGGCCTCTGAATTCCTTGTCAAGTCTAAATCTGTGATTCCATAATCCTAAATCACTTTACAGTTTACAGGGCACTTATCTCAAATAGCCCCTTTGAAGTAGATCATACAAGTGTCATCCCCATTTTACAGAGGTGGAAGTTGAGGCTCAGAACATCTAGAAAGTCCAAGATACATCAGAGCTAGGACCCAAATGCAGGTCTTCTGACTAATCCAAGGTTCATTTTAATTCTTGACTTGGATAATGTTCTCAACTAGTTTAAAATTCTCTAGTCTCTGTGTCCAAAATCTGTCTGTAATTCAACTCTTTTGGGAGGAGTTTCCTCTTTTCCAAAGTATGAGAATTATCAAGATTAATTCTTCTTGTTTCAGTTAAAAAGCACCTTGTACCCTTTATCAGTTTCAAACTTGCCTTTGAAGCATCTCCCCACTCCCTCCCACCCCCTAGGAGAACAAGAAAGCCTAAGGGCCCAATATCTCTTGTCTGCTAGACATCAGCTTCCAGCTTATAAGGCAAAATACAGTTTACTCTTTCTTAGGGGAAGGAATAGTCAGGGTTAAGCTCTAGCCTGAATTCCCTCAGGCTCTCTATCAACTGTCTCATTTATCCAGGTGTAGTTACTTTTTCAAAAGCCTGAGAGGCGTATTGTTTCTTATCAATATTAAGTTCACAGTAATGACCCAGGACAGTATTATTCTGAAATGATGTCTGCCAAAATGTCCAGTGTTCAATGTCCACTCCTCCATCTGCTTTTTTAAGCCCCATTTATTTAGAGTTAGTGCCAGCTCCACTAGACCTTACTGTATGACTATGATCAAGTCAAATTATCTTCTTCAGCCTTGGTTTCCTCATCTGTAAAATAAGAAGGTTCAAGATTTCAGGCCTGACATTCTGCTATTCCTATTTCCACTGACAGTATGGCTACCGGTATGGTACAATGGTGAACAGAGCAGAGAAGTCCTAGGTCTGAATCCATATCCATTAAATGTATATACAAGGGCAAATGACTTAATCTTTTTGAATCTCAATTTTCTCATCTCTATAATGGGAAAAATACTATCTGCCCTGCTTAGTGCTTGGCTAAGAGGCTAAATGTTATGAGAATGCATATTGAATATTTTTTAACCACAAAGTGTTACATAACTGTATTTTTTAAAAAGCAATCCTACTGAAAAGACTTCCGGTCAAGATGGCGGCATAGAAGCAGCGAAAGTTCAGACCTCGGAAACCCTTCCTTACCGATTGCAAACAGAGTGCTCCTAGGACACCGAAATTCAAGCTGAACAACAGGATAGACCTGGGGAACCCTCCTCTTGGACCTGGATCAAAAGCCAGAACCCTAGATCACTCGGATCTAAGGGCTAGGCAGAAGGAAGGTCCCAGGACCCATCCCTCTCAACCCAGAGTGCTGAGCCCACAGCAGCAGCGGGAACCTCAGGGCTCTGAGGACTCACCTTGAAAGCAACCTGAGCCAGTCTCTGGGGTGCCCAACACAGACGCAGGGAAACATAGAGAGAAGGGGGAAGCCTGTAGCCCCCTGGCTGGGTCCTTCCATCTGAGTCTCAAGGGAGGTCCCAGCTTTAGGGCACCAGCTGAACCCAATTCCATCAGGAGCCCTCAGAGCTACTGAAAGGACAGAAAACTCAGGGCTGGCAAAGGGGTTGCTCCAAAGAGTTTACCTTGAAAGTAACCCGGGCCAGTCTCCGGGCATTCAACACAGACTGTGGAGGAGGAGGTTGTTTTTTTTTCTTCCTTTTTTTGGCTCAGGGATCATTCGGCCCACACCACCTGAACCTAATCCCATCAGGAGCTCTCAGAGCTTCTGAAAGAACAAAAACCTGAAGGGCTTACCTTGAAAACAACCCGGGCCAGTCTCCAGGCATTCAACACAGATTGTGGAGGAGGAGGCTTATTGTTTCAGGGCCCATTCGGCCCAAACCAGGTGAACCTAATCCCATCAGGAGCCCTCAGAGACCAGGGAGGCCACTTACCTCCCCCCTTAAGAGAGCAGGGTCTTCTGAAAAAACAGAAACCTAGAAGCGAAGTCAAGATGGCAGCCTAGAAGGAGCATAGACCTGGCAGCCTGGCCAGAGCTTTGGAGATCCTCCATATTTGCTCCAGCCACCCAGGAAGTTTAAAACTCAGAGTAAACCCAGCCCAACTAAGCTGAACTCAATCCCATCAAAAGTCTCCAGAACACAGGGAAGCCCAAGCTTCCTCATTGACTGCTGGACTTTAAGCCAATCAAAAGCCTCCAGAGGACAGGAAAGCTCAAACCCCCAACAACCCTCCTCATTGACTGCTGTACTTTAAGCCAATCAAAAGCCTCCAGAGGACAGGAAAGCTCAAACCCCCAACAACCCTCCCCCAGAGATTACACCAAGAGATCTTCTGTTAAAGCTCCAAGAGGGGAGACCGATAGAAGTCCCCAAAAAACAAAAAAATGAGAGGAACAAGAGCACAGACAAATACGGGGAGTAAAGAAGGGGTGAATTGAACAAACAACAGAAACAGAAGAAAGAAACTACAATAGACAGCTACTACTCAGCAAATGGAACACAGGGGGAGAGATCAGCAAACGATAAACTGGAAATCCCAGCGAATTGGATACAGGCTGTGGAAGAACTCAAAACACAACTAAGAGAGGCTGAAGACAATTGGGAAAAGAAGTTAAAAATTAAGTCAACAGAGGCACTTGAACTAAAACAAGAAAATGGTGTCCTGAAAGCCAAAATCATCCAGCTGGAAAATGAGGCAAAGGAGATGAAAGATGAGGCAAAGGAGATGAAAGACGAGGTAAAGAGGATGAAAGACGATCTTCAAAGAAAATCAGACCAGAAGGAAAAAGACGACCAAAAAGGCAGAGATGAAATCCAATCTTTAAGAACCAGAGTAAAACAACTAGAATCAAGTGACCTCACAAGGCAGCAGGACACTATAAAACAAAACAAAAAGAATGAAAAAATTGAGGAAAATGTGAAGCATCTCATTCACAAAACAGACGATTTAGAAAATCATTCAAGAAGAGACAATTTAAGAATAATTGGACTACCAGAAGACCACGACAAAAGAAAAAGCCTGGACATAATACTAGAGGAAATTATCCAGGCAAACTGTCCCGAGATCCTAGAACAAGAGGGGAAAGTGGAGATTGAAAGAATCCACAGATCACCCCCTGTATTTAATCCCCAACTGACAACACCAAGAAATGTTATAGCCAAATTCAAAAACAATCAGATGAAAGAACAGATATTACAAGCTGCCAAGAAGAAGCCATTCAGATACCATGGAAACACGGTGAGGATAACACAGGATCTGTCTGCATCCACACTGAAGGACCGAAAGGCATGGAATACGATATTCCGGAAAGCAAGGGAACTAGGTCTACAGCCAAGAATAAAATACCCATCAAAACTGACTATATTCTTACAGGGGAAAGTATGGTCATTTAACACAACAGAAGAGTTCCAAGCATTCATAAATAAAAGACCAGACCTGAATAGAAAATTTGAAGTCCAACCACAGAACTCAAGAGAATCATCAAAAGGTAATTAAAAAAGAGGGGAAAAAACAACAACAACAACAACAAAAAATTTATAAGAGACTCAATGAGTTAAAATGATATGTATCCCTATAAGAAAAGAGGTCATTAGCAACTCTTAAAAACTGTTGCTATCACCTGAGCAGCTAGAAGAACTACACTTAGAGGGAACAATGACAAACTGTATAGGATGAAAGGACAAGACATAAATAGGTATATAGATATATGCATGCATAAATACATATACATGTGTATGTATGTATGTATATATATATATATATATATACATGACAAAAGCTAAAAAAGAAAAGAGGTTATGACTAAAAGAAATGGGAAAAGAAACAAATGGGGTTAAATTTATGTGTCACAAAGAAGCTCATGGCCGGAGGGGGGAGAACATTGATACACTGGAAGGGTAAAGAGGTTGGAGATAGGAAATACTCAACTCCTACGTACTTTGAAACTGACCCAAAGAGGGAAGAACAATCCAATCCATTGGGGAAGAGAATAGATTTGCACCCTATAGGGGAGTAGAAGGGTAAAAAACAGACTGGTGGGGAGGGAAGCAGTACAAGGGAGGGAGAGGGTGGGGGGGAAATTTTAAAAAGACTACAGGGGAAAATAAGGGAGGGAATAAGAAGGGAGGGGGGTAGAAAGGGAAGTACTAGGGGGACTGATTTAAAGTAAATCACTGGACTAAAAGGTAGAGCTGAAGAAGAAAGGTTAGAATTAGGGAAGGATATCAAAATGCCAGGGAGTCCACAAGTGACAGTCATAACTTTGAACATGAATGGGATGAACTCACCCATAAAACGTAAACGAATAGCAGAATGGATTAGAATCCCAAACCCTACCATATGTTGTCTTCAAGAAACACACATGAGGCGGGTAGACACCCACAACGTCAGAATTAAAGGATGGAGTAAGAACTTCTGGGCCTCAACTGACAGAAAGAAGGCAGGAGTGGCAATCATGATATCTGATAAAGCCAAAGCAAAAATAGACCTGATCAAAAGGGATAGGGAAGGTAATTATATTTTGTTAAAAGGGATTTTAGATAATGAGGAAATATCACTAATCAACATGTATGCACCAAATAAATATAGCACCCAAATTTCTAATGGAGAAACTAGGAGAATTGAAGGAAGAAATAGACAGTAAAACCATATTAGTGGGAGACCTGAAACAACCATTATCAAATTTAGATAAATCAAATAAAAAATAAATAAGAAAGAGGTAAAAGAAGTGAATGAAATCTTAGAAAAATTAGAATTAATAGACATATGGAGAAAAATAAATAGGGATAAAAAGGAATACACCTTCTTCTCAGCACCACATGGCACATTCACAAAGATTGACCAAACATTAGGTCACAGAAACATGGCACACAAATGCAAAAAAGCAGAAATAATAAATGTAGCCTTTTCAGACCACAAGGCAATAAAAATAATGATCAGTAATGGTACATGGAAAACCAAATCAAAAACTAATTGGAAATTAAACAATATGATACTCTAAAATCATTTAGTTAGAGAAGAAATCATAGAAACAATTAATAATTTCATCGAGGAAAATGACAATGGCGAGACATCTGTTAAAACCTTTTGGGATGCAGCCAAAGCAGTAATCAGAGGTAAATTCATATCCCTGAATGCTTATATTAACAAACTAGGGAGAGCAGAGATCAATCAATTGGAAATGCAAATGAAAAAACTCGAAAGCGATCAAATTAAAAACCCCTAGCAGAAAACCAAGCTAGAAATCCTAAAAATTAAGGGAGAAATTAATAAAATCGAAAGTGATAGAACTATTGATTTAATAAATAAGACAAGAAGCTGGTACTTTGAAAAAACAAACAAAATAGACAAAGTACTGGTCAATCTAATTTTTAAAAGGAAGGAAGAAAAGCAAATTAACAGCATCAAAGATGAAAAGGGGGACATCACCTCTGATGAAGAGGAAATTAAGGCAATCATTAAAAATTACTTTGCCCAATTATATGGCAATAAATACACCAATTTAGGTGATATGGATGAATGTATACAAAAATACAAACTGCCTAGACTAACAGAAGAGGAAATAGAATTCTTAAATAATCCCATATCAGAAAATGAAATCCAACAAGCCATCAAAGAACTTACTAAGAAAAAATCCCCAGGGCCTGATGGATTCACCAGTGAATTCTATCAAACATTCAGAGAACAGTTAATCCCAATACTATACAAACTATTTGACATAATAAGCAAAGAGGGAGTTCTACCAAACTCCTTTTATGACACAAACATGGTACTGATTCCAAAACCAGGCAGGTCAAAAACAGAGAAAGAAAACTATAGACCAATCTCCCTAATGAATATAGATACAAAAATCTTGAATAGGATACTAGCAAAAAGACTCCAGCAAGTGATCAGAAGGGTCATCCACCATGATCAAGTAGGATTTATACCAGGGATGCAGGGCTGGTTCAATATTAGGAAAACCATCCACATAATTGACCATTATCAACAAACAAACAGACAAAAATCACATGATTATCTCAATAGATGCAGAAAAAGCCTTTGATAAAATACAACACCCATACCTACTAAAAACACTAGAAAGCATAGGAATAGAAGGGTCATTCCTAAAAATAATAAACAGTGTATATCTAAAACTATCAGCTAATATCATCTGCAATGGGGATAAACTAGATGCATTCCCAATAAGATCAGGAGTGAAACAAGGATGCCCATTATCACCTCTACTATTTGACATTGTACTAGAAACACTAGCAGTAGCAATTAGAGAAGAAAAAGAAATTGAAGGCATCAAAATAGGCAAGGAGGAGACCAAGTTATCACTCTTTGCAGATGACATGATGGTCTACTTAAAGAATCCTAGAGATTCAACCAAAAAGCTAATTGAAATAATCAACAACTTTAGCAAACTTGCAGGATACAAAATAAACCCACATAGTCATCAGCATTTCTATATATCTCCAACACAGCTCAGCAGCAAGAACTAGAAAGAGAAATCCCATTCAAAATCACCTTAGACAAAATAAAATACCTAGGAATCTACCTCCCGAGACAAACACAGGAACTATACGAACACAACTACAAAACACTCTCCACACAACTAAAACTAGACTTGAGCAATTGGAAAAACATTAACTGCTCATGGATAGGACGAGCCAATATAATAAAAATGACTATCCTACCCAAACTTATTTATCTATTTAGTGCCATACCCATGGACCTCCCAAAAAATTTCTTTACTGATTTAGAAAAAAACCATAACAAAGTTCATTTGGAATAACAAAAGATCAAGGATATCCAGGGAAATAATGGGAAAAAAAACACAAATGAGGGGAGCCTTGCAGCCCCAGACCTCAAACTATATTACAAAGCAGCAGTCATCAAAACAATTTGGTACTGGCTAAGAGACAGAAAGGAGGATCAGTGGAATAGACTGGGGGCAAGCGACCTCAGCAAGACAGTATACGATAATCCCAAAGATCCCAGCTTTTGGGACAAAAATCCACTATTCGATAAAAACTGCTGGGAAAATTGGAAGACAGTGTGGGAGAGATTAGGAATTGATCAACACCTCACACCCTACACCAAGATAAATTCAAAATGGGTGAATGACTTAAACATAAGAAGGAAACCGTAAGTAAATTGGGTAAACACAGAATAGTATACATGTCAGACCTTTGGGAGGGGAAAGACTTTAAAACCAAGCAAGACATAGAAAGAATCACAAAATGTAAAATAAATAATTTTGACTACATCAAATTAAAAAGCTTTTGTACAA
The DNA here is from genome assembly GCF_027887165.1 of Monodelphis domestica. NCBI lineage: Eukaryota > Metazoa > Chordata > Mammalia > Didelphimorphia > Didelphidae > Monodelphis > Monodelphis domestica. The sequence goes on from NC_077227.1 coordinate 90,088,900, forward strand.
ACAAAACCAATGTAACTAAAATCAGAAAGAAAACAACAAATTGGGAAAAAATCTTCATAAAAATCTCTGACAACGTTTTATTACTCAAATTTATAAAGAGCTAAATCAATTGTACAAAAAACCAAGCCATTCCCCAATTGATAAATGGGCAAGGGACATGGATAGGCAGTTTTCAGATAAAGAAATCAAAACTATTAATAAGTACATGAAGAAGTGTTCTAAATCTCTTATAATCAGAGAGATGCAAATCAAAGCAACTCTGAGGTATCACCTCACACCTAGCAGATTGGCTAACATGATAGCAAAGGAAAGTAATGAATGCTGGAGGGCATGTGGCAAAGTAAGGAAATTAATTCATTGCTGGTGGAGTTGTGAACTGATCCAACCATTCTGGAGGGCAATTTGGAACTATGCCCAAAGGGCGATAAAAGAATGTCTACCCTTTGATCCAGCCATAGCACTGCTGGGTCTGTACCCCAAAGAGATAATGGAGAAAAAAGACTTGTACAAGAATATTCATTACTGTGCTCTTTGTGGTGACCAAAAATTGGAAAACGAGGGGATGCCCATCAATTGGGGAATGGCTGAACAAATTGTGGTATATGTTGGTGATGGAATACTATTGTGCAAAAAGGAATAATAAAGTGGAGGAATTCCATGGAGACTGGAACAACCTCCAGGAAGTGATGCAGAGCGAGAGGAGCAGAACCAGGAGAACATTGTACACAGAGACTAATACACTGTGGTATAATCGAACGTAATGGACTTCTCCATTAGTGGTGGTGTAATGGCCCGGAACAATCTGCAGGGATCTAGGAGAAAAAACACTATTCATAAGCAGAGGATAAACTGTGGGAGTAGAAACACCAAGGAAAAGCAACTGCCTGACTACAGTGGTTGAGGGGACATGACAGAGGAGAGACTCTAAACGAACACTCTAATGCAAATATTAACAACATGGCAATGGGTTCGAATCAAGAACACATGTGATACCCAGTGGAATCACGCGTCGGCTACGGGGCGTGGTGGGAAGGAAAAGAAAATGATCTTTGTCTTTAATGAATAATGCATGGAAATGATCAAATAAAATATTATAAAATGTAAAAAAAAAAGCAATCCTACTTCTATTGGCATCTTTTGTTTTTATATCACATTAATTTTCTTTCTTTTTTTTTAGTCACATTAATTTTCAAATACATCTTTCTTCCCTGCCCTATCCAGCACACCATACTTTGGAACCAAGATTTTACTGGGAAGTGGGGAAAGCAGTTCAACAAAACTAGCACATAACACAAATATGTTGAACAATACATGCACTATTTCATATCTATAGCTCCCCTCCTCTACAACTAAGTGAGGAAGGTGAGTTTTCTCAGCGGGTCTCTGTTACTAGATGTTGGCACTGATTTCCCCTCCCCCCTCCAGTTATACCATTATTTTGCTCCATCCCCAGTTTTCCGTGCCTTCATGCTATCTGTTAGTTGACCTGTATTTCCCACTGTGATACTACCTCTTGGTTATTTCCCAATCTCTGACCCCTAAAGAAACCAAAGAAAGCTTGTATTTTATCAAGGGATGAGTAGTAAGGAGCCTAATGTGTTATCAAAGGAGTAATGGAATAGATACTGGGTGTAGGGATGGAGTAGAAGCACATCTGTCACTAGTTGGCTGTGTAACCTTGAGCAAATCACCTCATTTTAAAGTTCCATCATTAGGAAAAAATGACTGCACATGGGAAGGGGGAGGAAATTAGATGATCTCTAAGGTCTCTTCCATATCTAAGGAGGAAGTTAAGTGGCTCAGTGGATACAGTGCTTACCTTGGAATCAGGAAGGCTGGAATTCAAATCTAACCTCAAACACTTTCTAGCTGTCTAACCTTGGGCACGTCACTTAACCTTTGAATCAGCCTGACAAAAAGGACTTGCCAGAGGAGGAAGTGGCAAACCACTCTCTAGTGTCCTTGCCGAGAAAACCATAGATAGCTATGTTCTATGGAGTCATAAAGAGTTGGAAATGATTGAAGGTCTGAACAACAACAATCTCTTCTAAATTTATATTCCACGATTTCATAAAATCATAAGATGTAAGAACTGGAAAGGACCTTAGAGCTCATCCTGCATTTCAGAAATGAGAAACCTAGAGAGGTGAAGGTTACTCAGTTAACTAGCAACAAATCAGGAATTAGAACCTTGGTGTTCTGACTCTCAGCATAAGGTTCTTTCCCACCATACCACATGTTAATATGCTACACAACTCTTGCTCAGCCCTTGGTAATATTTTAACACAGGTAAAATGTCTATATCTTTCAGAATTGTGGAGACTTGTTCCTTGTTCAGTCACTAACTACCTGGCTTGGGGTCAGATCCTACCTCCTCTGTTTTCCATTTGTGTGATCTTGGACAGGTTACTTAACCTATGTGGGTGTCAGTTTCCTCTTCTAAATGCATGATCCTACAATCTCTAGTTACGATTTTTGCCCCTGTCAGTCTCGGTTTATTCTTTAAAATGAGGGGTATAGAATAGATGATGTCTAAAGACCTTTCAAGGTATAAAATCCTGTAATGGCTCTTCATTTGGATGCTGAGACATGATGTCCTTAAACATTGGACATGGAACATAAATTTTATTAATGCCAAGAATTTTACCAGATTCCTATTGACATTCTGGAGCTGTTGACTATTCTCCCATAAATGATCTCTTATTGTCTTCCTAAGCTTGATTGAGTATGTGATTCATAGACAGGTAATAAATGAATGAGATTTTCTTTTTGCTTTTAAGGCTATTTTGGTTAGGCAGGATAGAAAATAGAAATGACTCACATTTTCAACACTCATTTCATCTTCTGATCATATTCCCCAACCAAATTATCATATGCTTTAGAAACATGGACTGGATTATTGATGGAGAATGAGGAAAAATAGGAAAGTACTTGGTGTTATAAATGTTACACAACAAAGGTGGAGAAAGTTTATTGGTGTCTCCTGACAAAACTTGGGGTTGTAGCTGAATTAAATTAGAACCATATTTTTTTGGGGGGTTCTAAAGTTAAATCATTTATAAGTGTATGAAATTAGAAAGATATTGCACAAGAGAAGATCAGTTAGAAGGAAACTTGATCTAGATGCATTCAAATCATTATCAATGGAACCTATTTGTCAAGTAAACAACAAAGGTCATTTAGCTTTCAATTTGACCTTCCTTATGCAATTTCAACAAAGTGAGGGTATTAATTTGGATTGGAAATATAAAAATTCTAAGTCATGCTATCCCAATTATTTGCTGTGTAATTTTGGGCCACCAACTTAATATCTCTGAAACTCAGTTTCCTCATCTGTAAAAAGAAGGATGTAATAATATCTGTCTTACCTCACAAGGTTGTCATCAGTATTATATGGAACAATTTTATAAAGTATTTTGTAAATATGAAGCACTATAAAAATGTCATCTTTTATTGTAACTAGGCACAAATCAATTTTTGCTCAATTATGTAATATTATAAATGAATGAAGGGTGCTCTCAAAGGAACCTTGAAAGGATTAGTTTGTAAAAAATGAAGAATTCTTTCACTGATCTGTTCTATAAATTAAAATGTAGTGGGTATGGGTGAGAACTTTTTTTTCTCTCTTGTCCCTTACTCAACTCCTCCTCTCCCCAAACCTTACCTTCTGTTTTAGAATCAATGCTGAGTATCAGTTCCAAGGCAAAAGAGCAATAAGAGATAGGCAATCTTAGGGGCTAAGTGACTTGCCTAAGATCACCCAGTCAGGAAGTATCTGAGGCCAGATTTGAACTTGAATTAGACAGAAATCAGGAAGAATAAAAATGGACAGCAAAAGAAAAGAAAACCAGGGATAACTAGCTGACCCAGTGGATAGAAAGCTAGACATGGAGATGGAAAGTCTTGGGTTCAAATATGGTCTCAGATACTTCCAAGGCAGGTGACCCTGGACAAGTCACTTAATCTCAATTGCCTAGCCCTTACTGCTTTTCTACCTTGGAAATGATACTGAGTATCATTTCTAAGATAGAAGAAAGAGTTTTTTAAAGCTATTCAGAAGGGGCTGGATCTGGAAGTGTTAGAATATTTGTGAACAGTAGCAATGGCAGAGACATTGACTACTGGGTCTGTAAAAAAGAATTGATACAGTATTTTAAGTTTGGCAAAGGAAATTCATTCCTCTTTGACAAGAGAGGGGTGAAGCCAAGATGGCGGAGTAATCCAGAGCAGCTCTGTGCCACCATGAGAACCTTCTCTGACCTAGATTAAAATATTGCCACAAAACAATTACAGGAGTAAAAGAACCAACAAGGAGACATAGTGAAACAACTTTCAAGAAAAGAAAAACCCAAAAGGTAGGCAGAGTCAGCAAGAGGCTGTAGCAAGCAAGGAAGAGCAAACCAAGAGCAAGCCACACACTCCCACCCCACATCTGTTGTTCCAGGTTCAGAACCTAAGTTCAAACCAACATCTAGATCGTGAGATCCTACCTGGAAAAATAGTGGTACAAGTCAATTGCTGAAATTTCAAACTTGTGGAGAATTACAGAGTCCCAGCCCAGGGCAGTCTGGGCTGAAGTTGGCTGATCCATGTGAGCCCAGAACTAAGCCAGGAATCCTAGTCTGGGTTTGAGATAAGGACATAGTATACAGTTTGAGGTGGCTGATAGTAATAAGTACTGAGTACTGATTTTTTTTTTTGGCCTAAAGTTCAGGGTAGAGCTCCAAGATAGAGCAATCAGGGGTGTGCCTGATTGGATCAAATATGCAGTGAGACCAAAAACTTCAGCCTAAGGCTGGGGCTAGAAGTTGATCAGCCCCTGAACTGATCAAGTTCAGAGTGAGATAAAAAGATTACACCTAAGCCTGAGGCAAGTCTTTATACTATCAATGTCTCAAGTGTCAATTGAATTAGCATAGGGAGGGGGTTCTCAGAGCTCTCAGCTCTCAGACCATCATATCATCCCTCTAGCCTACCTATAATTAGATAGGAAAAATAAGCAGACGACAACAACAACAAAAACCCCCTAATTCTAAAGAATTTTTATGGAGACAAAGAGTAAGGTACCAACACAGAAGAGGACAGAGGAAGCAAAGGAGATACATTCAAAGTCCAAAGGAAAAATATGGATTGGACACAGATTCTGGAAGAGCTCAAAAAAGACTTCAAAAACCAATTAAGAGAGGCAGAGGAAAAGTGGGGAAGAAAAATGAAAGTGATGCAAAGAGAAATTAAAGTGATATAAGAAGAAATGAGCCAATTGAAATAGGAGAACCAAAAACTGACAGAGGAAAATCAAGTCTTGAAAACCAGAATTGACCAACTAGAAACTAATTTTTTCATGAGAAAGCAAGAAACAATAAAGCAGAATCAAAGGAATGAAAAAAAAAGAGGGAAACATGAAATATCCTATTGAAAATTACAATAGACCTAGAAAATAGATCTAGGAGAGACAATTTGAGAATTATTGGACTACCTGAAAGTTATGATCAAGAAAAAATCTTAGACATCACAGTATAAGAAATTATCAAAGAAAACTGCCCAAAGATCCTCAAACAAGAAAATAAAATTGAAATTGAAAGAATTAATAGATCACCTCCAGAAAGACATACTCAAATGACAACTTCTAGGAATGTAATAGCTAAACTCAAGAGCCACCAAGCTAAGGAGAAAATTCTTCAAACAGTCAGAAAGAAACCATTTAAATACCATGGAGCTATAAGCAGGATCACACAGGACCTAGAGGCTTCTACATTAAAGGATTGAAAGGCATGGAATATTATATTCAAGAAGGCAAAATATTTGGATTTACAACCCAGAGTCACCTGTCCAGCAAAACTGACCATATTCTTTCTGCAAAGAAATGGTCCTTCAGTAAGATAGAAGATTTCTAAGCATTTCTGAGGAGTAAGCCAGACCTAAACAAAAACTTTGAAGTTCAAACACAAGACACAAGAGAAGCACAAAAAGTTAAATAAGAAAGATTGGCAAAGCAATTATACATCTCATTTGATGTTCATATGACATCTCATTTGATCTTCATAACAACCCTGTGAGACAGATGCTATTATTATTCTTACTTTATAGATGAGGAAGTTGAGACTCAGTGGTTGAGTGATTTGAGTCAAATAGCTAGTAAGTGTCAGAGGCAGGATTTGGACTCAGGTCTTACTGACTCCTTGAAGTTCCTGGAGCTAAGGTGGGAATTATGGTGAGCTGACAATGCATATAAGTAGAGTCAGTGGATGTAGACTAGGTTCATAGAAGTGTTTGAAGCTTGGAAAGGTGAAACTAGAGACAAACACAACCAGAGGACTGCAAAGGGACGATAACACAGTCATCTCTGTATTAGCCCCAAATCTTTGATTGTTGCAGGAATTTTCCTATTGTTCTTGTGAGTTTGTTCCTTGATAATGAATTTGATAACAAATGAGTTTGAATCCCATTCATGTCTTAATGATAGTTTTGTGATTATAATGATAGATTCTGTTACATAGTAGAAGCTTAATAAATGTTTGTTGTTTGATCTTCTGCATGTTGCTTGTTTGCCTTAGTGAATCCCATTGGACAGTTTTTTGTTCCATAAACCTGTTTGGTAGTCTGGTGAACACTATTGAACACTTCTCACAAAACTGCTTTTAGGTAAATGGAGGAAACACTAAATTTCAGTAAGATGTTGGTGAAAATAATGATACAATTTGTTTTACCCATCTAAGTTGATGAACCCTCTGAAATCTATCTACAGACCCTAGTCTATGGACCTTAGGTCGAGAATTGATCCTAGAAGCAAATTAGGTTCCAAAAAGAACAAAAGTAGACCTTTTAGGGGAGGCAAGACTCAAGAGGGTAAAGTTATTACACCTTTAGATTAAAGATTAAAACTAGTTCATCTACTTTCACTTACCACATAGGTCACATTTGGAGATTCATTTGATTTACTTGATTTTGGGACTAATCTGCACTATCAAAAAAGGCCTAATTATTAGAAAACCAGAGCCTAACATTTGCTGTAGATCTTGACCAAAGGACAATTATTTAAAAGATGTCTAGGCACTTGAGCTGGGACTGAAAATTACTAAAAATATTCAGAACGATTAACAGTGTCTTCAGTGAGTTATCTGAAAACTTGGAGCTTTCCTGGGTTGTATAAAAGGTACTTACAGTGTTTCCTAGTAATTAGTTACTATACTCTTTATTTCCAATCAGAACATTGTTAAATGTAATAAAAATAACATCTCTTGGGGGAGGGGTAGCTTATATTCAATGACTTCTAATTGGACTAGATTAAAATTATGTAAAGACTGATGGGGAGACCTATCCCTTCTTTTTGGCCAATGACTATCAGAAGAGACAATGGCTCAGCTTAGGGGATATGATCTTAGGAGGCCCACTATGGACAATTATATTTGGGGAAGTGATGCAATCTATATGCCCAACTAGAAAAAGAAGTCCTTGATGCCTTGCTAGAATAGTTCACTGATATGAGAACAGAGTGGTAGAGAATTGAAACAGAAAAATGTCAGTTATTATTTAGTTGTAACAATCCCAAGTCACTGAACATTTTTGGAGAGCTGGGTGGCTGTACGGGTTTAATGGATACCTCTTTCACCTTCTTAATTGTCTCGAGAGATTCTTTAGCTTTAACCTGGGGGAAAGGTCTACAGAAGGCAGTTAGGGTTTGCCCTTTGCTCAGATGGCCTCAAGAAGATGGTTTTCTCTTGGTGAACCTATGCTAGTGGAGAGCATCTCCCTTGTTACTAAAAATTATTTCAGTCAGAGAAGTAGAGACAGCACTTGTAGACAGAGAAAGTATTCATAGGCCATAAAAACAGGCTTCTCCCTCAAAAGTCTATTGTTAATTTTTTAGTATGAGCCTTTATGCTTCAGAAATCAGCAAATGCTACAAATGAGAGCTTGATTTGTGTCATTATGTAGATTTGAGAAAGTGAATGAATATAAGTTAGATTAAACTGAAAAGTGTATCTATCATTTTTTTTAAAGGGCCTGTTATAAGAAAAAATTTACTAGTACACCTTTGCCAGAGGTATGCTTCTTACAGTCCAAATCAGAATGCCACTCTAATCAGCCAGGCTTTAATAAAACTGATGGATCCAGACTTATTAGGAGCTATACTGGAATATATCAAGTTTCCTTTCAGAGGGACAAAGAGGTCTGGGGCCAAAAGTTTAGGATACCTGTTTTATTTTGTTAAAGTAGCAACAATACCTCAATACAAAATCCTTCAGCAAGTTTCAGAAAAGCTTGCCTTTTTCTCTACTCGACTATGCTCTCCCCTGGGTAGTTTCCCCCGTTTTCCTTCACACATAGCCACATTTACTTAATAAGCATTGCTAAGAAAATATCTCCTGTCCCTATTTAGGATTATAGGAAGCTCCATGGATAGTACTGTCAACATGGAATTTAGGAATCCCAAACTTGTTACCTAGTGGGATCTGATGAACCCCAATTTTCAGATTTAGCTTGTAGATTAGAGACCCCAAAGCTTGTACTTGTTCCCTTTTCCCATGGGAATCTACCCTGAAGGGAATCCCAAGCTAGCAGATTCAGACTGAGTGGGAGAGCCACAGGGAAATGATAATCCTGGTTGGGTGAGACTAAGCATATGCTAAGGACCCTTTTTGTTTTAGGTAGTCTCCCCTATTGTATCAGACCCTTTCCCAAGAAGATCCACACCAGAGCAGGAACCATCCTTTAGTATACATTGTAAGAGGCCCCTTCTCTTACACCCCAGCCTCTAGCTATGATTCTTTTGCCAAGCTTGATTGTATCCTGTCAGTGTGGTTTGAACACTCCCATTTCCTTGAAGCTATAGTGATATCAATCATCTTTCCCTGCCCCTGGATTCCCCAAATGGTATATAGGTTCCCCAAGTTCTTTTGTTCCCTGGAGTCCATCCTGAGTCGGTGGCACTCCCAGGGGTCACTGACCAGGGCGTCCAGCCTCTGTGCAGTCTAAGGGAGCAGCTCTATTGTCGTAACTTACTAGTGCTAACCCCTTTACCCCTTGATTAAAGAGTGATTTTGACTATTTAATAGTTCTGCATTTTTTTCTAGTTGACAGTACTCAGATCTAGGATTTCAAAAGAATTTTCCCTTTCTGCCCTTTGTTGGCCTTGAGATCTTTCAGTGATTTTGCTGGTCTGGATTACTGCTGGGAAAACCAGATTTTATTATGAGTTCTTAGAAATAATCCAGTTACTTACATCAAATTGGGTTCTCCCTCAGTATTTCCATCCAGTAGGTAACATGGGCTGACATCAGTATAAGGAAAGAACTTTAGTTCCTCAAACTCCTTCCTGCTCTGATTTCCAAAGCTTTTTAAGCCCAGTTAGCTCCTAGCTGGCTCTTTGATCTCTAATATGCCAAATCTAAGTCTCAGGAAAAACACATTTTCTTTCCATATAAAAACCAGGAGATTATCTTTGTTTTCTAAACATTACAGTCCCAGAAGTGGTCATTTTCCTTTTCCATTTCCACATTGGCTCTTTATTAATGCCCTAAATAACAATAAAAGTCTACAGCATTCAGGCTTCAAGAACAATCTGAGAAGGGAGACTCCCTCAATGGGGAGCAGCTTGGTGGCCATTGTTGAAAGGAAGTAGTTAAGTGTTGCATCAAAAAAGATAAATGGGCTCATACAAAACATTCTATAGCCATAGAACAACTCCGGAAACTGCCCTCAGAAAGGTATTCAGAGGTGGCTATCCAGAGTGAAAGGGAGTCTGGCTGGTGTCAGCTAGGAGGACTTGCTGATGTTCCTGGCTATAAGCTTTGGATAAAGGAGGGAAAAACTGGGTTAATGATAAAGCTGAGCCATATTTGTACTGTGCTGCTGAAGCCATCAAAAGACTGATGTTGGAAGATAGCAGAGAGAATATGAAGAAGATAAGGTGGAATGAGGAGTTTAACTGGTATGTGAAAAGAAAATTAGGAATTTTGTATAATTGGAGCCCCAGAAATAGTTATATATGTGTGCATGAAAATGCAATACAAAGGCTAACTTGAAGTATTTAAAAATCTGTAGGGAAACCACCTAAATATGATATATAGTTTCTTTTCCTTTCTCCTAGTGTTTTTGTCTGTTTGATCTAACTATCAGAGTTAGGACACTAGGAGAACCCAGCAAATTTTGAGAACCTTGAATCAAGAGTCTCTTGCTACTATCAGGTTGGCTTATTTTTGATCATTAATCTTGTAAATCATTGCCTGAGTATCCACCAGTATAATAAGCTCCATTTATAGTCAAGATGAGACCCAAATCTTATAGTAAGCATTTAAGACAGAAAAATCATATAAATAATGAAGAGAATGAAGAAGCATCAGCATTTACAATCCCATAAACAGATTGAATTTCATTTGCCCTTGAAGTTATGGGGATGATTGGGATGAAAAACTCTTGGGAAAAACTTCCTAGGAGGTAGTATTTGGGTGGATGGATGGGTGAGGAAAGTGTCAGTTATTCCTCTGTTCTCAGAAACCAGCATGATCTACTACAGACTGTTGGGCCCAGGAATTGCCTCATCTGTGGTGCCAGGTTGCCAGATTCTTTTGGGTGGAATTGATCTTTTGAACATCTGTCCTTTGAGTGTAGCTTCAGCTATACCATCTCCTGAACACTAGTCAATGTCTCTGATGTCAGAGTGCAACAACCTGGTTCTTTACCCAGGGATTCTCAAAAATACTCTGGGGCCACCCATTGCCTGTGGACATATCCTTTCACCATCTCTTCCATTTTTCCTCTAGAAGCTCCCTTTCTTTTTTTCTTCTTTTTCTAAGGAAGCTCCTCTTCTATTTCCTGATGAAACCCATGTCTGGACACAAAGCCCCAAGAGAGCCTCTTTCCTGAGAGTTTACCCAGTGAATACAGAACTTAACCTTTGCTGGAATTTGAAGCAAGTCTACAGAGTTCCATTATGGGTAAGGCAATGCCTGCTTCCATTAAAGGAATATATTTTTTGGTTTGTTTTTAACTTTTACTGATGCTTTTTGTTTTTTATCTCACATTTGTGTAGGATGAAATAAAATGACCACCTACCAAATTATAATTACAAACCTGGAGTCAGAGAAGATAGTAAAAGATACAGTCTTTATTCTTCCTCATGAGAAAGGGTTCACACCCTAATGGCAATGTGCTATGCATGGGTGCAGATACAAGCTTTTTATAGATTCCTGATGCAAGACACCCACCCCCTCTGTCCTATACCCCATGGTCTAGGGGTCAAACTTATAATCTAGGCATGAAAGTCTACCCAATTAGAAAACAACAAATTATATAGCATCAGCTCCCTCATGAGTTTCAACCAGGGAGGGGGGAGGTTATGAAAGGATAATCATGTCCTCTGGAGGGACTCATCTGGTTCCTAAGGGTCAGAGGAAATAAGGAGGCAGGATAACCTAAGGGTTTTCTTTCTTGCGATAAGAGACCTCTCATCTCACTGGACCTGTGGCAACAATAAAGTGTCCTTGAGATCTTATTCTGAAACCCTAAACAAATTTTTATTCCCTAATGGGGTCTGCAGTGGAAGTCCACCCTGAGAAGAACAAATTCATTCTTTTCTCTCCACACACATTCCTTTCTGGATATATGTGTTCCCCTCTCCCCTTTCCTACCGAGTGAACTCTCCTTTGTGATAAAGATTAAAAGAAGAAAGAAAAAAAGCATTTCAGCAAAAACAAGGAAAACATTGACCATAAATGATATCATATATATAATATTCTACACCAGTAGTCTTGGCAGTGAAGGAAAGGGAGACAGAGACAGAGACAAAGAGACAGAAAGAACAGCAATGGTTTTAATTGTTATAGTCTTTCATAGTCCAGAAGTCAGCCAGAAATCAGGGAAATTGATGTATTTAGGCGTGACTGAATGGTACTCCTGTTGTGGGAGAGCTTTAAGGTAAAACCCTGGATATGGACAGGTTGCTCTTGTCAAGAATGACAGACTCCAATGGCAAAGTCAAAAATAAAAGAGATTTATTAATTTGAATGTAAGTCAAATGGTTAAGTCAAAATGAATGACTGAGGGTGGCAGAGCAGATGGAATGCCGCCTCCTTGAGGAGATGTGTTCTGGGCTTTTTATACCCTTTTGACAACATGTGACTAGAAATAGGATGATGATCGCATACTACTGGGTCTCTGGAATCTGAGATGGGTCATGTGGTTATGTCTTATGCCTCAAAGTCAAAAAGGGGTGAACTGTTCAGTTTATAGGATAATCAGATATCTGGGATATAAAATAGAGGCTTTCCAGGAGCAAGCTGGGAGGTGCCTATCTGTGTTCATCAAGAATGAGGGGAGAAGCCAGAGGAAATCTTCATCTAGCTCAGTCAACTTCCTTTAGCACTGCAGCAATGCAAAGAAAAACAAGTCTTTTATGTACAATCCGACATGGCACACAATCGGGGGTTTTGGGGTGTCTAGGGGAAGCCTATATCCCTATATCACCGCCATCTCTTCTCTAATAATTTTACACAAGAATTCTCTATGCTTTAGAATGCACACAATCTTTTGCTTCTCTAGAAACATCAGATCCATGAGAAATAGAGTAAGTTTTTCCCTCAACACCTACCACAGAAATGTAGAGATTGTGCATGGGTAGGCAAGACCTTCAGCTAGGGTTCAGAGGCCCTCATATAAAATAACATCTCCAAATGTCTTAATGTAACAACAACCTCAGCATTAGCAAAGAATCTTAGAAATGTGACAATTATAGAAAAAATAATATAAGGTAGGACTCATTTGTATGGAATAAAATTGTTAGCCATTGATTTACTTGGAAGATTAAACACTGACAAATCAAGAAAATCATGCAAAAACAATTAATCAACAAGCACATTTATTAAGAACGTAATATGTGTCAGACACCACACTAGATGCTGGGAATAAAAAGACAAAACAAAACTGTCAATTTCTTGTAGGAACTTACATTCTATTGGGGGAGACATGTGCAGATCTATAGTCTTATAGCTAAATGTATACAAAATAAAGAAAATTTTGCTAGCATATCTATAGTAATCTAGTATTATCATCAGTGATATTGAAACCTCCACTTTTGGACACTTAGTAGCTAATGCAATAAATAATGAACTGTAAATAGCACCAAAGAAGACATAGTTGGAAAGAGAATCTGGACCAGACCAAGTAAACAAAAAAGAGTTGGATAATGGTAGCAACTCAATTTTGAAAACACTGAGGGAACAATTTTGAAAATAGCTCAGGGAATGAAAGATATTAGATGGTTGAAAAAATTCATGAAGATAATTACTGCCCAATGAAGGGACCCAAAAGAACAAAAATTGCCAAACCAATAAAGCCATGATTTTATTCCTTAAAAGTCTTTATTTAAAAGCATTTGCCAGTATATTGAATGAGGATATATTTGAAGAAAATATGAGGAGACAAATGGATTTTTGCAGACAATTTCTGCAGGATAGCATATCTTCAGCCATGTAATCTACCTAAACATATATAGAATACAAGATCCTGTTGTGTTGATTATTTGCTGATTACAAAAAGAGGGAAAAATTATGTCAGCAGAACAACCTCTAGCAAAATGTCTTTCCTGTATATGCTAACATCATTATAAGATTCTTTGATAGCTTTAACTGCAGGGCAACTATCTTCTGATTATCAAGGGCAACATAAAAAATAGACAATAAAAATAATAGAAATAACTATAGTGATAGGTAAAATTTATATAGTTTGTCAAAGGTGTTCACCCTTGTTATGGAGAATGTCTTGGTCAAAGATGAAAGACAAAATCAGTGTAGGATTTTTCCCCCCTGTTAATATTATTATTAAAAAAAAATCAGTGACAGTTGTCCATATGATAACAAGAATATCTTCTGAAACATAGGATATTTTCATTATGAGGCATAATATGTAGGGATGTATTCTAATAGACAACTTACTTGAAAAAATAAATATAGCTGTTTCAATATGAGAGAACCATATGGTTCTCAAGCTTTTTTTTTTTTTTCATGTCCAGTAATAAACATTATGTAAAAGTTCTTATTTTTTTAAAAAAGAAACACTATATTATACTGGGATTAAAATACCTTGTGTTGAAACTATTTTTAAAATTAGGTTAGGTTGTTCTCAGTTAAAGAGTATCAGTAAAATATAATGTTCTGTAGCTATTGTGTAAATCAAATATGTGTGATTGGTTGCTATTCAATTATGTCTGACTCTGACTCCATTTGAGGCTTTCTTGTTAAAGAAACTAAGATAGTGTGCTATTTCTCTCTCCAGCTCATTTTACAGATGAGGAAATTGAGGTAAACACATTCAAGTGACTTGCTCAGAGTCACGCAGCTCATAAGTCTCTGAGGCCATATTAGAACTCAAGGAGAGCCTTCCTTACTCCAGGTCTACTGAGTCACCTAGCTGTGCGATTGCTACAGTGGAACAAACTATGGTCTTGGACATCTGGGTTTGGACATCAACTGGACTACCAACTAGCTGTTTGATTCTAGTCAGGTCATATTGCTTTTCTAGGCCTTAATTTTTTCATTTGTAAAATGAGAGAATTGGGAGTTCACCATTAATAGAATGTAAGCTCTTTGAGGGCAGGGACTGTTTCCCTTTAGTCTTAGTATCCTTGGTGCCTAGCAAAGTGTCTGGTACAAAGTGAGCGCTACACAAATGCTTGTTGATTGACAGATTGATTCCAAGGCCAATGGCCAACGGAGAAATATATGGTAGTATAAGATATGTCGTTTAGGAAATATCTGATTGAGAAAGGAGACAAAGCTAATAGCATGAGTACAGAAGGAGCAGCCCCCAAAATATTAGAGGATCTAGAGGATGACCTCCAATGCACAGGTAATATATGGGAGGATACTGACAAGAGAGACACAATATGAGAAAGCACCAATGGCTTGTGATCTACATCATTAAAGGGAATAACAACATGAAGCCACTAGAATGTTGAAATTTACTGGGTACATCTGAGAAAACTGCAAGAAAACACTCTGGGACTAAAAGAAATATAGCATTAGGCAACTGAACATTGGAATAACAAATAGAAAGGAATGATCTCCAGTCCTAAGCCAAGTTTCAGCAGTCTGTTCATTCTCAATGTCATTAAAATCCAACACTGCTTTCAAAAACCCGGAGTATCTTGAGAATGGGAAGTAATGGGAATGTACCAACATACTACACTTTAAACAAAACTAACACAGCATTGCATTATTACCTCATTTATATAGATGGGATACGGTAGTTTTTTTCATTTTTCATTCATCTATTCCCTCATTCATCAAAAGTTTATTGAGCTTGTGTTATGTACTCAGTTTTGTGTTGTTCAGTCATTTCAGTTGTGTCCAACTCTGTGACCTCTTTAGGGTTTTCTTGGCAACAGTACTGGAGTGGTTTGCCATTACCTTCTCCAGCTCATTTTACAGATGAGGAAAACTGAGGCAAACAGTTTTATGAGAGATGAGTAAGACATGATCCCTACACTTTTAGATTTTATAATCTAGTAGGGGAGATAAAAAGTGAACATAATTATGGTATAATAGGTAGGACTGTGAATTTAGATTTAAAGGACCAGGGTTTGATTCTTGGTTAGTGTGACCATAGGCAAGTTACTTTATCATGTGTAAAATGAAAAGGGTGGATTAAGCTGACCTTTGAGATCCCTTTCAGCTCTGAATTCTATGAATCTTTGGAAACAAACAAAATTTTAAAACATTTGTAACAATTGGTTTACTGTTCTCTTAAATGAAGCATTTTATGATAATATAACAGCTAACATTTATAAAGTAAGTTATAATATATGATTGCAATGAAATAATATTGTGCTGTGAGAGATAACAAGCAGGAGAAGCTCAGAAAAACTTGGAAAGACTTCCATGAACTGAAGCAGAATGAGATGAGCAGAATCAGAAGAACATTATACACAGTGACTGGAATATTGTCCAATAAGCAACTATGAATGACTTTGCTATTCTCAGCCAATGAGATTCAATGATTCAAATACAATGAAGCAATAATCCAAAATGATCCCCAAAGACTGATGATAAAACATCTTCTGCTTCCAGAGAAGGAACTGTGAAGTATGAATCCAGACCAAAGCAAACTTTTTTTCACTTATTTTTTTTAGTTTCCTTTCACAAAAGGATTAATATGGAAAATGTTTTACATGATTGCACATATAACATCTGTATAAAATCGCTTGCTATCTCGAGGGGTTGGGGGAGGGAGAGAATCTAAGACTCAAAATGCTTTCTAAAATATTAAAAACTTTTTATATGTAATTGAAGAGAAAATTTAAAAAATACTTATCAGTCCCCTCTCTCATTTGCCATATTCTTCCTTGGTGAATATTGTCCCCAGGTTTGTACCAGAGCAGAGTCCTAGACCCCTCATAGGAGGGTTTCTTATTGTCCAGTCCTCTCTTACTCCCAATGGACTTGAGGCAGAAAAGCAGAAGGCAATGTCCACCAGTCAACTCTTTGTGGGTGATGTAGGTGAGAGAACAATAATGGTAGTAATTGCTACCTCTTTAAATTTTGGAGGCGTAGTATGTGGATGGTGTAGTGGCTATAATGCTGGGCTTAAAGTCAGGAGGATCTGAATTCAAGATCACCTCAGATACTTAATGGCTATGTGACTCTGGGCAAATCATTTGGTTTTGCCTCATGTTCCTCATCTGTAAATGAGAATAATACACCTACCTCTTAATTTTTCCTATGAAGAAGGAATGACATAATAGCTATAAAAAGCACAGTGCCTGGCACAAAGAAAGCACTATATAAATGTTCTTCCATGGTGGTATGATCTAAGGAGATGTGTGTTTAACACTTTCCTGTCCTGTGCTCTGGTTTGTAAGTAACCACAAGCATTCTTTTCTACCTTGGAATTGTTTAGAGGGACCCCTGCTCCCCTATGGTTCTAAGTGCTTGTGTTTACAGGACTATAACTTGGTTCTGCACCCAGAGCCAGAAAAGGGACCCCTGTAATCCTTTTCTGAGCAGTTGTCCAACCCCCTTCTTCCCCTTACCATCTGTGACTGAGAGCTCTGGCAGAGCTGTGACCTTCTGTGGCTTTCTGCTTTACACTCTACTTCGACCCCAGGGCATTAGATCTTTTGTGCCTGGCCTCTAAGTGGTTCTCCTGTCTTTTTGCAGGTTTTATTGCTCCAGAATTCATTTTGGAGTGTTATATCATAGTTTTTTTTGAGAATAATTTGATAGATATTAGGTAGGACTGTGTACCTTCTCTGCCGTCTTGATTCTGCCTCCCATATTTATCCAGAACTAAAAAATATTTCATAAAGTCAGACAAGGGAGAGATTACCTTTAGCTGTGGAAATCCTGGAAGGCATATTGGAGAAAGTAGCTATTGAATTAGGTCATAAAGTACAGAGATGAGAAACTTCACATATTGGTTCTCTCAATCAATAAGCATTTATTAATCATGGAGTATATGTGCCAAGCACTAGAGATAAAAAAAAACACAATTCTGGATCTCAAAGAGTTTGGAGGTATAGTTAGGGAGATATTAAAAATAGGAGAAGAAAGGAAGAAAGAAGAGGGGAGATAACCTACCTCATCACCTGACTGTGGGTGTTCAATAATTATTAAAATGTGGCATCTCTCACTCATTATGGAAGGGACGAGAAGTGTTATGGAGTAAGTTGGCTGGCAGGAATTAGCCTATTCAGCAATAATAATTCAATTTAACAAATATATATTAAGTGTCTACTATATAGAAGGCATTGTGTTAGGTGTTGAGGATATGAAACAAAAGTTAAAACAAAAATAATAACCATCCCTGCATTTAGGGAACTTATATCAACATGTAGAGTATCTACATAGTAAATAGCAGATATTCTGATGAAGCAGATAGTAACCAAGGGGACCAGGAAAAGACTGTCAAAAGAGGGGACCCAAGCTAAACCTTGAAGGAAACTAAAGGGTTTTAAAATATTTTTTTACTGATTTCATTAAATATTTCCCAATTACATGAAAAAAACTGATCAATAATTTAAAATCCTGTGCTCTAAATCTCTCCCTCTTTCCCAACCCTTTTCCTCCTTGAGAAAACAAGCAATTTTATATCAATTATATATGTGACAGTATTCAAAATACATTTCCATATTAGCCATGTTGCAAAAGAAAATACAAACTGAAGCTTCCTCGAACCCAGGAGAAGCCTCAAGATAGGAAGATAGAGGAAGGATAGAAGTTCTGTATGCCTCGAGGGGGGTGGCAGAGTCAAGTTAGAGATATGAGGTGGCAGGAATGAGTCAGAAATCCAGGCCTTATTAATTATCAAGGATCCACAGCAGAAACTCCAATCAGTGGACTACTCAGAAGGCTTATACCTGTCCAGTGATCCAAAATTAATACCACACAGGTCGGAGATATGATAGAGAAAAGAAAGTGCCTGGCCAAAGGCCAGGTCCCAGGTGGGAGAGGTAGATCAGGAAAGGAATCAATAGTGAGTGCTGAGATCCAAGTGAAAGAGAGAGGCGGAGCTTGCTGTGCCCTGTATTTAATCTCTTTGATATGCAAATATACACAATACATAGGGATGATTATCATTGGTCAATGACAAAGTATAGTTGTGGTTTCTCTTAGCCAAGTGAACACAAAGAAACCTGTTTTCCCATCTAACCTGGGGGAAGCTGGGGTCAAGGGTCAGAGGCTTTCCCAGCCATGCTCAAGACTAGCATGCTCTCTTCTAAGACAATTTGTACATACTAACTGTTTCCCTTGCCCACAGCTATGGGTGGACTTCTACACAAACAAAAGAAAAAATGTTTCAATCGGCATTCAGATTTCATCAATTCTCTCTGGATGTAGATAGCATTTTTCATCATGTGTCCTCTGGAATTTTCTTCCATCATTATCATGATCAAAGCAGCTCATTCTTTCACAATTGATCATCATATGATATTATTGTACACAATGTTCTACTGGTTCTTCTCAGTTCAATGTTCATGAATTCTCAAGCTTTTCTGAAAGCAATCCACTTAGCATTTCTTATGCCTTCACAATCATATACCACAATTTGTTTAGTTATTTTCCAATTGATGGACATCTCCTTAATTTCAATTCTTTGCCACCATAAAAAGCATGGCTATATTTTTGTATATATAGATTCTTTTCCTTTTTCTTTTATCTCTTTTGGAAATACTCACAGACAAGTACCAAAGTTTGGCTATCGTCCTGGCTCCCTCTATCCCTGAAAATGACAAAAAATCAGACCAGGGAATGACACTTCCCTATCACACACACACAAATCTAATCCTTTTGCTCTCTTATACTATGGCAACTTCCTGTAGTCTTAACTACAAATGGGTAAGTGAAATATTATTGTATTCTGTCCTACAGACTTGTGGGGTAGAAATTACTTTAATTGGATCCTAATACAAGGCCCTATTATGAATTTATTCTTATTTACTCAAAATTTTATATACATAGATTTGATATTTTGATTCTGATTTTGAATTTTTTTTCTTTCTCCCAAAAGTTTGACTTTCTCCCATTTTTTCTCCTTTATGTTTTTGAGGTTTTTTTTCTCTTCTTCTTTTGATAATTGACTCATATACCCCCTTAACTCAACCATGTATCCTGAGCTGAACTGGGTATTTCTCAATACCCACTTTGGGGGGGATTGTATTTTCATAAAAATACAAGATTTAAAATTTTTGTTTGAGAAAGATATTTAAGGAAAAAAGCTTGCTAACTACTAAAATCCAGAGAATGAACTGTTTGCAGAAAGATGACTGAAAAACCTACACTATATCAAGAAGATCCAGAATGAACTTCGAATATGATTGATTGAACTGAAGATTTATTGAACATTTATTTTGAATGTAAATTCTTATTCCAAAAGAGGACTGCCCACTAATTGGTTTTTGTCAATGAGTCTACAAAACATTGGTTTTGCTGTCTCTCTCCTCTATTTCCCTCTTAACTCTAACTATGGTAGCTTTCTCTTAGAAGTTGAAATTTTGTATGCACCTGTAATTAGAAGATTTTAGAGTTATCAGATGATTATGTTTAGTAATCAATTGGGGATACTAGTCTCCCAAACATCATCAGGGGAGATTGTGAATTTTAGATTTACTCCACCCTGCTTAGTCTTTAGAATTTTAGTAACCAGAAATGTATACACTCCCACTTAAGGATTAACTGTGGGAGAGGATGGTCTATGACCCGAGTGTGCTAGCAAGTGACAAATCAGAAACGACTGACCCTCTAGCCACGTTTAAGCCACCATTGGTACATGTGAGACACAGGAAGTGATGTAAAGAACTGCCTTTATATTACGCATCATTTCTTGTGAAAGGGATTTTGGCAGCTTTTTGCAGTGGTTCTTGACTTAGAGGGCTGGAGTGTGGAGACCTGAAACTGCTTCCCTTAGGTGACCGTGAGGTGAGTGTTAAGGCTGAATCCTCTTTCCCTGGATTTCTGAAGGCACCAACCTCCAAGGAGGCCCCTCATCTTGTAGGAAGCCTTATGGCTGGAAGCCAAGCTAGATTTAATATTCTGGGAAGGCCCCTTGGCTGATACCTCTGAACTCCTCCTGGCTCAGCCCAGGCGGGAGTAGATCTTCTACCCTTTTCCCTCTTTCTCCCTCTTTCTTAATTTCTTCTTTCTATTGTAAATGAATCACCATAAAATTCCATTCTGACTTGAGTATTTCATTGGGATTTAGAATTTAAATCCCTGGTGATGACTATTATTATATTCAGTCTCAACCCTAAAAATTTACCCTTAACAATCATATCTTATAGCACAATAATAGCCCATTACCAACATATACACAATTTGTCTAGCTATTTCCCAATTATTGAATATTCCTTCAGTTTCTAATTCTTTGCCACCACAAAAAGAACTGCTATAAATATTTTTGTGTAAGTATGTCCTTTCCCTCCTTATCTTTTTTAAATCTCTTTGAGATACAGATTTAGTAGGGGTATTTATGAATCAAAGGTTTTATAACATCTTGTAATGTTCTCGATCTCCTGTTTGGTCCTAAATTCTTCCCTTCTCCATAGATCTGACAGTTAAACTATTCTATGTTCTCCTAATTTACTTATATTTTGACTTTATCTTGGTAGAGGGTATGAGATACTGGTTTATACCTACTTTCTGTCATACTGTTTCCAAATTTTCCCAGCAATTTTTGTCAAAAGTGAATTATTATCCCAAGAGCTAGGATTTTGGGGTTTATCAAATACTAGATGGTAGAGGTTTTATCCCTGTATTTTGTGTATCTAATTTATTCCATTGATTCACCATTCTATTTCTTAGTAGCAGATTGTTTTGATAATTAATGCTTTATGGTACAGTTTGAGATCTGGTACTGCTAGGCCAACTTTCTTCACATTTTGTTTTCATTGATTCCCTTGATATTCTTGATCTTTTGTTCTTCCAGATGAATTTTGTTATTTTTTTCTAGTTCTATTAAAAAAAACTTTTTGGTAATTCTATTGGTATGACGCTGAATAAGTCAACTAATTTAGGTAGAATTGTTATTTTTATTAAATTAGCTCAGTCTACCCATGAGCAAATATTTTTCCAATTGTTTAAATCTGACTTTATGTGAATTGTGTTTTACAATTGTGTTCATATAATTCCTGTTCATCTTGAGTAGATTTCCAAGTATTTTATATTGCTTAGAGTTATTTTAAATGGAATTTCTCAATCTCTTCCTGCTGAACTTTGTTGGTAACATATAGAAATGCTAATGATTTATGTGGGTTTATTTTGTAACCTGAAAACTTGCTGAAGTTATTAATTATTTTAACTAGCTCTTTAGTTAGTTCTCAAAGTATGCCATCATATCATCTGCAAAGAGTGATAGTTTAATTTTTTATTGCTTACTTT
The DNA here is from genome assembly GCF_027887165.1 of Monodelphis domestica. Lineage (NCBI taxonomy): Eukaryota > Metazoa > Chordata > Mammalia > Didelphimorphia > Didelphidae > Monodelphis > Monodelphis domestica. Next base: position 90,110,769 of record NC_077227.1, read on the forward strand.
AATTCCTTCAATTTCTTTTTCTTCTCTTACTCCTAAATTTTACATTTCTAGTACAATATTAAATAATAGTGGTGATAGTGGACATTCTTGCTTTACCCTTGATCTTATTGGGAAAGTTTCAAATTTATCCCTATTGCAAAGGATGCTTGCTGATGGTTTTAGATATGCTACTTTCAACTAGTTCAGAACTCCACCAACAATGCATGAGTGTTCCAATTTTTCCACTTTCCCTTCAATGTTTGTCATTTTCCTTTTCTGTCATATTAATCAATCTTATAGATGTGAGTTGGTATCTCAAAGTTGCTTTAATTTTTTATTTCTTGAATCAATAGGGATTTAGAGCATTTTTTTATGTGATTATTGATAGCTTTGATTTCTTCTTCTGAAAACCTCCTGTTCATATCATTTTATTTTCTATCAGTGGGGAAATGGCTCTTATTATTATAAAATTGACTCAGTTCCTTAAACATTTGAGAAATGAGACCTTTATCAGAGAACCTTGCGGTATAAACTTCCCCCAGTTTTCTGTTTTCCTTTTCATTTTGGTGTTATTCATTTTATTTGTTCAAAAGCTTTTGGATTTTATCCATTTTACATCCTGTGATGCTCTCTATCTCTTGTTTGGTCATAAACTGTTCCTTTATCTATAAGTCTTAGAGATGCATTTTTTCATGCTCCCCTAATATACTCACACCACCTTTTATGTCTAAATCATATACCCATGATGAACTTATCTCAATATTCAGTGTGAAATGTTGCTCTATGTCTACTTTCTTCTAAACTGCCTTCCAATATTCCCAGAAATTTTTTCCAAATGTGAGTTCTGATCTGAAAAGCTTGGATCTTTGTGTTTATCAAATTAGATTACTATTGTCATTTACTATTGTGCATTATATACCTAATCTATTTTGCTGATCCACCACTCTATTCCTTATCCAGTACCAAAATGTTTTTATAATTTTTACTTTGTGCTATAGTTTGAAAGGTGGAACTGCTAGGCAGCTTTTTCTTCATGAAACTAAAGATTTCTGCTTACAAGCAGAACTAAGAAAGAGCTGCAGTCCTGGCATGTAAAGGCATGACATGGCATACTCAATACTCAGTTTGCATGTAGGTCAGTTTGGTTAAAGCAGAATATAAGGAATTTTTGCATAGCATTTCACAACTTGCAAAAGGATTCTAATTTTCAGAGGAGAATGTACTGGAGGTTTCCTTTAAATAACTTTTCCCAGTGTCTTCTTCCTCTCATCTTTTTATCTCATCAGTTCAGCCTTTGGCAGTCATTGTGATGTCCAATAGCCTAAGTAAGATGGACTGAAAGTTTATTATATCATAAACTCTCATAATGAGTTAGTTAATTCAGAAAATTGTTGACCAGAACTGAGAACATCATCTGTGAATATTTTTGTCCAAGACACCCTTGGACTGTTATCAAAATAGACAATTGGATATGAGAATTTGAACTCAGACTACTGACTTTTTGCTATTTTCACCTAATATGGGTCACTCTTTTAAGCAAGACAGTTTGAAGGTTGTCCCCTTTGTGCTCCAGACAAAACAGTGACTTAATCCTTGGGAGAAAATTACTGGGGAAAAGACCTTTCTGAGGACACCAAAGATATAGAGCTCATAAAGGAAAAATGTAATAATCTTTTGTTTTTCAAATGGCAGCCCATTCTGAACCCCATTCCCTAGTCTCTCAGTATCTATTGTTTCTCAGAAATAAGAGTTTAACCTCCTTGCAAACAGTGGTATTCTCTAGTATTCCTGCTTTTTAAAATGCTCTCCCCTTAAATCTTTTGATGCTTTTCCTTCCAGCCCTTCCATACCATGAATAGTTGTGCCTCACTTTATGTCAGTGCTTTAGTCCCCAAAAACTGGTATGATAAATTGAAAGTCTTCCTCATTCTGAGAATGAGCATATTGAACTCTAGTCTTACTGGGATCTAAAATTAAGGGAAGCCATTATGGATAGAAAACAAGCCATTCAGAATTAATTTGGGAAACCTACCATATTGGACTGTATATTGGTCAAATGATAGTGACTTGGCCTTCAATAAGATGAAGAAACTAATGAACAAAATATATACAAGAAGCATTATGCCTTTTTTTTAATATTCTGGCATCTTTAAAAAATAAACAGAAATAATATTGTAGATTTAGAGCTGGAAAGAGTATTAGAGACCATCTAGTCCAACCCCCTCCCTCACCGAACAGATAAGGAAACTGATGAACCTAGAGAGACTAAATAACTTGTCTAAGGTCAAACAGATACTAAATTACTAGATTCATCTGTCAAGGAGCAACTTTATGAAAAGGCTAGTATTTCTTAACTCAAATTATACACTGAGTTGTTAAAATTTCAAAGATGTAAAATTTGAGGCCCAGGAAAGGGAAAATGCTTTGCCTGGGATTACAAAGCAAGTTAGCCACAGAATCTGGATTCAGTTTGAACCCAGTTCTAATCCTTAAGTCTGTGATCATCCCAAAATATTAGGCTACATCCCTCAAAACAGTATGTAGTTTTAGCCTTTCAATAATAGTACACATTTATTACAAAACTTTAAGACTTACAGAGTATATTCCTTCCAACTCAGCAGAAATTAGTATAAGCATTTGTATGGGAATCAGTATAAGCATTCTTATCCCATGTAATTCAATAAACATTTGGTAAGTACTTGTTGTGTGCCAGGCATTTTGTTAAGTGCTGGGGATATAATTAATGAAGAGAAAGATAATCCCTGTCCTCCACAAACACAGAAAAGGAGGCAAGAAATGGAGTGAGAGACCCAGCATGGAAGCATCTTGTTTCATATATTTGAAACCAGGCAGAATAACAAATGTAAAGTGGGGTGATCTGAAAGTATCTTCCACCTATAAAGGAAGGCATTGGGGGGAATCTGGTCCTCCACTTCCTATTCCTCCAAATAGAAGGGAGAGGAGGGTAAGGGTGGTGTTGTCAATGAAGGCTGGAGTCAGAAGCATGGTGATGAGATTAGAGCTGATGAGTTTGTTCTATGAAGCAGTGATCCTCAAAACAATGTGCTACTGAGTAAGAAATAAAATGGTGGATCAATAGAATAGGTTAGGGGTAAATTACCTTAGCAATATACTATTTAATAAACTCAAAGATCCTAGCTTTTGGAATAAGAATTTACCTTCTGATAAAAACTTTGGGGAAAATTTGAAAACAGTATGGCAGAAACTAGGCATAAACCAGTATTTCATACCCTATACCAACGTAAAGTCAAAACAAACATATGATTTCATCATAAAGGGTGATACCAAATAATTGGAAAAACATTAATTGCTCATGGGTAGGATGAGCTAACATAATAAAAATGACAATCCTACCCAAACTTATTTACATATTTAGTGCCCTACCCATTGAACTACCAAAAAACTTTACTAAATTAGGAAAAACCATAACAAAGTTCATTTGGAAGAACAAAAGATCAAGGATATGCAGGGAAATAATGAAAAAAAAAAGGGAAGGAAAGGGGCCTAGCAGTACCAGATCTCAAACTATACTATAAAGCAGTGGTCATCAGAAAAATATGGTACTGACTAAGAGACAGAAAGGAGAATCAATTGGCGTAAGTGACCTCAGCAAGAGAGTCTATGTTAAACCTAAAGATCTTAGCTTTGGGGACAAAAATCCACTATTCGATAAAAAACTGCTGGGAAAATTGGAAGACAGTATGGGAGAGATTAGGTTTGGAACTGATGCAGAGTGAGAGGAGCAGAACCAGGAAAACATTGTACACAGAGACTGATACACTGTGGTACAATAGAATGCAATGGACTTCTCTAGTACTAGCAATGCAATGATCCAGAACAATTCGGAGGGATTTCTGAGGAAGAACTCTATCCATGTTCAGAGGAAAAACTGTGGGAACAAAAACACAGAAGAAAAACAACTGCTTGATCACATGGGTTGATGGGGATATGATATGGGATATAGACTCTAAATGATCACCTTAGTGCAAACATAACAATATGGAAATAGGTTTTGATCAAGGACACATGTAAAACCCAGTGGAATTGCATGCCAGCTATAGGAAGGGTTGGGGGGAGCGGAGGGAAAGAACATGAATCATGTAACCAAGGAAAACTAATCTAAATAGACTAAATAAAATAAAAAAAATAAAGCTGTCACAGGAGAGAAATGAACAGAAAAAAAAATAAATAAAGGATTATACCATAAGTAAATCAGGGGAACATGGAACTATCAGATCTATGGAGAAGGGAAGAATTTAGGACAAACAGGAGACCGAGAACATTACAAGATGTAAAATAAATCATTCTGAATATACTAAATTAAAGAGGTTCTGTACAAACAAAACTAATGTAACCAAAATTAGAAGGGAAACAGCAAATTGGAAAAAAATTTTTAAACAAATTTCTCTGATAAAAGTCTCATTTACCACATCTATATAGAACTTATGCAAATTTATGAGAATGTAAGTCATTCCACAACTGGCAAATGGCCAAAGGATATGAAGAGGCATTTTTCAGATGAAGAAATCAAAGCTATCAATAATCATATGAAAAATGTTCTAAATCACTCTTGATCAGAGAAATGAAAATTAAAACAACTCTGAGGTACCACCTCATACCTATCAGATTAACCAATATGACAGTAAAGGAAAGTGATAAATATTGGAGGGGATGTGGCAAAATTGTAACACTAATTATGCCCAAAGAGTTATAAAATTGTGCATACCCTTTGATTCAGAAATACCACTACTAAATCTGTATCTCAAAGAGATTAAAAAAAGGTAAGGAGGGAACAACATACTTACACAAAAATATTTATAGCAGTTCTTTTTGTGGTGGTGTTATGGGCGCAGAAGGATACCCTTTGGGATTCGGGAAGGATACCTTTTGCAAGCATGCAATGACTCCAAAACTTAGCTTAAAAACAAAAAGAGATTTATTAATTTAGAGAGTAATGTTGAGAGTGGCCAGGAGGATAGCAAGGTGAAACAGCAAGATGGGGAGCAGTTCCCTGGGAGAACAGCATGAAAGGAAAGGCTGTTCCCCCATGGGGACAGCATGGATGGAGAGGCTGTCCCCCAGACTACATCAGTTCTGGGGATTATATACTCTTTAGATGCTATGTCCTGGTGTGGACCTGACCAGAATGTTAGTCCCTCAGGCATTTGGTGGGATGGGGTGGTCATCTGACTGGGGTCTGCCTGGAGGCATAAAGATTCATTTCTTTGTCCACCTTAAATCTAGAGGACAAAAGAGGGTAAATATCTCAGGACCCTGGGTGGGGTCATTGGGTGTTTCTAGGTTAAGAGTCACAGGGATGCAAGGGCAATGGAGTTTCCCTGATAATAGTTGGCCTGGGTTTCTGAGGGGTACAGTGCCCATGTCAGTGGCAAGGAATTGGAAATTGAAGGAATATTCAATAATTGGGAAATAGCTGGACAAATTGTGGTATATGCTGGTGAAGGGATATTATTGTGCTATAAGATATGATGAATATGGTGATGTCAGAAAGAGTTGGAAAGACCTACATGAACTGATGCAGAGTGAAATAAGCAGAAGCAGGAGAACATTGAACACAGTAGCAACAATACCATGGAATGATCAACTGAAGAATTCAGCTGCTACTCAGCAAAACAATGATCAAGGCCAATTCTGGAAGACTAATGACCAAGAATGCTATCCACCTCCAGAGAAAGAACTTTTGGTGTTGAAATACAGACCAAAGAATACTATTTTTCCCTTTAGTTTATTTGGGTTATTATTTTGGGGTTTGGGTTTTATATGAATATTTTCGTACAACTAAAGATATGGAAATATGTTTTGCATGATAATACATGGATAACCCAGATCAAATTGCTTGCCAGCTCCAGGAGGTGGGAGAGAAGATAAGGAAGTAGAGAGTTTAGATCTGATAATTTTGGAAAAACTTATGTGGAAATGTAATTGGTAAAATAAAATATCTTTATAAAAAATAAGACGAAGAAACAAACAAAAAGAAGTAATGAGTTTAACATATAGGAGGCGTCTTATTCCTTGGAGTCGATTATGCAAAATGCAAATACAAAGAGTTTTAATTATATACCTCAAAAAACTGAGCCTTAGAATGGTCATCATGGACCCATGGTTAACCAAACCAGGATTCACATCCAGGTTTCTCCCAATTCCAAATTCAGTGAACCTATCACACTGCTTCTCACAAATTTCTTCATACTTTTTTTGGGGAGGAGAACTGTTTGTTCTAACTTGTCCTTTAATATTTCCCTAAAGGTATGCAAGGTCTGTTTAGTCTCATTGAACAGCAAATCTTTATCAGTTCTGAAAAGGATGAAGAACAAAAATCTGAGATTCTTTTGGTGGCATAGGAGATTGATTTGACTATTGACCAGCTTTGAAAACTCACCCTTCAGTTGGACAGTTAGCAAACTATAAAGTTTTTTTTTTAATAGCACTTAGTGTTCTTTTAAAAGCCTCAAGCATCAAAATTAATGATATGCATGTTCTCTACCATCTTCTAGATATGAGTATGTTAGGATTACTTTTAGACTGTTCTGGAATCAAGTTCAGAATCCTTTATCTTTTCCTAAAAGGCAAAATTGGTATCCTGCAATGGTTTTTAATCTTTTTTTTTTTTTGCTCCCAGCAGTTGTAATAAAATACAAGAAACTTGGAAGACTCCAGCCTGTATTTTCGATTGCAAGTGAAAGTTCCATAAAATTTAGGTACCCCTTAAGAAACTTCACTGTCACCTATTTCAGAATAATGAACTAGGATCATGGAAAGAGCCAGGTAGGGCATTATTAATGGATGTTTCATTCGTGGGGCTTCAGAATTGTTATGGGACATCAATATGATAATAACTGGAAAGAGAAAATGAAAGGGAAAAGCATAGAATTCACATTGAGGAAGCATGGACATCCCTAAATGGGGTAATTTTTTTTTTTACCTCAAATATTCCAATGGTAATACATTGAAAGAGGGCAAAGACCATTAAGTGCAATCCAATTTGACAAACATATGCAAGGTGTGATATACATGTTAGTGCCTCTTATAGAGAATAGCTGGTGTGTTCTTGACTCAACTCCATGATAATTGCATTTTTTCAAAACGTAAAGGAAGCAATGAAGTGGGGATGGCTATCCTGGATCTCATCCTGACTAATAAGAAAGAATTGATTACTAAAGTAGAAATGATAGAAATTTTGGAAGGAAATGATCCCTCATCTGAGAATCTTTGACAAAGATGGGTATAGTGTGATGTACACCCTAGATTTGGGAAGGCTGACTTTAAAGTATATAGAGAAATAAGCCTCTGATCCTAAAGTTCCATGCATGGCTTAATATTCTAAAGGGAGTAATCAATCAGCCCAGAATGATTAAACTGCTATCAGGAATCAAGTTGTAATGATAAAAGTAGAAATTACTTTGGTGAGTAAAAAAAAAAGGAAAAAAAGTAGATATTTATCACTCTTTCTTTGTAATGGACCACTTGGCAATCTGGTTGAGCCTATGTAGCCATTCTCAGAAGATCAGAGGGAAAATCAATTCTCAACTATTTGAAGGACTGTCCTATGAAAGAGTGATTAGGCTTGTTCTGCTTTTCTCTGGGCCAATGAGCATAGACAGAAATTCCACTGAGGCAGATTTAGGCTTGAGAGAAGAAATATACCCTAAAAATAAAAGCTGTCTAAAAATAGAGTAGGGTGATATGTCTTCAAGAGAAGTTTAATGACCACTTGTCATTTTACAGTGGTTACCTATAGAAACCTAGATGACTTCTGAGAGCCCATGTTACTATAATTCTAGAATACTTTGCAAGTATGTAAAGATTAGTCAAGCAAATGTTGAAAGGAAGCCACTGGGAGGCAAGAATAATATTTTTGTCTTTGACCTTTCCAAGTCCAATAGAGTTTCTTTAAAATGTTTGAGTCAGATTGGATTAAGAACATCATAAGAGAAATGGGTCTGGGGACTAGGTAGTGAGAGGACAGCAGAAAGACATTATACTTATAGGAAATAATTGTAGGAGGTTATAAACAAGAGCCCTGAAGACAGAAGTGCTTCGTATCCTGGAGGGATGTGAGGTTCAAATGAGATAATGGAGGTAAATCAGTTTAAAACCAGTTGTGGTTGTAAAACCCAAGGAAATTGGCTACTGGAGACGGTGCTGGGGAGGGGAGGGAAAGAACATGAATCTTGTAACCATAGAAAAATATTCTAAATTAGTTAATTAAATAAAAGTAAATATTTAAAATAAAATAAATAAAAAAAAACACCAGTTGCGGCATAGGACTGTGAATACTACTGTGCTATAAGAAATGACGAATAGGTTAATTTGGGGAAAACATGGAAAGACCTATGTGAAATTTTGAAGGGTGAAACAATCAGAACCAAGAGACTATTATATACAACAGAAATATTACTTGAAGAATGACTTGGGTATGTCTGCCTTCAGAGAAAGAACTGAGAAAAATAAATAAGATATAGTTTTAGATATACATATATCCTTTTGTCAAATGATGCCTTCTCTGATAGGGGAAAGGGAGGAAGGGAATTAACTCAGTATCAATATTTTAAATGTTACAAACAAATAAAAAATTTTAAATGCCATGTAAACCAATTATTATTATTATTATTAGCCCCTAGTTACCAGGCCTCCAGGCTAGGGATAACTATATTCCCATAACTTTTCATACACGCTTGTTCAGTGTGTTCAAAGAACCCAATGCTAAATGCACTCAAAAGCAATATTTATAGAGCAATACAGGAGAGTGCAGAAAAACGTTTACTAGCCAGGCTCTCAAAAAAAAAAAAAGGATGCACTTCCATTTGACGTTTAATCTGCACTATTAACACTTCTCTTAAGCCTAGCCGATCAACGAAACGATAAAACAATCCCCGATTCTTAAACTGCCCATTAGTGTAAATACATTCACACAGAAAATTGAATAATTCAGCCTTCTCCCTGAGCCTGTTAGAGCTGGCTCCAGCACACCCCTGATGGTATCATAGTTTTGTTTGTGGCGAGTCCTGCTGCTAAGCAGCTCTACGTGTTGACTCATTTGGTGAGGTAGAAAGTGAACTCGAAGTAGAGGTCAGGAGACTGAATGTCTAGTTCCAGTTGTGCAATGAAGAAGCTGGGCGAATTTAAGTAAACCACCTCCTTTCTTGAACCCTGATTTCTTCGTTTGTAAAATACGGGGCGGAGGAGGGGAACTAGAGGATCTCCAAGAAATCTCGAACAGGGCAGGGCTAACGTTCTGTGATTCTAGGTTAGCTTTATTTACACACAATTCAGATGATCTAATTCAGATGCCTTATTAAATATATTTGTGGCTCTTTGGATGAACCCAAACTGGCAAAATGCCCCAGTGGGAGATGCAGAAAAGTTGACCCTTGGCATAGTAACTTAATTATCCTTGTTGCTGCACAAATTAGTATCTTGGCGGTTACTTTCTACTAGTACGTGCCGGGTCTTACTTTTTGAGGGGGGACCACTCCCTCTAGTGGGCAGTGATGGAGTTCGAGGGTTACCCAAGATACGCTCTCCTTCGATGTTAAAACAGAAAGGAAGCTGAGCCTTGGGCCAGGTCATCTTATCTGAGTCCCTCAATAGACAAATGCCCCTGGAGGTTAAATTATTTTACTAGGTCATATAGCCGATTAAAAACAGAGCCCAGCTTACCTAACTCCTTTAGGACCCCAGCTGAGATCCCACCTTCTTGCAAGAAGCCTTTTCTAGGGGGCAGTTGGGTGGTTCAGTGGATTGAGGATCAGGCCCAGAAATGGGAGGTCCTGGGTTCAAATATGACCTCAGACACTTCTTAGCTGTGTGACCCTGGGCAAGTCACTTAACCCCCATTGCCTAGCCCTTACCGCTCTTCTGCCTTAGAATCAATATTGATTCTAAGAGAGAAGATAAGGGTTAAAAAAAAAAAGTCTTTCCTAGTTCCCCTTAATGCTAGTGCTTTCCCTCTTAAGATTATCTCTCTATATATCTTCACTATGTTTAGACTATCTATAATTTATTACATATCAGATATAGATTTTCTCTCATTTATTATGTATATGCCATATAGACTATTTTGATCTGTATTTTATTCTATAATTTAGATTATCTCTAGTTTATATGTATCTCTATATGTAATCTTATATATAAAATATATGCATAAAATATACACATTTAATCTTGCTTGTACATAATTTATATGTTGTCTCCTTTAGACTGTGAACTCCTCAAAAGAAGCGATTTTTCTTTTCTCATTTCCCCCATTGCACGGTGTCTATATATAGTAGGCACTTTAATGCTTATTGACTTGATATACTATGCCCAGCTCAGTGTCTTTTCTAGAATACTAAACTGATCATTCTGAGAAGGTGGAAGAATGACAAATAGGAAGGGATCAATGAGTGAAGGGGGAAAACCTACAAAGAAAAAGAGGTAAAGAGAAAGAAACGCTTCATGTTGCCCATGTGAAGGAAGCCTATTTCTCCATGGCCGTAGCTGATTGGAGTAAAGTTTGATGATTTCTCTAAAATTTTCTTACTTGTGAAATTAAAATCAGTGAACAAGTAGAACTGGATTAGCATTAGTACACAGATACCCTTTAGGAAAAGATCCTCTACTGGGGAGCCTGCCTTTGGACAAGGCCATTTGATTTTACCTTCTTATGGTGTCGTAGAAAAAAAAAACAACCTCATTGTTTGAGTTTTCCCAAGATCTCTCCTCTATCCTTCCTGTAGGATTCTCATATGGAGAACATGGCTGAGCACTCTGCAAACACTGGGTAAGGGAGCTAATGTGGACTTTCCTTATGACAGAAAACTAAGGAAATCTTCCCAAAGTCTCACAACTGTGAAATTCAATAGTTGCATTTGTACTTTTCTTAGGGGATTTCATCAAGCTTTGGAGGTCCACTAAAGTTTCTCTCTAGATACACATCCCATGTTATTCTTAGACAATATATTAATCCATTAAGTAGTTCTCAAGATACAAAGAACTTAACAAAGATTTATAAGATTTTCCCAAAATACTAGGCTGATCATGTCACTCTCACTCTCACCCCTCAGTCAAAAAGCTTTGGTGGCTCTTTGAAATTTCCAGAATCAAACAGAAAATCTTTTGGTGTTTACATCCCTTCACAGCCATCTGATTCCTTCCTACCTTTCCAGTTTTCTTTGTACTTCTTGTCTCTGTATCATCTAAAGTCCAGTGGCATTAGCCTTCTTTTTATTCCTCTCTCTTGTTTTTTGAAACCCTTTTGTTCTCTTAGAATCAATGCTAAATATCAGTTCCAAAGCAGAAGAGCAGTAAGGGCTAAGCAATGGGGGTTAAGTGACTTGCTCAGGGTCATACAATTAGGACATTTCTGAAGTCATATTTGAACCCAGGATCACCCATCTCTAGGCCTGTTCTCAATCCACTGAGCTACCTAGCTGCCTATCCTCCCATGTTTTTTCACTGATTGTCCTGCCTCCCACCCCCCATCCTAATACCTGGAATGTTCTTCTTTTCTCACTTCCACCTCTTGGTATCCTTTAAGATTCGCTTCCAACACTATCTTCTTCAAGAAGCTTTCCTTGGTGTCCCTACCTCTATAGTGCCTTCCTTGCCTCTGTGATTACTCCATTTACTCGGAATTTATCCTCTTTGTACCTAGTTGTCTGCTGGTTGACTCCCCCCATTAGAATGTGAACTTCTTGAAGGATTGTTGTTTTGTCTTTCATTGTATCCCTAAGTGCTTAGGACAGTGCCTGGCACATAGAAAACATTTAATAAATGCTCCTTGATTGACTAATGTCGGAACCCTCTCTGTATGATTTCTTCAGGACTCCTAGAGATGAAAAGGAGTGTACCTCAACAAAAGAAACAAACAGGGTAGGCATTACTTGTATTGATAAATAACATCTATACACATGTATTTTATTTAATTTTATTCTGAATTGAATAGGCATCTGTGTGAGAGAAAACATTTCCAGATATAAAAGAGAATAGAAAAAAAAACAGTATATGAATAGACATATTTATATGTTACTTGACAAGAATCATATGTTAATGAATATTTTAAACATTACCCTGCAAATATTTTAAGTACCAGGCAAATAAAATAGTCCAATAGTAAGCTGTTCTGCTAAGTCTTACTGAATCCTCAGCCTGTCTGATTCTCAAAATACTCATTTATTTGACGTTGGAGAATCTGTCTCTTAAGGTGCTAGTTATATTTAGCTTTGATTCCAAGTTCAGTCCCCCTCACTTCACAGAGTTCTACACTTTATTCTTTAAAGTATTGGAACTTAGGAAGATTATTTTATTTTTGTTATACCCAAAGAGAGAAATCAACTTGGGCACTTTTAGGGGCCAAATGAACTATAAATTGTAATGAAGGCTTTTCATAATTAGTGAGGGAAAGTAGCAAGTAACCGATTTTGAGTCAGAAGATTTAGGTCTAAAGTTTGATTTCATTATTCTAGATGAATGACCTTAGGCAAGTCATCTAACCTGGGACTCAGTTTCCTATTCTATAAAATGATATTAATTGGACTACAGGACCTCTAGGGTCCCTTCTAACTCTAAAGGTCTATGAAATAGTCATTCTGATCTTTCCTCTTTTCTAGACAAACAACCAAAGTCTTCTCAAAGTTTTACTAGTTTGAGTCAGTGTCCATAAATTAGGAATCCAAACACCATTTGTAGGGATCCATCATCTCTCTTCTAAGGAACAGACTATCAATAAACCTCTCTCAATGCTTCACAATTCACCATTTTGATTACTTTGAGTATTAGAGGCATATCTAAAGAAGTTGATAAACACTCACTTCCAGTTTATATGGAAACCTTTGTCATCTCTTTACAGTTAGTGAAATACAGTTATCAAGAAATTCTGAGGAATAAATTTTTTTTTAACAATTTGTATGAGGTTTCTTCTTTAATTAGAGGTGTGTTTGCCAGAGGATGGTGGTTGCCAAGTAGTGGGTGAACTGGATGCATCTCCAAGTAATTACCACATACCACTTTGGGAGCATTGTCAGAATTTACTAGGATGGAACCCAGATGGTGTGGGCCTTGGACAACCATTCTTTGTGTGGAATTGAGAGAGTAGTGCTTCTTTCTGCCCACATGTGATAGTATCTTAGAGTCATCTGGTCCAATTTCCCGCCCAGTGCAGGAATTTCCTCAACACCATCCATAATAGGTGATTACTTAGCCTTGAACTCTTTCAGTGATTATGCTTCTTCTGTATAACTATCCTCATTTAGCTCTTGAACTACTGTGACCCTTTCTCTGATAATGTCCTTTTCCCCCTTCAATTCATTTTTCAGATTATAGCCAATATAATTTTCCTCCCAGGTCATATCCATCTACCCTTCAAAAATCTAGCCTTCTGTCCGCTGCTTCCTTTCTGTGGTTTGATGTTTATTACCCCAACTCACTTCTTCCTCATCTCTACTTATGATCAACCTAACCACTCTTCCATGAAGTGTGAAAATCACACACAATTCTTGATTCCTTTTGCATAGTTCCCTTCATTCTTTAAGCCCAATATAAATGACCAAATTTACGTAAAATCATCTCATTCTCAGCATATCCTTTCCTAATATCTAGTAATTCCTCCATAGCCATAGAAGATGATTTTCTTTGTGGAATTAAATGGTACATGGAAATGGAGTAAAAGGTCATCCCACTTTTTTTTTGGGTGAGGGCAGAGGATGAAGTGGGTTGAAACCATACTAATATCTTTGAGTATATATTATAATAAATAGGACATCATTTTACTTCTACATTCCTCCAGTTGAAATAGAACACAATCTACCCACTTACTTTCCTTTTCCTTGATTCATGTTAGGAACTGTGTAATCTGTTTGGCCTAAAATGCAGAGACCAAAATTGGTTTGCCATATCTTTATGCTGTACAACACCCTAGAAAGGAATAATGAGGTAAGTACAGCCAGATGATGCATTGGCTGCAACATTTTTCAAGTCATTATACCTCAACACTAGGATGGAATAATATAGAGAAGAATCATCTTCCATTTCCTGCCAATCTGCAGACAAAGATGGCAAATGAGCATGTGTCCATTGGACTTTTCACCCTAAACTGACCTGAATGTTAGGCAGAGTGTGACAAACATCAACCAGCAACATTGGTTTTTTACTTGAGCCCTTTAATAGTTTGTTTTCTTTCATGTTGATCAGTGGTAGTAGAAATCCCATCATGTCTTTTGGAAACTGTCACGATACCGGAAAAATGAATGCAAAAGCCACATAGATAGGATTGCCCACAGTTTCGATTTTCAAGGTCTAAAACAAAAAGTAAAACAAAGGGGATGTTTAGGATTGAAGTAACAGCTCCATTAAATTAAAAAAGAAAAAAAAGGAGGTCCTGCTGTTGCCTGTATCAGGCAAAATCATGTTGCTTCTACTGATGGCTTCTAAAACCACTAGTTCATTTTCTTAAGTCATGTGCTCATATGTTCCTAACAGAACAGCAAGCCCTGGTGTCCTCTCATCAGCTACTTGCATGGAACTGCTACTAGATACCTGTTTACAGATCATTTGAAGTATTCAAATATTGATCTCTGTTTAACCAAATAGCTGGAAACATGTCAATATAGAGTGGAGTGGAGTAGAATGACATAGGGCATCAACTTACCTTCTAGAGTACTGGTTCTCCAATTCTGGTCATGTAAGTTCACTGCCTACATTACAGTTTGCATTACTTACCCTCAAATTATCAACTCATATTTTAATCAGCCCTATTCTTGCTCAGGGCCACTTCAACTGTTAACTCACTGTTTTAGCCATGTCAATGAATTCTTTGGAATCCCCATTCTATTCTCCATAAGCTCCTTCAGAGCCTCAAATTTCTAGCAAACATCTTTTTCACCCTTTGCTTAAATTAAAACTTTGGGTGTCCTCTGGCACCACATTGCTTGAAGTCCTCTCCAGTAATTACTTCATCATCCACTGACTATGACTCATAGGACCATGAAGAAGAGCTGTTGCATTTCTTTCTTTTGAAGTGCATGTCATCCATTTATACCATCATTCCCTATTTCCATCGCTAGCTTTGCATCCTAGTATTTTATTCTTGTAGCCCCAGTACCTAGTGTATATCAGGCATTTAATAAATACTTGTTATAGTGCATTGCTGCTATCTTCCCACCTCCAAATAATTTCTACAGTTAATAGGATTTAGAGCTATAAAGGACCTTAGAGAATGTCTAGTTATGATTTTATTTTATTTTAAACCCTTACCTTCCATCCATGTTAGAATCGATAGGAGAGTGGTAAGGGGTAGGCAATGGGGGTTAAGTGATTTGCCCAGGATCACACAGCTAGGAAGTGTCTGAGGCCAGATTTAAACCTAGGACCTCCCATCTCTAGGTCTGGCTTTCAATCCACTGAGCCACTCAGCTGCTCCCTTGAGTCCAGATTTTAATATGTTTCATAGTCCTCTTTTCTACCTCATCCCATTCCATCATCCTTAATGACTTACTCTAGAATATCAAATTTATCACCTTCTTTTCTGCTCTGTATTCAGCCATTTGCTACCATAGCAAGACTTTAGACTTTTTGAAATTTATAGAACTTTGAAATTTTATTACCCAAACCATAACCTCTTATTCTTTTGCCTCTCCCACTAAACCTAGTCTTCCTACTTACTGAGACCTCTGGACCCTTGTTGTCACTGTTCAGTTGTTTTCAGTCATGTCTGACCCTTTGTGACCCCACTTAGACACTGAAAGTGGTTTGCCATTTCTTTCTTCAGCTCATTTTACATATGAGGAAACTGAGGCAAACCAGGGTTAAATAACTTTACCAGGGTCACACACCAAGTAAATATCTGACACCAGACTTGAACTCAGATCCTCCTGACTCTAGGCCCAGCACTATCCACTATGCCACCTAACTGCCCCTGGCCCCTTAAACCATTTCTATTCTCTCAATCTGTTCCTTGCTTTATTTTCACTTGACTCCCTATAGTTTTCATCCTACTTTTTTTTTTTAAACCCTTACCTTCCGTCTTGGAGTCAATACTGTGTACTGGCTCCAAGGCAGAAGAGTGGTAAGGGCTAGGCAATGGGGGTCAAGTGACTTGCCCAGGGTCACACAGCTGGGAAGTGGCTGAAGCCAGATTTGAACCTAGGACCTCCCATCTCTAGGACTGGTTCTCAATCCACTGTGCTACCCAGCTGCCCCCTCATCCTACTTTTAAGTTTCACTGACGGCTATCCTACAATCTCTTGCCTCCTGAACCCATGGGGACCCAAAAATATGACTTATATCTTGGTATCTCCCACCATCTGATTTTTTAAATTCTGGTTCAAGGCAGATAGCAAGATAGCATTAGAAAAAGTCACAACCGAGCTAATTTTACTCCCTACAAATCCCTGTCACTATCATGATTCAAGCTCTCATTACTCATCCACCTATTCTAATCTAATATTCTTATTAGTATTATTTACACATATATATGTATATACTTATTAGTACTATTCTAATAGCCTTAAAAAACTAACTTATCACTTAGAATCAGTTCTAAGTATTCTTTCTGAGGCAGAAGAACAATATGGGTTAGGCAACTGGTTTAAGGGAATTGCCCAGGGTTACACAGCTAGGAAGAGGCTGAGGCTAGATTCGAACTGTATAATTAGAAAAAAATTGGACTCCATATCCCAGAATTCTTTTCTTGTCCCAGAATTCTTTGTTTCGTTTGTTACCTTTGTATATAAGTTTTGGTGGCTCCTCCCTCTGGCTCTTTTTTTCACATGGGAGGCTAGGTGAGCTTTCCCTGTTTCTCTAGCTTTTTAGTTTCCTTTTGCTTCACGTTAAATATTAATAAATATTATTAAATATAATACTTGGAATATTGAATATTAATTTTTAAATTCTACAGAACCCAGGACTTCTCATCTCTAGGCCTGGTTTTCCATCTACTAGCTGCCCCTCCAACGGCCTTCTAAAAAATCATCCTCTCTTGCATGTCTCCCTTTTTTTCCATTACACCAGAGTAATCCTCATATCACTCCAAAAATGGTCTACTTTATGCAAAGACATATCCGTTCATGTCACTTCAAAGACCAACATTTTCCAGTATCTTTTAATTACCTATTAAATAAAGTTTGAATATCTTTAACTGGCAGTCCTGACTTCTTCCCTTTTTGGTATTACTCTGCCTTTTCCATCTTACCTCATAGAAATCTCTTCAAAATAGTTTCTGTTCTGGCCAAACTGAATTATCTTCCTAACACTGCTTAGGCATTTTTTTTTTCAAAATGATGAATAAAAAGCTTAATTTTAGTTGTTTGTCATATCATCAGAAAAAAATCAAAGAAAGAAAGAAATGTTACCTCTCTGTTGAAGTCCATATCTGAAGCTTTCCTTGAAGCTTTTACTGATCCATCTGTCAATAAAACCTGTTCCTCTAGCTTCAGCCCACATTTGGTTTTGTATGACTGCAATGCTCTTATAATGTAATTCTGTGCATCAGTTTACCTGGGTTTGTGCCCTGTTCTGCCACCTGCTCCACCAGACTCTAAAATCTTGTGAGGGCTGAAACTTTGTCATAACCTTGTCTTTTTACCTTCCCCAAGAGCTGAGCATTGTTTTTTTATATATGGCACAGTGGGTGATATTTGGTGAATGACTAATTGACTGCCTGAATGAACAAATGAATGAGGGAGTGCTACTTTGTGTGTAATAATAGAAGCGATAAATTAAATTCGAGCCAGCTAGGTGATACATCAGACAGAGCACCAGACCTGGAACCAGGAAGAGTCGTCTCTTTGAGTTCAAATCTGATCTCAAACATTTACTAGCTGTGTGACCCTGGGCAAGTCACTCCACCCTGTTTACTTCACTTTTCTCATGGATAAAATGAGATGGAGAAGGAAATGGCAAATCACCCTCATCTTTTTGCCAAGAAAACTCCAAATAGGGCCACAAAGAGTTGACTGAAATGATTGAACAACAATTAAATTCCAAGCTCCTATGCCAAAATTTGCCTGGTGGGTCCTTCCTCTGTTACTGTAAAATTTTTGGCAGTAAGTATTCTTCTCACTTCCTTAAACCTACATATTTCTTTTTTACCTTCTCATTCATAATGCAAGGGCAATGGAAGGTTAGCTTGTACAGTGCTGATCCTAATATACATCTTCCATGTTGAATATTCCTCCTTTGGATTGGATTATGTGATGCTGACCACTCATTATTTAAGAGGGCTCCTGATGCTGTCCAGAGTTGGAATTGCTAGCTCAAAATAATGGAGAAAACTTCATTCTTAGATCACCACCCACTTTAGTTGCAAGGTTGATGTTAGGTGGTACAATGTGCTGGATTTGGAATCAGGAAGACTTGAGTTCAAATCCTTCCTCATACACTTACTGGCTGTGCATCTTTGGACAAATCACTTAATCACTTAGCCTCGGTTGCTTCATCAATAGAAAGGGCATGATAATAATAGCATCTATGTCACAGGATTGTTTTGAGGATCAAATAACTTATAAAGAGCATTTTGAAACTTTAAGACACTATATAAATGCTAGTTGTTGCTGTTGTTATTGTTATTGTCATATTATTGAAAACAGAAACTTACATGACTTTTGCTAGTTGACTTGTTAAGTCCAAATTTTTGGGTCATTGGATTAGTACTGAACTCCTGCCAATTTCCATTCACCAAAGATTGTGCTCTGATTTCATATTTCACTAGGCGTTCTGGTCTGAGGCTAATTGGGCTCCTCTCAGCTACGGCGGGTGGTAAGTTCGTTTCTGAATATTTGATTCTCTGAAAGGATATTAATTTAACTGAATGAAAAATCACAAAAGAGTTTGGCAACTATTTGTGCCTACTAGAATTTCAGTGGTTCCTGTGGGGGCTATGGGTTGTTTTTTGGATTTTTTTTCAAGACAACAGTCATTTGCTGATGATGTGACCCTGGGCAAGTATCATCATTGGTCTGCAGTACTCGGACTCACAGAACCTCAGAAGTGGGATAGACCTGGGAGAGCATCTACCTGATCAAGTTTTCATTTGACAACATAGCTAGGTAAATGCATTGCCATCCAGTTTTCTTCTTACACCCTACGTAAGAGGCACCCCTTTCCTCCTACCCCAGCCCATTACACTTGGATAACGGTAATGTTTAGGGAATTCTTCCTTAGCTCTGCAATCTGGAGCCAAGCAGACCAGTCTATTGCCTCCTCCACAGGATAGTCCTTCATATACTCGAAGACAGCTAACATGAGGCCTAATATTCCCACTTTCCACTAATCCTTTGATGGGATGCTGAGGGAGAATAAGGATAGACTAGATAGAGAGCTTGAATCCTTGCAAGGTCAGGAGAAAAAGAGGAAGGCTTCTGGCATGTGGGATGGATCTCTATGGTGAACTTAGGGGGAATATGGACAAGAATATGGACAAGTGAGATGGGCAGATATAGATAGACCATGAACTGCATTATTGGAGGAGATACATTATCAATGAAACCTTAGATTAGTCTTAATAATTGAGTATTTAAGAGATTCAGACCCATGTTCTAGCCTGTCAGGATCTATTAAAATATTGACTTTGTCACCCAACTTAGCTTGGTGTAAACCATAATTTTGACAGGCATGTTATCTGTATCAACATGGAATCTAGAAACTCCAAACTTGTAGCCTAGTAAGATATGATGAACCCCAAGTTCAGGACTAGCTGATAAGTTGGAGACCCCAAAGGTAAAAGACAATCCCCTTCAGGTGGGGCCAAGCCCAAGCCAAGTGAATCTTCTTGTCTCCAGAAGCCTCTCCTACTGTATCATTTCCTCCTTTCAAGGACTGTGAACTCAGGACCTTCAGCTTACAAGACTGACATGCTGCCTATTTCGCTAAAGAGCCACTTGACTTGGGCTTGGCCCAATCTGAGGATGATTGTCTTTTACCTTTGGGTCCATTATTCAGTCTGAAATTGCTAGCCTAAGATTCTCTTCAGGATTCTCTCAGGGGAATGGGGAACCAGTACAAGCTTTGGAGTCTCCAGCTTATCAGCTGGTTCATCAGCTGAACCCAAAAAACCATCAGATGAACCCAAAACTTGGGGTTCATCAGATCTTACTAGGCTACAAGTCTGGGGTTTCTAGATTCCATGTTGATATCTGTGTCTTTATCCAAGTCACTGGAAAGTCACATAGCACAGGACTAATTGGTACTCTGGAGCTACTAGAGACCTCTTTCCAAGTTAACATCAAACAATAAATGACTACTCTTTGGGGTTGGCCATTTAACCAATTCTCCGTCTGCCAAAATATTGTCATCTAGTCCACATCTCTCCATATTTTCACAAGAACAGGCTTAGATACCTTGTCAATTGCCTTGCTAAAATCTGACTATATTGCGTCCACAGTATCCCATACTAGCATTTATATTGCTTTAGGGTCTGCAAATCACTTTATAAATATTATTTTATTAACCCGAAAGCCTGTTTGATGAGTTCCATTATTAACCTCATTTTATAAATGAAGATATTGAGGCTAATAGTGATTATGTGCCTTGCCTAGGGTCACACAGCCAATAAGTTTCTGGGGCTGGATTGGTACTCAGATCTTCCTGATTCCAGGTATAGCTAGTACTCTTATCTACACTGTGCCACCTAACTGCCTCACGGGTTAATGTGGTATGATTTATTCTTGATGAAGCCATTTTGCTTCTGTGCCCTCCATTTCTTTTTCTAGATATTCTCTATCCTTTTGACAACGCTTCCTAAAATTTTACCAATATTTGAAGTCCAGTTCACTGACTTGTAATTTGTCAACATTTTCCTCATTCTTCAGAGATTCCATTTTTATTCACTTTATAAATTAAAAAACAAAACCTGAGGCTAAGAGAAATGAGATGACTTGACCAAGGTCACATAGTTAATTTGTGGCATGGGACAGAATCACAAATCAAACCTCCTGACTCATTCTCCAGGATACTTTTCCACTACACCATATTCCCTCTTCAGACAAAATTAGTCTTCTTTTCCATTTGTCTGACGCAAAGCATTACTCATTATGGAAGGGTGATTTAAAAGGTCTCTTTTTCTGTCTTTAGTGCTTCAAAAGCAAAACTTTCATAAATTTTACTTTCTCATATGTTACCTACTTCTTACCTGCATGTAAAAACTATAGGAGAAGTCACCATGTTTGATTCCCCTAATTTCAAAGAAGAATCCATATACGCCAATCGTTTCTGAGTAAATCTTGAATTCCTAGGTTGTATTGAAGAGGGAAAGAGATAAATAAAATAATGAAAAAAGAAATAAAGAAAATAAAGAAAAAAAATTTCACTTCATTCAGGTAAAAGATTCATTTGATATTTGATTTAAAAGTCTAAATCTATACTTTAATCTTCAGATAAGAACCACAAAGAAACTCATACTTTGACTATAATCCAAAGACTCATTCAGTGGCAAATTGCATCTGTTTTGAACCATTCCATGTGTTTCTGAACAACAAAGAGAAGACAATCAGGCAGCCTATCAGATGGACAAATCATTGTCCTCTGACCTTTGGAAACAGAACGCCTCACTGCATTTCTTTAAGTCCAAGAGACTCTGAATACATTATTATTGCACATCTATGGCATTGTGATTGATGAGTTGGCCACTGAAGATACCTTAAAAACCAGCCAATAATATTCGTGTTCTGGCTGCTCAAGGTAACCAACAGACATGGGCCCAGAACTTATTATAATGTAGACTTGGCTGAGAGATGGGGAGGTTTCCATAGAAGGTATTTATGGTAATGCAGTATGAGTATGGACTTGGGAATCAGTCAAATGCATAGGTTAATTTGACATGACTTTTTTTTTTAATTTAAATCCTTATCTTCTTTTTAGAATAATCAATACTAAGTATAGGCTACAAGGCAAATGAGCAGAAAGGGTAGGCAATTTGGGATTAAATGACTTGCCCAGGGTCCCATAGTTGGGAAGTCTCTGATGGCAGATTTGAACCCAGGACCTCCAATTTCCAAGGTTAGTTCTTCATCCACCGAGTCCTCTTACTGTCCTGCCATGACTTATTCTTGATGAGGCCATTCTGACTCTGTTCTCTACTCCTTTTTTCTAGATATTCACTATCCTTTTAATAATACTTCCTAAAATATTACCAAGATCAAAATCAAGTTCACTGGCTTATAATTTGTTGACATTTTCTTTATGCTTTAGGGATTCCATTTTATTATTAATAGCAATAATTTTTTACTCCAACTCAAACAGCATTTTAAAATTTGCACAGTGCAACTGTATCATGTGGGGAGTAAATTGAGGCTGAAAAGTTAAGTACACAATCATATAGTTAACAGTTCCCAAGAAATAGAGCCAGGCGTCTAGTGAGTACTATTGTCACTTAGTATATGATATTGGTCAAATTGCTTAACTTTATGAGACTCAGTTTCCTTATAGATAAAATGAACTACCTTCCTTTATAGAGTTGCTTTCAAAATAAAATAATTAACAAGTGAAGTAGTTTGGAACAGCAAAATCATTAGTATAATAAGGAATTACTCTGATCAATAATAAAATACATTAATAAATAATCCTGCCTCTGACACTCTGAAAAAGGAATTTGGGGGGTTGCTACCAGGGATAAATAAATATGAGGGGAAATTGATTCTTGTGAAATATCTTTAAGCGCCAAGTGACTACTAAGTCTTATAACTAGCATGAAAGATATTGTGATTGGCTCTTGGGATTTTTGGCTGCCATATTTATATTGATTTCTATTTATGTTTAGGAAGAATTAGCCTTTTGCACTCTTCAGTATAGAATTATAACAGAACAAGGACAGAGCTAGGCAGCACAGTGGAGAGAGTGCCAGTACTGGAGTTGGGAGGATCGGGGTTCAAATGTGACCTCAGATATTTCCTAGCTATGTGACCCTGGGTAAGTCCATTAACTCCAATTGCTTAGCCTTGCCATTTTTGTCTCAAAATTGATAGTAAGACATATCAGGCAGGGGTGGTTTTTATTTCCTACTGATATTGTTTAAGTCTCATCTCATAGTCTTCTTCCAGCCCTAGCTAACGTGTCAAAATTCATTTGAGCCAATGTAACACATTGAAAAGATCATGAGTAATGGGTGCAGAGGACAGAGTACTAAAATCTGAGTCAGGAAAACCTGATTTCAAATCCAGATTTGGGCTGTGTGATCTTGGCTAAGTCATTTAACTTTTGTCTGTCATCCAGGATTGTTGGGAAGAAAAAATGAGATAGTATTTGCAAAGCACTTTGTAAATCTTAAGGCAATATATAAATGTTAGTTATGATCCTTTTATTAATTGTGATTATGTCTATTGTCAGACCAGCTTCTATACTGCTATTCCACCTGTCTTACTTCCAAGGTTTTTTGCCCCTAAGTGAAAAAATATTCTAGTTACAACTTCACTGACTTTTTATTTTTTAAGTAAGTATACAGACATAAATCTATTCTAAAACTTACACCTGGGGGGAGTTTATAGTCAAGGATATAACATTCCTGAATCCTCTGACTTGCATAAGTAGTTGATAATTTTTACTACATATATGTAGAAGTTCAGAACCTTAAAAAATATTCAAACTTCCTTCATTCTACTGATGAGGAACAGAGCACAGGTATGTCAGCCCAGCCCATGGACTCCAGTTTGTCTAACCCAAACAGAGGCAAACCTCTGAGAGATGGAGTGCCAGGCTCTACCCCCCCCCTCACCAAGTGTCAGTCATGTCCTGCCCCCCTCCCTTACCCCACACAGGGGAGGGAAGAAGCACTCCTATTGGGCTACTGGGGAGAGGGGTGGGTAAAGTGAGGAATGTCCTTAGCAAATGTAGAGAGGGGAAAGGGAGTGGCCCAAGCACTCCAGCTCTGCTGCCTCTGAGCTGTCTACTTTACTGCCTGTGTTCTCTCATTGGGCTGTTGGGCAGAGGAGCAGATGATGTGAAAAAATGTTGTCGGGTACTGTGGAGAGGGGGAAGGGAGCAGCTCCACCCAAGTCCCTCTGATTTGCTAGTAATGAATTTGGAGGGGTAGGAGGTGGGAATAACCACGTGCCACCTTTGGCACCAGCGCCATATGTTCACCATCATTGGTTTAACCTCTGCTTTCCTTTCCCATCCCAGTGTTTGCCAACCCATTAGAACATTCATTTAACATTCAAGCTGTCTCTGAGGTCCCAACTTGTTAGTATTCTCTCCTTGTTCAAGTCATACTGTATTTATTTCTACATTTAAATGTTACAAATAACCTCCCCATTAAAAGTAAGCCTTTAGAGGAAAGGGAATGTTTTTTGGTTTTTTTCTATTGTTTTTAGCTCTCACTGTCTTGCATATAAAAGGTATTCAAAAGGTGTCCAGTGAATAAAGAGCCAGGCCTGGAGACAGGAAGACCCAGATTCAAATATAGCTTCTGACATTTCCTAGTTATGTGATACAAAGTTTAAAATCAATTGCCTAGTCCTTGCCAGTTTTCTGCAAAAGGAAGGAAGGAAGGAAGGAAGGAAGGAAGGAAGGAAGGAAGGAAGGAAGGAAGGAAGGAAGGAAGGAAGGAAGGAAGGAAGGATGGAAGGGAGGGAGGGAGGAAGGAAGGAAACTTTAGTTTACATATAGAAGTTTATATATAGAATGAATGGTTTTCTGTATATAATTTTTCTTTCTGTGTTATCTCTCTCTTCCATACCCCCACATTTGTATTAAGCAGTCTATAAAATGTATATACTTACAATTCAATTCTAGTCTAAGATATTTTTAAACAATCCTTTTAAAGTTTGAGCAATCCAGTTGATTATAGCCCATGGTTTTATTTGAAGTTATTTAATTATAAATAAATATATAATATTTATAATATAATATAAAAATAAAAATATAGTTATACAGATATTAAAGCCATTGCATGTTAAAGAAAACAGATGAAAAGTTTATAGTAAAACTACAGAGAACCTTCAAACATTAGTTATGGAAAGGAACTTGGACATGATTTAATCTAATTTGCTATATAGATGGGGAAACCAAGGCCCAGGGGAGTTAAATGACTTCCACAGGGTCACACAGCTAATTAATGCCAGAGCAGGGTCTATAGTCTTGATTTTGGGAAAGCCAATTACATATTTATAGAATGATGTCTAGATGTCAACCAAGACAGATGACTGGAAGTCTCTCTGCTAGTTACATACCTGGTTAATTAGGAGACCAAATCTTACAGCTTGAGTAGAAAGGTCTTTTGCATGAAACATGTCTCCACCACTCTCAAGCTGAAATGTATACAATTTAGAGAGTATTTAAGTTTAGTACTTACCATATTTCCCTTACATCCTGAAATCGACTAATTCTAATACAACTCCTGAAGTGTTGCATCATGGAATTTCCGTTTTAATTTATTCCTAAGAGAGCTTATAAACAGCTAAGAAATTCAAAGACAATAGAGGTAGTGGGGGAGGGTAAATTTACTAAGGCAGTGAGACACACAGAGGGAGACCCTTTTCTACCACTTTTGTCACTTCAGCTATACCACTGAATGAATATACTCTAGAGCAATTGATTCTCTCTTTTCCCAGCTTCCCCCCAAATCCTTCCTTTCTGTCTTTGAATAAATGCAAGTATTACTTCTAAGGCAGAAGAGTGGTAATGGTTAGCCAATTGGGGATAAATGATTTGCCCAAGGTCACATAGCTAGGAAGTGTCTGGGGTCAGATTTCACATCAGGTTTACATAACTCAGAACTGGCACTCTACCCACTGAACCACTTAGCTGCCCTCAGACTAGTGATTCTTAATCTTTTTTTTTTTTTTTATGTCACAAAACCCTTGAATGGGTAACCTGGTGAAACCTATAGAACCCTACCCAGAATGGCTTTAAATGCATAAAATAAAATATATAAGGTTGTAAAGAAAATCAATTATATTACAATATAATTATAAAATATTATTAAAAAATCTAAATTCACAATTAACTAGAGTTATCATCCACCTAATTGGAAGTTAATAAGTGAACTATAAATCTTCAGAATCTACCTTCTAACAAGTATCTTCCTCTCTAAGAATACAGAGTCTCATGGGAAAAGGATACCATCTTTTATACATGTTGTTCAACTGAAAGACAATGTGATCTGTTAGAAAGAATCTACCTGAAAGAGTAGACTTTAGGAGACAGAAGACTTTGCTTCTGGCATTTGGCAATTGTGCAATCTTGAGAAAATTGCATAATCTTCTATAAAATTCTTTAAAAAACCTATTTTGGGGTATGCATATACATACATGTGTTTGTATTGTGTATATGTATGGCACATATGTGCATATATATGCATATATATGTGTATGTATGTATATAGTATGTATGCATATGTATAAATGTGTGAATGTATATTTGTATATCTGTTCATTTGTCCATCTCTCTCTGTCTCTGTCTCTGTCTCTGTCTCTGTCTCTCTCTCTCTCCCTATCTATTCATCCATCCATCCATCCATCCATCCATCCATCCATCCATTTATCTATGTTTCTGTTTATCTAATAAAGCCTGGGTCTATCTTTTCAAAATACGTAAGGAACTTGTAAAAAACTTTTGCCTTCTATCTTATTATCAGTTCTAAGGCAGAAGAGAGGAAAGGGCTAGACAATCAGTGTTAAGTGATTTGCCTAGGTTTACACAGCTAGAAAGCATCTAAGACCAAATCTGATACCAGGTCTTCAGATCCCAAGCCATCAGGCTCCATCTACTATGCTCCCTCATTGCCCTTGTAAGGGATTCTTGATCTGGAATTTTTCTCCAGCAGTATGGACAAGCAGCTCTTCTCTAACTTTTCATCTCAGAGAGCTGCCTTTGATACTGAGACATGAAAGCATTTATCTGTAGCCACACAGCTAATCCATGTCAGAGGTATGACTCAAAACCAAAGTCTTCCTGACTCGAAGGCTACCTTTATAGCCATTCTACTAGTCTCGTCTCTCAAAGAACTCTATATAAACAGAGCTGTATGTGGCCTGGCATACCAGGACTAGGGGATTAGCTTGTAGTGATTCTGAAAAGCCCCAGACCCCAAAGGCAATGACTCCTCCCCTCACCACTTCACTTGCTTCTTACATAATGTAGGCTTTAGAGCAGTGATGGCAAACCTTTTAGAGACTAAGTACCCTCATAAGACATGTGAGCTGCCCTATTACCCCAGACAGGGGAGGGAAGAAGAATTCCTATTGGACTACTGGGCAGAGGGGCAAGTGAAGTGAAAAATTTTCTCAGGCAAGGTGGAGAAGAGGAGGGAACAGTCACCGCCAGCATGTGTGCCAAAGATTCACCAACATGGCGCTAGAGCAGTGATGGCAAATATTTTAGAGACAGAATGCCAGGCCCTGCCCCCACCCCACCCCTGAACCAAGTACTGTGCCTTCCCCTTCCTGGACTGAGTGCTGTGCCCCTCCTCCACTGGGTGCTGGGTGTGCCATGCCCCTCCCCCTCCATCCCACACAAGGGAAGAAAAAGTGTTTCCGTTGGGTTTTTGGGTGGAGGGGTGAGTGAAGTGAGGAATGTCCTCAGTGAGTGTAGAGAGGGCAAGGGATGGGGCCCAAGCACTCCACACCCCTCTAGCTCTGTCACCTGTGAGCCACCCACCTTACCCCTTGTATGTTTCCATTGGACTGCTGGGCAGAGAGGTGGGGGATGTGAAAAATTGTCATCAAGCACAGTGGAAAGGGAGAATGGGGCAGGTCTCTCCAAGTCCTTCTGCCTTTCTAATAATGAACTTAGGGGTGGGGAGGGTAGCCATGTGCCCACAGAGAGTGCTTTGCACGCCATCTTTGGCACCCATGTCATAGATTCACTATTACTACTCTAGAGTCATCCCAACCCCAAACACTCAGATCTCCTAATATAGTTGCAGATGGAAAGCACATCTTGATGGCAGGGAAGGATGAGAAGAGGGGGAAGTCAGAAAAGCAATAAATCCATATAATTGCTTCCTCTTCTAAGCAAGGCAACTCACTGCATGGTAATGGTTGGCAAAAATCCGGACTAGCCAAGTCTCAGGGAAGAAGTTAATGTGCTTTATATCTTCCAGGTGCCTGCCTTGGGGAAAAAAATAAAGAAGAAATTTGGAAGTTTTTATTTATCTCCACAAAATTTCACATACAAAAATAAGGCTATGAGTTGGGGTGGGGGCAGAATGGTGTCTTGTTTTCAAATTGAGTTTGGCAAAGCTCAAAAAAGACTTCATGGGACTAATACATGAGTTTATTTCCAGTTATTTTCATTCTAAAGTCATCTTTGGATTTACACATACAAACCTCACATATGATGAATGAATGAACTCTAATTTGAATGGTATTTTCATTTTTAAGTTTTTAAGGTTTTAAGAAGGAACTTTGGATTGTGTATGTAACAACTTAACTCTTAGGACAAAGTCTCCTGAAAGTAGCGTGTTTCTGAGAGTTATGAAGTATTTGGAATTTTTTCAAAATTTCAAAATTCTTATTAAGGTATTTGGGAGGACTGCCCCACTTAGGAGTCCCTGGGCCTCAACTAAAAGACACTTCCACTATCATGCTTCTTTCCCCAATTATGCCTTACTTTATACATCTCATAATTAGTACTGGCCCCATTCCAAATTTCTTCATGTTCCTTGTGTTAAAGTTGTATTTTGTTCTGGTCCCCCTGACAACCATTCCCCTTCTAGTTGGCAAAGTAAGTTTCTGGGTAATCAGTATAAAGGGGTAATAATAGCAGGAAATAAAATGGAAAAGAAGAAACTGGAAGTCATGTATATATTAGCCCAAAGATCGTAGGAGTATAAATTTACCAAATTGTATCTTATCTTAACCAAATCTATATTTAAGGTAGAAGTGCTGAATCAGGGTTTCCACATCAAGATGCTACTGTTAGGACTGTGGTCCTATGATAGGTAAATTCCAGAAGAAAATCAGACCTCCATAGCTCCACCAGCAGAATACCAAAAGGTACTTATAACTTTGGGATAATGACTTGGATTTTACCAATAACTCTGAAGTGATTTGAATACGTTAATGAACTAAACCTAAGGTGACACAGATAGAAGTTGGTCTATTTCCCAAAAAATCCAAAAAAAAATGAGACCTCAAACTCCTGCCCTTCAGAGTACTCTCTCCTCTCTATTGGGTCCATGCTGCCTAGTGTTCACAACTCAAATCCATGGTTAAATGAGTGATATTTTCTGACTCTGTAACCATTCCCCCTGCTCCACATCCCCTTCTCTATCTTCTTTCACCACTTTATCCCCTCTGCATTGCTTTTTACTACTTGTCCTGATTTTCTGGACTTTTTGCACCCATAGTTTCTGCGTTTAAATTATGATTGCTGCCAATCATGGTTTTTACCCCCCAGCCTGCTTCTATTTTCATAATTTCAGAAGTTAATTTTCAATTTATACCTAGTCTTTATTTTTTTTTCAGGTTGTGGACTATGATGACTAAGAAAAGTACCCAATAGATCTGTGGTGGCAAACTTTTTAGAGACCAAGTGCCCAAATTGCACCTTCACTCCCCATGTGAAACTCTCCCTTACCCCAAACAGGGGAGGGAGGAAGTGTTCCCATTGGGCTGCTGGGCAGAGGGGCAGGTGATGAGAAAAATGTTTTCAGGTGCAGTGGAGAGGGGAAAGGGAACAGCTCCATTCAGCACAAGTGCCATAGGTTTTCCAACATGGCAATAGATCATTTACTCACTCACTTCCACTTTTCAGCATTAAAATCAATACAAAAAACATTCACAGGATAAGTGGCAATGATATACTTAAGACAAATAGATCTTGTCTCTCTTGACCAAATATCTGGAGATTAGATGCTTAGAGTGGGGAAGAATTATGGGTGGTGCTTATCTAGTACAGCCCTTTTATTTTAAAGTTGAGACAATTGAATCCAATGAAGATGAAGTAACATTCACAAGGCCATTTAGTTCAGTGGTCATAGAGCTAGAATTAAAGTCAGTGGTCTACCTTTAAAGTTCTAACAGGTCCTTCTGAAAAATTTCTACATTGCTGGATTTGGACACCCTTAGTTTGACTCTTTGACTCAAGCTCCCAAGAAACCAGCTGAGGGCCATTTTTGTCTCTTTAAAATCCATTGTCTTGTTGTCTGACTTTTCTTCTAAAGGAACAGTAA
Source organism: Monodelphis domestica (assembly GCF_027887165.1). NCBI lineage: Eukaryota > Metazoa > Chordata > Mammalia > Didelphimorphia > Didelphidae > Monodelphis > Monodelphis domestica. The sequence continues at coordinate 90,140,872 of NC_077227.1, forward strand.
ATAAATGTATGCCTCAAACAAAATGGGCCCAATCAAATTAGTGATATCCACTCCACAAGAGAACAAAAGCCCATTTCCAGGAGGCTTTCATGGGCCACAAGAATATCTTGGACCAACATTTGAGAACTACCTTTAAGGCACATTTTTGATTTGAGAAGTTATCAGCATAATCAATGAATGCTCTTTGTATGACTTTTTTATTTCTCCAACTATTACAAACTGTAGGAAAGGAGAGCATATGTGTACCTTTGAGGAAGACAGTTTCTGCATCTCAGAAGTTGTTTTTTTTAAAGACTTCTGGAATATTTATAGTCTAAGTAACTATATAAAGTTTACAATGCACTCTCTGAAACCATTTGGAATTTCCTGGCCATATTTTGTGTACATTAGTGGCAATTTTAGTTTGATGAATCAGTTTTCAATGTATATTTTGGAAACCATCCTAACAAAATTCATCTGGTTTTACTGCTGCTTTTTTTTACTGCTTTTAAGTGATAAAGATTTTTCTATTCACTTTGAAAGTGTGAAAGAGCTTTGAAAACTGTTTTCAAAGTTCATTAGGCCTATAGAAATTTTATTCCAAGATCTTCTTAGAGCTGTAGATGCATGTTTCCCCATGTTCCTTCTTTTTTTCTATTTAAAATACTGTTTATTTGTGATTTAACATTAATTGGCATTACATCTAGGAGCAATCTCAGATAACATTTATATGCTTTTCTACAGGACACAGAGTTGGTTGGCTCATTCTTTATGCCAAAGCAAGTCAATAGAGGCATTAGCAGAAGGTGCAGAGCTCAGGGCTGCAATTAAAAAATACTGCATTCATGATAGATTCTTTGTTTAAAAAAGTTCATTTCCATGTCACTGATGCTTTCTACAGCTCCCCGCATCACTAAATTATGAGAATATCAGTGTTTGACTTTAGTTAATTTCCCCAAATTTTATTATTATTGCTTTGATATTTTCATCATTTATTTTTATTTCATTATTTTTTTCATATATTTATTTCATTAATTTCCCCAGGATTTTCCCCAAATCTTGTGAAATTATCCTGTGTTGTGGAGCACAGAGTGTTGGATTAAGAATGAAGAGCTCTGAATTAAACTATCTCAATTATGTGAATAACTATATATGTGCCCTTGGTAAATCCAATCACTTCTCTGGCTATCTATGAAATGAAAAAGTTGAATTTAGTGATGCCTAAGATCCCTTTCATTTTGAAATATTAATGTGCCTAGGATCCTTTCCACACCCAATATTCTTGGATTTTGAGAACACTGTATAAAACAGAGACAGCACATATATAACTTAGAGGGGTCTGTTGTGTTTCGTTTTGGGTTTGTTTGTTTTTTTGCTTACTTTGGTCACAATCTGATTTCATTCAGGCCCAGAGCCTTCTGGCATGTAATGGCTATTTCACAGTTGGGTGAGATAATTGCTAGTGGTAGCCAATGAATAGCTAAGGAGAGAGAGGAATGGAGAGCCTCTAACAATGCAATCATTCTACAGAGTGTATACACACACATTGCAACTTACCACTGGTGATGCCATGTAGACGCAAACAAAGAAATACAGGCAAGAACTTCTGTCCCAATTCCCGTTCCAAAAATGGACACTTCTTGGGGAAGCTTAGCAGAAAAACAAGTAAAGAAGGTGTTCAGAAATTTCCTTTCCTTTCACTATACAGGTCTAGGCATAATATCAAGGGTTATGAAATTGTTTTCCCATTCCTACCTCATTTTAATTTGGACTTCAATTTACTGTACAATTTACTGGACATTGGTCTAGATTCTTCTCATCACCTCTTATTCTCTATTTGCACCTATTCCTCCTTCCTTGGTGAATTCAGTAGCTGACTTACAACCTCCACCTCCATCTCCATATTCAAGTGAACTCCTTACCTCCCATCCTTGCTGATTTCAGTATTCATACTGATGATCCTTTGAATACCTTGTCATGCCTGTTCATGGATCTCCTCAGTTCCCATGACCTTTGTCTCTCCTTGATCCCAGTCTTCCACATGACTGATGATTATACTTCCTACCACAATCACCTAAAATGGAAAGCTATCCAGGATCCCCAAGCTCTACAGTTTCCCTTTCTGATCAGAATCTTCTGCCCTTCATACCCTTCCTATTGCCTTACTCCCCCTAAACTAGTTCTCCATTCTCACTTTGGTCACAAATCTTTTAACCTTAATGTTTTCTCCATCTATCACTTTTTAGTTTCACTTTTCTCTAGTTTAATTTTTCTCTCATGGTAGTATCTTGATCCAAGAACTAAATAGTTTCATAAGGCATGATTATCCACTTTTGAGTCCCCTTCCCTTTAGTCTTTCTACCAGTTCTGATTCCATTAATCCCAAAACTTATGAATTTGGATTCAACAATTCTACGATATCCAAAAATATTTGAGGTTCAATGACAAAATAAACTCACCTGAAATAAGAATAATATCCCAGAGCTACTCAAATATTTACCAGATAGACTTTTTAGATGGAGCAGAAAGAATATATTTATGAAAAGGGAAAGTAGCTTTATGTTATTGGTAATCTCTGAGGTTTCTGGTCTCATTAATTCTGATGGTTAAAATAAATTTCCTTATATGTTTTAGAAAACAGCAGAAGGGAGCACCTTGGTGGTTCAGTGGATAAAGCTCCAGGCCTGGAGACTGGAGGATCTAGGATCAAATCTGGTTTCAGACATTTCCTAGGTGTGTGACCTTGAGCAAATCACTTAACCCTGATAGTTTTGCCCTTGCTACCTGTCTGTCTGATAGCTTAGCCCTTGCTATTTGTCTGTCTTGGGGATGATACTAAGACAGGAAGATTAAGAAAAAAAGAGAACAATGGAAGTGAGGGAAGGCCAGGGAAGCAGTATTCTACAGTGGAAAGAACACAGGATTTGGGGGTCCAGGATCTACATATAAATCATGACTCTTCCATTTACTGGTGGTGTGATTTTAAGCAAGTCACCGAACTCTGTACTATTATAGGATTATAGAACTAGAGCTAGAAGAGACTCTAGGGACTATTTAGTCCAACCTCCTAATTTACAGAGGAGGAAAAGTGAATTCTAGCAATAAGTGACATGCCCAAGGCTATATGGGTAGTAAACAACAGAGGTGGAGTCTGAACTCACATCTTTGACTGTATGGTAGTTCTTTCCACCATACAATATTGCTGCTCTCATGGCCTCAGTTTCCTCACCTGAACAATGAGGGGGATGAACTGATCTATAAAACCCATATTTTTGTAACAACCAATTATATTTAATTTTTTCCTAATTACATATAAAATATTTTATCATGTGTTCAAAAATTTTGAGTTCTAAACTCTCTCCCTTACTCTCTTTCTTCCTTGCTCCCTGAGATAGTAAGCATTTTGATACAGATTCTATACATGTGTGATCATGCACAATATATTTCCAAACTGTTCATGTTGTAGAAGACATATATAGAAAAATACAATGAAAAAAAAGTGAAAAATGGTATGCTTTGATCTACATTCAGACTCCATCAGTTCTTTCTCTAGAACAGACAACATTTTTCATCATGAGTCATTTGAAATTGTTTTGGATTATTATATTGCTGAGAATAGCCATCATTCACAATTGACCATCACGCAATGTTGCTTTTAACTATAAGGTGATGATTCTATCATCTACCTTCTCTCCTATTGCAGAGTCAAAGAACACTGCTGGAGAACATTCATTAAATTGGAAAGAATGAGGTTCACTGCAAATTCCTGTTATTTAACATCAAATGGATCCTCTAGGATACAGAGCAATCATTTTCTTTATCTCTAATTGATTTTGAGGTGGAGTTTTTACATTTTACTTTTTTAATTACATGTAAAAATATTTTAACAATTTTTATTAATTAATTTAGAATATATTTCCATGGTTGCATGATTCATGTTCTTTCTCCCCTATCCTGGAGGTGACAATCAGTTCCACTGGGTTTTACATGTATCATTGTTCAAAACCTATTTCCATGTAATTAATATTTGCATTAAAGTGATCATTCAAAGTTGACATCCTCAATCATATCCCCATCAAACCATGTGATCAAACAGTTGTTTTTCTTCTGCATTTCTGCTCCCACTGTTCTTTCTCTGGATGTGGATAGTGTTCTTTTCCCTAAGTCCCTCAGAATTGTCCTGGGTCACTGCATTGCTGCTAGTAGAGAAGTCCATTACATTTTATTTATACCACAATGTATCAGTCTCTGTGTACAATGTTCTTCTGGTTCTACTCCTTTTGCTCACCATCAATTCCTGGAGGTCATTCCAGTTCACATGGAATTCCTCCAGTTCATTATTCCTTTGAGCACAATAGTATTCCATCACCATCAGATGCCACAATTTGTTCAACCATTTCCCAATCGAGGGACACCCCCTCATTTTCCAGTTTTTTGCCACTACAAAGAGCGCAGCTATGAATATTTTTGTGCACATATTTTCCCCATTTTCTCTTTGGGGTATAAACCCAGCAGTGCTATGGGTGGATCAAAGGGCAGATAGACTTTTAGCACACTTTGGGCAGAGTTCCAAATTGCCTTCCAGAATAGTGGGATCATTTCACAACTTCACCAGCAATGCATTAATGTCCCAATTTTGCCACAATCCCTCCAACATTTATTATTTTTCTTTACTGTCATATTGGTCAATCTGCTAGATGTGAGAAGGTACCTCAGAGTTGTTGTAATTTTCATTTCTCTAGTTATGAGATATTTAGAACACTTTTTAATGTGCTTATTGATAGTTTTGATTTCTTTATCTGAAAACTGTCTATTCCTGTCCCTTGCCCATTTATTAACTGGGGAATGGCTTAATTTTTTGTGCAGTTGACTTAGTTCTTTATAAATTTGAGGAATTAAACCTTTGTCAGAGGTTTTTATTATAACCCCCCCCCCAATTTGTTGCTTCCCTTCTAATTTTGGTTGCATTGGTTTTTGTAAATTTTGAGTGCCAGATTCTCTGCTTCCCTTCTTCCTTTCCTCCCTCATGGAGAAAGCAAGCAATTTGGTTATATAGTTATATATTTGGTTATATATATATATATATATAACCTATATAGGTTATATAGGTGCAGTCATGCAAAACACATTTCCATTTTAGTCATGTTGTGAAAGAAAAAACAGATAAAAATAGAAGAAATAAAGTGAGAAATAATATGCTTGAGTCTGTAATCACTTCTTTCTCTGGAGGTTGATAACTTTTTTTTTTAATTGTCTTAGGTCATTATATCACTGAGGATAGCTAAATCATTCATAGTTGATCATTGTACAATATTGCTGTTCTCTTGGTTCTATTTACTTTACTCTGCATCAGTTTATGTAAGTCTTTCAAGGCTTTTCTGAAAGCATCCTGTTCATCATTTCTTATAACACAATATTATTCCATCACAATCATATGCCACAACTTGCTCAGTTATTCCTTTAACTGACTCAAAAATACTCTTATCTTTCTTCTTAGAATTAATATAAAAAAGAATTAATATTGTATTGGTTCAAGGACACAAGAGTGGGAAGAGCTAGGCAATAGAGATTAAGTGATTTGCCCAGGATCACAGATCTCAGGACTTCTTGTCTCCAGGCCTGACTCTCAATCCATTGAACCAGTTGGCTGCCCCATCTAATTGCCCCTTTAATGCAGTCCCTACAATGGCTGCTTTACACCTATCTCTACCTCCATTTACTGTCTTGTAGTAGATTAATTTACTTCCTACTTTAATGAGATTGAGTTCATCTAATGCGAGCTCCTTTTCCTCCCCTCCTCATCTTTAATTCTGCCATCTTCACCAGGACTTTCCAATATAGCTTCTCAATGTCAGTGGATGCTAGGACCCTTCTCTTTTCTAAGTCTAATGGGTTCACTCATGCCCTTGATAGCATCTACTCCTGCCTATTTTAGGAGCTTACTTTAATATCACCCTGCATATTATTCCTTCCCTCCTGCTAGATGTGCTCAGGTCTCTGTCTTTCTTCAAACAGCCTAAATATACTTTCTCCACTTCCTTAACACCCACTTGTTTCCTCAACCAGCTCCTTGCAATCAGACTTCCAATCCAACACTGATGAACTCTTTTAAAAATATATTATACTGACATACTGTTTTTGTTCAGTTCACCTCTGAATATATCCTTCTTATTTTTTCATATATTTTATATCAAAGAAAAAAGAAAGAAAACAAAATCAGTTTAACAAAACCAACCAACACATTAACAAAGTCTAACAATCTATGTGATATTGCACAGCTTTAGACCTGTACCTATGAAGAAGGTAAATTTTACAGTTCTTAATTCAAGATCAAGTGTCTTGTTCATTAGTCAATGTCTGATTTTATTTTGTTGTAGTTTTCATTTACATTTTTGTAGTCATTGTGTATATTTCTTTTCTCTTCTACTTACTTCACTCTGAAGTTTATATGTCTTCCTATGCTTTTCTGAATTCTCCACATTCCTCATTTCTTAGAATGTGTATATAACATTACATTTTATATTTCAATAGATTTAGTCATTGCCCATTAGATTGACATACACTTTATTTCTGGTTCTTTGCTACATCAAAAACTGCTGCTGTGAATATTTTGATATGTGAACTATGTTTTCATTTTTTAATTCCTAACAGAGACAATTAGCAGTGGAATCTCTAAGTAAAATAGTGTGGATATTTTACTCATTTTGGGGGGCTGTTATTTATAATTCAAAACAGCCTTCTAGAATGTCTGGACCAATTCACAGTTCTACCACAGTATACCAATTGCCCCTTAATTGCTAAAGCTGCTAATCACTGCTTAATGCTTATCCTCCTTGTAGCATTTCACATTATTGATCATCCCTTCAACCCTGGTATTTGTGACATTGATTTCTACTGATTTCCCCCTATATATGTAACCATTCTCTACCTACTTCTCTGGTTCATCTTACTACCCTTTCTAAGTGTAATTGTCTCCTAAAGTCTACCTTACCTCCTTTTTTCTCTTTTCATTCATTCTCTTCATAACTTCTTTAGTTCCTAAGGTTTTAATTATGACCTCTAGTTAGATGACTCCTAAATTTATATATCCAGTTCCAATCTCTCCCTCTTCTCCCCATCATCGACTAGTTGCCAGTCATATAAAGGATGAGGTATTAGTAAATTATCTTGCTAACACCTCAAACTCAACATGTCAAACATTTTATCTTCAATCCTAAAACTGCTCTTCTAACAACAATATTTGCTATTACTTAATCAATCACTCAAGCTTAAAACTTTAGAGGCAGTTTTGACTCTTTTCTCTCACTGCCATACTGTATCTAATCCATTGTCAAGTCCACAATATTTCTTAATTTGTTCTATTCTCTCTATTCACATGGCCACCACTGTTGTTCGGGCAAAACCCCTCTCACCTAGAATATTATGAAAGTTTCCTAATGAGTCTCCTCACCTCTAGTTTCTTGCTTCTCTAATCTTTCCTCCTATGAGCTACAAAAATAATCTTCCAAAGGCACAGGGCTATCTAGGTCACTCACCTTCTCAAAATCCTCCAGTCACTCCTAAATGCACAGCCTTTAACCTGACATTTAAAACCTATACCTAGTTCACAGTTCCAATTATTCCTAGTTCCTAGCTCCTTGTTCCTCATTCCAATCTAGGTTTCCATACTTATTTCACATTATTTCCCTTACATTGTCTTGGATCTAGGCAAATTAGACTCTTTTCCTGAATTTAAGATGTTGTCACCTATATTCATGTTTCTATTTAGCCTATTACTCTTTCCTGGAATGCACTGAATCCCACCTTTCAGAATCTCTATCTTCACACAAGACCCAATCTGAGTGCTATTCCCTCCATGAAGCCTTCTTTGACCCATCCAACTCAAAGCGCTCACTCCCACTTCAAGTTTTCGGATTGATATACTGCTGTATAATCTATCTTATATTATATTTACTTTATACTTTATCTAAAGGAATTTGTATGAAAAGAAAGAATTATCTCAGAACCATATAGATCTCTTGGAAGTGTGCCAAATATTTGGAAACAGAGAGGTTAGAGGTTTAGAAAAAGATTAATAAAGAGCAGGACCAAGAACCATTAGCCAGTGAAAGGAGGAGGAAAAAAGGTAGGACAGAGCTTTTGGCAAATAAAGGAGATACTAAGGACCATAACCATTTTTTTTAAAAAGCATATTAGAGAAGACAACTCAGGCTAATTCCACTAGTGAGCTCATTTACTCAAAGACTCAGGTAAATTCTGAGAAAAGATCTGTTCTCTAACCAATTTCTCTCCCTGTTATCTATCTATAAACACTATAATATTATCTGCCATTTTGTTACATAAACATTTCCAATAATCTGAATTTTTGTCTCAACCACTAAGAGAACATGGATTAACTAGAAAGTTATCAATGTAAATTTAGGCAAAGAGCCCAATCTCTGCCCAAATTTTCCAATCTAGGGATTCAGAACAACTATGTTTGAACTCATAATTTTTCTCCTAAAATAAACTCCCTAAAACCATAGAGGAGGCTGCTACATTGAAATCATATCAATTATATTGCCCAAAGGTTTGAAATAAAAATAATTATTTTAACAAGATATCATGGAAGAAAGAATATTGACCCTGAAGTAACAGGATCTGAGTTTAAATCCCACCTCTGATGATCTTGGGCAAATCACTTAACTTACTTGGACCTTATTTTCCTCAATGAGTAAAATGAAAGAATTAGAATAGATGGCTACCAAAATCCTTTACAGCTCTAGATCTATGCTTCTTCATTGTCTAAATTTCTCCACAAAGTGCATTGCTCAGCATTGTACAAGTCAGAAAATATTGACAATTTCTCGTTGTCTTTAAGGTAAAATTCAAAATACTCAAAGCTGCCAAGCAAGGCTTCTGACAACATGGCCCAATACACAATCCAACCTCAGCTTGTGATCCTTTCATACACGAACACTGCATTCTTCAAGCAGTATAGAATAATGGAAAGAACATTGGATTTGACGCAGGAGACTGGGTTTTGAGCTTCTGTTCCAATCCTTACTGTGATGTATGATCTTGGGTAAAAGTCTTAACTTCTTTGAATTTCAGTTCTCTTGAGAAAATTAGAGTAATGTACTAGAAAGGAAAATATTGTTCAAAGCAAAGCCATCAAACCTTTGTTTATGGTATTCCCTTTGACTCTCTAAATGTTGCCAATCCTGTTGTCTTCCCTGTCTCCTCCAACAAATCCTGCCTATTCTTTATTTTTTTAAATTTTATTTAATTAGATGATTTAGAATATTTTTTCACAGTTACAAGACTCATGTTCTTTCCCACCCCCCACCCCCGTTCCCCCGTTCCCGTATCTGATGCACAATTCCACTGGGTTTTACATGCATCACTGATCAAGAACCATTTCCATATTATTATTTGCACTAGGAGATCATTTAGAGTCTACTTTCCCAGTCATAGCCCCATCAACCCGTGTGATCAAGTAATTGTTTTTCTTCTGTGTTTCTACTCCCACAGTTCTTTTTCTGGATGTGGATAGAGTTCTTTCTCATAAGTCCCTCAGAATTGTCCTGCATCATTGCATTGCCACTAATGGAGAAGTCCATTATGTTCCATTGTACCACAGTGTATCAGTCTCTGTATACAAAGTTCTCCTGGTTCTGCTCCTCTCACTCTACATCAATTTCTGGAGGTCATTCCAGTACATCCTGCCAGTTCTTAACCATTCTTTGAACTTCTATTGTATTTACAGCCTGTATAGCTAAGCTTCCCATTTGGTATAGATTCAATTTAATGAGCACTTTTAAAATATCTATTAACTTCTAGACACTGTGCTAGATCCCGAGGAGAAGAAGGTGGAAATAATAGCAGCTTATTATAATAGTTTGGAAGATGGGAAATTCTAACAATTGGGGAGCGGGGCTCAGGAAAGGCACAAACTGTTCCAATTGTTACTTAACTGCTTCATCATATGTAAATCTGGGATCCACAAGTAGATTGTCAGTTTTTGGAGGGCAGAGAATGTGCATTACAGCATATCTTTCTGGACTGTGACAACTAGACCAATGTTGTATATACAATATGTGCTCTATAAGTACTTTTTGGATGAATGAAGTAGGCAGACTCTTTAAACAGTCATGATACAAATACAAAACTATATTATTTCTTTATTAAGATATTTGCTTAAAAAGTTGATAGAATGATTAGGCGTATTATGTTCAATTTTAATCCAGCTGATCCACACATGGGTGGTCATCAGAAATGGGTTGATATAATCATGAAGCTATTTAGACAGACACATACCCAGGAACAAGTTATTCCTAAAATGGTTCCTCCTAAAATATGGGGGGAACTGTGCCAGATTTTCCAAGTCCCTCTGGAAACACAAAGTCACTCATTGAGGACACATCCCGTACAAGACGGGCCAAGGACACTTTTAGATTGTTTTTCCATGAATCAAGTGTGGTGCCCAAATCACAAAATGTCCCAGCTGAGTCAAATGTATGATGGGGTTCTGTGTCCCACCCTTGCCTGGTACTCTGATCAAACTCCCTAGTAACCATTTTATTGTCATGATCTCTGGAGACTCAAAGGAAAATGTGTTAACTTATCCAGACATCCAGAGTAGACTCCTTTACCTAGGTCAACAATGTCTGAGGGGCGTCAGGAGGAAGTGGAAAAGAGAGCAAAGAAATTTGCTTGTACTAATGGAGGGAGAGGCAGGGCAGCTGGTACTACATCAGCCCTTTAGCAAAAATAACCTAAAGTCACTGAGAATTATAAACAATTTCAACTAGGTTAAGAGTTTTCTCTCTCTCCTCTACCTTCTCCAGTTAGATCTTCTTCTTCTAAAAAAAGTGACAAGGAGAGATAACTTGCCTGAATCGAATCTCACCTCCTTATATTCCTTTTTCCATTATTTAACTAAGGTGTGGATAACCAATGAAATCACTCAAAGGGAAGAAGTAAAAAAGAGGGTACAAATGGATCTTCTACAGCCTTTGAAAGCATATCTTGAAAAAGATAGATTGAAAAAAAGAAGTTTGCTTGGAAAAATAGAACAAAGATAGGGATGACATAAGCTAAATAGTCACATTTTTTTACCACAGGAAAGAGCAAAGGTAAGAAGATAATCCATTGGGACTGGTAGTTTTCCAACCCGCAGCTCCCCTCTTTCAGTGGTTTGAAGAAATGGGTGACTGTGGGAAAGCTACTAGACTGTCTGAGGAAGAAATATGTGGTAGAAGCCACAAATTGTTTCCTTTAAAATGCTGAAGGGTTTCCTTTCTAGGATTCTCTAGAGACACTCATAAGTTTGAGTGGTTTGACTGTAACCCTAACTACAGACTTCAGAGTGGATGTATTGACCTGCTACAATTTCTACCAATTCTATGATACATAGATATTGTGAAGATTAAATTTAATTCTCCCCTGATTATAACGAAAATACTTAACTCTCCTCTCATTATGAAGATTAAATTGTAATCCCTGACTATTTTTAGATTTAATCCCCATAAGTGTAAACACCCTACTTAAAGTTAAGTATGGAGATCTGCCCATTTTTAGATCTAATCACCAAAAGCGCAAACATCCCACTTAATCATGAAGTGCAATAGTGGATGACAAATCAAAATAGACTGACTGCCTCTTGGCCAGTCCTAGAGCAGAACTTTAACTGTGATTGGTAGACATGGAATTAGGGGAAGACACAGGAAGTGATGCAAAAGAAGCATCTTTAAAAGGAGCTGTTATTTCCTGTGAGAAGAAAAAATTCTTCATTCTTTGATCTGCTGACTGGACCTGACACCCTGTTCCTGATTGGACTGACAGGTGGTGAGTGAAAAGCTGACTCTTAACTGCTGGTTTTTCCCTGAAGAAACAGACCTCAGGAAAGAAACCTATCCTCTTGAGAGAGGCTCCCTGTATCCCCAAGGCCTTGGCTACAAGGGCTGAGGTCCCTCCAGCTAAGAACTATACTCTCCCTGCCCAAGGGCCAGAATCAATTTAATTAGTATTTAGGCTAGATATCTTACCTTATCCTCTCTCTGATTTCTTGCTTCACTCTTTCTACATTTTGTAAATAAATTGTAAATAAAATCTCTTTGGAATTAATTAGATTCCTGGTGACCAGACATAAAATATAACCCAACCCTTTTAAAAATAAACCCCTTTTAACGTTTACTATATATATACATTAATGATGAAAGTGTCTAATATAGGTGTGCTCTTGACTCCAAAGGTTTATATCTGTAATGATAGAGACCCTTGAATGTTAGAATGTATTTTAATTACAGTTTTCCATTACCAGCGACCTTATATCCAAGGGAAAAGTGAAATCTACTCCAGGCTGCCTCCAGCATTAGCAAATCCACCATTAGCATTGGAGTCTTTTTTCTTGCTGGCATTCTTATGCTGAGGCAAGTAGGAATCTCTAAAGATAAAATCTCTAAAGATGACTTATTTCAGTCCTTTTATTGAACAGAGGAGGAAATGGAAAGTTGAAGTGACTTGCCCAATGTAGAAGAGCTGGACAGCAGAAGAGTAGAGATAAAAATGCTGGTCTCCTGACTCAATTTCCAAGACCTTAACATTATCCCATGGCAGACCTGGGAGATAAGAGGTCCTGAATTCAAATCAGACCTCAAACACTTCCTAACTGTGTGACCCTGGGCAAGTCATTTAACCCCGGTTGCCTATTTCTTACCACTCTTTTGCCTTGGAACCAATACACGGTATCAATTCTAAGACAGAAGGTAAGGATTTTTTAAATGACCCCAGGGTAAGAAAATAATGCATGGAGTTACCACCACGTAGCCTGCCTTCATGGTTTTCCTAGTAAACATTCAGTCATTATGATTGCAATCCATAGGATTTACCAGACTCATAATAGAATGAGTTCATGCCAGAAAAAAACAAACAAACAAACAACTTTTAAGAATTCCTTTAATGCTATGGGGCAGCTAGGCAGTGCAGTGGATGGAATGCCAGGTCTGGAGTCAGAGAGACTCATCATTGAGTTCAAATCTGGCACCACACACTTATTAGCTGGATGCTGGCCAAATCACTTAACTCTGTTTGCCTCATCCTTTATCTCTAAAGTGAACTGGAAAAGAAAATGGCTAGCCATTCCTATATCTTTTGGGGGGTGGGGAAAGACTGAAATGGGGCCACAAAGAATTACACTTGACACAAAGCTGCTGAACTTTGACTGGCATGACAATCAATTAGAGCTCAGTCTTTCTTATTCAAAATCATTTTATGTCTTCAGCCTCTGGGATATGCTGACATCTATATCCTCAGGACCTAGTCAAGTGCCTGGACTTTAACAAATGCTTATTCCAAATGGATTCCCCCCAGCGCTCCCCTCTAGAAATACAGTGTCTTTGTGTGCTCCCCATTCCCCAGGTATTTAGTCTGGTTTATGAATTTAGGGCTGCATACATACAGTAGGGACCTCATTTCCTTCATTCCATTTTTCTCTAAGCCATTTTTACTCTGTTAAAATCCTGGCCCAAAGCCATTTGCCCAAAGCCTTCAGTTTTTCAGTGGTTGATTTCACTAAGTGCCTCCTAAGGCATTTCTTGAAATGGATGTGTTTTGGCAGCAACTGTAATGGAAGAGGGCAGTTTGCTCCTTTTACAATGGACAGTTTAACTCCAGAAGGCTGTAAGGTACCCTTCAAAGATTTGCGAAACAGCCCTGTAAGGTAGGTGGTTAAAACATTAATATTCCCATTTCTCAGATGAAGAAACAGGAGTCTAAAATGACTTGCCCAATGTCACAGGGCTAATAAGTGGTAGAGATGGCAGTAGAGACCTAAAACGCCTATCTTCTGCGTATTCCAGCACTCCTTTTACGATACATACACATAACATGTATTAAATATTATGTTTTGATCCAGGTGTAGAAAAAAGGGCCAGTCTCTGAGTTTGGAAGCCTTGGATTCAAGTTTCACTTCTGACACACTGGCTGGATGATGTTGAGCAACTTAGCATCTCATTGCTCTAAGAAGCTATCTGAAACATGAGAAATAGTGGTCACTTTGCATTAGAGGAAGGAGTTTCCTTACTGGGAATTCCTGACACTAATGAAATTTAAAATCTGCTCCCCAAAATGGTTTTTAAATGGTTTCAAAGGCACGTGGTGGGATATCTAATTGGCTCAGTGGATAGGGAGCAAGGCTTAGAGATGGCAGGTTATGGATTCAAATTTGGACTCAGACACTTCCTAGCTGTGTGAACCTGGGCAAACCACTTAATCCCAGTTGCCTAGCCCTTATTGCTCTTCGGCTTTAGAACCCATACTTAGTATTGATTTTTTTTTTTAAGGCAATGGGGGTTAAGTGACTTGCCCAGGGTCACACAGCTGGGAAGTGTCTGAGGCCAGATTTGAACCTAGGACCTCCCATCTCTAGGCCTGGCTCTCAATTCACTGTGCTACCCAGCTACCCCCTTAGTATTGATTTTAAGACAGAAGGTGAGGGGTTTCTTGTTCTCTTTTTTTAAGGCCTAAGAATATTTTTTCAGTTTGGGAAAGTGTAGAAGAAAGTGTAGAAATCCTTTGGGGCTATTTTCCTAACTCCCTTGATGACTATGATTTCTTTGGGTTCTAGGAATAACCCTGAGGAAAATGGGGTTTAAACACTCTTGCTCACTATCCTCTACCTGATTGCTTCTCAAAGATCAAACTAGACTTAATTAGCCTTTATAAAAGTTATTTACTTGGGCAAACATACCAAGGGCAATGGTTACAGAAATCCTCTTCTCAAGTTGGAGGTGAACTCTGAGGACTTTGGGAAGAGAAAGCTCAAATTTACAGTAAAATGGTAGTGAGGGAGGTATAAGGAATCCATGAGGGAAAAGAGTAACTCATATTTCTGAATTACTAGACATTTTTTTTCTTCCCTCTTGGAGTCTTTGTGGAGTTCCCCATAGATATTTGTTGTTCAGTTGTGTCTGACTCTGTGAGTCTATTGGGGGTTTTCTTGGTAAAGATACTGGACTGGCTTACCATTTTTTTTCTCCAGTTCATTTTACAGATGAGGAACTGAGGCAAATAGTACAGGTTAAGTGACTTTCCCTGGGTCACATACCTATTAGATGTCTCAGATCAGATTTGAACTCATGAAGATGAATTTTATTTATTTCAGACCCCGGTGATCTATCCACTATACTACCTAGCTGCCCTATACACTTACCCCCTATTAGGAATATAATAGATTTGGGATTTTAATTGAGGTTTAGTGATTAAGGATGGAAGGAGAGGTACTGCCAGATCACTGTTTTAAGCCAAGCTTGGAGCCTTGAGGATTCCTGACAGGGAATCCTGAGGTGGAAAGTCTGTTGGTAACCAACTGACTTGAGGCACACTCCTGAGTGTGTCTGACTTGGGAGGGGCTGGAAATCTTCGGCTCTCTAGGGTAACCTGGATTTTCCAAGTGACAGTTGGGAAACAGAGGATGTTTGGAGTTTTTGGAATTAGCTAAAGGAAAAACATCAACAGTATCAACAGTAAAGAAAGAAGAAAACTGGGGTTCCACTCAAGGTTCCAAGCTTGCCTTAAGACAGTGATCTGGCAGTACCTCTCCTTCTGTCCTTAATCACTAAACCTCTTAATTACAATCTCAAATCACACCCCTTAGATATAGCTCTTTGCTGAGTGCTGAGGAGCAATGTCCTTATAGAGTTCTGAAGAGCTCTTTTCTTGATGTAGATAGTATATCCTTAGCTACTAATACTGATACCTCCATCAGCCTCTGATGCTCTAGAGACGCTCTAGAGGTGTAGCTACTGGCCCTTGTAGATACTACTACTGACACTGATGTACCTCCCAGCTTTCTGAGTTTTTAGAGTTTGGTTCAGTTTATCTCTGGACACTTTTCTCAGAAGTCTTTTCTCAGAAGAACTTGTTTGCCATTGACATGTCTCTCTTTATCCTCAACTATATGTGTTGACTTCTACTAGTTCAGTCTTTCTAATAATATGGCCAATGGGGAAGAGAAAAGGAACCATTCTCCCCTTTCTCCAAGTTCAATTCCCTCCTAGGGGCCTCAGATCCTTGGATAGGAACTTCTGAATCCTTTCCCACTCAAATGATTGACTCTGAAATGACCTACATTTTTAATATGTAGCCCAAGAAGCATGACTTGATTTTCTCCAACCAATCAAAAGATATTTCCTACATGGAGCCTCATGTCAAAGTCCCTATGAACTGATTTCAAGAGTTATATTTAATTTTTGAGCAATTTAATCAAGATATCTGGGTCTTCTCTGATAAAGCATAAAGGAAGAGGTGCAGAAGCAGACAACTGAGAAATGCTAGGAAGTATTAAAATGTTCAGGAAATTGGAAAAATGAAGGAATAAAGGAGCTAGGTAGTATAGGAATGGTGGAGAGTAGAAAGGTGGGAATCCTAGGAAGGGTAGCTATGAAGATGGACATAGCAGAAGAAAAAAGAAAGAAGAAAGGGAAAAGAAAGAAGATAAAGAGAGACTTTTAAATTTTAAAATGTACCAGCTATTCACACATAGGACTTAGGGCAATTTTGAATGAGATGACTTAATGGCCCAATGTCTATGATTCATGGGTGTTTCCGATAAAGAGTTCATTAAAGTTACCACAATTATGTATGACTTTTTGGATCCATGTTGGCAATCATTAATCAAAAATGCCACATGACCCTTGTGAATCTACTCTAGGGATTCTAGTATAAAATAATATTATAATATGTAAAGTAGAAGCAATGAAGAGGAGTAAATCACAAATGAGAGAGGGATAGGCTACATGAGATTTATGGTCTTAGTATTTTTATTTATTTTTATTTCTATTATTTTTTAAACCATTACCTCCTGTCTTAGAAGCACTACTGTGTATTGGTTCCAAGGCAGAAGAGTGGTAAGGGCTAGGCAATGGGGTTTAAGTCACTTTCCCAGGGTCACCCAGCTAGGAAGTGTCTGAGGCCAGATTTGAACCTAGGACCTCCCGTTTCTGTGTCTGCCTCACAATCCACTAAGCCACCCAGCTGCCCCCTACTCAATATTTTTAAATACCACACTCAGTAATGCTTTAGGAACATCTAACATGGTAACTGGAACATGTGAGATTAACTATGTCTCAACACAATGAATACTAGAATATAGATTTCTCATGTGAAGAATTAATTTTCTTCCTCAGGTTCCAAATTTAGCGTGTAGGGAAAGACACTAGAGAGTTCTGCTTTCAGATGAGACCCTATTTAAACTAGTCTGTAGCCTGTCCACATTAGTAGCTGCTGCACCCATTAACCAAACCAGCAGCCTTGTTTTTTTGTTATTATTCACAGAAAGACATAGATTTTCCCAGGAATCTTTTCTGTCCTAAGAACATATGAATAAAACCAAGACCCAGAATCTGATCTGAATGGGAAAATTCCAAGAGAAACACATGAACTCATAAAACCAAATAAGAGGAATTAAGACTGTTGGCTTTCTAAAGTTGATTTTAGTAATTCATAAACCAAGCTTTAGTAAGCATTCTGGGTACAGTCTATATGTGGGAAGAGAAAATGAGTTATTAGGCAATATATTTAAATAATAAAATATAAGAATCATCTCAAGTGAGATTTGTATACAAACATAAGTGAGATTATAATTTGCAAGAAAGAAATTTAATTCAGCAGCCTCTCATTTGTATTAATTTAAGAATCACTTTAGTTTGATACCTTGTAAGTATGTGATTTATAGTAAGAATATAGTCCCAAACATTAGAATCTCTGTATGTAACCAAATTAAGAATGTAACCCCAAGTCATCATTTCAAGTGTGTGTATTATTATAGTAATTTTAAGTGTGTTGTCATATTAATCATAAATTGCTATGTTAATCCTAAGTGTGTGGATCCATTTTAATCATGTATTTTATATTAAACCAATTCATGTTAGAAGTTATAGGGACCAGAAGTCCATCCAAAGGTTCTCACAAAGACCAGGAGGTCTGGAAATGGTCCAGAAATGTTCTTGGAGACCTTTTGAGGTGTGTGTGTGGGGGGGGTAAGAGAATGAATATTCTCTTACAACAATGACTAATATGGGAGTATGTTTTGTATGATAATACATGATAATTCAGATCAAATTGCTTACTCTCTCTAAGAGGGAGGAACAGAAGGGAAGAAGGGAGACAATTTAGATCTTCTAATTTTGGAAAACATATATTGAAAATTGTTATTACATGTAATTGGAAAACTAAAATATCTTTGAATAAATCAAAGAAGGAATGAGCACCAATAGAACAGTGCAATTCCACTGGGTATTACATGTGTCCTTGATCAGAACCTATTTCCATATACAACACACATTTATTAAGTGCCTATATGTCAATGCTGAGGACATGAATAAGAAAAGGAAAGATAGTCTCTGCCCTCTGAGCAACCTACAATCTTATGAGAGAAGACATTGAACTTAAGCTAAAAGGAAGAGGATCAGAGAGAGAAGGTTCCCAGGTCATCATAATGATAGAGTGGAATTCAAAGAGCTCAGCAGATAGGAAATCAAGGTTCATTAGTTTTCTCAGACCCCTTTATATGGAGGCTTTAGGGAAAGGTTTTTGCACCACCCTTCAGCCCTCCAATCAGAGACACGGAGGTTCCTGAGGGTTCTGGTGAGGTATGAGTACCAAAGCTGAAGTTATCTGTGTGATGAGATTCCTGGTAATAAACATTTTTGGTGAGAGAGAGGGGCAGCAGGGAAGAAATGATGAATAAAATCCACAGAGTTCAGCTGACTAGGAAGTTAGGGTAAAGAAGGCATATCAACATGTACAAAACATCCCCAAGCATGAGAATAGAGGTTGGGGTGGGGTGGAGTGGGATGAGGAACATAATGAGATAGATATTGAAAAGAACCATGAGAAAACAGAATCATATAGATAGATGCACTGGATCTCTAAGGAGGAAAAGACACTGAGTGATGATGGTAGGGACAGAGCCTGGAAGTGTAGGGAAACAACAAAAGACTCCAGAAATTAGAATAGGAGCAATAAGGAGCAAGAAGCATGTTTATTCTACTTCTTGGTCTAGTTTGTCAGAACAAAGAAAAGAATGTACATCAATATTCATGAAGTTGGCCAGGTATATGAAATGAGTTACAACAGGTAGAGAGACCACCTATATAGTACAATGGTAGCCTGAACAATAAAAAGAACAGTTCCTTGGGTTGGACTGCTTTAGAAAATCTATGGGAAAACAGGAGCAAGAACCATATAAAATGAGAATCGAAACTATCTGGTACTGACTATGAAATAGAAAACTAGATCAGAGGAACATAATGGACTACAACAAACAGTTGTAAAAGTTTATAGTAACCTTGTGTTTGGCAAAAGTAAAGACCCAAGTCTTGGAATAAAAATTCACTATTTGGTAAAAATTTTGAGAAAATTGGAAATCATTCTGGTAGAAACTTGAAATAGATCAATATCTTATGCCAATTCCAAAGATAACATCAAAATGGAGACATGACCTAGGTATAAAGGGAGATATCCTAAGCAAAGTAGAACAGGGAATGTATTATTTACCAGATTTATGGATAAGAAAATAATTTATAAACAAGAGATAGAAAGCATTGTGAGATATAAAATGGGTAATTTTGAATGCATCAAATTTAAAAGGTTTTGTACAAATAATACTAATATAACCAAGATTAGAAAGAAGAAAGTAAATTGGAAGAAATATTTACAGTTTCTCAGATAGAGGTCTTATGTCTAAAATACATAGAGAACTTTGTCAAATTTATAAGATGGGTTTATGATATATGTACTAGTCGGGTGAGTATCCTAACAACCAATCAATTAATAATCATTAAGTGCCTACCAAATGCCAGTTATTTAGCTATACAAATAAGGTCACAAAAGCAATGAAAATAGTTCCTGCTCTTAAGGAACTTATATTCTACTTATATTCTCTCAAAGGAGGGAGGGAGAGAGAGAGAGAGAGAAAGAGAGAGAGAGAGAAAGAGAGAGAGAGACAGAGAGAGAGAAAGAGAGAGAGAGAGAAAGAGAGAGAGAGAGACAGAGAGAGAGAAAGAGAGAGAGAGACAGAGAGACACACACACACACACACACACACACACACACACAGAGAGAGAGAGAGAGAGAGAGAGAGAGAGAGAGAGAGAGAGAATATTGCACAAAAAAAAAAAAACCCAAACCAGGAGACGATTCACAGAGGAAAAGTCCTCTAAGCTGAACTTTGAAGAAGAGAATGAAAATTAAAGCAGAGATTAGAGGGGGCGGGGTACATTTCAGCATAGGAGAGAGCTTGTCCCAATCCAAGGAAGTAGGCATTGGCAAATTGATTTCAGGGAAGTTAGCTATCCATTTGGTTTGGAATGTATTTTTGGTTTAAAGGCACTAATATGACATAAACCTAGAAACAGTAAATTGGGGTCAAGTTGTATAGGGCCTTAAATCCCACATAAATCATCCTTTGAACAATAAAGAGTTCCTTAATTATTTGTTTGTTTTTTCTTTACAAGGCAATGACATTGTCAGATCCATGTATGAATTAGGAAGATTATTTTGGCAGTTAGGTAAGTGATATGCTCTAGATTAAAGTATGAACTCTTGTCATTAACTAAATATTGACTTTTGGAAATTTACTTCCGCTATCTAATACTCAGTATTCTTACATGCAAAAAAAATGGGGATAATAATAATATCTTCTATGCCTACTTCACAGGATTGTTGTAAGGATCAGATAAAATAATGAATATAAAAGCATTTTAGGCTATTAATAACTATAAAAATATAAAGCATTGTTAGTATTATTTTTTAAAACCTAAAGTCCATTCATGTAAGTCATAGGCTTTGAAAAAATTCCAGCACTTGCTTTCAAATTAGAATGGAGCAGCAGTGCCAATTTAAAAGTTACTATTTTCCTCACTGGGGTGTATTATTTACTTGGCATTAAATGTTTAGTGACTTTCATTGTTGAAATAAAGTATTTCAGGAAAGAGTCTATCTCCTCAAAGTCGTTATTAATTAAATTCACCATGGCTATAAGGGTTTTAGAAAAAGATGAGGCTGCTCTGAGTGCTAGCCAAGTGAATCTCCAAGAAAGAAAGGCAAGTCATTGTTCTTGTTCTTTTGTAGCCTATCATAGAAGACAACATTGTTGTTACTGTGTCTGGGCCATGGACTCTGAATCATGGATCTGGCTTTGTTGCTTGTGTAAGTTATCATTGGACACAACATGGTAGAGTGGGAAAAGAGCAATGAAATGACAAATCTTGAATTTATTCTGATGCTGCTCTGAACTAATTTGTTTTTACATAAATCACTTTACTTCAACCTCATTTTCTTCATTTGTAAAAGCCAATACAACAAGCATTTAAGCTAGTCCCTGTACAAAACTGAGAACACCAAGACAAAATGAGAATTTATCCTTACATTCAAGGCCTTGCCTACATCCTCCTGGGAAAAAAAAGAGAGGTTTGGACTTCATGCACTCTCCAAGGTCCTTTCTAGCCCCCAAATCCCATGATTTAGAAAATGCTTTCCCTAGCGTCAATATAAATTTCTCCTTCTGAAATCAAATTTGAGACAACCGGCAATAAACAAATATAGGATTCAATCCATGCTTTAGGTAAAAAGAAATGGCTTATTTTATAAAATGAGAAAATGTTGGAACTGGAAGGGACCTTAGCTATCATCTAGCCTACCCTCCTCATTTTAAAGAACAGGAAATGAGACAAGAAAGGTGAAATAGTTAGCCCAAATGATATATCATAGTGAATAAATTGGGAATCAAACTGAGTTCTTACTGTGTGTTCAAGGCTATTTCCATCACCCTATATGGCCTCTATTTTATGAAGTTCTTCACATTACTGTAAGTATGGACCTACAAGGGGATTTTTTTTTCTTTATTCTACATTTTAAAAATTTACTGCTTTGGCCATTTTTTTAAGAGTCTTCAGGGGGCAGCTGGGTAGCTCAGTGGATTGAGTGCCAGACCTAGAGATGGGAGGTCCTAGGTTCAAATCTGGCCTTAGATACTTCCCAGCTGTGTGACCCTGGGCAAGTCACTTAATCCCCATTGCCTAGCCTTTACTATTCTTCTGCCTTGGCACCAATACACAGTATTGATTCCAAGATGGAAGATAAGGGTTTAAAAAAAATAAAGAATCTTAAGTAAGAAGGGGCTTACTTGGATGCAAGATTCTGTGAGACGGGTCAATGATTATTAGGCTGCTGGGAGTTTTGAACTGAAAATATTTTTCCCTTTTGAAATAAATGCACACAGGACAAATTTGTCATGTTTCATTTGACCTGATAATGTTCAGCAAGTTGTTAGAGAATGTCACTAGTGCTTTTCTTGACTTCATACACAATACATGTCACTTGTACTTGCCACTTAATTCTATTCTTATTATTCCAGAACACACTGATTGGAATCATTCCCAAGCTAAATAAAAGCATGCTTCTGTTTAAGGCATAGCTATTTAATCGATGATTAACCCCTCTGTCTCCCACATTCAATTCTATCACATTACAAACAAATAATTAAAAGAGAAACATTGGACCCATCTACCTATGAGTCTCATTATCTAAAATAGCATAAAATAATTCCATAAAATAAGTCCTGAAGAGAAATGGAAAGGGTTCAGCAGGCCCCCATAGCTTTATTCTGCCCACCCACTGGACTTGGTTGTTCAACTATGAAGTTACCAATTGGTACAGAAAAATTCCCAACTAGCAATTGTATTATATAATGACTTGTTAGGAGAGAATCAATTTGCAGGTGAACCTTCTTGTCAAACAGAATTATGAAAGCACAGACTTTGGCACTAAAAGGACCTTAGATGATCATTTGTCTTTGATCTCTTTACTTTGCAGAGAAGCAGGAGACCCAGAGGAGGGGGAAAAAGACTTGCTGGAGGGTACAGGTCTAAGGAGCAGCAGACCTGGGAACAGAATCCCTGCCTTTAAAAGGCTTCCCTTGTCTGGTGCTCTTGCCACTACATGAAGCCATTGCTATAGACCAGTGAAATGCTGCTTGCAAGTGAGGTCAATTTGCTTCTCAGCTGGACCTGTGTAGGGGAACTTCCAATGAGAAAACTCATCTACCAATGCAGATTGGTAAACACTAAAAGCTCAAGTTTGTCTATGGTTTCCCTGTCAGGATCTGTCAGAAGTAGCACTCAAACTTGGTTTTTCCTGAATTCAATATAGATTCTTTTGGATTATAATACCCCAGACTATCTAATCTTGCTTCATTTAAGCAGCACTACATGAAACCTGAAAGAACCATAGGTCTAGATCTGGAAGAGACTTTGGATATCATCTGATCCAACCTTCTCATTTTACAGAGGAGGAAACTGAGGTCCAGAGAGATTGCAACTTGTCCACAGTCACCCAGGTAATAAGCCTCAGGAAAACATTTTGAATCCTGTTCTGCTGACTTCAGAGCAGGTCTCCTTTCTCTCTATCATGCCTCAAAATAATTCCAGCACTTGATAACTGAAAGATCCTAAAAACTAGATCAATGTTGTTAGTGTTTCATCTGACATCATCCAGAAGATGAGTTCAAATCCTGGATAAAGCATTTACTTCTTGGGTGATCTTGGGCAAATCAGTTACCCTCATGGCCTCAGCTTCTCTTGAAGGAGTTGGAATAGAAGATCTCTTAAGTGCCTCTCAGCTCTGTATCTTAGGATCCATTGACATTCAGCCATTTCAAAAAGTAAAAGCAAACCAGGACAAAAGTAGGCTGGAAATGATTTGATTCTGGTTGAAAATACTTGTCATC
Organism: Monodelphis domestica; assembly: GCF_027887165.1. Lineage (NCBI taxonomy): Eukaryota > Metazoa > Chordata > Mammalia > Didelphimorphia > Didelphidae > Monodelphis > Monodelphis domestica. Next base: position 90,164,621 of record NC_077227.1, read on the forward strand.
ACATTGCTCTTGTCCAAAGCTGACTCATCTACCACCATGCACGAACCCTCTTGGACAACACTCTCGATGGAAGGAAACACCATCATAATCAAGAACAAGTGTTGGAGGGCTTAGGGCTTGGGTCATTTTGTGATGGAGCCTCAAGACCTGGACAGGAGCTATGATTGCTACAGCTTGTGGGGAGTCTGTAAATAGGAATGGAGAGAGAGAAGCCTTACTAGGACTGATAACTATTGAATGGCTCTTGCTCGTGATCTTAATTCAAATAAGAGAGTGACAAAAGAAACTGAGAAGAGCTTCCCACACACAGGAAAAGAAGGTAATCCTCACTTCTGGTTTAAATAAAGGAAAAAATAAAGGAAAAATATTGAATTTATTTAGCAGCCATGCAGTCCTAACCCTGGCAGTTATTTCTCCTTGAATTTAAGGTAATATTTCATTCTCTCGTTTTAAAATTCAAAGATAGTGTATTTTCTAAAATACATGCAATAATAATTTTCAACCTATGATTTCTGAAATTATAAGATCCAAACCATCTCCTTCCCTCCTTTCCCTTCCCCCATTCAGAGATGGTTAGCAATATGATCTGAGCCAAGTGTGTATTATACAAAACACTTCTATATTGGCCACTGTTGTAAGAGCATACTCAAACAAAATCAAAACTCCAAAGTAAAACCATAAATACATTGATGTGAAAGATAGTGTTTTTTGATCTGCATCTACCTGACTCAGTTTTTTTCCTCTGGAAGTGGATAGGATTCCCCAAAAGTCCTTGACATTCTCTCATTTAAAAAAAATACTTTTTTAAGAAAAAAAAACTACTCTTTTGGTAAAGTACATTTAGTCACTTTATAGGCCACTGGACTTGGAATCAGCAAGACTAGAGAATTCAAATCTAGCCTTGGACAATTATTGGCTGCGTGACCCTTAACCTCGGTTTCCTCATCTGAAAAATGGGGATAATAATAGCACCTATCCTATGGGGATGTTGCAAGATTCAAATGAGATAACATGTAAAGCATTTTGCAAACCTTAAAGCATCATATAAATACTATTGTTATTATCTATGAGATGTATGCCTATATAGTAATATATCAATCACAATTATTTATTAAGTAGGCGCCTACTCTGTGTCAGGCACTGTAAGATCAGGTGTTTAGTAACCTCCATCCTCTAGCACACTAAGATGGAAGGGAAGCATCTGAGTAGTTGTGCCACAAAGGCAAGGTACAAAAATTTATTCATTTTGGAAAATATGAAAAAACTCTTAGACTTGGAGCAATCGTAATACTTTGATACAAAGAGAATAAAATTCTTATATTGGAAGAGATCTCAAAGTGAATTTTGTTCAAGCCTTACTTAAAGCATAAATCCCTTCTATAATAACTGCAAGCTGTCCTTTGAAGACTTCCAATAAAAATGAACTCATTCCCTCATAAGCCTGGACAGTTTGGACTGCTAAACAATTTCTCATTATCTTGAGTCAAAATTTTCCAAACTATAACTTCTGCCCACCATTCCTTATTGTTCATTTTGGAGTGAAGTCTGACCTGTTTCCACATAATAAATGTTGAATATAGTGACCATGCTCCCTCTAAATCTCTCTGGTAATACAACTTCTTTGGCTAAACCTCATGAAGACACAGTCTAAGTCTACTTGACATCCTGGTCATCCTTCTTTTGGACATCTTCCCAGCTGTAAAATATTACTCCTACATGTGGTGCTTACGACAGAAGATAATCTTTACTATACATTGCCCAGCTTACAGTTTAGTAGAAGCGACAAATTAGATTGGTAGAAGGATATGGGTATAGGTGGGCATTCTGACATCAGAGAAGGTTGACAACTCCTGGGCTGAAATAATGGAAAGAGAAAATGCAAACTGAACTAGAAAGTATAGTAATATGCATGTTGTATATGTATTTGTGTATTGTATGGAGAAGGGGAAGTAAACAAATAGCCTGTGAGGATATTAATATATCTTAACATAATACAACAATGTTTATAATTATGACCCTGTACCATTAAAAATGGTTAGATGATATGCCCCTTACTTACAAAGGCACAGAAAGGCATAATATGTTTTAGGAAGATTTCAGTAAAATGGCTCATTAAAAAAAAAGATTTGCCAACTAAAAAGAAAATGTTATCCAAAAAAATTAATTGTATGGATAATCTTCTCCCCTCTATAATGTTAGGTAAATAGGATTCTAAATAAATATCAAACCATCCAGGGAATCATTAGGATACATTCCCTCTTCATCCTCTCCACATCTCTACTTCCATTATCTAAAATGGGCATGAATTCTTTTGGCATTTATGTGCCATTTAAAATTTGGTATTATATGAATGAGGGAACTGAGTGAACCACATTGACTCTATCTTGTGACAATTCTGCATCTAACTCAGTTCCTTTTCTAGTCCAATTTCTGTCTTGTGAAAAAAAAAAACTTTATTCAGTGGGAGGATAGGTGAGAAAACTTTATTGCATTGTTTGAACCTAGCCCTGTGTGGCTAGGAAGCTGGACCATTTCTACCTGTGACTTAGAGATCCTTAACTAAGGACCAAGGTTATGCTGACCAGAAACCCAGTCAGATCCAAAGACTGATGCAAAGAGTTTTCTCACAATTGTACATGCAACTTTTATGTCTTACCTCTTCCCTGTTCTTTGAGTGAATACGGATACTTTAGGGAGAGTGGGACACCTCTTTTTCTGATTTCACCTGTTGATTCTCTCCCTCTCAAATCTCCAAACTCACATCCTCCTCCCAACTCAGAAAGCTTCTAATCTTTCCTCCAATTAGAAATCAGATAACCTAACCTTGTATCCTAGTTTATATTTAGTTAGTTATTTTCTTTTAGTGTATAACAATTCATCTCCCCTTTTATTTGGGGTCTAGTGCCAAGCTGAGGAGGTCTAATCCTGCTTCCTTATGCAACTGGCATGCATTGCTTAATAAATCAATATGTTCAGAAGCTCCAACCTTTGCTTTTCCTCAGTTATTTCAGCATTCCCATGTCATATGGAGACTACTTGCCCCTTCAGAACTTCAGGTACTGTGATCTGATCTGCTGATGAACCCTGAGGTCCTCTGGCCTTTGCCCCCAGTCCCACTGGTTCTCTTGGGACCTTCAGGCCTTATTATCATATTATTTTATCAGCAATACAGCTGGATTCTCCCATTTGTGTTGTCTCCCTTAATTGAGTATGATGTGCTTGAGATCAGGAGCTGCCTCACTCTCTTATTTGTATCCTTAGAGCTTAATGTAATGCATGGCACATAGTAGGCATTTAATAAAGATTTTTGCTCTTTTATTCATGATGAGAGACTATTGTTTCATCTTTGTAGCTCTGGTTGCTTATAGCAGATGCTTAATAAATGTTTTTTGACATACAAATGATCACTACTAAGCGAATAATTGGTTCAATTCAAACCAATGGTTCAGGGCTAGTTATTAAGAAAATAATGAATGGAAGTAAATTAGAAGTAGTCTGAGATGATTTAATTCTCTTCACTGCAAATTGTGGAACATCAGGTCTCATAATTAAAATTACAAATAACCCAAAGGCCTATAGAGAGACATTGGAGACTACAGTGTATTTTCCATTGTGACTTCTACATCGACTGGAAAAGGAGATTGGTTGATCAAGTACCAATGATGAGACACAACAGATAGATAGTCTCTCAGGTTAATGAATATCCTTGAGATACTAAAGTCTTTCATTCCCTGCCTTGGGTGGGTCCTCTCCAAAGGATTACAGGCAAACATGAGCAAGAATCCTATAGGAAAAGAAGGTATGAAGAGCTTGCAATCTATATCTGTGGCAAGAATAACAGATAAAATAACAGATTCTTCAAAATGCTCAAGTATTTTTTTTTCACTGAGAATGAAAAAAAAATTGCTTTGCTCTGGGGGAAAGAATCCTCTTGTTGAACCATGTTGCAAAGCCAAGTAGAAGAGAAACTCAAAGAGACTGAAGTGGTTCCCAGGATCATGCTGGAAAGGATCATGGGGATCCACTAATCTAACTCCCTTGTTTGGCAGATGAGGAATGTGAGGCTCATGGAGGGCAAATGAGTCTCCTAAGGCCAGTATAAGCATCGCAGGAATTTCACCTTAGGTCCTTGGATGCCTCTTGCCACCACACTATCTATATACTGAGAAATCCAAAGGAAGAAAAAGAACTTCATAGCATCATATTTGTTTATATAGTCATAGGACCAAGAAATCTGAAAATCGAGTTCCTGGACATTCTCTCCTGGTCCCCCAAATCCTTCTACTACCATGGACTATTTTCCATTCAGACACCAACAGAATTTCAGCTTTTAAAAAAACCTCACTACTTTTCTTGCCAAAAACAACAGCAAAAAAAATTAAAATAAGCCCTTTCCCCTGACACTAGGAATCATGTCATAACCAAACTTGAACTAAAATTTAAGTTTAAACTTATCACCAGTAGTAGGACCTTAATTGCTATTTTATTCCTTAGCTGAACCTCTCAGATACACAAAAGAAAGATTTCCAGGGCTTTGTTCCAGTATGAACTCTTCCCTTGGCTTGCACCAGAACACCATAAACTATAATAAGGAGAGTTATGAAGCTCTCCAACTCAATGAGGGAGTGCATCTGAAAATATGACTTTTCAATTACTTTATGATTGCCAAAAAATGTGGGTTAGGACTATGGAAGACCTCATGGAGGAGACAGGAGAGCATTCTCCAACCTAATGACTCAGAAAAGACTGTTCAGTATTAAGGGCAGTAATCTGTATGGCAGGGAAATATCTATTTATTTTCATTTAAGCAGAGGAGAGGAGGGGGAATCTCCATGTTAAAGTCTTTTGGTTAGCAGAAGCCTATTTAAAGGAGTCAGAGAAAAAGATATAATAAGGGACCAAGGAGTAAGGATGCAGAAAACTGAACGTCAGTAGAAAAAAAGGGAGGAGGGAAAGGACAAGAAGGAGCAAAAAGAGAGGACACCTTCACAAAATGCATCTCCCAAAATGAAAATATTGCTCACTGAATCCAAAAGATGCATTTCAGATGAAAGTGCATGATTTATCACTTGTTTATTTGGGTAATTTGGGGGGGGGTTGGATCTACAAAATTATTTACAAAAATCAATAATCTGGAAATGTTTTCTGTGATAATACATGTACAGGCCAGATTGGATTGCTTGTCAGCTCTGGCAGGGGGCAGGGAAGAGGGGAGGGAGGCAATATGGATCATATGACTTTGGAAAACTTATGTGGAAATTTGTTATTAAAATAAAAATTGAATAATTAAAAAATGCATTTCATATGCTACTGAAACTGACTAAGGCAGCAGAGGAGACTGTAGTTGAAAAATAATTCCAGCCCAGGTTTCAGGGTTAGGACAGAGTACTTTAATTTCTCCTTCCTGGAGTAGTGGAATTCCCAGAGATTTTAAAGTTTTCCAAAGTGAAATGATCTTGGAGTGAGGAGGTTGGGCATTTCTGTATTCTAGTGGGTGTCTAGCCGGGAACTAGAGGGAACGGAAGAAAGTTAAATAACATGCCTAGGTTTCAGTTTCAAGTTTTTTGGTTATGGGCAAGTGGAAATGCAGAAATGCTGAGGACAGTTCTAACTTTGGAATGTGAGATTGCCATGTGGTTAGTACAGGTGGGACAGTGTTCAAAAACAGAACTCTGGGCCAGACAGGGATTAGCAGATTCAAAATCTGCTTTCTCTTCCAGTAGGATCTGTTCAATGCTAAGACAACTCCAATTTATTCTGTATGAGATACTTGATGGGAAAATTGCTCTAAATCCTTAATAGTTTCCTTTTTAAATAGTTCCCTTTTCTGACCAGGCAAATTAGAGAATAATCTCCTGTCTTCTCCATCAGACTTCCCAAGTTTTTAACCGACATTTTTTCCATCACATTAATGTCATTTATTTGTTTTTCTTTTTTAAAAATAAACTTTACCTTCTGTCTTAGAATTAGTACTAAGTTTTGGTTTCAAGGTAGAAGAGCATTAAGGGCTAGACAAATGGAGTTAAGTGATTTGCCCAGGATAACACAGCTAGGAAGTATGCAAGGTCAGATCTGAACCCAGGACCTCCCATTTCTAACCCCTGTGACACCTAGCTTCCTCTCTGCTAAAGGCATTTAAAAGGCATATTTTCAGACCCCTTCCCTCATTCAGCGGGAAACTCTCATAATCATCCCTGATCTTTGGAACCTAATAATTAGGATGGAATAGTGGATACTCATTTTACAAAAGGCCATATTTACTCATATTTGTTTTTCTTCTATGGCCATATTACATTTCATTCTGGCAAGTCCATGGATTTTTCCTAAATAGAAGCTGCCAGGAAAAAAACCAGTTTCATCATCCAGTGTCTTGTCTCTTTTTTCTGATATGCTTCCTAGAGCAAGAAATAACATCTTGGGAGTATCCTTGAGACATCTTGAGAGGTACAACACAGAGTTTGGGCACTTTTTACTTTCAAGTTGGCTTTTGAATGATTTATGTTGGAAAAGCTAAAAATGTACTATTTGTTTGTATTTGCTCATTTCCTAGGAGCTGGAATACAACCTGGGTCCATTCTTCCACAAAGACCTCCTGGAGGTGGGTTTCATTCCAGCATGAGAAACAGTTGAAGATACATTTTTATTTCCTTCAATCCATTCTCTCAATTATATCCCTTGTGATACTTTGCCTTTTCCTCAGGCTACACACTTACGAGGGAACAACCTCTGTTCAAACCCCATTCCAATTAAATGTAACTGCTCTTGCTGTTAAATATTTATGGAGCATGGTTACTCCACAAATTCACGTTTTTAAAGACAGATACAGTATAATCACCTTAGATTCTACTCTGCTGCTTCTGCTTCCAACAGAAAAATGTGTTACTATCTCTTATTGTGGGCTAGTCAGTTGTACTTTGACCTATTCTCAAATAAAAAGGTATTTTAGATTGTTCTACGACCCCAAATATGTAGGAGTGACACTTCATCACAAAACCCCATCTTATAATGATTCACCTGACATAAAGCAGCTTTCCAGTGACCATCCTAGGATTCCTGAATCCAGTAGCACAGATACACCAGCAAAAACCTCACTTTAGCACCCCATTCTCCTATGTGTCACAGATATCTCTGATCTGATGTGACCCATCAGTAAACCTCAGGTCCTGCTGGTTGCTGATCCCAAACCCATCCTAAAACATAATTTATGTATTTCAAGAACACTACTAATGAGAGCTCTTTTCCTTTTTAAAAGGCTCTTTATACCAGAATAGAGGGTCATTAAAATCAACTGAAATAGTGATATGATTTGGGAAAGGACCAGGAATGCCAATTTTGAGTTGTTTCTTACTGTTAAATATTAGACCAATGGAAAATCCTTACAAAACACTGAGAAAAATTACTCATCGGTCAAACCATTGGGATGAATTTGAAATGCCAATACCTGGGAACAGTTTATTCATCATATCCTTCAGTGTTCACCTAAGATGAACGCAGGAAATGGGCCTGATGTGAGATAGTTGTGACTTATGTATCACTATCTCTTGCAAATTATTAAGAGGAGAAATATTATATAGAATTTGACAAGATCTTTTGAATAAGGTCAGGATATGCTTTGTATTCAATGACTCTATTGACAAAGTAGACCTAGAGGGATATAGTGAAATGCTGGAAAATGTAATAAAGAATTTAGAAATAAAAGAGGTCAAACACTTGTGGATTATTCATAAGTCATATAATGGTAGAAACAGATTCTTCAAGAAGTAAAGTCTGACTGGTAGAAATGGAGAACAGCAAATAACAACAACAACAAATTAAATTAACCATTTTAACCAATAGGAAATAGCTGGTAACTTATTTTAAGATTAGTGGTACATCTTGAATTCAGACCATTGACTAGGTAAGAGTCAAAACTAAATCCACAATAAGAGAAAAAAAAGATTAGAAGAATACTTACCAGTAAATCACTCCAATATGGTTTAAATAAGCTACGTTCTTTGAAGAAGGGGGAAGGAGGAGGCAGCTAGGTGGTTCAGTGGATAGAGAGCCAAGCTTGGAGACAGGAGGTCCAAGGTTTCAATCTGAGCTCAGATATTTCCTAGCTGTGTGATCATGAGCAAGTTATTCACCCCACATTGCTTAGCAATTACTACTCTTCTACCTTAGAGCCAATATATAATATTAATTTTAAGATGGAAAGTAAAGATTTCAAAAAAGAAGAGAAGGGAATAAAAATAAAGATATTGGTCATCTGACCAACATTTCTTAGATAAGTAAGATGTAAAACAATCACAAGAGGATCCCAAAGGACTTTCTTAGCCAGTAAACATTGGATCTTTCAACCAAGTAGAGAAATGGTAGCAATAGTTTACAAAAGAAATTTACTTGCAAAATATGGCATAGGCAATTAGAAGATCATAAGCCAATATGACTTCATAAAATAGTAAAAAAAAAACAGTTGAGGGCAAACAAACCTACAGAAAATTTTGCCTGAGATTTCATTAAGTCAGATCGTTGCATAATCAATTACAGATGAAATTAAACAAAGACAAACCAATAATTGTGAAATGGGATAGCTCTGCTCACGTTTCTAAAGTGATCTATTTTCATCACTGACGACAGTGGAACTTCCATATTAAGACTCCAACACCTCGGTAATCTTATTGGCTATATAAGGAGATAGAGATTGGCAGTCAAGAAAGGGAAATTGGAAAAAGTGACTGCACCTACTCAGAGAGAAAAATCCAGAGAAGCCAGCTCTGGAGGTAGCAGTACTTTCAAATTATTCAGGGATAGATTTTGAAGATAAAAAGGGTAGAAACTAAAAGAATGTCAAAGATCATAGAAATGTTACATGAAAAAGAGTGGCCAAGAAAACCAGTGAATCATAAGCCTATTTATTCATTTATAGAAAGGATTTATGAGATTTATTTTTTATTTATTGAGGGGTTTATATTTGTTCTAATTTTATTAATTTCATACAGTTTCATTGGTGTGGCACCTTCCCTGAAACTTATTATCCTAGGGTTTCTGGGAGCACCAAGAGGTTAAATGGTTCACTTAGGGTCCTACAACCAATGACTATCAGAGATAGAACTTGAACCTAGGACTGGTCTTTCTTAACTCTGTTCGATTCAGTAAGTCTATCAGCCACTCATTCAACAAACAGTATTTTTTTTGCACTAGTCAGTATGCTAAGACCTAGAGATATAAAGAAATGGGGATTCCTAACTTCATTAAACTCACATTCTAATGAAAAAGATAAAATGTAAATAGTTACACAAGATCCATACAGAGTAGATGGAAGTAAACTGAGAGGGAAAGATTCTATCATATGGGGAGCAGAGAGAAGAAACGGAGGGATTATGGGAAAGGCCTTATAAAGAAGCTGGAATTTGAGCTGAGTCTTTAAATGAATATTTACAAATATATGAAATATCCCAATAATAACTACTTTTCAGAGGAAGAAATTGAACAAGCCATAAATGAACTTCCAAAGGGGAGAAGGGGGAAACCTGCAGGACTAGGTGTTTCAAAAGTGATTCTGTCAAACATTAATAGAACAATTACACAATTATTATACAAAGTATAGGCAAAAGTTGCAAAAGAAGAGCTCTACCAAATTCCTTCTATAACATAGATGTGGTCTTCATATAAAAATAATAGAAAGTTGATAGAGGGGAAAAAACTAAATCCAATATCTTTTAGGAATATTGATGCAAGAAATTTTACATAAAATATGGCTACAAAATATTTGCAAAAAACTTAAAACAACTTATCACAAAGGTTATATGCCATGACCAGTTGGATTTATACCAGGAAAGTATGATTGGTTTACTAGAAAAAAAAATAAATTTAACCATATTAATAACAAAATGTAATTATACCAAGATGCAGAAAAAGGTTTTACAAAATATATTTCTATTATAAGTAATAGACAATGTAGGAATAAGTGGACTTTTCCTAAAAATAACAAATATCTAAATCCAAGAGCTACCATGATATGCAATAGGAATAAAGGAGAAACATTTTCAGTAAATTTAGGAATGAATGAAACAAAAATACTCATTTAACCTAGTATTAGAAATGCTGGCTTTTACAACTTAGACAAGAAAAAGAAATTAAGGGAATAAGTATAGGTAAAGAAGAAACACAATGATCACTTTTTAACAGATGATATGATTACATACTGAAAAAACCCTAAAGAGTCAACCAAAAACTAACTGAAGCAATTAATGTGGGCAAACTTACATCATAACAAAGAAATCTGTATAAGTCATTGCTATTTCTATATAATGCTAATAAAACCTGGAAGGAAGAGAGAGAAATACATATTCTATTTAACATAACCACAGAATATACAAAATACTTAGGTGTCTACTTACCAACATACATACAAGAACTATGTAAATCCAATTACAAGCCACTGTTTAGAGAAATACAGACTTAAAAAGTATTAATTGCTTATGGGAGGTTGAATCAATTTAATGAAATGACAATACTATCTAAATGAATTTACTTTTTCAGTTTCATGACAAACTACCAAAGGATTACTTTATAGAACTAGAAAAAAAAACAAAATTAATATAGAGGTCAATAATCTTAAGGGAAATAATGAAAAAAGTAGGAATAAAGAAGTACCTCAAACTATAACACAAGTCAGTACTTTGCAAAGCAATTTGTACCTTTTAAAAAATAGATTGATCACTGAAACAGATTAGGTACAGAAAAAACCAAATTAATATAGTAGCCTAGAACTTGAGAAGCATAAATATTCTAGTTCCTGGGAAAAGGCCACACTATTTGAATAAAAACTGCTATGAAAATTGGACATAATATACTTTATTCCTAGATAAGTTCCAAATAGATATGTGATCTAGATATAAAAGGTCACATCATCAGCAAGTGAGAAAAATATGAAAAAATTATCTAGCAGCTATTTGGATAGAGTGGAAGAAAAGTTCACAACCAGACGAGAGATATAGAGGATGACAGAAAATAAAATATATAATTTTGATTGCATAAAATAAAAAGGTGTTACATAAATTCAATAAAGCTACAAATAAAGAGGAAATAAGTAAGTGGGGGAAAACCATCTATGCAGCTAGTTTCCCTTGATAAAGATCTCATTTCCAAAATATATAATGAATGGATTCAAATTTATAAGAATAAAGGTCAATTGATAAGAATATGAATGGGGAGCAGCACAGTAGAGAGAGCACCTAGAGAACCTGGGTTTAAGTGTGGCCTCAGACACTTATGAGGTGTTTGTTCATGGGCAAGTTACTTAACTCCAGTTGTCTAGTTCTTCTCTTTTATCTTAGAATTAATTCTAAGACAAAAGTTAAGGGTTTAAAGAAAACAAATGGATAGTTCTCAAGAGAAGAAATCCAGGCTATCTATAATTATATGAAAAAATGCTGCAAATCACTAATTAGAGAAATACAAATCAAAGGAAGTTCCAAAATTCTACCTTACATCCAACATATTGGCAAAGATGACAAAAAAAAAAGAAAATGATAAACATTGGAGGAACTATAGAGAAATAATTATGCTGATGGTTAGTGGACCTGTGAATGGGTATAATCATTATGAAAAATAAAAAGTTACCAAACAGCACTTGCCCTTTGACTTAATTATACTAATTATAATTATTTATTATATAATACTATATTATAATGTATATTATTTATATATATTATAATATATAATAATAAAAATACTAATAATAGCTTACATTTATGAAGCATTTACTATGTGTTAGGTACTGTGCTCAGTGCTTTACAACTACTATCTCATTCAATCCTCACAATGACCTATTAGATGGGTGTTATTATTATTCCCATTTTATAGATGAAAAGACTGAGGCAAAGCATGATTAAATGACTTGTCCAGGGTCCCACAGTCAGTGTCTGAGAATGGATTTGAATCTAGATCTTTTTGTCTCCAGACCTGTATTTTATCCACTGATCTATCTAGATGTCCTAGCTATACCACTAGCTGTGCCACTGGTAACTATATATCTAAAAGATATCAAAGAAATGTGTAAAAATAGTTGTACAAAGTAATTTATAGAAGCTCTTTTGGTGGTGGCAATAAAACTAAAAGCCAAAGGAATGCCCATCAAGTAACTGGATGATAGCTCAATAAATTGTAATATGTGAATGGGACAAAATATAACTATGCTATGAGAAATTAGGAAATTGATGGTTTAAGGAAGCTATTGATGCACAATGAAGAAACCTGAACTAGGAGAACAATTTATATAATAGCATCAATATTATAAAAATGGATAATCTCAAAAACTTGTAGAAACTGGTGAAGGATAGAATGAGTTGCACCAGGAGAACAGTTTATATAATGACAACACTCTAAAGATAAATAATTTTCAAAGCTATAAGAATCATAACAATGAAATGAGTATGCATGATTGCAGAGCACCAGTGATGAAATTGATAGCTGATAGGTTTAAAGTGCAGAATGTTTTATTTTTTTTAAAGAAAGCCAAAGAGAAAGTTGGTGTTGTTTGACTATGTGATATGATTTTTTAAAAATTGTTTTTCTTTTTTTCCTTTTTCAATCAGATGAGGAGAGGTGGGAGGAGAGAGAAAATAGGTTTCTGTTTATTCAAAAAAGCTCTTGGAAATGGGGGGTCTACAGGTGTGGAATATTGCATACACTCAGATGAAGTCATTATTGTTTGTTTTGCCTTCTTTTATTTTATTTTTTTTTGTATTATAAAAGATTTCTCATGGGATGGATGCTGTCTGAAAATATTTGTAATGTTAAAACAAAAAATGGCATTATAAGTATTAAAAAAGACAATTGTTATATTTCTCCTTAGTAAAAAAAATTTAAACTTTTTTTTTGCTAAAATACTGACCTTCCATCTTAGAATCAATACTGTGTATTGGTTCCAAGGCAGAAGAGTGGTAAGGGCAAGGCAATGGGGTTTAAGTGACTTGCCCAGAGTCACACAAGTAGAAAGTGTCTGAGATCACATTTGAACCCAGGACCTCCTGTTTCTAGGCCTGGCTCTCAATCCACTGAACCACCCAGATGCCCCCCCCCCAAATAAACTATTTTCGTAAAACTGCAGTAATAAAGGACAACAGATGAACAGCCTGAATATTACACTTTTTTACAAAACATAAATGACCCAGAGGACATTCTTTAATATGTGAGGATAGAAAAGCACGAATGAGATTTTCCCAGAAGAGAAGACCTGGATTGGCTATGTGAGGAAGTGTTCACATTAATGAGACCTCCTGGAGCTATTAAATTTTGTAAATATTTTAATAGGTTTAAGTACAAGCTAAAGTGTTTAAATAAGTTTAAATGTTCCTAAATTGGGTACATCTGCCCAACTCTATTTGGTCTATCACCCTCTAAAACAGCAGATTCCTAAGTATGAGACAAGACATGAATAAGTGCTCCTGGAGCATGGAATAAGGTCCAAGGAAGAATGGAGTAAAAGAATGCTAGGACTGGGAGTCTTGTGTGGGGCTGGCATATTTCATACTAGAGTTAGCTAGTTGGTATAGTGGATAGACTGCCAGGCATAGAGTTAGGTAGTTCAAATTCAACTTCAGATAGTTATTAGCTAGGTGATCCCTGGGCAAGTCACTTAACTTTCACCTGCCTCTATTTCCCATCTAAAAATGGTTTACTACTCCCAAGGTTATTATGATGAGAAAATGAGAAAATACTTGTTAAGCCTTAAATTTCTTGAGAAACACCAGCTATTATTATTATTAGCTATTACACTGAGTTTTGGAGAAAGTAAAAGATGTGGATTGACTTTGAGAAGAAGGAAGGGAACCGAGGAGGAGGAATAGCATATTGATATGGAATAGAAAGAGTGAGTTGTGAATATGTTGCAATTAGCAGCCCAGAATGGTCAGAGGAGAGAAAACATGTTTAATAATATTTGATAAGTGAGTTTGGAGAGATGGAGGAAAGCATGAAAGACTGTCTTCATTTATGGAAAAAAGGTTTGAGAAGGAGTTGTGTGGAGGAAAGAGGGAGGAATAGCAAATGTTAGACATCGGGCACCTCTGTCTGAAAGGGGGCTAGATAGTGGGGAAATAAATATGAGCCTAAAAATAAGAAGAGAAATCATTTCTTTAAGTAAACAATTTTTTATTTGAAAATTTTTATTTAATTAATTTAGAATATTTTTCCACAGTTACATGATTCATGTTCTTTCCCTTCCCTCCTCACCACCCCACCCCATAGCCGATGGGCAATTCCACTAGGTTTTACATATATCATTGATCAAGACCTATTTCCTTATTATTGATAACTGCACCAGGGTGAGTAAACAATTCTTAACCCAAGTTCTGTGAACTTGTTCAAATATTTTTCATAACCAAATTTCAATATGATGGGTTTCCTTTATGATCCTATGAATTTTTTCTATGCCAAGAATAGAATTTTATAGTGTTTTAAAGTTTATGAAGTGTTTTACATATGTAATATCATTTGATCCTCACAATCACCTTGTGAAATAGGTATATTATTATCATTATTCCCATTTTATAAGAAGCAAGAAGGGAACTAGAGGCCCCATTAGACCATCAAAATAGCCAGTGTGTGTCAGAGAAAAAGGAGTAAGAACCTCTTGATTATTAACTTAACTTGCTTTCTTCCCACTGTTTTTTCTGCTGAAGGGACATCATAAAAAGACTAGCTAGGGTAACTAAGGTATAAGCTACTAGGAAAATGGCATTAGAAATCTCTGAGCCAAATATCCAAATACATACAATTTCATCACCTCCAGAGACATGATTTACTTCAAGTTATATTATGACATTAAAAACCTTTGGGAAAAATGAAATGTGGTATAACAAGATGAAATATAATGAGATTATATGATTTAAAGAGACTGTCTCAAAGGGGTTTTAAATCAATTACATCATACTGCATGCTGGTTATAATGTGGTTTTAAGAATCTAATCAACATACCTTCATGAAGAATAAAAAGCTGTGCTTGAGAGGGAGAATATATATGCTGTAATAAACGTCAGAGATAATCTTTGAATGTGTGACTTGGGGAATGGTATATAAAGCCACCAGGTGATGTCATAGTCCCATAACAAAATGGAAGGAGACCCACACCATCACTTTCTTATTTCCCACTAATTTCTCCCACAGTAAACATAGTCAGAATCCCTATGAATCACTCACATTTTAGCTCATTTCCTATCTCTTGGTGTGGAGATGTTATTTCCAAAATGACAGCCTGACTTTGAGCCAAACACAAATTTCTTATGGTGTATATGACTCACAGGAAAGAATGTCTCATGGGGTATCAGGAAGAGAAAAAAATAGAAAGTCTAAACACTTGGGTTCAGAGGAACATACAAAGAAATAGAGCAAAATATGTGTAATTCTGACAGCTGGACCAAAAAAAGAAGGCATTAAAGATGGATGCTTTAGTCAACATGGTGAACAGCTATGCCAGAAATCTGACTCATTGCTTTCAAAATGATACACCAACCTAGAAGAACTTTGGTTAAAAATGGATGACCATAACTGATGTTTATTAAATAAGCCAAAGAGAGGGATAGGGACTGGGCCTGTGAGTTCATTGGTATGGGGCATTCCCAGGTGAGAAAAAGCTCTCTACTAATGCAGGTTGATACTTTCTCTGTGACATTATCTCAAACAGTTGTAATGAGCATCCAGAAGTTAAATGACTTGTAGCTACTATATATCAGATGTGGGATCTGACCCCAGCTCTTCCTTTAGCCCCAACACCACACTTCTATTGCAATTCAATTGAACATTTACCATGTGCCTATTATGTTTGAGGCACTGTTACCTATGTAAAAACAAGAAAGTGGAAAACAGTCTCTGCTCTCAAACAGCTTATATTTGAAGAGTGGAGTTGCGAATGACCTGGAAAGTATCATTACCCATGTGGAACAGTGAATATTATGCCATTGGATATTGCTGATATCTGGCGAATCTGGGGTGCAGTAGCCTCAATTCATCCTGGGAGCTGAGCCAAAGTAGGAATTTTTTCCTAATCCTAGACTTCCAGCATGCTGTGGGAACCCTAGAACTCATCTATTCTCTCAGGTAGCATGGGGACACTCTGCCTAGTCCTAGGCAACAGCATGAGGCTGCAATTAGATTGCTAGTCTTGTAGAACCTATTATTTTTGTCTTTGGCAGGGGATGATTATTATTCCATGATTTCATGACACTGGGGCTCAGAAGGCATACACAGTCAGAGACCTTTTCTACCAAGAACAAGAATTTCCTAACATCAACTTAATACACAGTGTTACTACCCTCTCCTTGCAAATATCCTCTCTTTGGGTTTTTATAACACTGTTCTCTCTTGGTTTGTCTCCTACTTGTCTGATGGCTCCTTCTCTGTCTCCTTTGTTGGATCATCATGCATCATGTGCCCTTTTACTGTGAGAGTGCTCTGTCCTGGACCCTTTTCTTCTCTCTCTCTAAATTCTCTTGGTGACTTCATCAGTTTATGTGGATTTAATAATCATACCTATCCTGATATCTCTGAGATCTAGATGGCCCTAACCTCTTTCCTGAGCTTGAGACCTCCACAATCAAATGTTCCCAGGGCATTTCAAGATGGATTTCACACAAGTATCTTCAGCTAAATTTGTCTAAAAAAGAACTCATTATCTTTCCCTCCAAATGCTCTCCTCTTCTGAATTTCCTTATTTCTTTCAAGGTACTTAACTACCAGCCTTCTAGTTATCCAGATTTGAAGTTAAGAGTCATACTTTGCTCCTTACTCTCAGTCACCTCATCCATTCAATCGCCAAACCTTGTAATTTCATCTTTTAAACAGATCTCCCATTTGTCTTTTTCTGTAGAATCACTATCCTGGTTTTAGGTCCTCATAACCATTTGTCTAGATTATTGCAATTGCCTTCCAACTTATTTCCTTATATCATTTTCCATCCATCCCTCACAAACTGATTTTTCTAAAGTGTATATCTGGTCATGTCTCTTCCCTTCTCATTAAATTCTACTGACTCCATATCACTGCCAAGATCAAGATTTATTTAAGATTTATCACTGCCTTTATTTAAGATTTAAAGTCATTCACTATATGGTCCTAACCTACTTTTTTGATCTTCATTTTATACATATTTCCCTTCATGCACAGTGCAGTCCAGTCAAACTAGGCTCCTTGATATCTCTTATACATGACTCCACTTTTCCTATTTCTGTGCTATTGCACTGACTGATTTCCTTGGGTATAGAATGCATTCTCTCCTTAGTTCTATCTTTTATAATCCTTGGTTTCCTTCAAGGTTTAACTTAAATACTTCTTTCACTATCAGGTCTTTCTTATCCTCTAAATCATCTTAATTAAAAATTAATTCTTTATGGACTGAATATATGTGTGTTTAATTTTTGTCTATATATCTTAGACCCCAGCACTGCAGTTGGCATACAGTAGTCACTCAATAAGTGCTTATTGACTGAGTAATTGGACCTTAAAGAACCAGGGATTTCAGACTTGCTATATAGAGCAATATTCATGTTATTTTATTTACTTTTTTCTACAATTTCTGAAAAGTCAGTTAATAACTGAAAATAGTGGAACACCACAACTACAGCAGAGTCACAACTACAGGTGACCCAAAGAGCAAGAGTATGACTGGATGGAAGTATAAGCAAGTGCCAGATGTTATCTAAAATTATTTGCATAAACAAATTAAAATAAGGCATCCTCAAAAGCTGGAGTGAATGGAAAAGGAGATGGACCATTCAGTAAGAGCACAGGGCAACAGAGAGATGGCCAAAGTGTGGACTGATATCTATAAGATACCACTAAAAGAAATTTAAAAAAAATTTTAAAAGAGAAAGGCCCCCATAACATTGGGCAAACCCACCTTAGTGACGGGATATGATAGATTGCAATTGACACTGATAAGGACTGCTAAAAAGATCATGGAAACACTGATGTACCCATAAGATACCATTCTAAGCTGTTCTGCTCATTGAACTATCTAAGAATCCACAACACTGTTCTAGGCTCCCAGCAGTACTGGTGTACCTGTAACATATTACCTCATCACTGTTCTCCAGGTCCTGTTTCATTGGAGAGGTTATTTTCTAATATAAAGATTTTCTTTCATCCTTTTCAATGTGTGTGATAAATGATGGCTAAAACATGTGGCTTTAGAAAGTTAAAAACTCATAGAATGTCTTATCTGAAAGATCTCCTAGAACAGCAATTCTCAAAGTGTGGTCTGTAGACCCTCAAAATCCTTTCTAGGCATCAAAGTCAAAACTATTTTCAAAATAACACTAAAATGTTATCTGTCTACTGAAATACTCTTCTCTTTTCCAATGATATAACTACATGAGACCCAATTTTCTTTATATACCTCAATCAAAACAACATATAGGGATGAAGAAGCAGATATGAGAACTCAGTTTTCTTCTATTAAGCTATGCATTAAAGAAACTTGCAAAATATGTAACATAGTAATCTGGAATCATGCTCAAAAAGTTATAAATTGCATGTATTCTTAGACTCAGCAATACCACTGTTGGGTCTATTTCCCAAGGAAATCAGGGGAAAAGAAAAAGAACCTACATGTTCTAAAATAATTTGGCCAGCTTTCTTTGCGTAGGCAAAGAACTGGAAACTGAGGGGATGTCCATCAATTGAGGAATGGCTGAACAATTTGTGGTATATAACAGTGATGGAATACTACTGGGTCATAAAAATGATGAGCAGGTTAATTTTTAAAAAGGGAAATACATAAAATTATGGAAAGCAAAATGAGTAGAACAAAGAATACATTACATATACAGCTATAGAATTAATGTTTAAAGAACAACTTGGGAATATCCACATTCAAAGAAAGAACTGATAAACAGAAACATAAAAGACATAGCTTATATACATATATATACATACTTTTTTTGGTCAAGTTGTGCCTTCTCCAGTGTTGAGAAGGGAAGGAGGGAGAGAGATACAAAGCAATAAACAAATAAATAAAAAATTAAATATATAAAACAATGCTTCTCTTTTCACTACATTTTTATTGTTTTGGAAAATATGGTTTTTATTAAAATGCTGTTTATGTTAATGTATGGGTTTATTATTTTAATAATTAAATAAATTTTTAAAATTATCAGTTTTAATTTTTAATGTAATAAATATCAATAGTTACAAGCCACATAAGCATAAGCTCTTTGGGGTCTTTAATAATTTTTTAACCCAATCTAGCTTAGAATCAATACTGTGTATTGGTTCCAAGGGAGAAGAGTAGTAAGGGCTGGGCAATGGGAATTAAATGACTTGCCCAGGTTCACACAGCTAGGAAGTGTCTGAGGTCATATTTTAATCAAGGACCTCTCATTGCTAATCCAGATTTCATTCCACTGAGCCACCTAGCTGTCCCCTTTCCCCTAATAATTTTTAAGAGTATAACAAGATCCCAACACCAAAATGTTTAAGGACCATTACCCTAGAGATTATCCAGTCCAACTCCTACATTTTACATAAGTGGGGGAAAATGTTGAAGTGATTGATTCAAAGTTTCACAATCAATTGTTGTAAGAACTAGCACTCAACCTTGATCTTCTGACCTCACAATCATTGTTTTTTCTATGTATGCATATTTAATTGCTTAGTAATCAAATAGTATTTTGTTTGGCTAGTGTAGTTTAAATAAGGACAACAACCTAATTAAAATACATTTCAAACATAAGGTATTTTAAGACCAGCATAGTATTTCTTTTCTGAGATATATATTCCAACTATATAATGCTTATTATTAAACATAAAACAAATTTGCAAAACCATATGGTCATTTTATAACAGCTATATTTATGTTTCTTAAGTAAGTAATTTGCTAAAATCCATCCTCAGATCTTATGTTCCATAATGAAATTGCATTCTACTCTTATTGTAGAACTCAATTACATCTCATGGGAAGTCATTTGAAGTTTGCGATTGTTGTTGTTTTACATAATAACTAACATTTGAGGCTTGTTACCTGTGAAAAAATGCCAGGACAGTTTCATAGATTGGAATTGATTGAAGTTTGAGGTTTAGTTGGAGATATACCCAGTATAGTGCTGTTTTTAGAAGATCAAACTCACTGAAAGTAAATACCCTGACCAAAAAAAAAAAAAGACAGAAAGGAATAAATTATTTAGAAAAGCAGATCCTTACTAATCTTTCACACCTGTAACAAATAGTATAATGAAGAAAATGTTGAGAACTATTTCAAGGGAGAACATTACTTACTCATAGGATTTTGAACCAGAAGAGATTTTTGAGAACATTGTACATCATCCTCCTTCTGTCTTCCACCCCCTTGGTCTTCCCCCCTCCCCATTCTCTCCCTGTGGGTTCCTTGCCAGACAATGTTTGGTTTTTTGTCTTTCATTCAGATTTCTAATTCAGTAACAGGAACTTAATAAATTCTTGCTGAAATAAGTTGAACTGAGTGAATTGAAGATATCTGGGGATTATTTTTCCATCTCACCAGACTTGTATCCTTTCACATATATGTAAATGCAGACTAGACAGAGTAAAACTGGAAGGGGAGTAAAACTAAATGGTGGAAAAATCCTCATTTGAAAAGCCTAACACAACTAAAGTTATTGTTATAATATTCTTTTATTATATCATAGCATTCTCATATATTATATGATAGCATTAATTTAATATAGTATTAATTTTATAGTATTAACATACTACTATAATTATTATAATAGTTTATCATGTCATTTATGCTGTTATATTTGTTATGTTATGCTATGTTTTATTGCTAAAATAGAAGGTTAGATTTTCGATCCTACCTGAGGAAAGTGGGATTAGTCATGGCGTTTCAATAAAAAAATGAGAATTCATCTAGCAGATTGGCCAATATGGCAGTAAAGGAAAATAATAAATACTAGAGGGGATGTGACAAAATTGGGACACTAATGCATTGCTGGTGGAGGTTGAATTGATCCAACCATTCTAGAAGGCTATTTGAAATTATGTCCAAAGGGCCTTAAAAGAATGCATGCCCATCCAGTGACACAACTACTAGGTTTGTACCCCAAAGAGATAATAGAAAAAGACTTGTACAAAAATATTCATAGCCATTCTTTGTGGTGACAAAAAAGGAAATGAGGGAGTATTCCACAATTGGGGAATGGCTGAACAAATTGTGGTATCTGATGGTGATAGAATACTATAAGGAGTGATGAACTGGAGGAATTCCATGTGAACTGGAAAGATATCCATGAACTGATGTAGAGCAAAATGAGCAGAACCAGAAGAACATTGTACACAGAGGCTGAAACACTGTGGAACAATCAAATGTAATTGACTTTGCTACTAGTAGCAATGCAATGATCCAGGACAATCCTGAGGGGTTTATGAGAAAGAATGCTATCCACATTGAGAGCAAGCACTGTGGTAGTAGAACACAAAAGAAAAATGCATGATTAATCAGTTGTTTGTATGGGTATATGATTTGGGGTTTTGGTTTTAAGAGATTGTTGTTAAAAAAGATGAATAATACAGAAATAGGTATAAAGTGATAATGCATGTATAACCCAGTGAAATTGCTTGTCGGCTGGGGAGGGGGTGTGGGAGAGGAAAAAGGAGAGGAAGATAAAATGAATCATGTAACCATGGAAAGATATTTACAATAAAAAAAATTTTTTTTAAACATAAGAATGGACCATCTAGCCTAGTTTGCTTTAACAGGTATACTATATGGGATAATGATACATGAGAGATTGTGGATGCTTTCTATAACCACAAGCTTGGAAAGTTAGGAATGTTCAAACCTCCCACTTTCCTACAACTTTAGTTCCTTAACCTTCTGTGACTTTGCAATCCATAGATCTAACTTAATTGTACTGTAGCTAATTTGCATTTCCTAACTATGGCTGATGGTATCCTCCTTATTTCTGGCTTGTTCTATGCATGCCCATATATTCACTGCTCTGTTGATGACTCTTTCAGCTGCCACTTTTGATGGCAATGGTGGATGGAAAGCCTATGAATGCACGAATCTGTTTTCAGAAAGGACAGTGGAAATATTACCACCATTTCGTGCTATTTTTGGCAAGCACAGAGTTGACTTTTGCTTGGTATCTGGTTTTTATGTCATTTGCTGGTGCATTTGGATTTGACCTTGGTAAGAAAAAACCATGTAATAATGTTAAGGCAAGAAAGGGAAAATTCCTACAGAGCTTAATGCTGTGCTGTCCCATGAGAGAGGAATTTTTTTTTTTTTTAAGATTTAGAGTATCAAGGAGCTGTCAAATGATTCATTCCCATTGTGGTCTAAATTAAAATTGTCTGTGTTTGAGTTATGCAAGTTTATAAGTAAGGTTTGACATGTCTCTTACTAAAACATATAAATTAAGATTCTGTTTCCCTTATACTGTGAAGGAGAATTATTTAAGCAAGATTTTCTATTTTGGTTACTGCATTGGGATCCAGTGGGTTTAGGTGCATATTTGGGTTAGCATCCTTTGAGATAATGGTGTACCAGAAAAAACAATAATTCTTTTTCAGAGAGGACTTGCTGAAGAAGTGATGCTTAGTGATTTCTGAAACTATTCATTACCTAGCAATGAAAAAGATGCCCACTGTTGTTGGGTGTTAGCCTATACAGCTAAAGACCAAACTCTGGTAAACTTCACTTCCTGAGTAAGCAATCAGCTGATGCCTCAATCAACGTCCTGTTTTCATTTTTTTTGAAGGGTAGATGCTTATGTGTCTCTTTAAGGTTTGTGATATATAAAATTCAGACTTTTTGAGGGAAGGATGAAGAGAAGATATACACAGAGAGTAAATAATAAATTTCTCTGGATATCATATTTATTCATGTTTTCAAACTTTCAAATATGTCTCATTGTTAGTGTTTAAAGTTAAATTTATAAGAATTTTTTTTTAAACCCTTACCTTCCGTCTTGGAGTCAATACTGTGTATTGGCTCCAAGGCAGAAGAGTGGTAAGGGCTAGGCAATGAGGGTCAAGTGACTTGCCCAGGGTCACAAAGCTGGGAAGTGTCTGAGGCCAGATTTGAACCTAGGACCTCCCATCTCTAGGCCTGGCTCACAATCCACTGAGCCACCCAGCTTCCCCTAAGTTTATAAGAATTTTAAATAATACCAAGAAGGAATTAAATAGTTTCATTTTCTCAGGGATGCAAATGGCTTTAATTATGATAGAATCAAATTAAATCTCCCCCCCCCTTAAAAAAAGCAGAGAGGAAAGTTTTTATCATAAAAGTAACATGATGTAGCAAGAAGGCATCTATACTTGGTGGGAGTCAGCAGAAACCTAGGCTCAACTCTTCAGCACTTTCTGGTTGTATCATTACTTAGTCTGTCTTCAGATTAGTTTATTTGGAAAGTGGGAATGATAATATTTGTAGGGCTTATTAGGAGGACAAAGTGAGATAATGTGTAAAGAGCTTCATAAGCATCTATCCTTTAACAAAAGTGAAAACAGGACCCTGATTGAGGCATCAGCTGATTACTTACTCAGGAAGTGCAGAAGTTTACCAGAGTTTTGTCTTTAGTTGAAGATTAAATTAACTCCCCTGCCCATATTTTAGATTTAATCACCAAAAGTGTAAACACCCCATTCACACTTGAGTGAGAGAGGTCTGTGACCCACCTGTGATGTAGTGGGTGACGAATCAGAATCAAATTGACTGCCCCTGGGCAGTCCTAGCAAAGCTTCAACTATAATTTGTCCAAGTAAAGTAGAGGAAGCGACACAAAGAAGTGTCTTTAAAAGGGAGTTAACAACTTCCTGTGAGGGATTGTTCAGAGATCTTTGGAGGGCTTCTTCTGAGAGTTCTCTAGTTCTTTGTGCTTAGGACTTCTGACTGCTCCCATTCTTCAGAGTTCTGAGTTTGAGTCGTGGAGACTGGTGAAGAATCTGCTGACTGGACCTGAGACCCTGTACTCGGTGAGGATGTCCTTAATTCTCTCCTTTTGGACTGGTGAGTAAAAGAGCTGACTCCTTTCCTGGATTTCTGAAGAGACTAGCCTCAGGAGAGACCTATCAGGAGAGAGGCTCCCTGCATCCCCAGGTCTTCAGCTCAAGGCTGAAAATTCTCCTGCTAAGTCCTGCCTGGGTTGATCCAGGGATCAGAGCAAAATATTTAGTGCATAGGCTAGGTATCTTACCTTATCCTCTCTCTGATTTTCTTACTTCACTCTTTCTATATTTTGTAAATAAATTGTAAATAAATCTCTTTGGAATTCCATTAAATTCCTGGTGACCCTATTCTTAAATAATCCAGTCCAACCTTTTCATTAAAAAAAAAAAAAACCTTTCCCCCTTACACTCTATCGGCTAACACCCAACTACAGTGGGCCTCTTTTTAATTGCTAGGTAATGAATAGTTTCAGAAATCATTAAGCATCTGGAGGGATCCTTTTAGTATTAGGTCCTTCATCTGGGTCTGAGGCACATGCCTATAACTCTTGTAATCTGGAAGGCTGAGGCAGGTGGAACTCTTAAATGAAAGACTGAGCTACAGCATTACTATGATGAGGGCCCAGGAGGAGGGGGCTGCCATTTCACCAAGGATGACTTGTTCCAGGTTTAAAAAGTAGCAGGTCAAAGTCAGACAATCAGTTGTGAGATCCAATCTTTAAATAATAATGATTATAATAATTTCTTTAAAGGAGCTTAGGAAGTCAAGATCTAAGCGATGGAATGAATGCTTTCTCTATCAAGCACCATCTTTGTTTTCATAATTAGTGATTTTCCTAGTATATAGATTACTTATTAAAATCAGAGGAAATTTTTTAAAAGATAAGTTATATCATTCTGGGATGGTAGGAATAGGTTTGGGTTAGGTTTTTTTTTTTTAAACTCTAATCTTCTGTATAAAAAATGATACAAGTATTGGTTCCAAGGCAGAAGAGTGATAAGGGCTAGACAACTGGTGTCAAGTGACTTGCCCACGGTCACACAGCTAGGAAGTGTCTGAAGTCAGATTTGAACCCAGGTCTTCTCAATTACAGGTCTGGTACTCTATCCACTGAGCCACCTACCTCTCCTGTGAAATATTTTTCATGAAGAATGAAGATTGAACTAGTTGATGGCTGGAGGTTGTCTCTGTTCTTGAAATTACACGAGGACTATAAGTTCCAGTGAAACACAGCTAAGAAGGAGGGTTACACAGGGCTTGGGAGTTTCCATAACAAACTAACCTAGTGGTGACCTCTCAGAAGAAAATTAATTTCCCACTGAATGCCCAAGTAAACATGGGAAAAACCACTACAGATGAAGTTCCAGAAAACCATACATATTTTATTTCAGGGTGTTTATAGGAAGGAGAGAACCCTGCCCCCCCAAAGAAACTGAAGTCCAAGCAACATGGAATGGGGGGGAGCGAGGAAAGTCATGAGTTGAACAGAACCAGACTAGGATCTAATGGAAAAATTGAGAGACTGTGTACCAACTAGCCCTCAACTCCAAATATTAATTCCCAAAGACCCAAGCAGTCCCCAAGGTTTCATAAGGGCAATTCTTGGGGAAGGGTATACATTGGCCCTCAGATGGAATAATAATATAATAATTAGTAGTATTTATGTGGTGCCATAAGGCTTGCAGAATGCTTTACATGGATTATATCATTTCATCCTATGAAGTAGGTGCTATTTTTATCTTCATTTTACAGATAAGGAGACTGAGGTAGACAGAGGTAAGTAACTTGCACAGGAACACATAGTATGTGTCTCAGGCAGGATTTGAACTCGGGTTCTAAGGCTAGCTCTCTAGCCCTGCACCAAATATCTACCTTTAGAAGTTAACTAGAAGTTAATGGCAGCATTTGGCATCTTCATCCAAAGCCCTTTTTATCTCAGAGATTTTTCTTCATAAAACAGAACTGTCTTCCTAGAACTAAACCAAATTTATCCATTTTACCTTAGATAATCTGTACCAACCAACCAAGTTAAGGCAAGCATTTATTAAGTACCTTCTATGTGTCAGGCACTGTGCTAAGCTCTAGGGATATAAAGAAAAGGCAAAGTCCCTGGCCTCAAAGGTCTTACACTCTAATGAAGACAGGCAACATCTAAATAAACAGGTACACTCAAGATACATACATAGGAGAGGAGAAGGCTCCAGCAGGTGGATGGGCTGGGAAAGGTCTCCAGTAGAAAGTAAGATTTAAAGGAAGCCTGGGAAACTAAAAGCTAGATCATTACTAGGGAGATTCCACTTTTAATTTTTTTAACAAGGTGAGCCAATCACACCTATCCTTATGAGAGCTGTTTAAGAACGTTTGTCTCCTGTGCTGTCTGGTACCTCTTCAAATTTCAGTATTTCATAAATGGGGTTTTTGGCGATTGTCTGGACAAGGCATAACCTGGTCAGTTATAAGCTTTGGTCATTGGGCTTCATCCTTCCAACAGGGTTGGCCATCCAAATCCTAACTCATCCAGGGATGGGTGCTATTTATACAACACTGAAGTAAGTTTATAGTAATTTTGGTACTCACTGTACAGACAAAACTTTGGATTGGACAAAAGGGGAAAAGAGCCAGTTTATACAAGTCAGTCACAACTACCCTAGTTTTGGAAATAAGACGCTAGACGCTTCAGTTTCTTGGCCTCTTTTCCATCCCTGTAGTAATTTTGAAATTAAGTCCTCATCCCACCTCCAGTTTTCTGGCTCATAGTCAAATGTTTCCCCATTTCCCCTTAACACCCTTCCGCCCTTGGTCAAATACTACCAGAGTACAACAGCACACTCTTTCCAAGAGAGTGGGAATGTTTTGAAAGTGCAAGAGAAGACGTGTTTATCTTTAATCCAACCATTTCAAAACATTTTCTTTGCTGTACCCAGAAAAAGGATGATGCATTGAACAAAGACAGATCTGCCAGCATCAGGTCTTGGGTCCTGAATTAGTGAGGCCTTATTTGATAACAAAGCATTGTATAGTAGAGAGGGAAGGAAGTATGCTCTGCCAAGTTCATTCTCCATTAAAGATAAGCTTGACAACCAACTGCCCTGTCCCCAAGAATCTGCCATTCTGGAATAAGAATTGACTAATGATACGACTCTCGAGAGTTGTTCTGCTGGTGATTAAAAAAAATCTGAATGCTTTTCTTTGAGGGGATGTGAGGAAAACATTAATTTCAAACTGGACACCTAAAATTTTAGTGGGATCCCTGGTGGAATTCAATTATCACTTTTGAAATTCATCTGCCCAGAAAAGGCGCTCTTGGGAATTTGGAGTGTTAAGATCCAGGAGGAAGATTTTCCTTGTACTGATTGAAATGGGAGGAAAAGTAGGGAGAAAATGGGGAAAGGGGAACATTCTCCCAACTATCTCTATATGACCTAATCAGGGGTGGACATTTCTAATAAGGAAAAGAAGGATGAACCTTGAGGATGTATGACTTTGGGCAATCCACTTACCCTCTGTTCCTCAGTTTCTTCATCTAGAAAATGAAAGTGCAAGACTAGGTAACCTCTGAGATCCCTTCTAGCTTGGGATCTATGATCATGCCCATTGCTATGATCTGTTTCATCCTCTCTCCCCTTATTTGCACAGAGGGAAATATAATCTGGGGCTTAAAAGGAGAGCATTCCCTTTATGAGACTGGAAAGAAGACCATAAGACCTACCTAGATACCTCCCATTTCATTTTGTGCCCTAGAGAATACTAATACTTTTAGGGAATAAGAGTAAGAATGCTAGTCCTAGCAGTCCCTAAATAAAACTTTCTTTTCCCCTCTTTTAGCTATCCACTACCCAGTACTGTATTTCTAGATCCCTCCCAAGTCTTCAGTCCTCAAAAGAGAGCCATTGATGGGCTACCCACTGACCTGTCTGACCGCAGTACTTTCTGGAGTAGTTCTTGAGGTATTGTCCGGAGGTGAATCTGCTTCCCAATCAGAGGAACCAAGTTCATTTCTAGCCACTTCTCACAGGCCGAAATAAGTGATTCTTCCTTGTACTGATGGAGATGGGGAAAAGAGATTTGTCAAGTCACTGATGAGCTCTGGGCACCACCTAGTGGCGAGGCCTAGCATGACTAAGCCATTAAAAACTAGCCTAGTTCAACAACAAAGGGGGATATTTGTTTTTATTGTTTTTCTCCCCAATTAACAAGCACTTAATTTTCTCTTCCTCCCCTCATGGAAATAAAGGAAAGTCAAGCACTTGTAACAAATATATGTAGGAAAGCAAAGAAGGACATTGCAAAAAGAAGATTAAACTGATAGAAAAATAAAAGGAAATTAAATATTTGAGGTAATTCTTTTGTACATGACAGGAAGCATAGGAGGAAGACAGAATGGTTTTTTGTTATCTCACAAGGTTTCAAAGGGATTTCACTCAAAATCCCTCATTTTTACAATGGAGCAAACTGAGGTCCAGGAGATCACCCAGATAGGAAACAACAAAGTCTGAATTCAAATCCAGGTCCTCTGACCCCTAATTCCGATATATTTTACTGTTCCAAAAGGAAATAGGTCTCCAGTTTGGGATACTTAATTCTCTCTCTCTCTCTCTCTCTCTCTCTCTCTCTCTCTCTCTCTCTCTCTCTCTCTCTCTCTCTCATTCAGGAAAGTTCATCAAATGACTTTGTACATCAGCATTTATTCATAAACTGGGATTACATGTAATTCCTGATACCTATTTCTTTCATCACACTAAGTAGGGGGCATCCATAATGTTCTAGATGAGTCATTTTAAGTAATCAGCATTGTTCTAGATGTTGAGTTGAAGACTTTCACAATTGGGAGAAATGTCAGTCCTTTTGAGAAGGCATGGATTCAGGGATATATTGGTAACTAACAAATGACGCTCTAAAAAACTACATATTTGCCACACTTTTAAGTTTAATTTGTATTTTTTACATTTTTCTCCATCACTTTTTAAAGTCAGCAAAATAACATATCAAGCCCTGATCTGTAGGATTTGCCGATTTGCGGAGTATAAATGTGCATGCTTGAAAATTTAACAAATAATTCTCCTGAGCCAGTCAGTATGAGCTGGCTCCAGCACATCTCTGGACTTGTGCAATTTGAAAGATCCACCAAAAATATCTCCCCTGTTATCCCTTTTGCTCTCAAACATTCTGTCAGACTGATAGTCTGCCCAGTCAGAATCACTGTCATTTTGGTTAAGGTGGCATATATCCTGCAGTAGGGATGGAATGACAGCTGACATTTTTATGGCAGTTTTTGTTTCAGTCTTTTACAAATATTCTTCCACTTGAATCTCACAACCACACAAGTACTATTACCTGTATTTTATAGGTGAGAAAATGAAAGGCCATGAATGTAAACTAACTTAATCAGCTAGTAAATGGGAGAGCTGAGATTTAAACCCAGGTCTTCTGACTTAAGTGATTTTTCCAGTCATTAGTTTCTTAACAGGGGTGTGCTAGTAAATGTTTAACAATGGGATCTCTGAAAACTAATGTCCATATAGTGAACATTTTACAGTCAGCTCTCATGTGCTTTGTGTGAGTAGGCTCCAATGTACTTGTGATCATATTTATTTGTCAGATTTACTGGCCTCTGAGAACAAGACTATGAGGGTATGGGACAGAGAGCAGAACAATTTTTAAAGAAAGAATGAATTTTAAATTTTTAGAGAATGAAGAATTTGGGAGTATATCTTGGGACAGTTTGAAAATCCTTGGGGGAAGAAGGGTTCTAAGGGGGAAAGTGATGATTCTGTAAGAAGAGATTTTGTAGACAAATTTTTCCTATTTGAAAATAACCTTGGAATCTAGGAATCTGGAGATCTGAGTTTGCTGCCACTGTGGGTCGTTGGGGAAGTTGCAACTTCTTCTGGGACTCAGTTCTCAAATGTAAATAGGAGATTTAACTAGATGATCCCTCTAATATCCCTTCCATTGTAATATTCTTTGAGCTCCAAAATAATACATAAAATACTGACAGCTTAGGATATGATGGACTGAATCTAAGATGAAAATTAATAAGGATAAAAGTAAAATGAGGGAAGTAAGAATCTTGTCACACTCTATCTTAGTGAGTATGTGTCTAGAGTTCTATGTGATTTGTCCAGTCTGGATTATTGAGTGAATTTTGGTTCAAAAATGAATTGAAATGGGGACAGCTAGGTGGCTTAGTGGATTGAGAGCCAAGCTTAAAGATCTGAGATCCTGGGTTCAAATCTAGCCTCAGACACTTCCTAGCTGGGTGACCCTGGGCAAGTCACTTAACCCCCATTATCTAGCCCTTACTGTTCTTCTGTCTTGGAATCAATACACAATATTGATTCAAAAATGGAAGGTAAGGGTTAAAAAAAGGAGAATAAATTGAACTAGTTCTAACTTTTGAATAGATGTATTCTATAGGTTTATAAATACCTGATTCATGCATGTATCAGATGCTAAATAAAAACACACACATTGTCATTTTAAGTATTGAAAAGAGCTAATGCCAGATGTAAGAACAGCTAAGTCCCCCATGTGGTAGGTTTCCAGCATGAATTACCTTGCAGGCAGCCATGTAAAAAGTATGAATGGTGGAAGGTGAAATTCCATCCTTCATCATGGATACACACCTAGAAAGAAAGAATCAAGAGTGTTGTCTATTATAAAGTGTCCTAGAATTTGAATGCCATTGATTTAAAAAAAATTTAAGTCGATACAGCATAGTGTTGTGGATAGAGGCACCATTGGAGGCAGGATGAACTGGGTTCAAATATTACCTATGAAACATACCAACTATGGGACTCTGAGCAAGTAACAACCTTAGTGTCCCTGAAAACTTTCTAAGATATAGAAATATTGCAGATAGTCTATAATATATAGAAAAATTGCAGAGATGTATTGGTTGATGGAGTTAATATTCTAGGCAAGTGGTAGTACAGAGGGTAGAATTCTGGAGCTGCAAGTCAAGAAAGCTACAGTTCAAATATGGTCTCAGTTACTTACGAGCTGTGCAACTCTGAGCAAGTCACTTAACCTTTGTCTGCCTCAGTTTCCTCATCTGGGGAGTGAGGGGGAATTATAACACTCTACCAATAACAAGCATTGTTGTGGGGATAAAATGAGATAATACATGTAAAAGAGCTTTGCAAACCTTAAAGCACTATATAGATCCTATGTATTTCTCACTGGAAATTCTCTACACCAGTGAAATTGCAAGTCTGGACCCTCTCAAAATATAGAAGATGTATGAGCATGGCATCCTGGGTAAGTCATCTTACATCTCTCTCATTTTATTTCTGTCTTGAGAGAGAGGATAATAATACTCCCAAAGGGATGATAACAGATATGAAAATAACGAGTTCTTTGAAGGATTCTTGCTAAATAAATGCCAAGCTTTGTAATTACTGTCAGAAAGACAGTACTCTATCCTCGAAAGGCACAGACCTTCTTAGGAGTCAGAGGACCTGAACTCAAGACATAGAAGTCATGTAACCAAGAATAGGTCACTGGTCTCAAGCTTGTTTCTTCATTATCATTATGAACAGATCATAATACTTGTAATACCTACCTCACAGAAGGAACATTCTGTGCTGCCCTAATGCATTTGGGATCTTATCAATATAGGTATGCTCTTCAGTGGTACACAACCCATCCATGCCTTTTCATGCTGTCATTTTGTCCACATCTGTTCACACATCATCCCCAGGCCATCCACCCAATGTGCTTAATTCCTTCCTCAACATCTCTTTACATTTTGTGGAAACTAGAGGGACACATTATCCACTCATTATCCTTTGTTCATGCTACATGACCAGGCCATTTTTCCCATCAAAGATCTCATTGGTGGCATCCTTTATTCCACTTCTTCTGAGTAATTCTTCATCGTTAATATATGGAGCATATTCCCGACCACCACACACCTCTAGACTCCCATTTTGGTGATCTATAACTTTAAATCTAATTTCTTCTTACTTCTAGACACACAGTAAAATCAAACTCTTCCAATCCTTTGATTTGAGCAACTGGGAGAGCAAGTGAGTCATCCTTCCATTTAGCCTCAATGTCCTTCTGATCTCTGGCTTCATTTACAACAATTATATCAAGATCAATCTGATTCAGTTCCTTCAATAGTATGTTCATTCATTTTGCAGGAGGGTAAACTAAGGCTCAGAAAGGTAAACCAATCTCTAAGGCTCAGAAAGGTAAACCAATCTACTCAAGCTCCCAAATACAGTCAAGATTCCAATCCATATTCTCTCTTAGTACAGTGCTCCTTCTACCTATATCATACCACTATGATAGCAGTTTAAAAGAAAGAACTTTGTGAATTTCTAAGTTTTATGTAAATTGAATTATGAATTAGTCATATAGACACTAGGAGATGATGCAAAATAAGAATATTTATACATGAGGCATTAATTTAACTCTTTATAAAGAGATGAAAGATAAATATATCCCTTTATATGTCGTCTTATATTTGGCTCTCCTGACAACTCTATAAAATAGACAACACGAACAATGGTATACCTGCTTGTATTTGGTGAAACTCAGGATTAAGAAAGTTAAAGGACTTGCCTAGGTTCATGTGTCATGTAGCAAAACTAGCAAAATCCATTCAAGACTTCTAATGATAAATTTACTACTCTGGACACCACATCACATGGTAGCCTCATGCTAAAAACAATGACCAATGATTAAGAGCTTTATTTTTGAATGCCAATTTTAAGTAAAGTAAAAGAAACTCATCCTAGGTGTTCTGGCATTAAAAAACCCATCATCCTATACTTTCACAAAAAAGGTAGAATCACCACACTCATAGAATTTTCTTATCGTAACCATGCTTGACCTAAACATGGTTTGCTAGTTCAATAAAGGATGACAAAATAGAAGCAAAAGAGCAGAAACAAACCATCAGAGGTATTGTATTTTCTGGGAGCCTTCTACAAAGCAGAATGGTGTTAGTAGCCTTGTTGTAACAGCAGCTCTCTTGGATTCATGGCCTCTCCCCAAGTCTATTCCAATTTTCTGAGCTTATAAGAAGTCAGACATCAAAAAAAGTAATTCTGTTGTTAAAAGAAATCAATTTATGATAAGTATGATGAAGTCATGCTTTAAACAAAAAGTATAACATCAGGAATTTGTTATCTTCAAACTGAATATCCTCAATATTTGTATACATGTTAACATCAGTGGGAAAGCTCATGTGAATGATGAAGTTGGTGAAGCTTGTGATCCAATTACAACTGCTCATCTTGTTTGACTTTCACCTGTGTTCTTCCAAAAATACTCCGTAGGGAGTCTGGCCAGTAGGTTAGACACTTTCCTTTGGATCTTTTAACATTAAAAGAGAACCAATGGAGGGATTAGACTGGTTGTAAATTGGTCTTTACACTTAGTACATGTCTAGTCCACCTGGATTAGTTTGCTTGGAAAACCAAATACACACCACTTGGATTATATTTTTGTTACCTCTTGCACACAAATCTTCATTGGTAATATGCTATAATTTATTATACCCAGTTTAAGTCTCTCCATTGCCACTTAGGTCACTCCAAATTTTGATTCTTTAGAAATTGTTCCATAATTCATAACCACATAGCATCACAGATAGAATATTGATGTTAAAAGGCGGGTTTTTGTTTCAGGACGTGGTTTGGGACTGTTAGCAATGTTGTGCAATTTCCCAAATGCAAGCCAATCTCCTCACTTCCTCCTACTCTATTCTGGGCCCACTACTCATCAACAGTATCTATTCAAAATATATATATACTGAGGGGGCAGCTGGGTAGCTCAGTGGATTGAGAGCCAGGCCTAGAGATGGGAGGTCCTAGGTTCAAATCTGGCCTCAGACATTTCCCAGCCATGTGACCCTGGGCAAGTCACTTAACCCCCATTGCCTAGCCCTTACCACTCTTCTGCCTTGGAGCCAATACACAGTATTGACTCCAAGATGGAAGGTAAGGGTTTAAAAAAAAAATATATATATATATACATATATACTGATCTACTTTTTGCACTGTTTACTCAGCTTCATATGATACATTGTATCAACATGGAAATCTAGAGATCCCCAGTTTATTTAGTTTGAGGGTAGAAACCCCAGGTTTTGACCTTGTCACAGGAGAAGTTTCCCCCTGAGGGAAGGTCCCACTTCACCAGACAATAGACATCCACTTCAGCTTTGGAGCAGTAGGTAGTGTGGCAGTCTAGCAAGCTGAAGGTCCCGAGTTCGATCCTTGGAAGGAGAGTGTGATACACTGGGAAAGGCTTCTGGAGACAAAAGAGTTACTTGACTTCCAATGGGGTCTGCCTCCCCACCTGAAGTGGATGTCTATTGTCTGGTGAAGAGGGACCTTCCCTCAGGGGGAAACCTCTCCTGTGACAAGGTCAAAACCTGGGGTTTCTACCCTCAAACTAAATAAACTGGGGATCTCTAGTTTTCCATGTTGACAATAGTTTGGAAAAGTTGTTTTCCTCCTGGGACTATTACATGAAACTCCTTTGAAAGATTATATATTTCTCATACTAGTTTCTGTAATATTTCAAGATATGATACAACCAGTCCAATGGTATCCACAAACAGAATTGGGAGAATGTAATTACCTATTAAGAATCCTTCTTTTATTTGGACTCTATACTAGACATCCTCCTTCAAGAGCTGAACAGCTTATGTGAATATTCATCTTCCTTGCTTTCTGCCTCATATTAAAAATCAGAAGGATGTTAGATCAAATAATAAACCTTTTTCAAGCACCTATATTGTTCCAGGCACTGAGAATACAGACAAAAATGAAACAGTCTCTGTCCTCAAGGAATATATAGTCTATTGAATGTGTATACATATAATATGAATGTAATATATATATACATACATATATATGTGTTTGTATACTTATATGGTGTAGCAGTGGACAGAATAGTGTTGGCAAACTTATGGCACAAGTGCCAAAGATGGCACATGGAATACTCTGTGGTGACTGCCCTCCCTCCCAACCAAGTTCATTACTATATAGGCAGAGGGACTTAGTTGGAGCTGCTCCCCTCCCCATCTCCACTGTGCCTGATGACATTTTTTCACATCCTCCCCTCCCCCTCTGTCCAGCAGCCCAATGGGAGAACATGGGGGTAAGGTGAGTGGCTCACAGGCAGCAGAGCTGGAGGGGAGCAGAGTTTTGGGCCGCACTCTCCACACTAATTGAGGACATATCTCATTTCACCCAGTCATCTGCCCAACAGCCCCATGGGAGTGCTTTCTCCCTCCCCTGTGTGGGATAAAGGCAGGGGACAGGGTACATCTGGCACTTGGTGGGGGAAGGAGCATTGTACGTGGTCTCTGAGAGAGGTGACATGGCAAGTGATCTGGGGGGTGGGATGGGGGGGGTCAGACCCGGCACTCCATCTCTAAAAGGTTTGCCATCACTTGGATAGAATATAGGCTTGGGATTAGGAAGACTTTTCCTGGTTGAACTCTGTTACTTACTAGCCATTCCCAAATGTGGTCATCTGACCAACAACTCATTACTGATGGACACAACTGAGAACAACAGAAAATATCTATCTATATGAACATATACATACATATATTTATATGTGTATGTGGTTGCATATGCAAAATTTATATAATAATTTTGTTAGGAGAAGATACTAAGAACCAGTTTTTTGAAAGATCTAGAATATGAAGGAGCAGTGGAATTAAACTATGCCACATTTACTTATCAACAGTCAGAGAATTGTTGAGCAATGATTTCTCTGATGTGAAGCCTTAGAAGAAATCTTGTATGATTTTACAATATACATGTTCTGGGAGGAAAGCCTCTATAAATACATTTCACTTACAGATGAAATACTATGAACAGTAGGATCTGTAGCTTTTAGAAATTCATATAAATGTGAAAATGTGGTCTGCTATACAATAGCATTTGAGAAAATATTCCTCTTTCCTTCTTGTATTTTTATCAAGGATACCCTCAATTTTTTCTATAGATCAATCAAATAAATTTTATACATATAAAAAGTAGGCATATACAATCTGTAAATGATCAGATTCCCCCAACCCCCAATAGTTTTGTAATTTTCTTTCTTTTCAGTATCTTCAGAATCTATGCCTCAATGTTCTCAAAAGTGGGTTGCCTCTGGTATGAATTTCTCTCTATTACATGGTTAAGCTCAGTTGCTTTTCTCTTTGTCATGAAATCCAAATATGATGGTTATACTGTCATTGGTAAAGAAAACATCTGTTATAGAAATGTAGAAACATCTGCTTGAAGTTTCACCTATTTATCTCCTCCAAGTTTAATTTTTAAATGTTCTTCAGAAACTCTGCGTTAAGTGCCTCCACACTAAGCCAACTACAAAACTGGCTTACCTCCTATTGCTTTTCACTGTTTTGTGAGACAATACTACTCATAATCTTTCACTATTCTTCTCTATAAAGATTTGCAAAAGAACTTATATTCTAAACCAGTGTTGCCCTTGACTTTCCATTTGGGGAGGAGGTCAAAAGTTTGAAAGGTAAGGTAGGGTTTCCTGGGGTTTTTTTGCCTCATTGTAACAGTTGTTCTATATCCATAAAGTATCTCTGTTGCAAATTGTGACACTCCATGTCACTCTATTTTCATTTCATTGTACATTTTTACCCTCAATGATTTATTTGAACAGGTTAAATTGTAGCTACCACTATTACATGTTGTATCCCCTTCATATCTTTATCTATTGTTCTCAACTGGTTTTGATTTTCATCTTCATATTACAAGCTGAGAATTTGATTGCATTTGTAAATTGTTTATCATGCCTGACTCTTAATGACCCCATTTGGGGTTTTCCTGGCAAAGATACTACAGTGGTTTGCCATTTCCTTCTCCATCTCATTTTACAGATGAGGAAATTGAAGCCAACACAGTTAAGTGACTTGCCCAGGGTCACACAACAACTAAATGTCTCGGGCCAGATTTGAACCCAGGAAGATGATCTGAGTTCAAATCCTGGCCATGCCTCTTGCTTAAATCTATGTGATCCTGGCAAATCATTTAACCTCTCCGGATCTTAATTTTTTCATTTGTAAAATATATGGAGTTGGATCTGATCATCTCAAAGGTCCCTTCCAGCCATGGTTCTCCTAGTTTCTAATTTATTTTTTTTTTTACTAGTTTTCTACCTTCTTCCAATGAAACAAAGTTCTTTGGACTGCTGGTCTTACAAATAGTCAAAAGTAGAGGAGGCATGAATTTCACTATGTTATAGTGGAAGGAACATCTCCTTAGGGTTCAGGAGATCTGGGCTACAGTATTATCCCTATTAGTTAGGAATTTCATGACCTCGGGTAAGTCACGACCACAGTGAGTTTCAATTTCCTTAAATATAATTTGTTTTAAACTCTTACTTTCTGTCTTAGAATCAATACTGTGTATTGGTTCCAAGGCAGAAGAGTGGTAAGGCTCTAGACAATGGAGGTTAAGTGACTTGCCCAGGATCACACAGCTGGGAAGTGTCTGAGGCCAGATTTGAATCCTATCTGTAGGCCTGTCTTTCAAGGGGCTATCTCCACTGAGCCTCTCTGCCCCCCACAAATGTAATTCAAAAATATCTATAGCATGCATTCTATAAGGTTGTTGTATTGACTTAAATAATATATATATATAATATTTTATAATTTTAAGATGCTAAATAAATGTGAAATGTTATTGTTATGTATAATGGTCTACCTAGATTTGCTTTCTTGATTGTACTATCCTGGGAGATCTTTCACAATTGGGTAGACTCCCACTGATCAGGGATAGCCAAAAGAAGACTTCTAGGATGACCTCTAATCTTTTTCTAGCCCTGACATTCTGACTCAGAATAAATAAGCCTAAACAGTCTTAAAAACATTCTTCTCAAGGCACGTGTTTAAATGTCACCCAGCAATTTATCTAGCCAAGAAACTGAAGTGCAAATTCCCACATTGCTGGATGAGTCAGAGGAATGACACCTGGTAACCTCTATCATAACTACTTAATGAACCAGATGCCCAAGTTGCACTGGAATCATACTCAAGAGAAAGCAAGATAAATCCTTGCTTTAGGTGAGAGGATTGGGCAAGGTGACCTCTAAGGTTCTCTTTCAGGTCTAAGATCCTATGGCTTTTAAGATTGTATGGAAAGGACCAAGGAGATCATCTCTTTTCAGTCTGATAAATTAGGGCTTTCTGCTGTCATATTCCACCTAATTCTCTACATCAACAGCTTTTCCCAAAAATCGTAAAACAAACTCACCTCTTGGCTCCATCTGCCTTTATTCCTAATCATGAATTATTCTTACTATTAATTGACTCTCATAATCCCAGTTAAGTTTGCCCAGATCTTCAGCAAATGATTTCAATTCCCTGGAGCTTAGTTGTATTATATGATTTCTAATGTCCTCTCCTTTTTTAAAAGTATGTGATTGTGTGGAGAAGCCCATATGGAGATCATATGAAAGCTATAGGGAAACAAACATTCAAATTAAGATATATTTTCAAATTTTGGTTCAAAACTAGGAACTATCAGTCCCTATAACAAAAGATAACAAAATTTGTTCTCATTTTCATATAGGAGAGTACAAATTCTATTATAATTTTAAGAGAATGTCCTATTGGAATTAAATGTTTGCCATAATGTCAAATGGAGCAACTAAGTGGCATAGTATATAGAGTGCCAGGCTTGGAGTCATAAAGACCTGAATTCAAATCTAACCTTGGAAACTTACTAGTTATGTGATCCTGAGCAAGTCACTTAACTGCAAGGCAATGAAATTGTAGAGATGAGAGTCAAGAGAATTCCAAGTAAGGGAGACAATTAATGTAAAAGAATGGATATGGAGTATTGTTTTTGAGGAACAGCAAGAAGCCCAGTATGATAAAGGGGGAGGGAGCTGGTAACGTATTGGAAGATTCAAAATATAGGAAGGGGCCAGGCTGTGAAATGCCAAACAGAAAAATTGTTATAATCCCCACAAGATCATCGAACTTTCTTCGCTTTTGTTATATGATTCAACAATCAGTATTTTGATTGCTAACTCATCTTACAGGACTACCTTGGAAGATGGCAGCTTAGTAGCAGCAAAAGCTGAAATCACTCTGAGAATCCTCCCAAAATAAAATTAAAATAACTTCTTGAAATACCTAAAGTCAGAGATCTAAAAAGGAAACAAAGTGAGGGGACTCCCTTGCAAAAAATAACTTGAAAGGTAGGCAGAGTCAATTTTCATGGAATAAGAGGGAACCAGAAGCAAAACCGCACAGAAAGGACTGCTGGTCAACCATCCCCCACCTACTATGCCAGGTTCTGAACCTGGGCATAGGCCACCTGTAGGATGTTGGGCCCTTGCTTAAGCCAACAGCAGAGCACCCCTCACCTACCCCTTAAAGTTCCATGCACTGGCACCAGCTCACAATGAGACCTGAAGTTCTTAGTGCTTAGCCCTTTCAAGCCTGTGGTGAAGCCCCTAGCCCTAGTGTAAGTGCTCTAAGTCATGCAAGCCATTAGCAGAGGAGACAGAATTTGCAGTTTTCAGAATTTTCAGTCTACAGGCAAAAAAAAGGAAGGAGGCTGGGGGCAAATGAGTAAACAGTAAAAGAAAATCTAGTCATGGAAAAATTTTATGGAGACAAAGAAAAGCAAGGATCTCCTTCAGTAGGGAACAGTGAAAAGAAAGCAACTACATGTAAAACTCCAAATAAAAATGGAAATTGGTCCCAGGCACTGAAATAGCTCAAAAAGGAATTCAAAAGTCAAATAAGAGAGGTGGAAGAGAAATGGGGAAAATAAATTAATGCAAAAAGAAAGTAACAGCTTAAAAAGCAAAATTGGTCAAGTGGAAAAAGAGGCACAAAAATCCAATGGAAAAAAATAATTCCATGAAAAGTAGAATGGATCAAATGGAAAAGGAGGATCAAAAGGTTATGGAAGCAAATCAGTCTTTGAAAATTAGAATTGGACAAATAGAAGCCAATGACTTCATGAAACATCAAGAAACAATAAAACAAAATCAAAAGAATGAAACGCTAGAAGAAAAGATGAAATAGCCCACTGAAAAAAAACAAATGACCTTGAAAACAGCACCAAGGAGACAATGTAAGAATTACTGGACTACCTTAAAGTCATGATGAAAAAAATCCTAGGAAAAATATTATAAGAAATTATCAAAGAAAACTGCCTTGATATTCCTGAATAAGAAGATAAAAATAGAGATTGAAAGAATCTACAAGGCATATTTTACAATATATCCCCAAATGACAACTCCCAGAAATATTATAGTCAAACTTAAGATCTCCCATGTCAAGGAGAAAATACTGTAAGCAGCCAGAAACTATTCAAATATCATAGAGCTCTGGTCAAGTTTATACAGGATCTGGCCACTTCCATACTGAGGGACCAGAAGACTTGGAATATGATATTCTGGAAGACAAGGGAACTGGGTTTACAACCAAGAATCATCTACCCACCAAAACAATTGTTTATATTCCTACATGGAAAAATAATATTTGTAACTCTTAAAATTTTATCATGTAGTTAGAAGAAATATACATAGACAGAGTAAGCTATTTAGGATGATATGCAAAAAAAATCAAGGGGTAAAAAAGAGAATTGCACTGAGAAAAATGGAAAGAAAGAGGTAAAGTGGAATAATTGTAACACATACAGAGGTACGATGGGGGGAAAAACCTGTTACAATGAGGGAAAAGATGAGGGTGGTTATGGGTAATACTTAAACCTTATTTTCATTGGAATTGGTTCAGAGAGGGTTTAACAGCCAGATGCATTGGGGCATAGAATCTTATCTTACCCTATACAGAAATAGAAAGGGAATAAGAAAGGGGGTGATGGAGGGAGTAATATAAGGGAGAAGGAAGTTGGGGGGTATGATTTAAAGGTCATATAGAGAAGTGAGAAGGGAATATGAAGGGTGGTAACAGGAAAGGTAGTAACATAGGGATAACTTGGTGACTTGAATTTCAGACACCGAAATGATTAAAATATTTTGGTCACTTAAAACGTTTAACTTCCATTTTAAATGAATTTGTTTGGCATTAAGATTTATGAATCAGACTCTTCAGAGTATAATTAATATGTGCTCAGATGGGTGGCTCAGTGGATTGAGAGCCAGGCCTAGAGACAGGAGGTCCTAGGTTCAAATCTGGCCTCAGGCACTTCCTAGCTGTATGACCCTGGGCAAGTCACTTGACCCCCATTGCCTAACCCTTACTGCTCTTTTGCCTTGGAATCAGTACAGAAGATAAGGGTTTCCTTTTTAAAAAGAGTATAATTAATATGAAATCAATTCCCTAGATCCTGATCAATCTTGGTTGATCTGATTAAATTGGTTTATTGGAAACTGAAAAGCTAAGGGCTAATCCTTGGACCTTAGGAACCCTACTTAGATGTAATCAAGTCCATGAGAACCATACTGAAATAGTCAGATAGTTATCCCAAATATTCCTTTACTACAGTGGGCTAATCTAAAAGTGATATCATAAGTCCAAAGGTGCCAGATCTTCATCCTTTTCTACTTTCTAGGTGGGCACTATAAGCCAAAAGAAAAGCTCCCCAAATGTACCCCTAACATTTATGTTATGGGGTAGTCTCTAACATGGGCTCAATAGACCAAAGAATTAGATGTTTAAATGAATTCATTTTTCAAACATTTGTACTGGTGTCATGAAAAGTGCATCCTCAGTGACAAATGATTATGTTTACTGAGTATAGTGGTGGTACTATTTAAATCCTACAATGTACAGAGTACTGAAGTGGGTAGGAAAACATAACTTTTTTTTAAAGATCCTTACCTAATA
Source organism: Monodelphis domestica (assembly GCF_027887165.1). Classification (NCBI taxonomy): domain Eukaryota; kingdom Metazoa; phylum Chordata; class Mammalia; order Didelphimorphia; family Didelphidae; genus Monodelphis; species Monodelphis domestica. The sequence goes on from NC_077227.1 coordinate 90,206,338, forward strand.
TCTTGGAATCAATGCTAAGTATTGGTTCCAGAGGAGAATAATAAAGGCTAGGCAAATAGGGTTAAGTGGCCTGTCCAGGGTCACAGAGCTAGGAAGTATCTAAAGCTACATTTGAACCCTGGACCTCTTGTCTCTATGCTTGGCTCTCTATCCACTGAGCCACCTAGCTGCCTCCTGAGTGTGACTCTTACTCTTGAGAAATCTAGAATCTAGATGAAGAGATCAGTCAATCACTAATGAAAATGCCACCAAGAGAATGCCCTATGAAATTGAAATACTTATTACTTAAGTATCTGATAAAATGGCAGAACTAGAGAGGAAAAAGAGGCAGTCCTAGGAGGAGATGAAGTACTTTTTATAGCAACTTTGGGTGTTTCATATGTAATATACATGTATATATAAACATGGACATACATGCATATTTTACACATACATGCATGCATGTTATATATTATATGCATATGCATATGTATTCACACTTATGAATTACCCATTTGCCAAACTATCTGCAAACACCAACTACTTTTAAATTAGTGTATGAAGAGTGGCAGTGGGGCTAGATTTGTGGATATGCAAGAACCAATTTTTATAAGACTTACCACTTTACAAATTGATTTTACACAATCCCATTTTATTCTCAATAATCCTTTGAAACAGGTTGGGTAGAAAAGGTTAGCCTTGGATATAGATTTTTTTTAATGGTTTAAAGAATTCAGATTCACATAATCAATCAATGGCATAATTTAGCACAGATCATAGTTCTCATGAGTTCCATACTAGGTTCTTTCCATTACAACCAAAGCCTTTCCACACAAACTATAAATAACATCTCTGCCTTCCTGTCTGAAAACACTCTGGCCACATTTCAAATAGCATTTAGATAAAAACTTATTTGAATGCCATCTCCCTACAATCACCATACTTTAAATGGATTAAGCTTTCAAAATAAATTTTTAATAGTAATGGCTAGCATTTATATAGACCTTTAAGGTTTATAAAGTCCTTTACATGTTTCATCTTCTTTGATCCTCATAAAAACCATGGGAGATAAGTGCTATTATTAAGCCCATTTTATACATGGGGAAATTGAGGCAAAAAGAGGTTATATGATTTGCTTAGGGTCATATAGCTAGTAAATGAGGACAAATTTGAACTCAAGTCTTTCTGATTCCATGTCCGGAGCTCTTAATCACTGTACCACCTTGCTGCTTAATGAAATGAATTCATATAAAAAAAAATCTGACTCCTTTTTGGGTTGTTTGTCCTTTGTTTCTAAAGAGGACTAATAACATCATGGGGTGATATCTTGATTTATGCATGAATTGGATCTAAGTGAGGCAGAGATGCACAAAATTGTCAGCTTCACTCTTTCTTCCAGTCTTTGAGGTCCAGTGGAAAGACAAAAGTCAGGACAACTGGTGACAGCCTGGGATGTAGTGGATGACGTTGGTGTCTGTTATCTGGTCGAGCTCTAAGCTTGTTTCAACTGCCTTCGTGGATTTTGAAACAAACTGTTTTCATCCTACCATTCCACCAGGGGAAGTTTTCACCTGCTTAGGGTAGTCATCCTGCTAACTTACCAATGAATTCGTAAGCCATTTGTAACCCTCAATCTGGTTTCAAACTTCTACATAGAGTTCACCAGGGTGTGGTCCCTATGCATGATACAGCTTCTTAGAGTCACAAGTGAGAGTTGGGTAAAAGGTAGACACCAAAGATAGATGAGTAGTCATTTAAAGGACTTGGAAAGCCCTCAGCACCAGAGGCCCTAGTCTTCTTTGAACACCCAAACCACCCCAACCCCTTTCTAGGGAGAGATTAATTGGCAGCAGAATTCACCAAGTACCTAAAAAATCAAGTATTCAAGTCAATGGACAATTCACTTGAAGACATCTATTCTCTTCCGTTCCAGCCTCTGTCCAATCCTATTTGCATTGCCAACACCCAGAAATATGCCATAGATATAACTCTAAAGTTTTGATCATAAATATACCAATGTGGGATTTCCAAATAAGAAAATTTAATGAGTAAAGGAGAGGAAGCCATAACATTCTCTATAAAAAGTTGGCTCCAAAGCCAGGAAGATCTGGATTCAGGTTCCATACAGATTATGTGACTGTCTGAAAGTCATTCAACCTCTCAGTGTTCATTAGCAACTCTCTAAATCTTTAAGTTAAAGAGAAGGTACTGACCTGCATTGGTAGAGGGAAGTTTCCTCAACTGGGATTCCCTGAATCATTAAAGTAACAGGTCTAGTCCCTATCTCTATCCTTAATGAATAAGAGACTCAGTCAAGAACTTGCAAACAGGTTCAGTTTGAGCAATGGGAGGAATCATTGACTACCTATGACTTACTAGGCAAATGCAAATACTCTTCTGCCTAAAAAATGCTGACACCTGAAATTTTATATTTAGAAAAAATCCATTTGTATTCATTTCCCCCTATTAATATGAAAAACTTCACTTGAGAAATAACTCACCTCTTATTAGATTATGATTTTTCATGTGAGGAAATTGATGCCAAGGAGGAGAAAATGTGTAACCTGAGCTCAACATTTGACAGCAGGCAGTGACTGAGGATAAGCTAGATCTCCTGACTCCTGGGCAATGCCTTCCATCTTTTCTGTCTCATCTTTTATAAAGCCATAAAAGTTCCCCACCAAAAGGGACTTCTGAAGTTATCTGAGCTAGCCCCTTCAGGTAAAAAGGATTTTAAAACCTTGATATTCTGCACCTGATCCAGTGCTCTTTTCCACAACATTGTGCCTCATTATCTGCCTCAAATCCTTTCCAGCTGGCTTTGGGAGATGGAAAGGAAAAGGCCAGGGCATCAGGGACTGCCCAGAGAAAGCAAATCAGATGGGGCACCTGCACATCTGGAGCAACACGAGGGCACTGGGCATGAGGCAGAAAAGCAAAGATATTACAAAGTCAGGGAAGGCTGCTTAAGGGAAAAGTAGGAAAACATCAGGATCCTTTCAAAAAATTTCCCTTCGGATCAGCCCTATCTATTCACAGTCATACTCATGTTTCCTTACTTTTTTTTTATTTTAATATATTTTATTTGATCATTTCCAAGCATTATTCATTAAAGACATAGATCATTTTCTTTTCCTCCCCCCCCAACCCCCCATAGCCGACGCGTAAGTCCACTGGGCATTAGATGTTTTCTTGATTTGAACCCATTGCTTTGTTGATAGTATTTGCATTAGAGTGTTCATTTAGAGTCTATCCTCTGTCATGTCCCCTTAACCTCTGTATTCAGGCAGTTGCTTTTTCTCGGTGTTTCCACTCCCATAGTTTATCCTTTGCTTATGAATGGTGTTTTTTTTCTCTTGGATCCCTGCAAGTTGTTCAGGGACATTACACCGCCACTAATGGAGAAGTCCATTACGTTTGATTATACCACAGTGTATTAGTCTCTGTGTACAATGTTCTCCTGGTTCTGCTCCTCTCGCTCTGCATCACTTCCTGGAGGTTGTTCCAGTCTCCATGGAACTTCTCCACTTTATTATTCCTTTTAGCACAATAGTACTCCATCACCAACATATACCACAGTTTGTTCAGCCATTCCCCAATTGATGGGCATCCCCTCGTTTTCCAGTTTTGGGCCACCACAAAGAGCGCAGCTATGAATATTTTTGTACAAGTCTTTGTGTCCATTATCTCTTTGGGGTACAGACCCAGCAGTGCTATGGCTGGGTCAAAGGGTAGATATTCTTTTGTCGCCCTTTGGGCATAGTTCCAAATTGCCCTCCAGAATGGCTGGATCAGTTCACAACTCCACCAGCAATGAATTAATGTCCCTACTTTGCCACATCCCCTCCAGCATTCATTACTTTCCTTTGCTGTTATGTTAGCCAATCTGCTAGGTGTGAGGTGATACCTCAGAGTTGTTTTGATTTGCATCTCTCTGATTATAAGAGATGTAGAACACTTCTTCATGTGCTTGTTGATAGTTTTGATTTCTTTATCTGAGAACTACCTATCCATTTCCCTTGCCCATTTATCAATTGGAGAATGGCTTGATTTTTTGTACAATTGATTTAGCTCATTATAAATATGAGTAATTAAACCTTTGTCAGAGGTTTCTATGAAGATTTTTTCCCAATTTGTTGTTTCCCTTCTGATTTTAGTTATATTGGTTTTGTTTGTACAAAAGCTTTTTAGTTTGATGTAGTCAAAATTATTTATTTTACATTTTGTGATTCTTTCTATATCTTGCTTGGTTTTAAAGCCTTTCCCCTCCCAAAGGTCTGACATGTATACTATTCTGTGTTTACCCAATTTACTTATGGTTTCCTTCTTTATGTTTAAGTCACTCACCCATTTTGAATTTATCTTAGTGTAGGGTGTGAGGTGTTGATCTATTCCTAGTCTCTCCCACACTGTCTTCCAATTTTCCCAGCAGTTTTTATCGAATAGTGGATTTTTGTCCCAAAAGCTGGGAGTTTCCTTACTTTTTAAACAAACCAGAGAACTGGAGAATGTGTGCGGATGCCAAAACGCCCAGGACATCCTCCATTTGCACCTCTGTGTCACTGCTGTATAGACTCTTCAGGGCTGTGGCAAAGGCTGTAGGAAGCAACATTCAAAGAGAAAATTGCTTCAGCATGAGGTTCCTTGGGGCAAGTCCCTCAACTTCCTCCATCCAAAAGACTTATAAATGAGCCCACATTGTAATTCCCTGGGCTCTTTGCCCTAAGAAGGACAGAATGATCAGAAAACCAGTGACCAACTGTCTAAGAGCAGAATTCCGTGAAGACAGCTTTTTGTCATGAACTTAAATCATTCAGACCACCTTATTTGGAAAGCCAGGACAAATGGAAGAAAAGGACTTTGAATACTCTCTATATATTGAATAAATGCTGGAAAGGAGAGGTTACAAGAAGAGAGCAAGCCAAGTATATACCTGACAGTCCCTCTTAACCTTGAAATCACTTACTAACAAGGTATTTGGGGTGCTTAAATAATTAATTCTCTTTAGATGGAGCTTAAAATATATCTGCCAATTTTAATGACCTAGTAAATTGCATCATTGTAAAACTCTGGTATATGAAATATTCTTTGGGAATGTGAAAATATACCTAATTTGACCATTCTGACTAGTGGTTTAACCACATCAGTTGTTTCCCACACTGATCTATTTTCCTAGCTGGTCAAACACCAAAATGGTCAAGCTCACAGAGTCTGTGGTTACAGACTTTAGGTACAACCAGAGAGGCCTGCACTGCATTAAAATAAAGGATTTTATTTTGATTATGAAGGTGTGGAAATAAAGAATGGTGACACAGTGGGCCCAAATTGGACAAGGCATGAGGCTAGAAGCTGAGTGGTGATGGACATGTTGGTAGATCATATTAAAGAAGAGAGTCTTTGGTAAAGGATGTCCAAGAAGAGGGATTTCCTAAGCCAGATGTTCATTTGTACCCAAGGAACATAAGTTTTTCTGAGGCCACATACCTGACATTGTACCTTTTTGACTGCCTATCCTTATATCCCACAATATTTCCTTGCCAAGAATTTTACTTCCATCTTTAATAATTTCACTAAATGTTCATTTTTAATTTTTATTTTTCAGAGTAAAAATTCTTTAGCTATTTTTTATTCTGTAAGCTTCTTTTTCCTTTTCATATATTCAGTTCATTTAAATGAATAGATTATTAACACTGGTTCTTCACATACATGGATGTCTAATTCAATGACATTCTCAAAAAACAAGGCAGTTTACATTACCAGTTTTAGTGACTAGTGGATCATTAATCTTCAAGGAAATGACTATCTTCTTTACTGAAGTCTTTTCTTTGATTTCCTTGGGTGTTTGAGCTAAGAAATTAAGTGGGATACATATGTTGAGAATTATGCAACTGATACTGTTCCAGCCATAGTCAACGTTCCCAGATATTTTCATGATAGTCCACCCTCCCCACACCCCAAGGAGTAGGCAAGGAGCTATGAAGGCTCTCAAAGTCTTATCACTCTCTAAACAAACTGTCATGGTCATGTGCCCTTCACTGAAGACTGCAAAAGACAGAGGAACTTGGCCAACAGTGGCAATCAACTTGGCTGTCAGTTTCTTTCTACCTGTCTTAGGACCATAGATTTAAGAGCTAGAGAAGATTTGAGAGAAGCCATTCAATTTACCACCCACTTTTCCATATATATATGGAAACAGAAGGTCTTCAATCCAGTCAGTTGGTCATTCAATCAACAAGCATTTTTGAAATGCTTACCATGTACCAAGCACAATGCCAAGAACTGTCAGTATAAAGAAAGACCAAAAATAGTCCCTGCTCTCAAGGAGTTCCAATCCTAACTGGGGAGACAGCACATAAATAACTAGGTTCAGGAAAGATATGTATGGAGTTTAGGAATGCAATATGGCAAGAGTACATGGGAGAACTGTTAAAGGCCTCCTAGAGAAGATGGAATATGAGCTGTCTTCAAGGAAGTCAAGGCAACAAAGAGATGGGAGGTATGAGAACAGGATTTCAGATACAGGAGACGGGATAAGGATGGGAGTCAGAGTATGTTCAAGGTACTACAAGAAGGTCAGTGAAACTAGATTATAGAATATTGTTCATCTTTCCTTTTTAAAGAGGACCAATGGCATCAATGGGTGATAACTTGATTTGTTGGTGAATTGAGTTAAGTGAGGCAGAGTTGCATACAGTCATAAGCCTCCCACTCTCTTCCAGAGTCATCAAAGTCCAGTGGCAAGACAAAAGTTAGGACAACTGACAATAGCCTGGGATGGAGAGTATGTCCTTAGTGTTTTCAATGTCTAACCATGCTTTAGGCACTCCACAGAACCTGCTTCATACACCTTCATGGCCACTGGAAAAGACTGTACTCATCCTCCTGTTCCATCAGGGAAAATCTTCACATACTTGGGGTAAGCACCCCCTCCAACTCATCAATGTGGTTGTGGCCTATCATTTTACCCTTGACTTGTCTTAACCCATTTATTGGGTTAAGAATTTATTCTATAAATATTCTCTAGAATAAATTCTAGAGAATTTATTGAGGTGTGGCTATATATATATATATGTATATATATATATATACACAATCATGCTACAGCTTCTTGGAGTCACAGGTGAAAGGTGGATGACAGGTAGACACCAAAGGTGGATGACTATTCCTGAAAAAGACTGAGCAAGCCTTCACCCCAGAGATGCTAGTCCTTCCTGAACACCTCCTATATCCATACTCTATGGATTTAGCATACGCAGAGGGGAATAAGTTGTAAGAAGATTAGGTAGGGGGATAGATTATAAAAGGACAAAGGAATTTATATTTGATGCTGGAAGTAGTAGGGAATTCCTAAAACTCATTGAGCAGGGCAGGCAACATAGATTTATGCTATAGAAAAGTCATTTTGGCAGCTGAGTGGAGGATTGAAGTGGGGAGAGAATTGAACCAAAGGAAACCAGTTAGGAAACTATTGCAGTTGCCCAGGCAAGAAATAGTGAGAGTCTAAGATAGAGTTGGAGCTATATGAATGATAATAAGAGCTGTTGTGATGATAAAAAGGCAAGAGTGGACAATGGATTAGATTAAGAGTGAGGAATTAAGGGTGAAACTGAAGTTGAAAGCCTGGGTGGCTGGGAAGAGAGTGGTGCTCTCCAAAGTTCAGAGAGAAAAGGATTTTGGGGAAAAGATACTAAGTTTTCTTTTGGACATCTTGAGTTTGTGATGTCTATAGGACCTACCAGTTTGAAATGGCTAAGAAGCATTTAGAGAATCATGATTATAGCTCATCAGGGACATTAGGATTAAATATATAAATATGGGAATAATTTATATAGAAATGATCATTGAACCCATGGAAATTGATGAAATCATTAAGTGAAAAAGCATACAGTGAAATCCTAACCTTAAGTTTATCCAAGGCAGTAAAACTTGGAAGTGGTATAGAAAGAATTATTTTTGTAATAATGTGATAGAAAACTGACCTTGCAGCCAGTACAAACCAAGTTCAAGGCCTACCTTTGACATATAAAGACTATGTATGATTCTGGATAAGGCAATTAAGCTCTCAGTGATCTAATCAATTCTCTAAAACCTTCATCGTGGACACAGAGCCAACCTGCATCAGTAATAGGAAATCTATTTCATAAAATCACTGATCTGGCACTTATTCCTTTGAGGCCTTAGATATTATAGCATTTTACATCAACATGGTAGAACTCTGGATTTGGAGTCAGAAAATTTAAATTAAAATTCTTGTTTGCTACAACCAGGCAACCTTGGGCAAACCACAGACCTTTTTAAGTTCCCAATTTCTTCATTTATAAAATGAGAGTGTTGGACTAGTTCATCTGCAAGATCCCACTGAGTTCTGAAATCTATAAAATGCTATTGTGGGTAGACCCTTCTATACAATGAAAAGATGATGTTCAGTGATCCTTCTTTCCTCCTTGGACTTAACTAAGTTGTGATGCTTGGAGCAGATGCTCAAAATTTATAAGTATTTAAGGCACTTCTAAAGGAGTCCATCTCTTCATAACTTCCAATCACTAGCCAGTCAGATAGCAAGCATAAGTCAGAGGCAAAAAATTCAATCAAATCAGTTTGGATGACTTACTAGGTTAAATCAAATAAAAATTCCAATTCAATTTAATAAACACTTAACAGGCAGAAGCTACATGCAAGTCCTGAGGGATATATAATGAAGTCTTTGCCCTCAAAGAACTTAGACTTAACACTGAAAATAATGCTAAGAGACATCTTTTAAAATTACCGATTTATTCATTCTATTGTTCTTTTTCTCCTTTTAAACTCTTTGGGGTTGGGGGTATAGTCCAGGGACCTGAGATTAATAAACTTGCTTAAAAATAAATCAACAACTTTCTTTTCAATATAATTGGTTTCTTATTTATATACTTAAAATATTATTCTGAAAAGAGGTCCTTAGCTTTTGGTAGATTACCAATGGAATCCATGGCATAAAAATATTTTGAGGACTCCTACTCTAAATCAATGGAGTACCCATCATAGATCAACCAGTAACTTGGATCCAATGGGGAAACAACCTGGAATGCTCTCCTAAGGGGGAAAATATACAGGAGACATATGGAAGCCAAATGGAAGGGAAATACTTAAAATAGAGATTTTAAGAACCTATGTAAGAATCATAGGACCACAGATCTAGAGTTTGGAAGGGCTCTTACAGGCCTCTGAATCCAACTCTCTCATTTATACAGATGAGGAAACTGAGGCTCAGGTAAGCTAATTGATATTAAACAATGATTAATCTTCCAAACCATTATTTCCCAGCTATTTACCTACAGTTCAAGGAACTGTTAACACTAGTACAAGGAACTGTTAATGTTAGTATAGTATTCCCAATGGGGTAGCCTCTTTCTCCCTAACTGGGCAGGGCAGTAGTTCATGATGTGTACATCTATGGTCATCTTCCCCATTCCTTATCAGAGGAATTCTCTAAGCCCATGGAGTAGAGTCAGCAGGCTAAGCACCTCCAGTGACCTGTTTGGTGCCATTGTCCCAGAGCTTTGCTATCTCCTACTTAAAATTCCACTCAAGTCCTACAGCACGTTGTAGGCTTCAGTGTCTGCTGGTTTTCTGGGACACCTGCTTCTCGTGCTGGGCATGAGGCCATGCTGCACAGTGCCAAAGGACAGTACATGGCTATACATGGCCATCTGGGCAACTTGCTAATTGTGGAGACAAGAGTGGGATTTGCTTTTTAAAGTTGTGAAAACTTGATCAGCAAGGTTTGGGCCTCCAAACCTACAGATAAAAGACAGAATGCAGTTTTATAGGCAGGACTTCATAGATCTAAGAAGAAATCATTTTCCTTTAGAGACATACCATAGTACAGTAGAAAGAGCTCAAATTTGAGATTCAAAGGGCATAGTTTGTGTCTTACCGCTGTCATTTATTTATTTTTTTTAAGCCCTTACCTTCTGTCTTGGAGTTAATACTGTGTATTGGCTCCAAGGCAGAAGAGTGGTAAGGGCTAGGCAATGGGGGTTAAGTGACTTGCCCAAGGTCACACAGCTAGGAAGTGACTGAGGCCAAATTTGAACTCAAGACCTCCCTAGGCCTGACTCTCAATCCATTGAGCTACCCAGCTGCCCCTTACCGCTGTCATTTATTAGCCAAATCACTTTACCCACCTCTCAGGGTTGTTTATGAGGGTCAAAAAATATTATGAAAGTGAACGCATTTTGCAAAGTATAAAACACTGCAAATATGAGATGAGAGGTATGGTGTGAAATAGACACTTGAATTCTGGACCAGAAAGAACTGAGTTCAAATCCTTTCTCTGACAATGTCTGACACAAGATAAGGGCTTGTACACTGACAGAGTGACTGATACAAACAGGTTGTATGACCCTGAGTAAGTCATTTATTTAATCTCTCAGGGCATAATTGAGAACTGTCTAAGACCATAAGCTAAAGGGAAGGTGCTATTGTAGAGGGAATTGTAGAGGTAATAGTGGGAGAAGGTATTTTTTTACCTGAAAATCCTTACACAGATAAAATGAGAGACCCAAACAAACAAACAAAAATATTGGCAATGGGGCTAGTCAACCCTTCTCCCAGCTATCTAAAGGCAATATCTGTGTTAGAGCCCTTAAGCTCACAATGAAATTTTACGAGTATCCCCCCCCCACCACTTCCCCAGTACATATTGGGCTCTTGGATCAGATAGAAAGATACCTCTTAGAAGTTTCTCCAAATCTTTCAGAGGGTCTGTGGTTTTCTGGGACAATGCATATATGTAGAGCTTCGTTAGGGTTCCTGAATTGAAGAGCTGGGGTTGATGGAGTTCCCATTTGAAGCCCAGACATTCAAGGGTCACATCTGAGGAAAGAAAAGCTTTTTGAACAAAATGTTTGATGATATTTCTAGCTAGAATGTTCTAAGGAGTAACCACTTAGGGGAAGCATAAACACAAAGACATTCTCATTCCCCATCTTACCTCCTGGATACTCTCTCCTTGTTGATATTCATAATGTTGCATCCTTCTGATTCTCCTTTTACCTGTCTGACTGTTCTTTCTTTTTTCCTTCCTTCCTTCCTTCCTTCCTTCCTTCCTTCCTTCCTTCCTTCCTTCCTTCCTTCCTTCCTTCCTTCCTTCCTTCCTTCCTTCCTTCCTTCCTTCCTTCCTTCCTTCCTTTCTTTCTTTCTTTCTTTCTTTCTTTCTTTCTTTCTTTCTTTCTTTCTTTCTTTCTTTCTTTCTTTCTTTCTTTCTTTCTTTCTTTCTTTCTTTCTTTCTTTCTTTCTTTCTTTCTTTCTTTCTTTCTTTCTTTCTTCCTTTCTTCCTTTCTTCCTTTCTTCCTTTCTTCCTTTCCCAAGTCATTCGCAGTAACTATGGGTTCCCCAAGGTTCTGGCTCTCCTCTTCTTTCATCCCTTTCTTCTCTTCTTCTTTCCCCTTTTCCTCCTCTCCTCTCTCCCTCTTCCTCCTCCTCCTCCTCCTCCTAATTCTCCTCCTCCTTCTTGTTTTCCCTCCATCTTCTATTTTAGAGTCACTATTAATTTCAGTTCCAAGCCAGAATAGCAGTAAGGGCTATGCAGTTTGGGGTTAAGTGTCTTGCCCAAGAAAGCACAGCTAGGAAGTATCTGAGGTCTGATTTGAACCCAGGTCCTTTCTAACTCCAGGCCTAATGCTCTATCCACTATACAACCTGGCTGCCCCAAATATCTCTTTTAATTATTCTTCCTTTGTTGTCTTACTCTACCACAGGTATGGATTTACCCCTGGAAAACTTAGATAATCAACCTGAGGCAGTCGGGAAAATTTCCATTAGTTAGCATAGTATAGTGGACAGCTAGGTGGCACAGTGGATACTATTTTGATGACTGGGAAAATAAATCACTCTTCTTGGTCTCAGTTTTCTTTTCTGTAAAGTGAGAGGTTTGGACTACTTGACCTCTAAGATCCTATGACTAGAAGACCTTTAAGGTTTCATCCACCCCTAAGTCTATGGTTCTATGCTACTTGTTGGAACTGATGACTGTTCCTGCCCTGGTGAGCTTTTAAAGTGTTGAAAACAGAAGTGATTTGGGAGCCTAAATGCCTGCCAGTAAGTGAAACCTTCTCACTTACTAGGGAATGAATGAGGAGGAAGAGGTAAGAACTAAAAGAAACTAAGATGGAGAGAGGAGGTAAACCCAAAGCCAGAAAAGAGCAATGCAATTATCATTGGTACAATGATATGAAAAGGCCAAAAAAAGTATTGGGACTTGGGAATTTTCTAGACAAAAACAAGACTAAAAATCAATTCTTTGTAATCAAAAATCATCCAACTATTTTCTTTTTTTTTAATTAAGTTTATTTATTTATTTATTTAATTTAGAATATTTTTTTCATGGTTACATGATTCATGTTCTTTCCCTCCTCTCCTCCCAATCCCCTCAAATAGCCAACAAGCAATTCCACTGGGTTTTACATGTGTCATTGATCAAGACCTATTTCCATATTATTAATATTTGCACTAGAGTGATTATTTAGAGTCTACATCCCCAATCATATCCCCATCAACCCATATGATCAAGCAAATGTCTTTCTTTTGTGTTTCTACTCCCACAGTTCTTTCTCTGGATGTGGATAGTGTTCTTTCTCATAAGTCCCTCAGAAATGTCTCGGATCATTGCATTGCTGCTAGTAGAAAAGTCCATTACAGTCAATTTTTCCACAGTGTATCAGTCTCTGTGTATAATGTTCTCCTGGTTCTGCTCCTTTCACTCTGCATCCATTCCTGGAGGTCATTTCAGTTTACATGGAATTACTCCAGTTCATTATTCCTTTGAGCACAATAGTATTCCATTGCCAACAGATAGCATAATTTGTTCAACCATTCCACAATCAAAGGGCATCCCCTCATTGTCCAATTTTTTTGCCACTACTAAGAGCACAACTATAAATCCTTTTGTACAAGTATTTTTCCTTATTATCTCTTTGGGGTATAAATCCAACAGTGGTATGGCTAGATCACAGGGCAGGCAATTATTTACCCCCTATTTATACATTACATTTTCCCCACATGTTAGTATACATAGGTTGATATAAATGTAGTCCTTATAGAAGAGAGTTTGAGTAAAAGAAGAAGATAACATTTTCCCCTTTCCTTAATATTTACCTTTTCAGGTATTCCTTGCTCTTTGATTTTCGGTATCAAACTTTCCACAGAGCTCTGGTCTTTTCTTTGCAAAAAGTTGGAAGTCTTCTATTTTGTTGAATGCCCATACTTTCCCTTGGAAGTATATAGTCAGTTTTGCTGGGTAGCTGATTCTTGGTTGGAGACCCAGCTCTCTTGCCTTTCTGAAGATCATGTTCCATGCCTTACGATCATTCAGAGTAGAACTTGCAAGGTCTTGGGTGACCCTGATTGGCATTCCTTTATATCTAAATTGTCTTTTTCTGGCTTCCTGTAGGATTTTTTCTTTTGTTTGATAGCTTTGGAATTTGGCAATTACATTCCTGGGAGTTGTCTTTTGGGGGTTTAGTGTAGAAGGTGTTCTGTGAGCTCTGTCAGTGGCTGTATTGCCCCCTTGTTCTAGAATCTCGGGGCAATTTTCTTTGATTATATCTTGTATCACCATGTCCAGTTTGGTGTTTATTTCTGGCTTTTCAGGGAGTCCAATTATTCTTAAATTATCCCTTCTCCCCCTATTTTCCAGATCTATCACCTTGTCGGTGAGATATTTTATGTTCTCTTCTAATTTCTTGGTATTTTGGCTTTGCTTTATTGATTCTTGCTCTTTTACACGATCGTTGTCTTCCAGCTGCCTGATTCTGGCCTTTAAAGCCTGGTTTTCTTTTACAGTTTGGTCAAACTGGTTTTGTAGATGCGTGAATTTCTTTTGCATTATTTCCAACTTTTCCTCCCAGAAGGCTTCCATCTTTTTGGTCATTTCTGATTCAAATTCTTCATAGGTTTGTGGAGAGTTTCCATTTCCTTTGGAAGGTTTTGGAGCATTTTCTTTTATATTATCTTCTGTCTGCTCTGTATTTTGTATTTTGGCTCCATAGAATGTGTCCAAAGTCGCCCCTTTCTTCTTATTTTTCTTGGTATTTTGGGGCTTCTGTGGTTCTGTGGAGTTTGCCATTTCTGAATGTGGAGGATTAGTTTTTCTTGTCTCTGTCTGGTATTCAGAGGCTTTAGTCCTGGGCAGATAGTTCTATGAGCTTTCCCTGGGTTAAACTGAATATGCCTCACTGGAACTGGAATGGAAGGGTCGGACCACGAGGCCACACTCTCCCCCCGGCTCACTTTCCGGAAGTTGCCTTCAGAATCGCTGGCCGTGAGGCTGTTTCGTCGGCCTGCGGGGGGATGGGCTGCAGCTTTCCCAAGCTCCGGGCAAGGACTTTCACTGAGACTTGGATAGCAGGATCCAGCCCGTGAGGCTGTCTTGCCCGCCCTGAGGGTTGCTGTTGTTTCGACCAGCTCTCTGCAGCGGAAGCCCCAGGCAGTAACTTTCACCGGGACTGTAGAAGGTCCTGAGGGTTCTGCTCTCTGAGCCCGGCGCGGCTGCCGCTTCCGGGAGCCTTGGACTCTGCGCTCCTACCCCTGAGGTCCGAGTGATCTCGGGTTCTGGCTTTTAAGGGGAGCCGTACCTTTTGAACCGGGTCCAGGTCCAGGAGGAGGGTTCCCAGGGTCTGTGCTGTTGATCGTTTTGAATTTCGGCGCCTTAGGAGCTTATCGTTTGAGATCGGTAGGGAAGGGTTTTCAGGAGATCTGAGCTTTAGCTTTCTCTAAGCCACCATCTTAACCGGAAGTCTCGCAGGCAATTATTTAAAGCCCTTTGGCAAAGTTCCAAATTGCCTTCCAGAATGGTTGAATCAATTCACAACTCCACTAGCAATGCATTAGTGTCCCAATTTTGCCACATCCCCCCAACATTTATTACTTTCCTTTGCTCTCCTGTTAGCCAATCTCCTAGGTGTGAGGTGGCACCTCAGAGTTGTTTTGATTTGTATTATAGATTTAGAACACTTTTTCATGTGTTTATTGATAGTTTTGATTTCTTTATCCAAAAACAGCCTATTCATGTCACTTGCCCATTTAACAATTGGGTAATGGTTTGATTTTTTTGAACAACTGATTTAGCTCTTATAAATTTGAGTAATTAGATCTTTGTCAGAGGTTTTTGTTATAAAGATTTTCCCCCAATTTGTGGCTTCCCTTCTAATTTTGGTTATATTGGTTTTGGTGGCACAAAACTTCTTAATTTAATGTAATCAAAATTATTCATCTGACATTTTGTAATATTCTTTATCTCTTCCTTGGTCTTAAAATCTTTCCTTTCCCATATATCTGACAGATATATTATTCTGTGTCCACCTAATTTACTTATACTTTCCTTCTTTATATTTAAGCCATTCACCCTTTCTGAATTTATCTTGGTGTAGGGTGTGAAATGTTGACCTAAACCTAAACCCTCCCATAATGTTTTCCAATTTTCCCAGCAGTTTTTGTCAAATCCTGTGGTTTTTTTTTCCAAAAGCTGGGATCTTCGGGTTTATCATACACTGTCTTGCTGAGGTCATTTACCCCAGGTAATGACCTCTGTTCCTCCCTCTTGTCTATTAATCAGTATGAAATTGTTTTGATGACCACTGCTTTATAGTACACTTTTAAGATCTAGTACTACTAGGCCCCCATCCTTCACTTTTTTTTTCATTACTTCCCTTCATAGTCTTATCTTTTGTTCTTCCAAATAAACTTTGTCATAATTTTTTTCTAATTCATTAAAAAAGTTTCTTGGTAATTAGATAGGTATGATACTGAATAAGTAAATTAATTTGGGTAGGATTGTCATTTTTATTATGTTAGCTCATCCTAACCATGAGCAATTGATGTTTTTACAATTGTTTAGATCTAGTTTTAATTGTGTGGAGAATATTTTGTAGTTGTGTTCATATAGTTCCTGTGTTTGTCTTGGTAGATAGATTCCTAAGTATATTATATTGTCTAGGGTGATTTTAAATGGAATTCCTCTTTCTAACCCTTGCTGTTGAGATGTGTTGGAAATATATAGAAATGCTGATGACTTATGTGCGTTTATTTTTTATCCTGCAACATTGCTGAAGTTGTTGATTATTCTGACTAGCTTTTTAGTAGATTCTCTAGGATTCTTTAAGTAGACCATCATATCCTCTGCAGGGAGTGATAGCTTGGTCTCCTCATTGCCAATTTTAATATCTTCAATTTCCTTTTCTTCTCTGATCACTACAGCTAGTGTTTCTAGTACAATGGTAAATAATAGAGGTGATAATGGGCATCCTTGATTCACTCCTGATTTTATTGGGAAGGCTTCTAGTTTATCCCCATTGCAGATGTTTGCTGGTGGTTTTAGATATATATTGTTTATTATTTTTAGAAAGGCCCTTCTATTCCTATAGTTTCTAGTGTTTTCAATGGGAATGAGTGTTGTATTTTGTCAAAGGCT
Organism: Monodelphis domestica; assembly: GCF_027887165.1. NCBI lineage: Eukaryota > Metazoa > Chordata > Mammalia > Didelphimorphia > Didelphidae > Monodelphis > Monodelphis domestica. The sequence goes on from NC_077227.1 coordinate 90,222,767, forward strand.
TTTTCTGCATCTATTGAGAGAATCATGTGATTTCTGTTGGTTTGGTTGTTGATATGGTCAATTATATGGATGGTTTTCCTAATATTAAACCATTCTTGCATTCTTGGTACAAATCCCACCTGATCATAGTGAATAATCCTTGTGATCACTTGCTGGAGTCTTCTGGCTAGTATTCTATTTAAGATTTTTGCATCTATGCTCATTAAGGAGATTGCTCTGTAGTTTTCTTTCTCTGTTTTTGGTCTGCCTGGCTTTGGAATCAGTACCATATTTGTGTCATAAAAGGACTTTGGTAGAACTCCTTTGCTTATTTTGTCAAATATGTTATATAATATTGGGATTAATTGTTCTTTAAATGTTTGATAGAATTGTGAATCCATCAGGTCCTGATTCCACTAAAAGTAGGGTTTAAGTATTACCTATTAGCACTCTCTTCCTCTCTTTCTTATAATAGTATTCTTCCCCTCTTCCCCCCATGCAACTCTTTATGTGGTATAATTTATCCTATTTTTCTTCTTCCTTCAAGTTTCTATTGGTGCCATCTTCTATTCTCCCCCTTTTTACATATAATCTTAAACCATGTAGTACCCAAACCTTTACCTATGAATAATTCTTCTAACTACTATGATAGTGAATACAGTTTTTGAGAGTTGCAAATATCATTTTTCCATAAAGGAATATAAATAATTTGACCTTACTGAAACCTTTAAAAACTTTTCCCCCGTCTTTCCTGTTTACCTTTTCATGTTTCTCTTGAATTTTGTATTTAGACATCAAAATTTTCAATTTAGTTTTGGTCTTTTCTTTACAAATACTTGGAAATATTCTATTTTGTTAAATGCCCATACTTTTCCCTGAAAGTATATAGTCAGTTTTGATGGGTAGTTGATCCTTAGGTGTAGACCCAATTCTCTTGCTTTTATGAATATTATATTCCAAGCCTTGCAGTCCTTTAGTGTGGAGGCTGCCAGATACTGTGTAATCCTGATTGGTGTTCCTTGATATCTGAATTCTCTCTTTCTGGCTTCTTGTAATATTTTCTACTTAGCTTGGAAGCTTTGGAATTTGGCAATTACATTCCTGGGGGTTGTTTTCTTGCTGATTTAGTATAGAGTGATCTATGGATTCTGTCAATGTCTATTTTTGCCCTCTGATTGAAGAAAATCAGGGGAGTTGTCTTGGATAACTTCTTATAGTATGATGCCAAGGTTTCTGTTTATTTCTATGTTTTCAAGTAGACCAATGATTCTCAAATTGTCTCTCCTGGACCTGTTTTCCAGGTTCATCATCTTCTCAAAGAGATATTTCATGTTTCCTTCTATTTTTGTCATTCTTTTAACTTTATTAATTCTTGCTATCATGTGAGATCATTAGCTTCTACTTGCCCAATTCTAGTCTTTAAAGACTGGTTTTAATCTATGATCTTTCGATTTTCCTTTTTGGCTTAGTCTATCCTGCTTTTCATGGCTTCCAATAGGTCAATTCTGGCCTCTAATTTTCTTATCATTTCATGTGATTTCTGGACTTCTTTTTCCAAGTGGGAGATTCTGTTTTGTTTTGTTTTGTTTTTTAACTATTTCTAATGTTTCTTGCCAAGTTTCTTCTATCTCTCTTACTTGGTTCCTTGAGAACTTATGACCAATTTCCATATAGTTTGGATGTGTTTGCTTGTTTGTCACTCTCTGATGATTCCTCTGTAGTTTGCTGTTTTTCTCCATATAAGTTATCCAGGGTCAGAGGCTTTTTCTTTCTTTCTTTCTTTTTCTTTTGGGGGGGGTGTAGTTGTAGATTGTAGTTCTTGGGTGTTGGTGGCTATTGCTGTGTTAGTTTTAATTTCCCTTCCCAGTCAGAAGTCTGAGTGAGGAAGGTAGACAGCTCCCTCTGAATGGAGCAACAGAGTGATTTTTGCCTTGAGGCTATTTTTTAGTCTCTACTGCATCTGTTGTGGGCAGCCCCTCTCTGCCCTATCTTTGTGCCCAAGCTCCATGTTTCTCAGTCTCCTGGGGTCCCAAGTATTGTTGCCCTCAGGGGTAAGTCTGTGGTATCCTAAAACATCCCTCCTCCCCAGAACCTAGAGATTTCCCAGTGCTAGCTCTGTATCTGGTGCCAGAGGTGGTGTGAGGGAAGGGGTGATCATCTCATGCTTTGGTAGAAGTAATTTTATCCCTTTATAGTATGGAAATGTACAAACCTTGCCTACCTTCAAGGCTGCACCCTACAGTAGAGTCCCTTCATTCATCTGATTTTGATTTTTGTTCTTTTGAGGTGTTTCATATTGGTTGGTTGTGAGAAGAAGACCCGTGCTTCCTCTCTACAGCAATCTTAGCCATGAATTTCCAACTATTTTCTTAATACATGAAAACTTTTTACTGGCATTACATCATGTATTAAGGAAATAGTTGGGGCAGGGAGGTGGCTCAGTAGATAGAGTGCCAGGCCTACTGGTGGGGGGCGGAGGGGGTGTCCTGGGTTCAAATATGACCCCAGCTGCTTCCTGGTTGTATGGCCCTTGACATATCACTTAACCCCCATTGCCTGGCCTGTACCACTATTCTGCCTTGGAACCAATATTGATTCTAAGATAGAGAATTTTGTGTTTTTTTAAAAAAGTAATATAGATAGAAAACAAATAGTGTCACATCCTTCAAATCCCCTTTGCAATAGGTTCATAGACCTTATTGGTCTCTGTCCTTTAGAAAAGACTATTTCACTGTGTAGGCTGTTCACCTCATCTCTACTTTGTAGAGTCCCCTAGCTTTCTTCAGAATAATTTATGCCACTTAGTATAGGAATCCTATCCTTATCTCCCAGCCATTCGTGTTTCCCACCCCAACCTCCCATTATTTGGTATTTATTCTGTACATATTTTCCCTATACTTATTGCATCAGAGCTCATCCCTATCATGCATCCTATTGCCTAGAAGATTATGAGCATCCTGAGGGTAGGGACTGCTTTTTTTCTGTTTCATTGTCTTTTAGAATGCCTGGCATAATAAATGTTGAAGGTTTGTTTTGAATTAAATTTGAGCTGAATTGAATCAAGCTCAATTTCCTTCATTCCCCTACTTAAACATTTTGCCTAGAGCAGTCCTGGTTTTTTTTTGGGGGGGGTGGTGGTGTTCAGACTCTCCTTTTCATCTCCAAAAAGCTGAGATACCACTGGACTATCTTTAAGAGGTCAGTTTGAAGCCAGTTAAGTTTTAAAAATTGCCCCTAAGATGACCATGGGCTACCTGGAACCCCTTGTAGCTATTCTGGTTCTCTGTAGAACATGTCAAAGGAAACAGAGAGCTTGCTGTCTAGGAAGCCAACTAATTCAGATATTCCTCAGATTAGATGGGTTCTCTGCCTGGAATAACTAACTTTACCCCTTGCTGCAAAAATCCACATCTTTAAGTATTTTAAAACCCTGATGTAATACAACCCTGAGACCCAGAGGCTTCTTCTCAGCAGCTAGAACTTCTAATGCCACTGGTTAGGTCATAGTTAAGAGCCATTATTTCTAGACCTTTCATAATATTAAAAGATGGATTGATTCAGTGACTCATGGCCTCTAGTGCTTGCTCAAATTTATTTGTTGCAAACAACAGAAATTAAGATGTGGCAGTTGGGGATAAAGGTATGAAATAAGACTGAATATGGTAATAAACCATATATATTTTTTTTGTTGTTGTTCAGTTGTTTCCATATATATGGTTAGCACCAAATAGAGGAACAATTAAAAGATAAATTGACTCAGTGACCTAGTATTGAGAGAGAGGCTATAGAGGCAGAATCTTAAGCTTTGCCCTTTTCTCTGAATATCCTCTCTTCCTTTATTCCCTGAATTCTGAATCTCCCCTCCTGCCTACTTTCTTAAGACATATCAGACTCTGACTCACCTCTTCCCTTTCCTGCATCCCCTCCCTTTGTCTTGACCTGTCTGTGCCCAGGCCTGCTCACTGTCCCCTCTTTCTCTGCTCTCTAAACAAGGATTGTTAACAGGCCCATCATTCAACTTCTTTCAGTTCCTATTCCCTGTTCCCTACTCCACTTTTATCCATAAACCCTATATATTCTATAGCTATTCTGAGCTTAGCTTTTGGGAGATGGCTCCAGCTAACAAACCTGCTGCTTTCCATGATCCAGAGTTTCAGTGAAATTCCTTGTTGTAACATTTTCATTCTCTGACTGGGAATTCTACTGAGCTAGCCCTTTGAACCACTGTATACAGTCCACCTGGGCGGAACTTCAGAAGTCTTGCCTCACTGGAGTTATGCCAAACTCCCTTAGATGTGTGTCTGGAGGCCTGCTGAGCATTGGCCAAACCCAGCTCTACGAGGATCATTGGAAACTGCAGACCCCCAGGATCACTGTTGAAAGGAAAAGGTTCCAGAGTAGGAACCTACCAGCAAGGTAGAAGAGGAGCTTTATCACCTCCTAGGTAACTTTTGGCACAAGGCTTAACCCAAGTGTGAAGGTTTATAAGGTTTTATTTTGAGAAGGAATTGGTTAACATTGATTTTGGAGCATGCTTTCATGTTAATTATTGTTTGGTCTTTTTGTATTGTGTCCCTTTGTTGTCCCTCAAAAGCAGGTTTGGGAAAAGAAACCTCTAAATAATTTTGAGGCAAATCTATTTCTCTCTGTCTCCCATCATTCTAGAAAGTGGGAATAGATAGACCAGAGAATGTGTTTGAGAGATTCAAGAAGAAACACATGGGTGTGAATTTTTTAATCTTTTAAACTTTAAGATCATCTAAGTGAAAAAAAGGATTTGTTCTACATTCTTCCCCTGCCCTGTTTCAGCTGGCCAATGAAGTAGGGTAGGGGGAAGATTAGAACAAGAGGAGGGAGATTTGATCCCATGATTTGATTTTTGTTAATGGTGTTAATTTTAATTTAAATAATTTTAAGATATGACTTTGGAAAAATCACTAATGATTCTGGAACGTATTTGTGGAATTGTGTGAAATGATTGTAAAGTGATTCAGTTTTGAAAATTGTCTATCAGTTTTATAAGATTCCAAGATAAGTTTGATTCTGTACAAAACTTAATGATGAGAGAATTGTCTATTCTCACTGAAATTTAAAATGAACAAGGGTTAGAGATTTGAATGTTTGGACATACCTAAATGGTTTTTGTTTGAGTCAACTGGAAATTAGAAGTATAATGTTTTGTAATGGGAAAAGGATAGAGACAGGATAAGATTTAAGAGAAGTAGAAGGTTATCTTTAAGGCACATACCAAGAACTCAAGGGAAAGGATATTATCAGGTAGAAGGCTGAGGAGGAACAGTTTGGAAGGGACAACAGGTAGAGTGAGTGACTTCCTGTAGGAGGTTTGGTTCTTCCTGTCTGGAAGGGTGGAGGGGTGGCTTATGGGAGCTTAGCTACCTCAACTTGACTGGGGAGAAGGAGAAACCCCTAAATCATCTAGAAAAGGATCTGACCATATTTGCTGTGCTTTCCAGAAGGGTTTTATCTAAAAATCTTGTCAGATTGGCTTTAAGGGTTTACCTCAGGGATCAGACCCTCTGGGGTTGACTTAACCATTTGAGAGCAATCATGATGGATATTGAAGATGTTTTCTGAACTAAATCTAACCAACTACTGAGAGTCATAGATAGGTAGCTTAGTCAGCTTTTGGGGAACATCTAGATAGAAATAGGGAGCTGGTAAATTAGCCAGAAGACTCAAAGACTCCCTCTTGTGAGGGAGGTAGAGGGTTGTTGGGTGAATAGCTAGATCCCTTGGAGTTAGGGACCCCTTGTTCTGATACTCAGTTTGTATTCCCTCTAAAAATAAAAGAGATATTGATTTTATATATCAATCATCTATAAGGCATTTGCTCAACTGGCCCAGTGAGAGAAAGTGATTCTGCTTCACTCTCACTAACTGTAGGTTAGAATACCCAGAGATCAAGGCTGGGTATTCTGAGGGATCCCTAAGTGGAAAGTACTGTATCAACTCTGTGTCTCTCCCCCATCCATACTCTTTTTTTAGTTTTCTTTAATTAATGTAATGGGTAGCCATCCTAATCAGTAGAAAGAATTTCTACTTTAAAGAAATGGATGAGAGGTGAACTTCTGATAAGTGCTGTGCTGGCTGCTTAATGAAAATGAGAGTCTAATGAATTGTAAAGTATATAAAAATTTAGTACCAGCTTAGAAGAAGAAAATGTGATGTAATAGGGAGAAAATTCTGTATGATCTAAATTTGGGTTTTCAAATTTTAATGTATGTACTATTGAATTAAACAAAAAATGAAAATATAATGAACACTGGAGAAGAAGGAGTTTTAAATTTGGAAATTGGAAAATTGGAATGAAACATCTAATGAGTTTGGAATATTGCAAAAGGAATTCAGAAATTGTAAACATTTGTTGTAACTGATTGGGATAAACAAATTGTTGCCAAAATATGTACCTTGGGTAAAATGAATTTATTACTTAATGTAAATATGGATTTAAATGCAATTTGTTAGAATGCATTTTGGGGTAAACACAATGATTTATGAATTTGTACTGTGAACCAAATTAATGTTTAGAATGAATTATCTAAGACAATATATAACATAACATAACATAACATAGCATAACATAACATAATATAATATATAAACAGGGCTCTTCTGAGCCACTAAAAGCAGGTGACAGAATAGTTGGTGGGAGTTGGGTTTAGTGTTGGCAAGACTAAGTCATAGTAGGTGAAAAAGGTATAGAATAAGCATATGAAAGATATAAGGCATAGGAGAACATGGGACCTCTTTATGAGAGCCAGAAGACATAATGTATGAACAATGTAAGTAGATACATGAAGTGGGGAGAATGAGAATATAAAATATAATTCGGCTTTACCAAATATAATTCTGATTTACTCAGAGGTTTGAAGGGAAAAAGAGTAAAGTTTTAAGACCAATGGTAATGAAAAAGCAATTAGAAGTCAGTGAGAGAATTTTGCATTGGAAAATGAAGGAAACAGGTTGTTAACAGACTTATCAAAGTCAATTTAAAAGTTTTCAGGCTTTTAATTAAAGTTCATTGAGAGGAATATAATGTAAAAGTTTCAAATATGCAAGTTTTATGTTGGAAGTCTAAGCTGTGAAGAAAAAAAAAGAAAGTTGTTATTAATAAATAATTATTTTCCTCATTTCCCAGTACTGCAAACAACTGGGCTATGGAGCCATAATAAATCTTAGAAAGACAAATTTGAGATAGTGCAACTAAGAAGTTAAAACCACCTGCCAACTTATTAACCCTTTTCTGACTCACAGAAGAGGAGAAAGTGTATGTAATTGTTTTTCATTGCAATTCAAGGATGAAAATAGTAAGTGATAAAATAAAGGAAAAATGTAAAATTGGTATTTACTATATGGGAAATTTTAAAGAGAAAAGAAAAATTTTAACTGTAAACTTATAAGGCTTTCAGAAGTCATTTAGGAGGGCAAAGTGAGCAGCCCTGCCAAACAAAAGGCCTGTTTGGGTTTTTAATTTTAAGATGAACATTTCATGTCCCAAATGAGTTTGTCATTAAAAATGATAGGTAAGTTAATGATTAATAAGTTGCCTCATAAACATTAGAAAAGTAACCTAAGAGTCCCTGATATGCTAACTTGACTAAATCTTCATCTGGTATAAAATAACCAAAGCCATCAGAGATATTGATAAAAGCAGGAACTTATAGATGGAATATATGTGAAGGAGGAGTTTTTAGATGAAAAATAAATCCTATGAAAATTCAAGGTCCTTCTAAAAGTGTAAAATTTATGCTCAGAGGCTTATAGGTTAATTCGGTTATTGGTGGTTGCACACCCAGATATTGCAACCCTTACATAAAGTGATTAAAAAAATTTTCTTGGGGACCTAATGAAAATAAAGACTTTGAAGAAGCTAAAAGCTACATATGTAATGGGCTAATTAAAAGGAGAAACTACAAGTTTTGGAGTGTCTTTAAAAAGGAAATTATTTGTGTTATGTCAGAATTTTATTTTGAGAGATCAGGCTTGGAACTATCAACCTGTTATTATTTTTAAAATTGCTATAGAAATAGTACAATTTGAATGTGAAAAGAGAAAAGGGAAAGAAATGTTGAATGTCTCCAAAGAAATTATTTGTTGCTCTGGTAAAGGGAGGAATTGTTTAAAATGCATAAAGAAAAGAGTTTGGGAAGAATCCCAAATCAGGAGACTGTGTGAAGGGAACTTATACCCCTCTCTTGAGGTTACAGTGGGACATTGCCCTGCCTGCATCCTTGTGTGGCCAAATGTAATAGTAAAATTAAGAGACTGGACTTAAATTAATAAAGTTTATTAAAATTCCTTGGATAGGTAAAAGATAAGAAATAGAGAGAGATTTAAAGTAATCTAATCTAGTTCCCACATGGGTGCTTCCAGCAGCAACCCCAGCAGCAAGTTTCTTCCCTGGACACCAGAACCAGAAAGAGTGAGCACTTCCTGGTTCTCCCCTTTTATCCTCTCTTTTACATCTGGTTCAACTTCAGAGTCACATCCAGTTCAAGTTTAGAGTCATGGAGCCTACACCAGAATTCAGGAATGCAGAGACGCAGGCAGGGCAACCTATGGTGGTGATTAAGAAGTTTGAGAGTATATTTAGGACACATAACCCCAATTAGATAGACATTACAGAATTACTTCATGCTCTGTTAAAGGAAGGAGAAAGGAATATGATCCTTTCCATTGTGAATGGATCCCAAAATGATGATGCAGCACATTGGCCCGTAGAAAACCTGAAATGGAATTTTAATTCAGCCAAAGATGACCTGCATCTATGTGAAACTAGGAATGCATTATTAAGGGGAATGAAAGCTTTCTGACAGGCCAAGTAATTGGACTAAATTTGATGACCTCAGACAGAAAGAGAATGAGAGACTATCTCAGTTCTATGACAGACTTATTGAATTAGAATCGAGGTATCTTAGAATGGATGTCTCCAGAGGGGGATTGTGTGAAGGGAATTTACACCCCTCTCTTGGAGTGGTGGTGGGATATTGCCCTGCCTGCCCTGCAGAATGCCCTGCATTCTGGCATAGCCTACATGACTTTAAACTTGAATAGGACATGACTCTGAATTTGAACGGGATAAAAGGCGATAAAATGGGAGAATGGGGAAGTGCTCACTCTGTCTCTGGTGTCTGGAGAAGAAACTTGCTGCTAGAAGCACCCACATGGGAGCTAGATTAGGCTACTTTAAATCTCTCTATCTATTTCTCATATTTTATGTATCTAAATAATCCTAACAAATTTAATTAATGCCAGTCTCATAATTTTACTATTTTAAGACTAAGATCCTCTCGTCTGTAGCTTTTCCCTCTCCCTTTCCATAGCTCTATTTATAGAGAGATAAGAGAAAGGCAGAATTCTGGCAGAAGTTTGTGAAGTAAAAAGACAGGATTATTGACCACAAATCAATCTGATTATTTATTGAAAAATGATTCCATTATCGAAGCAAAGGTTCTCATTGATACTGAGGCACATGACTCCTTAATGTATAGGAATCCATATAAATTTAAAAATGGAATCCCAATGACTCTAAACAAATGAGCTTAAGTTATTAACTGTTTAATCTCCCCCTATTGCCAAGAAGGAGGGGCAAACTAGAGAGCCCTGAGTGTTCTCAGAAAGAAAAAAAAGTGAATGTGAATAAAAACTGAATAAAATAAACTAATTTTAATTAGAATTTGAGATAGGGAGAGAAAGTCTTTTGACAACCATGGCATGACAAATAAATAAGGTATAAAGAAGATATAGAATTGGCATTTACTATATAGAGAAGTTAAAGGAGAAAAACACACTTATTTAAAGTGAAGATTTTTAGAAGCCATTAGAATAACTAGGCAAGTAAGCAGGAAGCTTGTTTGAAATTATGGAAAATTAATAGAATTAGAACAATTTCAACAATAATGAGTAGGGTTTTACAATAACTGCTGGGAAAATTGGAAAACAGCATGGGAGCGATTAGGTTTAGGTCCATATCTCACACCCTACACCAAGATAAATTCAGAATGGATAAATGACTTAAATATAAAGAAGGAAACTGTAAGTAAATTAGGTGAACATAGAGTAGTATACCTGTAACATCTTTGAGAAAGAATTTAAGACCAAGCAAGAAATAGAGAATATTACAAAATGTAAAAATGAATAATTTTTATTACATTAAATTAAAAAGGTTTCATGCAAACAAAACCAATGCAACCAAAATTAGAAGAGAAGCAACAAATTGGGATATTATTTATAACAAGAATGTCTGACAAAGGTCTGATTTCTTAAATTTAAAAGGAGCTATGTCAATTGTACAAAAAACCAAGCCATTCCCTAATTGATAAATGAACAAGGGTCATGAATAGGCAATTTTCAGATAAAGAAATCAAAACTATCAATAAGCATATGAAAAAGTGTTCTAAATTTCATCATCAGAGAAATGCAAATCAAAACAACTCTGAGATACCACCTCACACCTAGCAGATTGGCTAATATGACACCAAAGGAAAATAATAAATGTTGGAAGAGATGTGGAAAAATTGGGACATTATTGCACTGCTGGTGGAGTTGTGAATTTGTCCAACCATTCTGGAAGGCAATTTGTAACTATGCCCAAAGGGTTTTAAATGACTGCCTGCCATATCACTTATCACTGCTGGGTTTGTACCCCAAAAAGATAATAAGGGAAAAAACGTGTTCAAAAATATTTATAGCCTCGCTCTTTGTAGTGGAAAAAATTGGAAAATGAGATGTCCTTTGATTGGGGAATGACTGAACAAATTATAGTATCTGTTGGTGATGGAATACTACTGTGCTAAAAGGAATAATGAACTGGAATAATTCCATGTGAACTGGAATGACCTCTAGGAATTGGTGCAGAGAGAAAGAAAGGAACAGTAGCAGGAGAGCATTGTACACAGAGACTGATACACTGTGGCACAATAGAATGTAATGGACTTCTCTACTAGCAGTAATGCAATAACCCAGGACAATTCTGAGAGACTTACGAGAAAGAACACTATCTACATTCAGAGAAAGAACTGTGGGAGTAGAAACACAGAGGACATTTGCTTAATCTCATGGTTTGATGGGGATATGATTGGGGAAGTAGACTCTAAATGCTCGCTCTAATGCAAATATTAATACTATGGAAAGAGGTCTTGATCAATGATACATGTAAAATCCAGTTGGATTGCTCATTGGCTATGGGAGGGAAAAGAGAGGGAAAGAATATGAATCATGTATCAATGGGAAAATATTCTAAATTCATTAAATAAATAAATAATATGCTAAAAAACAACAATGAGTAGGATTTTTGCCATTTGAGACAAAAGGTTTATGGGTATTGCACCTGATATTATTGTAAGCTTGGATTTCAGGCTGTCTGATGATTGACTCATCATTGATATTTTTGTGAACCTGGAAGGCACTCAGAGGAGAAGTGAACAGTTGAAAAGGTAATCTGGGGTTCACCCCAATTGGGACCTTTTCTAAACCTGGATACTGATGGTCCCAGAGTGAAATAGTTATGGCATGAGCCAGTGATGGCTTTGGGCTGGGTATGAAGTCAGATAGTGTTGACCCACATACTCTGTGTCCATGTAAGAACTATAAAGAAAGTTAAAGTCTTTCTTTTGTGACAAATTCCTACAATCAGCACAGGATACAAATTATGAAGTGAGTTTCCATTTTCCAAACATGCAAAGGTAGAGGAAAGTTAGAATTTATTAAGTGATAGCACTGAACTTTGAAGTTTAAAGGAGCATCAACAGGGGGGAAATGATGAAGAAATTCAAGAAATTCAGTCTCATTTATTATTCATATTTGCAATAGAGTGATCTTTTAACACCAAAAACCTAATCATATCCCTGTCAAACCATGTGAATGATCAAATGTTTTTCTTTTGCATTTCTACTCCCACAATTCTTTCTCTAAATGTGGATAGCATTCTTTCTCACAAGTTCCTGGATCATTGTATTGCTACTAGAGGAGAAGTCTATTACATTCAATTGTACCAGTCTCTGTGTATAACATTCTCCTGGTGGTTCTGCTCCTTTCGCTCTGCATCAATTCCTGAAGGTCATTCCAGTTCATATGGAATTCCTCCAGTTCATTATTCCTTGTAGCACAATAACATTCCATCACCATCAGATACCACAGTTTGTTCAGCCATTCCCTAATCAAAGGTCATCCCCTCATTTTCTAATTTTTTGCCACCACTAAGAGTGTGGCTATAAATATTTTTGTACAAGTCTTTTTCCTTATTGTCTCTTCGGGATAAAATCTCAGCATTAGTATGGCTAGATTTTACCCATGTCTTCCTTCTTTCCCCCTCCTTATGGGCTGTATTCTTGCTCCTCTGTTTATTTGCTGGATCTGTGAGTTTGAGCTTTTCTGCCCTGAAGGGGCTTCTTCTCTGTTCTGCTGGTAAATTGGATTAGTTGATTGAGCTGACCTATTGTATTAATGAGTCCTTAGGCCAAATCTTCCCCAGCTGCTGTCAGTGGCTGAAGGTGAAGGTGAAGGTGAAGGTGAAGGTGAAGGTGAAGGTGAAGGTGTAGAAGCTGCTCTGTCCTCCTTTCTGTTCCTCTCTGCCAGCAGCCTCCCAGTGGTGCCCAGGAACTCCATTGCAGTTGCAGCCTTGCCCTTGGATCCCACCGTCAGCTGGAGTCTCCTCCACAAGTCCTACTAAAGATCTTGTGCAGTAGGTGGGAAAGGGGTGTTGAATCTTGCCCTTAATCGAGTAGGAGAGATCTGTGGCTCTGTCTTGTTGAGTTTGGCTCTCTGTCTATTTTGAAGTGCTTATTTCTGCTTTTGGTGTGGAAGGAAAGTCACAGAGGTTTTGACTTTTACTGCTTCTAAGCCACCATCTTGAATCCCAACTTTACAGCTTTTGATGAGGATGGATTTTTTTTCCAGGCTTGCTTAGTAAAATTGTGCTTATTACGGTTAATTATTCTTATCAGTGTTAAAATTACATTTAATACCCCTATTACAGACATAAAATATATTTTGTTTTTTTGTACTGTGTAATTCTTTTGTAGTTAATAACTACTTCATAACTATAGATTATAGCATTGGAGAAAGTAGAAAATGGGATATCACTTTTTTTAAAAGTGGAAGGACATTTAGTCCAAATCCACATAATATGTTGATGTGAAGTTGTTTTTTTTATCAGTCTGATCTTTCTCATGTATAATTTCTATTGTGCTCCACTTCCTTTGTTACCTTATCTTCTGATTATGTAGTAATGCTAATTTTTTCAGAGCAATATTTGTTTTTTAATTGTATACCTAGAGTTTACATTCCTGAAGAATAGACCACAAGTTTGAATACTTTTTATGTGCTACCTACCTTTTTATGGCAATGGAAATAAATGGATTTTAATTTTTTGAAGTTTTGTATATTGTGTTTCCCATATATAGTACTTTATATATATATGGGGTGTTCACAGAGGGGTAGCACCCTTGGTATGGAGGGCTTGTTGTGCCCTCCTAGGGCAGCTCTCCAGCCTCTGACCCCCACCTGACACCCAGCTCTCACTTGTGGCTCTCAGTAGCTGCTAGCATGTGGCAGTGGCCACACCCCGGGCAACGGCTTTGACAGGCTGTCCAAACCTTGTGAGGGTAGCCATCAGGTCATGGACCCCTGGTGAACTAGGGCTTTGCTCACCCAGCATGTGAAGACTGCTTTGGCTCAATAGGCGGAAGAAACCAATAAGAAGGTTCAACAGCTGAGATGGCAATGCAGCAAGGCACCGTGGAGTGCTCAGGGCATGTTGGAGCACAAAGGACAACATGGCCATCCAATGCAGCTGAGGAAGTCTCCAGGTGTAACGACTTTTTGTGCCATTGGACCCAGGCTTCCAACGCCGAGAGAGTGGGACTGTCTCTGTGCACCGATTTTTCCACTTAAATCTCTTTCACGCAGAAGTATCTTTGTGCACGCTCATCTTTGTGCACGCTCATCTTTGTGCACTTTATATAGCAGAACATTGCTGCTAATAAATAGTAATTATTAAAATAAAAGTTGAAAGGGAAAAAACCTTGTTGTTTAGAGCCACTTATTTTAAAAGACTCTGGGATTGATAGAGAAAAATTTAGGGAACTGTTTCAATGGACACAAAAAGAACTGATTAGATCTGGTTCTCAACCTTTCTAATGCTGCGACCCTGCAATACAGTTCCTCATGTTGCAGTGACCCCAAACCAAAAAATTATTTTGGTGGCTACTTCAAAACTGTCATTTTGCTACAGTTATGATTCAGTATGTAAATACCCTGATATGCATTATGTGTTCTCATTGCTACAAACCCACAGGTTGAGAACTGCTGCTGGGTGATGACAAAAACTTGATCTAGCTCTTTGAAAGAAAATAGGGACAAACTTATTGGAAGCTGAGAAATTTTAAAATTAAGTATTTATAAATTGGGCTCTTTTCTTTTTTTGGAGTGCTAATGGTAAGGGACCCTTGGATAAATTTATATTTAAATGTTTATTAGTGACTATAAATACAGATTTGATTTGGTACTGAAAATAAAACATATCATGATCTCAATTACAATGTTCTCCTCGGTTATGATTTTGGTAAATTAGAACTCAGTGTAAGAATATATTTGTTATTTGACATTAGGAGGAAAAATGATAATGCGGGGAAATGCATAGATTCAGAAACACAAGTTAAAATCCAATTTGAGAAATTTATTGGTTGTGTGAATTCACTTCTGTCCAAAAGGAAAGATGAAATATTAGCATCTGCCTCCTTTGGTTGTTGTGAGGAGCTCAGGATTGTAAAGTTTTACACCATGTCTGATATACAAGCATTAGATAAATATTAACTATTGTTATTATTATTTCTTTAGTGGAATGTAATCACTTCCTATTGAATTTATACAGAGTTTTAGTTTTTTAAAATGCAAAAGATGATAAAATTAAATAATCCTATATAAGGTAATTTGGAAATATATGTAAGAAAGGTACAAAGCAAGATCTCAGTCCACTGTGGAACTCTTACTGCATAATTGGCATCCCCTTACAAAAATGATGGAGAAATTTTAAACCCATTTATAATGGAGTGTGAGTTTTATCTAAGGTTTTTGACCTCTTACTTGTAAAGCATATCAACATAGTAAAGATATTGAAGTTATATCTTGAGCCAATTTAACTTCAACAAACTCCAATTTTGGTTACTCTATAGATTTATAGCAATTGGCCAATGTTTTTTTCCAGGTTTTTTAGTAAATTACCATACATTCACGATTTGTGTGAAATTCCAGAATGTATCTATTCCACATTGTGGGGGTTAGAGGTTCAGTGCCCCCACAATACGGAAAATCCATGTAAAATTCTTGGTCTTAGCATCAGAGAAGTCCAATTTTTTTCCTTTTTTATGGGGTATTTACAGTACCTTATTGCAAAATCTGTGTTAAGTATTTGGTCACAGGCTATATGTAGGTTAATGTTATCATTTCCAGCCTAGTGTATTATCTGCTAGCTTTTACGTTCTTTTTTACAAACTTTAATTTTTTATTTATTTCAGTTTTAGAAATTATGTATATTTATATTAAAAATAAAATATGTTTATATTATACAGTGCTATGCATTTTTTTTTGCATTTCTGGGTTTCTAAACATTTTCTGTATCATCTGCTGGCCTTCACGTGTCACCTGTAGTTTCTACAAAACTCTCCCCAAATTCCTAATTTCTTATGCCAGCCCATAATATCTTGAAACTAAGATGAGGAAAGTCATGATTGAGAAAAGATACCTGTATTTATTTTTATTTCTAGTGATAGAATTTTATAAAAGGATGAGTTTAAACTCTAGGAGAATATATAAGTAAATTTTAAGGAATGCCAAACTTATTGGAGTACCAGGAAAGAAATAGTAATTTAGCCCAGATTTGGGGTTAGTGAAAATACTATTTGAGGAAAAATTTCTATATGAGATGAAATTTCATGGGATTGTACTTTGATATTATTTTGAGTTTTGATTTCAGGTCTGATTGTCTGCATGGTCATAAGGCCAATAGTCTACCATTCAAGGGGGAATGCCAGGTGCTACCCAGAGGGATTATGGTCCAGGAACTATTGCTGGTGAAGATATCTACATTTGAGAAAGGTTGTGAGGATGACCTTGGCATGGTTGAAGGTTGGATCCTCTTGACTCAGCTTCCCAATTATGTTTCCTTTTGGATAGAGCACTTCCCCTGTTGGTTGTATTCCGAGTCTGGCTTTGGCACCCTGTTAATGGAAGCAGGACTTTGTATGACTGAATGCTCCAGAAACTTAACTCATGACTAACTTGAACTCAAACAGAGCTAGGGATGCTTTATACTAGTATACCTCTGTTGTTATTCGGTGACCTTAGGCTTGGATCTGTTGAACCAGTTTTAATACTTTTAATAATCATGTCCCTTTTCTTCCTCTCATAACAAATTTCTATTATCAAAGAAGGGAAACAGTGGGGGTTTGTCACTGCAACACTGAATCTTTCAGTTATTGGAATAATACCAAAACATCTTAATTACCATAATAACTGCAAGTGAAAAAGATTTTGCTGTTTCGATATGAAGTGGAAGTCATTCCATAGCATAAACAGGTCCCTGAAGAATCTCATTCTTTCGTAATATTAAAGACAAAGGACCTTGTAAAACAGCTGTAAATGTTCACTTATATAAGGCTGTTGGGAATTTCTTCTGTTTTTCTTTTAAAGGATAGAAATTCAATGCAGTTACCTTAGTAGACAGTAATTTACGGTTATCTTGTGTTATCTTAACAGGGAATATTATTTTACTTAAGGCTGTTACTTAAACTGGGATTAAAACCTGTGTGATGTCCTCACGCAATTCCTCAAGAATTACTTTAAAGATATGTCTGTTGTTTAAAGAAAGCAGTAATGCATGTTTGTTGTGGAAATTTAACACTAGTCTATACCCCTTTGGGGGCACCTTTGGATTTTAAAGCAAAATATCTTACTTTTGAAACTCTGAACTATATCTCTCTGAGGTGACGGGTGGACTCTTCCCTATCATGCAGAGAGATACCGTACTGGTGCTGTGCAGCCATTCTAAGGACCGCATGATGACTCCTGGCATCCAGAAGACTTGACTCCAAAAGTCCTCCAAGTCAGAGGAGCTTGGGGAAGGGACATCATAAGAAACATAAATTGGAGGAAGGAAAGCAAGCAGGGTCTTCTCTCCTTAGAATCATGGAGAGAGGAGGTGGCTAAGAGAATGCTGGCATACCCATGGTCTAACTGCACATCTGGCCTGGGCAAGGCAGCTAGAAGGATGTCAGCATGGGTGCTCTGTCTCAGGGCTGGCTAAGGTAGTGCCAGAGCACTCAGGGTCTGGCTTAGATCTTGCATAGTTGACTCAGGGAGGAGGCTACTAAGGAAATGGCTGGTCACACATGGTTTGTACCTTTTCTTTCTCTGGCTCACTTTTTATTATTTAAAAAAATAATTCTGAGTTAAGATATTCCCCAGAGAATTTTAATCTTAACATGGTGTAATTTGAATATGGTTAATGACTGAATATGTTTTACTATAGACAACTTGCTTCATGTAAGTTGTTCTCTGTATACAGCTTGGGAGTATATTTACACATCCCATTCAAGGTCTTTGTGACTTAGAATTGAATAAGCATCTTTTAGGCAAATTCATTTGTGTAACCTGGAGATGAAAAGCACCTTCTGACAACGAGTATGGGTAAGGCTGTGTTCTCAACCCTGTTGGTAAATCAGTGTTGAGGGAGAGGCATCACTCAATCTGTCACATAGACAAGCTACATGCCTCAGCTGTGTAGTAATGGTCACATTCAAAATCCTACCTATGCAAAATGTAATGTATTTGGGGAGGAACTGAGCTGCAAGGGCCCAACTTCTTTTGCTGATGCAAACCTATCAGAATTTGTCTTTATCTAATTATAAAAAGCTGATCTACCCCGAAAAGTTCACTGGTCTCCAGAGATCAGTCTATCAATGTGTTGCTACCTTGATGTATTTTTAATAAACTCCTTTTAATATACTTAGTCCTGAGTTTTGCCTCATTAATTAGGACAAAAGTCAAAAAGGAAAGAATTTTCTTTCAACAATATGAATATAGGTATCATGCAGTGAACACTAACCCGAGAACCAGGATATGAGTTCTATTTCTAGTTTTATGCTTAATTAGCTGGGTGACTATGGGCAAATCTTTTTGCCTTTTTAATATGTAAAATGAGAAGGTGGGACTCAATAATCTGTAAGGTACCTCCCAACTCAAGTTGAGTTTATGTTATTTGTTTCAGTTGCTTCTGATTCTTTGTGAACCTATTTGTGATTTTCTTGTCAAAGATACTGGATTGAAGCAGTGACTTTTCCAGGGTCACACAGCTAGAAAAATGAGAAAGAAAGACAGATAGATAGACACAAAGACAGACACATACACAGAGACAGAGAGACAGAGAGAGAAAGGAAGGGAGGGAGAGGGAGAGACAGGGAGAGAGGGAGAAGGAAAGAAGGAGAGGGAGAGAGGGAGAGAGAGAGAAAGGGAGGAAGGAGGAATGGAGAGAGAGGGAGAGAGGGAGAGGGCAAAGGAAAGGAGAGAGAGAGTGAAGGAAAGGGAGAGAGGAAGAAAGGGAGGGAGAGAGAGAGAATAATGCTTTTAAATTAAAAATGAAATAACATAGGATTGTAAAAGAAGCCAATTACAATTAAATATAGTTATTATAATAATTTTTGAAGTTATAGATTCCAGGTGTAATGATTAAGATTTTCTTGGAGACTGTATATTATATTATAATCAGTATTTGTAAAAGTTAGAGAGAGAAAGAAAAAAGATCACCTGGTCAGTCTAACAAAAAAAAAATTCTCTAAGCTGCATGCTTGTGTTCAGGATGCTGCAATAGGCCACTTGCCAGAGATTGCTCAGCCAGGTAGGATACAGACCAAGCCACAGCCACCTCAGACAAGCTGGGACTGGATCACCCTGTCAGATAAGATAAGGCCAAGGAGAAAGAGTTCCATCCTGGAACTTCTATTGCCCATAGTCACTCAGCTAAATTCTCTCCTTCTGGGCATCTCTAATTGGCCAAGCTTTACTTCAGTTCCCAACCTAGAGTCCTAAATTTTAAATATATCACCTATAGGGACTTCAACTGGTCAGGAACTGAATTGGCTGAATTGGTACATTGCCATTTAGTTACATGACTCAATGGTATCCTACTGAATAAGGTGAGTCTTCTAGAATGAGGGGTAAAATTTAAATTACATTTACACACAGGTTAGGAACTCTTGCCCAAGATTTTAGATCAATAAGAAATGTCTAGCTCAGGTCTTTTGTTAATTGACAGTTATAATTGCAATAATGGATAAAGGAATAGAACATTCCTTAAGTTTTGTACTTTGGGCAGGAGCTAAGTTAACTAACCTAAGTCCTTCCAAAACCCAACTAGCTTTTTTTCTTATTGGATGAGAATTCTCATTGATTTTTATCTATTTCTAGATTCCTCTACAGAAAAAAAAAATCTTAGTGAAATACAAAAGTACATTTCATATCAAAGAACTAAATTCTTACTAATAGCAAAAATGAGGAAGGGATAATAAATATATTCATAAATGGTATTTTAATTAAGCTTTCATTCCAAAATGAGATTGTTTGTGGATTATTGATAACTTGCTTATGCTCATAAGCACATTAAACATATTTATTGGATTACCATTAAGATTCAGTCCATGAATTCAAGACCCCATTCTTTACATAGATACACAATAATCTAAGTTATTTATATCACTGGAGTTAGAGACTCACCTGCCAATGAGTGCTGGCTGGGTTTTTTTTTAATTCCACCAGTTAAGATCTTCTGAAGATGTGGAATATGTAACCTTAAGAAGAATTATTTTAAATCCAGGAATTAATATTGATACCCACTTTGCAAATAGCATCACATCATCATCATCACCATCATCTCTAACCAAAATGATTCAATAATAATACTACATGGCATTTAGTAATAACTTACACTAATGACTTCTTTATTTACAAAACCTTTCCTTACAACTATCCTGTGAGATAGATAGTACAACTACTATTTCTGTATTACAGAGACAACAAACAAATAACAACAACAAAAAACTAAGCTCCCTAAATCAGAGAGGATAAGTGATTTGCCAGTGATCATGTGGCTTGTAAAAGCCAAAGCTGGGATTTGGTCCCAGGTCTCTTGTCTCCAAAGACAGTATTCTTTGTGGTTTACAAAGTGCTTAACAGACTTCATCTCATTTGAGCTTCACAATAACTCTTTGAGGTAGATAGTACATTATCCTCACTTTACCCATAAGGAAACAGTGTTAAGTGACTTGCCCAAGGGTACCAAGTGACAGAGGTAAGACTCGAACCCCAGTTTTCCCCTCCATATTAGGTGAAAGTTTCCCCACCCACAGCTGCCTATAATCAGGGCACAAGTTCACCTGAAATATTTTTTTTTCCACATTGGGCACAGTTTGCTAGTTTCTATTTTTGGTCAGCTTCTATTTTTGACAGTTGACGTGAGAAAGACCTGAGGTCTTTATTTGGCTCTTCAGTCTATGAAAAAGACTACCTCAAAACCATTGCAGGCAGCAGATTAGCATTTTACTTAGCTAGTATTTAATTCTATGAACTGGTACCAGATAACCTATTGAGATTTCTAATCTAATATGAACTATATTGTGTTGGTCATCTAATCATCATCATACTGAGTTAGCAGTTGAGAAAAATATAATGGTACTCAAATAGTATCTACCTACCCCCAACTCCTCTTAGGAGCAGAGATAGCCAAACAACCAGAATTGATGAAGACCTGAAAGATTAACTTAACTAATTTCGGTCATGCCACAGGGCTATTTCACATTCTGGAAGTTCAGGGATGGAGATTATAATGAGAACCAATAGTAGACTGGAATGGTGTTGATATGTTGCCCTTTCCAAGCAAAGATGACTCTGCTTATTCATCATCTGTAGGTTTCAGCCTTTCTTAACAGTGGGGATGGATTTACCTAGAGCCAACTGCACTCTTTCATTCAGTTCACCTTGTAGCCAAGGTCACATGTTTCAAGATAGCTGGCAAGGGCTAATGGGGCAGGCCGTGACTGTGGAACAGACCAAAGCTCACTGGAGAATTTGAAGATTAAACATATGACCTATCTGGTACTATATCATCTAACCAACGGAGCTAGAAGGTCACCGTTACAACATGAATTGTCATACATTGACTTAACTCCTGATCAACAAAGCTGCAGGGGCATGATGTCTTGCTTGTGTTGGGGGTTTTGAAGAATCCAGACCCTCAGGGTGAACTGTTTCAATGTTACTGAAAAGAAATGGGCTTTGTTTCCCATCCTTTACCATTGGTATGTACTAAGAGAGCTTTAATCATAGCTAAGATGGCAGATAGGCATGTAAAAGCCTGTAGGAGCAAAGTGAGAGAATGGAAAGATTACTGCACTTGGAACCAAAAGATCTGGGCTCAGATTCCCAAGCCTGCTATTTACTAGTTCAGCCACCCTGGGCAAATTACTTCACCTCTATACCTCAGTTTTTCTCTTTATAAAGTAACAGGTTTGGACTTATTTATCTTATCAATGTCCTTTCTAAAGCAACATGTAATTGGTTAGATAGTTCTTAAAGACCCTTCAGCTCTAAATCCTACCAGCTATCTTAGAGTGCATCCTGATCTGTACCCTGATTTTACTGACCATTATTCAGAATGAAAAGACTTTACCCATAGGAGAAAGAGAGGATTTATATGATTGTCATGAATCTTATAGAATACCACTGAGAAGCCCATTTAGAAATTGTATTGCTTTGTTTTTTGCTATAACATTTAGAATTCACAAAGTTCTGAGATATCATGTGAAGCCTTATTTTGGCAAGAATTTTATTTCAGAAAATAGTTGCCAGAAGATTTGATTCTTAAGTATTGTGCTGGCTATGCATGCCTTTTCTTCTAAAGCTTCAATTTGTACCAGGCACGAATTTCCCCTGCCTCTAATCCTTACTGAACTACTCCTTATTCTGTTCATTATTTTATGCCCACCTTATAGACCCTTACTTGCCCATATGTAAACAGGGCCACCTTGTCTCCTTTATAGAAGATGAGGGAAGGGAAGGAATTATTGAAATTTAAACTAAAAAAAAGTCAGAAGTTTTCAAAACCAAAAAGCAATAAGGGTCATTTTTCAACTTTTCGCTTTCTGTGCCTTGGTCCCTTTGGCAAATTCTGACATTTGTCACCTTTTAGTTCTCTAGTTCCCTCTGACTTCCCTATGTTCCATTTTTCATATTTAATGGCAAAGCATTTAAATGTATCCATTTATACAAAAATCATCTTATCTCTGAGGAAATGCAGTAGAGAAGTTAGCTGATAAGAAATAAATTTTCTCAACTTTATCCTTTGCGCCTCTCCACATATTAAAATGTGTGAATAAAAACTAAGAGCCAACAACAGGGGCTAGCTGAAATGTAATGCTTAGGTGAGTGACTAAGGTAAGGAAAAAAGTTATATAAACAACTAGCCCACACATCCCTAGATTAATATTACTAAAGGCAAGTCCCCTCTATTGGTGATATCACCATTTATTGTACATCAATGTGGCCAGTGAATTAAGAAGCAGAGAATGTGTAAGATGGTATTGGTTGAGTGACATCAGAGGTCCAGGACTTCCTAAAAGATGAAACCTGACTGAGTAATCAATGACACCACCTATTTGTTTACTCAGTCCTTCTTGCTGGTTTATCATCCATGTTGCCCTCCATAAATGGGAGCATCCCTTAAATCTCTGTCCCATGCCATCTCTTTTTCTCTATATATACATTCTCTTTTAATGGTCTCATCTATGGCTTCATTTATCTACACAGTCAACAGTTAATAAATATTTATTAAATGCATTCTGCATGCCAGGGACTGTGGTAAGCTCTGGGAATAGAAATATGAAAAATAAAGATAGTCCCTGACCTCAAGGAACTTAGAAAACAATAGAGGAAAACAATATACAGAAAGAAACTTAAAAAGGGGTAGGAGTGGGCTGGATATGAGAGGATACCAAGCAGAGCAGCTGATGGAAAAGGAAGTTAGCTATAATAATGTGAGCCCTCTATGAAGGGATGCTTTAAAAGGAATTTATTGCTCTTCCCTTCAGCCCTCTGATCAGAGAGGAGAAGCACTGAGTTGCTGGGTGTTAAGATAGTGTAAAACCAAAACTGAAACCTCTGTGATGACAAAATTCCATTTAAGGACCTATTTCTGGGAGAGGCGTGGTGTCTCTGGAATCAAAATCAAACAAATCAGTCAAGGGGGTGTGAATCACACCCAAATCTATATGGCCAAAATATATAACCAGTTCTGATCTTTTTCTTTTTTTAAATCTAGTCCTACACCTCTACCTGGATGTTCTGCCAACATCTCAGACTCAACATGTTCAAAACTAAACTTATTACCTTCTCCCTCAAGTCTACTCTTCCTCCACATTTCCTTATTCCTATAGTGGTAACTGTCATCTTCATGGTCACCCATGTTTAAAACCTCAAAGTCATTTTTAACTCCTCTCTTCCTCCAAATCTCATTTTCTATCATTTGTCAATTCTACATCCACATCATCTTTTACATCTGACTCTTCCTTTGCATTTCCAAAGCAACCAAACTACTCCAGTGCCTCATTACCTCTTGCTTGGAATTGTAATTGTATTGCTATTGTAATTACTTTCTTACTCCAGTATACCTAGGCCAATTCATCCTTTACACAGTTGCCAAAAATATCCCCAAGACACTGGTTTGACTGTTGCTCTCTGTTGCCTTAAGGAGAAACTTTTGAGATTTGCTTTTAAAGACCTACCAAAAATTTTGCTTCAACCTAATTTTCTAGCCTTATTTGATATTAACTTCCATATTCTCTCCATTGCTATAAAACTAAGCTATTAATAGATCTTTAATATGCCTTTCCAGGCCATCCTGCAAGCCTGGAATGAAATCTCTCCTCATCCCTGACATTTGGTTCTTTATCTTTCCAAGCTCAAGTGTCACCTCCTAAATTTTTCTTTTCTATCTTCCATCTTTTCAGTTGATCATGCTTTCTCCATCCTTAGCTTTTTCTAAAAAAGGTTTATCTAAATTCTTCTTTACTTCTATTACACTACACCTCATATAATCATTATTTGCACATTAATATATTCTTCAGTACAATGTGGGCTGCTTAATGTCAGAGATGGTTTATTTTTGGTCTTTGCACCCCCATCACCTGGCATAGTATGTCCACTCAGTGGGATTTGGGATCTCTTTAATATGAACTTAGTGAGATTAATGAAATATGGACTTAATTGTTCAATCTGCCCATACTGAAGCTCTTGTCTGTGATTTACCATAAGTTGTCCATAGGGAATTCATCCAAAATTCTTAGAGCTTTCCTCACTCTCTCCTCATTGTGAGGATAACACAGTCTGCCCAGCAGTAGTCCCTTCCTTGTGATGTGGCAGAGA